>NC_136393.1:49072491-49672491 GCF_965140285.1 Lepidochelys kempii | reverse complement strand
ATGTGTTCCATGGGGACAACTGAGGTATTGAAATGCCCAGCATCTAGGTGCTGAATGACTTCCAGGCAAAGTTCACCATCCTTAAGTCACTTCAGCATGTGAACGCCAAGGAGAGAGACGGCAGCCAAGGGGTTAAAACTAGGTGGAATTCAAAAGGGAGGGGCATTGAGGGCAGACCATGTCCACTGACAGGGTGAGCAATGCACCGTGGGTATGTTCCCCACAGTGCAGTGTTGCGAGAAGGAAGAGCTGATCGATGCGCATCTTGGGATTCTCTCCGAATTCTCCTACAGCCCCCGCCCTCAACTGCAGAGAGCAGCATCATGAGTAGCTCGGGGAGCTTGCCGTGCTGAGGCATGTCAAAGCAGTCTCCCACCCACGACAGCAGTCTCCCACCCCACGACAGCAGTCTCCCACCCCACGACAGCAGTCTCCCACCCCGCGACAGCAGTCTCCCACCCCACGACAGCAGTCTCCCATCCCACGACAGCAGTCTCCACCCACGACAGCAGTCTCCCACCCGCGACAGCAGTCTCCCACCCGCGACAGCAGTTTCCCACCCCACGACAGCAGTCTCCCACCCCACGACAGCAGTCTCCCACCCCAAGACAGCAGTCTCCCACCCCACGACAGCAGTCTGTCTTCTGCTGTGATCCTAGTGCAGGGCAGAACAGGAGCATTCCAACGATTTGCTCTTTGTTTGTTCCCCAAAGGGAGCAGCACACAGATACTTCCCGGAGCTTTGAAAGGGGAGGGGAAAAGACAAAAGTCTCTCGTAGGAGTGGAAGCTTTTTGTCACCAAAATTGGGCATTTTTCGCGACAGACGTCCCATTGTAGTGTGTACGCTCTGGCTGTTTTGTCACCGAACGGCAGTTTTTTGGTGACACAGCTGGGTAGTGTAGACCAGGCCTAAGATTTTGCAGTAAACATTCCCAAGGTGCCAAACTTTCTGCCTCTGGGCATGCACACTGCTGCTGCCTAGGGGCACCCAGGGGCCTTCCTCCTGCCTCAGGCCCAGAGTGATTCCCAAACTGGGGGAAGATAGGCATTTGGTCACCTAAGTCGTGGGTAGGCCCGATCTGACAGACATGCCCAGGGGCTGCCTGGCTCCGCGCAAAACAACCGGGGGAGGAAGTCTGAGGACTTCCCTCAACTTTTAGCCCAGTAGTTACAGCAGACGCCTAAGATGTGGGACACCCAGCATCCAGTCCCCTCATTCCGATGGCTCTAATTATTATCCGCAGAACAACAGCTTCTATAGGAGAGACTGATCACAAGCAGAGATAGGCATTTGTCTCTGAGACATGGGTGGGGCTCAGCACACATCCCTGTGGTCAGCATTGCCCATTGGCTGGCTTAGTCTAAGGGGCCCATCTCGCCCCATTCATTGTCTAGGGAATCTGGGCACCAAACTCAGACCTGCAGAATCACAGTGATTTTTTCCAGTTAGGTGTTGTGATGCTGAAATCCTTCTGAGCATCCAGCCCTTACTCTCTCTTTGCCTTTGTTCGTCATTTGTGAATAAATGGAAGCAATAGCTCTTCCCTATGTCACAGAGATGTTGTGAGGATAATACGTTAAAGATTGCAAGGGGCTTAAATACTATGCTCAAGGAGGCCATGTAAGAGGCTAAGACGGATCCCCTAGCTCTAAAGGGTCTGTGAGCATCTAGATCCCTAAGGCATAGACTGGGAGCCCCATGCTGGATGTGTTTCAAATGGTCAATCCACATACACTCTGAGATATTTATAAGAAAGCTATTATTGTGGGATCAAAACCAGGAGTAGGCAAGCCCTGGAGGAAAGATCCTGCTCAAGGCCCCAGAGGTAGGTGAGATATAATAGTACTTCCCTCCATGATTATCCATTGAAATGATGTGACCTGACAGGCCTCCCCATTTCTAATTTCCAAGCCTGGAAGCTCATGAGGAGACAGGGGAGCTGCAGGCTGCAAGGAATAAGCAATACAGAACTCAGAATCAGCCTGGAGGAGGCCAAAAATCATCCACATCAGGGCAGGCTGGAAAGAAGAACAGATCCCAGGGGCTGGACAGGTGCACTGCTGAATCCCTGCTCTCCAGAACTAGAAGAATCGAGCCTTTCTGCAATCCAACTGTAAAAGCTGCCCAGACCAACCTCCTTTCTGCTGCTGGGGAGTCCCCCCCTCTCTCCTAATATACTTGTGCCCTAACTTACCACCCCCCCCCAGCTATTTATTCGTGTCCAATCTACTTTCCAACTGCTGTTTCTTCTCCCAGCACCCCTTAATGTCTGCTACCACTTGCTATGCAAACGAATTACAACAGCCGCTGAGACAATAGTACCCTGCTGCAAGGAATTGTCTTTTATCACCTCAGCTGCAGGGAGTTTTTCAGTTTCCCCATCATTTTGTTTGAAGTCTGTTGTTCTTTGCAAATGGTTAGTGGCCATTTCCGCTCTGCCCCCGCCTGTCTGAATTAGGGTTCAGAGTATCCTGTGTTGGGCCTGAGACCACATCCTCTGTTGCTGAAGCCTCCACTGATCATCACAATAATAGGTATGGTACTGCCCTGGGCATCTGTGGGAGAGTAAAGGATTCTGGGGGGTTAGCAAAGGCTCCTTCAGAGGAGAAGCTGAAGATAACAGAGGGGAAGTCAGCCCACTGGTGATGGCAGGTAACAGAGGGGAAGGGGGAAATGGGTTTCTGTTCAATATCAGTATATTTAGGTGGGGAGGGGAACAGAGAGGGACCAGAGGTCTCTACACAGCGTGCAGGGAGCTGGAGGAAGCCATTACAGGTAGGTATATAAAAAAGCTGACCTTAACAGAGGAGGCTAGCTGTGTTGCGGGTTGGGTAATGGAAAATTACAGTAGAGTCATTGGAGTAACAAGAGGAAATCAGTGGGGGACTCTCTTCGATATCTTAGATGTCTGTACACCAATGCAAGGAGTTTGGGGAATGAACAGAAGAACGGGAAGTATTGGAGTACATAAGCTAAATTATTACTTAATTGGAATCACTGAAACTTGGTGGGATAATGCTCATGACTGCAATATTAGTATAGAGGGATAGAGCTTGGCAAGGAAGGGCAGACAAGGGGAAAAGGAGGAGGTGTGCCACTATACACCGAGAAGAGAAGGAGGTCAGAAGAAGACTGGGTGAAGATAGAAGGGGAAAATTCAGGGGTGATGGCATGGTAGGAGTCTACCCCAGAAAGATGAGGTGGGTGAGGCATTTCTAGACCAAAGAACAGAAATATCCAAAACACTCAACCTGGTAGTAATGGAGAACTTGAACTCCCCAGACATCTGTTGAAAAGTAATGTGGTAAAACACAAAATGTCCTGTGAATTCCTGGAATGGATCGGGGATAACTGGTTTCAGAAGGTGGAGGAAGTAACCAAGAGGCAGCCATTTTAGAATTGATTCTGACTAACAGGGAGGAATTGGTTGCGAATCTGAAGGTTGAAGGCGATTGGGTGAAAGTGATCATGAAATGATATGATTTCATAATTCTAAGGAAAGGAAGGAATGAGAGCAGCAGAATATGGACAATGAACATCAAAGAAGCAGACTAAAACTCAGAACGGGTAGGTAAGCTCCCACAGGAAGAAAATCTAAAGGAAAAAGGCATTCAAGAGAGCTGGCAGTTTGTCAAAGCGAGACTATTAAAGTTATAACAGCAAACTTCTGTGTATGAAGGCAAGAATCGTGAGTGGCCAATATGGCTCCATTGGGAGCTCTTTGATGACCTGAAAATCAAAAAGGAACCCTACACAAAGTGGAAACTTGTACGAATTGATAAGGAGGAGTACAAAAGAATGAGACAAGCATATAGGGAGAAAATCAGCAAGGCTAAGGTGTAAAATGAGTTACACCTAGCAAGGGACACAAAAGGCAATAGGAAAAGGTTCTATAAATACATTGGGAGCAAGCGAAAGATGAAGGAAAGTGTAGGTCCACTACTTAGTGGGGAAGAAGTGCTAATAACTGATGACAACAAGAAGGCTGAGGTGTTTAATGCCTACTTTACTTCAGTCTTCACTCAAAGGGTTAATGGTGACCAGATATTTAACTCAATTAATACTAACTACAAGGGGGAAGGAATACAAAATAGGAAAAGAACAGGTTAAAAATATTTAGATAAATTAGATATATTCATCATATAGCTGGTATGAGTTGGAGCAACGCTTGTGTGTGGCTCTAATATAATGCAGTAGGAAGAGCCTGCACAGGGCAGCAGCAAGCTAGCTGAAATGTGAGCTTGGAGCCATCTTTGCTCAGCACCCGCTGACCTGTGCTCTTTGCAGTTGGGCTGTATTCAAGGGCCTGGTCTGCTTAGCACTTTTACTCCTTCCACACCCCTCCAAACACAGGCAAACATTTTTAAGGTGAAAATTGCAGAGGTGGGTTGACAGAAACATTTTACAAATCCATGTCAACTTTGGCAAGGTATTTACATTGAAACAAACAAACAAAAAGAATTTGGGGGAGAAATGTCAAAACAACCCTTTTTTCTGCTCCCTATTCCTCTTTATCCACCCCCCCACCCCTAATTCCTTCCTCAAACCCCCACCTATCCAACAACCTCCATACCTGCTGGTGCCCTCCCCAGGTCCCCAGTAGATCTACTCCCACCTGCCAGGCCACGTAATTGCAAGGAGAGCAGCAACAGAAAAAATAATTCCCTGCTTCTAGGAATTGCTGATCATTAGAATCATAGAATTATAGAATCATAGAATATCAGGGTCGGAAGGGACCTCAGGAGGTCATCTAGTCCAACCCCCTGGTCAAAGCAGGACCAATCCCCAATTAAATCATCCCAGCCAGGGCTTTGTCAAGCCTGACCTTAAAAACTTCTAAGGAAGGGGATTCCACCACCTCCCTAGGTAGCGCATTCCAGTGTTTCACCACCCTCCTAGTGAAAAAGTTTTTCCTAATATCCAACCTAAACCTCCCCCACTGCAACTTGAGACCATTACTCCTTGTTCTGTCCTCAGCTACCACTGAGAATAGTCTTGAACCATCCTCTTTGGAACCACCTCTCAGGTAGTTGAAAGCAGCTATCAAATCCCCCCTCGTTCTTCTCTTCCGCAGACTAAACAATCCCAGTTCCCTCAGCCTCTCCTCATAAGTTATGTGTTCTAGATCCCTAATCATTTTTGTTGCCCTCCGCTGGACTCTCTCCAATTTATCCACATCCTTCTTGTAGTGTGGGGCCCAAAACTGGACACAGTACTCCAGATGAGGCCTCACCAATGTCGAATAGAGGGGAACGATCACGTCCCTCGATCTGCTGGCTATGCCCCTACTTATACATCCCAAAATGTCATTGGCTTTCTTGGCAACAAGGGCACACTACTGACTCATAACCAGCTTCTTGTCCACTGTCACCCCTAGGTCCTTTTCCGCAGAACTGCTGCTTAGCCATTTGGTCCCTAGTCTGTAGCGGTGCATGGGATTCTTCCGTCCTAAGTGCAGGACCCTGCACTTATCCTTGTTGAACCTCATCAGATTTCTTTTGGCCCAATCCTCCACTTTGTCTAGGTCCCTCTGTATCCTATCCCTACCCTCCAGCGTATCTACCACTCCTCCTAGTTTAGTATCATCCGCAAATTTGCTGAGAGTGCAATCCACGCCATCCCCCAGATCATTTATGAAGATATTGAACAAAACCGGCCCCAGGACCGACCCTTGGGGCACTCCACTTGACACCGGCTGCCAACTAGACATGGAGCCATTGATCACTACCCGTTGAGCCCGACAATCTAGCCAACTTTCTACCCACCTTATAGTGCATTCATTCAGCCCATACTTCTTTAACTTGCTGACAAGAATACTGTGGGAGACCGTGTCAAACGCTTTGCTAAAGTCAAGAAACAATACGTCCACTGCTTTCCCTTCATCCACAGAACCAGTAATTTCATCATAGAAGGCAATTAGATTCGTCAGGCATGACCTTCCCTTGGTGAATCCAAGCTGACTGTTCCTGATCACTTTCCTCTCGTGTAAGTGCTTCAGGATTGATTCCTTGATTTGTCCGGGGACTGAGGTGAGGCTGACTGGCCTGTAGTTCCCAGGATCCTCCTTCTTCTGTTTTTTAAAGATTGGCACTACATTAGCCTTTTTCCAGTCATCCGGGACTTCCCCCGTTTGCCACGAGTTTTCAAAGATAATGGCCAATGGCTCTGCAATCACAGCCGCCAATTCCTTTAGCACTCTCGGATGCAACTCGTCCGGCCCCATGGACTTGTGCACGTCCAACTTTTCTAAATAGTCCCTAACCACCTCTTTCTCCACAGAGGGCTGGCCACCTACTCCCCATGCTGTGATGCCAAACGCAGCAGTCTGGAAGCTGACCTTGTTCATGAAGACAGAGGCAAAAAAAGCATTGAGTACATTAGCTTTTTCCACATCCTCTGTCACCAGGTAGCCTCCCTCATTCAGTAAGGGGCCCACACTTTCCTTGGCTTTCTTCTTGTTGCCAACATACCTGAAGAAACCCTTCTTGTTACTCTTAACCTATCCTTGGTTCTGATTTACGACAGCTTGTATTGGGTTCGAAGCCGTACCAGTGTAGAACAGAAATGGTTTATCCAAGACACGTTCCACAACATGATTGAATCTCTTTATAAACTCAAGGTAAAACTTGGTGAGAAGAATAGTGGATTGGATCTGCTGTTGCAGCAGGATTCCCGTATGTCTCATGTGATCTTCCCAAGAGCTAAAGAAAAGATCTACTTTATCCATACAAGCTCCGGCAAACGTTTGGAACCCAATTAACATCAACTTAATGTAGATATTACTGTTGTTTATAGTGCAGGAATCTTGGCATTTAGCCATGAAAGCAATATGGTCGTGTGCCTGTTTCCCTTCTCATACAAAAAGAACAGGAAGACTTGTGGCAGCTGAGAGACTAACCAATTTATTTGAGCATAAGCTTTCGTGAGCTAGAGCTCACTTCATCAGATGCATTCAGTGGAAAATACAGTGGGGAGATTTATATACACAGAGAACATGAAACAATGGGTGTTATCATACGCACTGTAACGAGACTGATCACTTAAGGTGAGCTATTACCAGCAGGAGAGAAAAAAACCTTTTGTCGTGATAATCAAGGTGGGCCATTTCCAGCAGTTGACAAGAATGTCTGAGGAACGGTGGTGGAGGGGGGAGATAAACATGGGGAAATAGTTTTACTTTGTGTAATGACGCATCTACTCCCAGTCTCTATTTAAGCCTAAGTTAATTGTATCCAGTTTGCAAATTCATTCCAGTTCCGCAGTCTCTCATTGGAGTCTGTTTTTGAAGACTTTTTGTTGAAGAATTGCCACTTTTAGGTCAAAAGAAAAGGAGTTCTTTTTGCGAATACAGACTAACACGGCTGTTACTCTGAAACCACTTTTAGGTCTGTATTCGAATGACCAGAGAGATTGAAGTGTTCTCCAAGTAGGAGACGTGAGCTCTGTCGGGACTCGGGGCCCCTCTTTTACCGAGCCGTCATCTCCCTTTTGCTCGTCGTTCTCTTCTCCCTGGGAATCATCCTCCGCCTGCGGCCTTGTAGCGGTACCGGCTCCACGCGGGTTCTGCCTTCACTTCCTGTCCCAAATGGTTCCATGGCATCACTGTGTGGGCTGGTAAGCAGCCTTTGCCCCACCCCAGAGCCAGCTGCATCTCAGCACCGGGCAAGGGGTCCCTGTATAAACAGCCCCAGCGTTCTACCCCAGAGGTGGCTGCATTTCATCCCTGGTGGAATCAGTCTCTCTCTGGTGTTGATTGGGCTCCATCCCCGTCGTGTTTCCCCCCAGTCTGCTCAGTGACGCTCTCGTTCTCTTTCCCAGGCATCCCCATGGATCCCACCGTGCATGCTGGCTCCAAGCCGCCCCCCGGCACAGGGGCGGGTGACTTCGCTGGACTCTGAGCCACCTGCCGGGGGCTCCTGCGGGGCCTGGGCGTCTCCGCTCTCCTCTGCTTCTGTCTGTGGGTCGATCGGCCCAGGGCACCCAGGGAAGGGGCCATGCAGCAGCGATGGGTGCCTGGGAGCTTTGTCGTCCCCTAGTGGCTGCTGCCGTTATCGTTCTCCTTGGTACAGGAAATGGCCTGTGGCTCTGGGCGTCGGGCTCCTGGGTGTGGGTGGGTCTCGGGAGGGGAATGTACGCCCTGCAGGGCTCCTGGTGTGATCCCAGCTGGGGTCAATCGGCCGTAGCTCCGCTGGAATAAACTGAGAAAGACCTATTTACACCCGCTGTGGATCTGTCCTGTACGTCTTGGGTATGCCAATAACATTAAAGAACATTCCTCATGACAAAATATCCCAGAGAGGGTAAGGAGCATGACCCAAGATGTGACAATGAACTGAGGACTGAACCCAGGAGTCCTGGCTCGCAGCCCCCATCTCCCATTGTTCTAACCACTAGACCCCACTCCCCTCCCAGCAGGGGCCAGAGGAATGCACCCCCCCGCCCCCGTCCAGCCCTCATCCCCAGCCTCTTGCTGCAGCCATCTCAGAAGCTCAGGCCACAAAACTTTCCACCGGCCCCCCCCGAGGTGACATTTCCGGAGGATGCTGAGGCTGAGCTGAGCTGGGCTGCGGAGCTCCCCAGAGAGCAGGGACCATGGAGCAGCTGCCAGCCCTGAACACCGTCCTCTGCGCCGTCCTCCTCATCCCCACCTGGGGAGCAGGTACTAATTTTATGTATCCATCCATCCACTTACCCCACCCCTAGATCCATCTCTGTGTGTCCATCCGTCCATCCACCTACCCAACCCCTAGATCCATCTCTGTCTGTCCTTCTGTCCATCTGCCCAACCCCTAGATCCATCTCTGTGTGTCCATCCATCGACCTACCCCATCCCTAGATCCATCTCTGTCTGTCCATCTGTCCTTCTACCCCACTCCACTATATTCAGCCCTCTCTGTGCATATACCCTATCCCTAGATACATCTCTGCCTACCCATTCACCCTACCCCTACATCTCATCTATCTTTTTATCTATGTACCCATCCATCCCACCCCAAAAAGAATATCTATATCTATCTATGTATCTATCTATCTAGATCTAGGGGTGGAGGATGCGTGCATGGATGCATAGATAGATATGGATATGTCCCATCAGGTCAATGAGAAGTATTCTGTTTCCATAAAACAAATATTTCATTTCAGTATTGACTCCTCTTAATAATATCAAATCAAACCAGTGTGGAAATGCAAAATCAAATAATTCCCTATTGACCCTATCGAAAATGCTTTCTCTCCCCCATTTTTAAACCAATTGTCTCCCTTTCGATGAGACGGCATTTCCCAAGAGGAAAATGTTCCGTCAGGACAAATTCTGACCCCCTCTAGTTTGAAGTACAAATTGTATAAAGTGGAGGCATGTGTTTGTGGTGTAGTTAAAATGACCAGCTGCCACTTTAATTTGTAAGGGGGTTTCCTGGTCCTTGTAAGGGGGAAGCCGTTCCATACCCATGCCTTCTCTGTACCTTTTGCAATTCTAATGTATCTTTTTTTGATTTGAGGCGACCAAAACCGCACGCAGGGTCCAAGGTGCAGGCGTACCTTGGATTTATATAGAGGCAATAGGATATTTTCTGTCTTTTTCTCTCTCCCTTTCCTAATGGATGCTCACAGTCTGGTGACTTTTTTCACTGATGCTGCACAGTGAGTGGATGTTTGCAGAGAACTATCCACAACGACTCCAAGATCTCTCTTGAGTGGTAACAGCTAATTGAGACCCCATCAGTTTCTATGTATAGTTGGGATTCTGTTTTCCAATGTGCATGACTTTGCATTTACCACCCTTGAGTTTCATCAGCCATTTTGTTGCCCAGTCACCCAGTTTAGTGAGATCCCTTTGTAATTCCTCGCAGTCTGCTTTGGACTTAGCTGTCCTGAGTGATTTGACATCTAACGTCTCTGTGAGCATCTGCCGTGCCCAGAGCAGTGTTGATGTTGGGTCTCTGTTGGGGTGGAAGTGAAAGCCCTGCGCAGTGTGTTATCGGGAGTGTTGTGAGCAATGGCAAGGGGGACAGGAACGCACAATTCTTTCCCCTTAGCTTCTTCTCTCCGTGCTGCTAAGGTTTCGGGTGGCTGGGGCGTGTCTTGATATCACTGGTTGTAGTTTTCCTTTCCTGCTGTAATGTTTATTGCCTTGGTTCATGAAGGTCTCACAGTGCGTCAGAGTCCAGCTGTCCTCCGAGCGTCCCTCGGCGAGACCGTGAACCTCAGCTGCTCCTTTGAGAACAGACCGGGCAGCGCGGTCAATGTGAGGTGGACTAGAGCACCCGGAGTCATACTGGAATCTCACCATCCCTTCTATAAAGGACGGCTCAATGTGTCCGACCTGGATCTGCTCCTGAAAGGGGAGGTCACGCTGACCCTGTCGGAGTTGGAGAAGCGGGACTCTGGTCTCTATCAGTGTCAGATCAGCATCCACCAGGGAGAGAGCGGGACAGGAGCGGGCACCGAGCTGCAGGTGATGGGGAGAAACCAGAGTGACACAGGTGAGGCGGGGAATGGGGGCATGGAGCCTTCCCCCTCTGCGGCCCCAGGGCAGGGGACTGGCTGGCTCAAGGGGCTGAGAATCCCCTAACGCTCCTCTCCATCGCTCAGGGAAAGAACCTGCCCCCGTAGGGTGCTGCGGCCGGGAGCTCCTGTACCAGGTCGCCATCGCCCTGGGGCAGATTCTCATCATCGGCCTGGTGGCCACCGTCCTCCTGAAGAGATGCTGAGGTACCAAACCGGAGCCTTCCCCCTACTAAACTCCTGGCCTCTATGGGCCAGGGACTCTGCTAGTGAACGCACCCTAGCGGCCGTCTGTCCTCTGGGTCCATGCAGGGCTGTCTGTCCATATATCTAAACCCCCCACGTCCTTCCTTCTCCTCCCATCCCTAGATCTCTGCAGCTTCCCTCTTCACCCCAGACTCTCTCTCACACTCCTCCGTTTTAACGTTTCTTTCTTCTCCCTTCTTCCGCAGCGCCGCTGCCCTCGCAGCCCCGCCAGAGGCAGCCGAAGGTGAGAGAATGCAGGCTGGGCCCTGTTCCATACAGTGCTTGGGTCTGGTCTCCGGGTGCCAATAAGGACTGGTACAATACAGTGAGAGGAGAGAACCCAGGAGTCCTGACTCCCATCCCCCCTGCTCTAACACACCAGCCCCCACTTGCCTCCGAGAGCCAGGGATAGAACCCAGGAGTCCTGGCTCCCATCCCCCCTGCTCTAACCCCATAGTCTCCAGTCCCCTCCCAGAGGTGGGGATAGAACCCAGGAGTCCTGACTCCCAACCCCTCCGATCTGGGGTAACACTGTGGGATTTGCTCCCTGGGAGCTCCCTAAATTGGCCAGAATTAAGAGACCAGATCTGGGGTGACGGCGTCCTCACAGTGTGTCTGTCCAACACAGGGCCACGGCAGCCGGGGGGCCGAGGAAAGCGAGAGCCTGCACTACTCAGAGATTAAAATCCAGACTCCAGGACGCAGGGAACACACCTCCAACCACGCCCAGCGGCGCTGAGTCCCTCCGCACCCAGCACCACCTGAGTCCCTCACACTCACGCTGCCAGGAGGGAATTCCCCACAGGAGGAGACCCTCACAGGGTTTGAGGGAGAGCAGAAGAAAATTATGGGTGTGAAGGTCCCTGTGAACCCCAACAAAACCCAACTAGCCCTCTCTACGGCAGGGAATAATCTACTAGGGCATGGTCTGACCCTCAGGAAATGCCTTCTCCGGGGCCTCCTGAGCTATAACTATATCACGTCCCTGTGTGTTATTTCCCTGTCCTCTCTGGCGTGATTGCAACGCCTCCCTGTGGAGCGTGACCAGCTGGGGGTAATTAACGCAGCGTCTGGTCCCTCTTCCTAACTGAGCACGAAGAGAAACGCTCGCCCAGCTCAGCATCGTGTGGGCGGTGGAACTGGTCTCAGTGACCAGCATGACTGCTCCAGCCGGCTGGACTTGCTCAAAGAAAGTGATTTTTTTTGGTCTAAAAATAAAATAATTTCTTTGTGTGAAAAATTGTCTGTTTTCAGAGTTTTTAGAAAAAATGTGTTTGGGTAAAAACTTTTGCTTTTTCTCCCTCACTTCCCTCTTCTCTTCAGTCCCCTTGTCGTGGTCCAAAATCTTACAATCATTTCTGAAAATCAACCTTTTTCCGTATAAAAAAAATGATATTTTCCTGAAAATATGATATTTTGTTCTGGAACATCATCCTCCCCCCGCCCAGGGAAAATGTTTCATTTTATCCCTGAAAATTGGGACATTTCCCTCCCCCCCCCCCACCAAAACAATACTTTTTTTCATGAAAATCTTTTCTCCCCTGTAAATTGGAATTTTGCCCCCCCCGCAAATGTTATTTTTTTAAATGATGAGTGGGGGAAGAAGGAAAAAAGCGAGAAAAAGAAGGAACTTAATAGAAATCACTGGGGAAAATCAACCAGCAATGTTGAGAAGTAATTGAAACAGCAAGGGGCAAATTGGTCTCTGATTTTTTTCCCCTTTGGGTATTTACCATTTTTGTGGGACTTTTGTCCCTCCCGCACTTTTCTCCCCTCCCCACCTATCACCTCCCCATCGTCCCTGGCCTGGGGAAGGGGACTCACTCCCTTTCTGATACCCCGCCCCAAATACATCCCGGAACCTTCCAACGCGGCTCCTGTTTCCCACCCGGACCCCATGAGGAACTATGGGCAAGTCCTTCGTTGAGGTTAGAGGGGTCGATGCCACTTCCAGTTTGTTTCCGCCCTCACTGAGATCCACTTCCACTGTCTCCCCCTCCCTTTGGAGCGTTAATCCCAGTTTCACCCGCCCCCCCGCCCCTTTAAGTCCTGCGGGACCCACCACACCCCGGAACCCTCCCCCTCGTCTTTCCCACCCGGATCATCGAGAGCGTGGCACCCAACGGTGGGCAAGTCGTCCATAGTCCTGACGCCACATCCGGTCCACTCCCGCCCTGCCTTGGGCCCACTCCATGGACGGTCTTCTGTCCCCCTCCCCCATCACCTGCTCTCCTTGGGGCCATTTAACCGCTGCAGAACCAAACACACCCCGAAACTTTCCCTCGAGGCCTCCTGTTTCCCACCCGGACCCTGTCGGGCTTTGCACCAAGGCTGTGGGCAAACGCCCCATCGTGGCAGGCGGCGTGACACCGCTTCCACGTCACTTCCGCCCTCCTTGTGGCCTCCTGGCCTCCCCTCCACTTCTCCTCTCCTGGAACATCAGGTTGTTACAGACACAGCTGAAGTGTTCGCAGATCAGTCAGTTCCTCTCTAGATATGAAACAAACACACGTCCCCTTTGAAAAATATGGAGACGAAACTCACTTGAGTAACGCACCAGAAACTGATGAACTCTTGACCTTGCATTTTGAGATTTCCTTATGCTACCCCCTGAGCTGCTTCCCTTTTTGTCTAAACGTGAGAAACCAGGTGCAATAACTTGCAGGTCGAACACCTGCGTGGAGGATGCTGATGCCAGAGAAATCCCCCGGGCTCCATGGTGTATCCCTGGCTTTCATTGTAAACGAGCAAGAGTCAGGCCCACGCGCGGAGCGGCAGATCCCACAGCGCTAACAGGTAGAATTGGCGGGAAAAGCGAAGGGGGGCAAAGGTCAGCCGATCCGAACGCTGAGGGAAACAACGGCTGCGGGCTAAAAACAGAACGGACCGTCTGGAAGGCGGGCAGTTGGGCAGCAGAGGCGCCGACCGCGGCCTCCCAACTCGACCCCGGTCTGCCCCTGGCCCCGCCCCAACTCCACCCTTGCCCTGCCCCCATTCCAACCCCTTTCCCAAAGGCCCCGCCCCAACTCCGCCCCCTCCCTGCCCCCATTCCAACCCCCTTCCCCAAATCCCCGCCCCATCCCTAGAGCGCGCCGAGTCCCCGCTCCTGCCCCCTCCCTCCCGGAGCTTGTTCCGCCACGAAACAGCTGTTTTGTGGCAGCAAGTGCTGGGAGGTGGGCGGAGAAGCAGGGACAGGACGCGCTTAGGGGATGAGGCGGAGGTTCGGTGACGTGAGGTGAAGGGGTTTTTAAATGAAGCATTTTTAAGGAAAACTCTCTCCTGGGAAATGTTCTTTCCATGTAGAAACTGCTTTCTACAGAAAAATATCTTTGTGACCTGTTCTCCTTGACAAAAACGATATCACTTTAAAAAGGAAAATACTTTGGGGGAAAAAGTTTCTCTTTAGCGAAGATATTTTTAGAAAAAAATAATTATGGAAAATGATGTGTTTTCTCATGGACAAAAAGTGTGTGTGTGTGTGTATATGTATATATGTGTGTGTGTTTACACCTATATATAAGAGCTGACACAATACGCTCCTCCCCAGTGCTCGCTGCATTTTTGGGAATTCATGATTTTTCTTGATAAAAATAATGTTCTCTATATAATAACACCTGTCAAGCTTCACCCCAGTGGTAGTTGCATTTATGGAATATATTTGCTTCTCCTCACGTAAATATCAGTGTCATTGAAACAAACAGGTTTGCACTCGGAAATATATCTGTCTTGGGAATGGACGACTCACCTTGCTGAGAGGAAAGTTCTAGCAGAACGAATGGGACGAGTTTCTTCAGGCTTCTGACTTTTCCCCAGTGCAAATGTTTGTTTTGAAAACACCCTAGGTCCCGACTCGGTGTAGGGGGAGAGATTGAAACAGAGAAGAGGAGGTGATAGAAGGCTCGAAAATAAGGCTGTTCACCCCGTCTCAGACTACTTGAGGAAGGGATGTTGGGTGGAATTTCAAATACTCCCAGGTCAGATGTTCAGAAAACAGATTTTCCATCTATATTTTAACGCTTGTTTTTCTCCTGAATTGGGACAAAAAGGTGAGAAATTGGAAATTTGGGTGGAAAGTAAAATTCTAGCAGGATAGACCCCCCCTGAGCCAGCCCACTCCCATCACTGCCTGGATCACATTCGGGCAGCTCCCCCCTCTCCGCCCCTGGTTAGAGAGATTTCTTTGCACCTGTGAGGGCTAGAAGTATTTTTGGCTCTGCAAGCTGAGCGCCTGGAGATCGACTCCAGCTCATGGGACGGAAACCGTGGTCAGTTATTTGTGCGTCGCACCCGGCCCTGACTCCGACACTTCTGTAGCTGATTGTAACTCAGCCCTGCTCCTCCCCCCCAGCCCCCGCCCCCCCCAGCTGCCACCTTTGCAGAAGCTGCAGCCGTGCAAGAGGCTGAAAATCCTGTTTCTCACCACGATGCGCAGGGGTGAAAGTGAAGACAGAGCCCTGAGCAACTCGGCACGTTTCAGCCCACCACAGAAACTGCAGAAAGTTCCAGTAGCAAATGGACCCTCCCTCATGGTGCTGAGTGCTGCACAGACCCCTCCCCTCTGGGAAAGATCGGGACCCCTGTCGTGCCAGGCTCTGCACAGACCTGAACTTAAGGATGACAAAGGGTCTGGACTCCTGGGTTCTCTCCCAGCTCTGCGATGGGAGTGGGGACTAGGGGGTTAGAGTCAGGGGGGCATGGGAATCTTTTTCCGCTAGACCACACTGAACCAGAACTTGGGATAGAACCCAGGAGTCCTGACTCCCAGCCCTCCCCCCAGCTCCACCTCTCCTCACTCTCTCCCCACAGCTGCAGTGTGAGGATGGTGCCCGTGGGAGCCAGCTGAGGTCACTCAATCAGGGTGAACGGCAAACAGAAGGGGGAAGACAAACCCCAACAGCTGGTGGATATTCCAATACTGAGATTTACCCAACCAGCTCCAAACAGCCTCTGTATGACCTCCCTGGTTACTCAGAAGTCCAAACAACGCAGTTCCCTTAAACTGCCCGGCCTCGTTGCATTTCAAACTCTATTCATTTACAGATCTGTCTAACCAGCCTCTAAAGTTCGGCCATGGATCAGGTCAGTCTAGGAGTTAATTGACTCTTTCTGGCCCTGTCACCTTTCAATGAGATAGATTACGCTCCTAACGTCACACCCCCAACGCAAAATCAATGCAGGAAGGGATGACAAAACATCGCTGAGTGCATCCCAAGAGCTCCCCACCCTTGGTTCTGATTTATTACAGCTTGTATTGGGTTAGAAGCCGTACCAGTGTAGAACAGAAATGGTTTCTCCAAATCACGTTCAATAACATGATTGAATCTCTTTATAAACTCAAGGTAAAACTTGGTTAGACCAATAGTAGATTGGATCTGCTGTTGCAGCAGGATTCCCGTATGTCTCATGTGATCTTGCCAAGAGCTAAAGAAAAGAGTTACTGGATCCATACAAGCTCCGGCAAACGTTTGGAACCCAATTAACATGAATTTAATGTAGATATTACTGTTGTTTATAGTACAGGAATCTTGGCGTTTAGCCGTGAAAGCAATATGGTCGTGTTCCTGTTTCCCTTCTTATACAGCACGTCCGGTCTGGAACGTCTTTTCTCCTGTGAAAAGTTCCAATGCTGTTTACAGGCATTAACCGTGAAACATCAGCATTACAAGGCCTCCGAACATAAAGTGTGTTCTTATGTATTATTTGTAACATGTTTAAGGGATTTTCCAAAAGATCAGAACCATTGTACATTTTACAGTTTTTGAAAGTGTCCGTTTATAATCATTGTTGTCATGCCACACCCTTGGCCCAACACCATTGGGGTTTTGGCCTTTTAGGGTTGCTCTGTGGCTTTCCTTTGCAAGATTAAGGCCTCTCTTTCCTCCTTGCCCTGAAAGATCGAACCCTGATTTCGCTTGTTTAACAGAATTCACTGGCGCAGTTCCCGGCGACCTCCCCCAGGCGCGGGGCGACGGCTTTCACCAGGCGGTTCTGGATGGCGTGTGGTGCAGCTGCCAGGCTCTGGAGTGGGGCTTGCAGCTGCACAGGACGTGGGGCAGGGTCTCCTTGGAGTAGCCGCACTTCCTGCAACGCTCGTAACCACACAGCTGTTCTGCTCTGCAGACTCAGCTACGCAGGCTTCCCTCTGAACCGGAGACACAGCCCGGTCACTCACACAATCAGCATGGAGACATTCCTCTCTCCACAGCCTTGTCTCCCCAACAAGCTGGCCAAACAGGGCCACTTGGTCATGGGGCTGTTTGAATCCTTAACAGCTTTTACGCCATCTCAGACCGTCTCAAAGCTCTCCACACTGGATCTTTCAACAGGAGAGTCAGTGGATCCATTCACAGCAGAAACTTTCTGGCTGTTAGGAACTGAAACTTCCTTGATTAAATCACTGTCACACCCTTCAGTGGCAGCATATTGCGTGCACAGATTACCGTGAGGATTCCTTTCCCTAGGAGCTTCTCTAAGCAGCAATTCACCCCTCTCAGAAATTCTGCCTTTACCCTCTTCACCTAGGACTTGCTCTAGAGGAACACTTTTCTGAGCAACAACGGACTCTTTCTGGGTTTCACTTACATCCAGGATCACCTTTGGCCCATCAGGCAGGTTCCTACGCAATCCCCTTTCAGGCAAACTTACAGACTTCCTAGATAAAAGGCTAGAAGCCTTCTCCTTCCATTTGCCACACACAAGTTCAGGAATCTTTTCCTTCTTGCTACAAGTTGTTAAATTGTCACTATGTAACATAATCAAATCACCTTTATGCTTTTCTCGTGCCCTGGCTAGGATCTCACCCTGATTAGACCGAGTTGCTACATCCTTTTCCAACCACACACTAGCAACAGGCAAAATACAAGCACCAGAATTGTTTGGTTTCTGGGATTTTTCCATGACACTAACGGGATGCGACCTAGTTACAGGGCCATTCTCCCCAGCGGACACAAATTTAGGACCCTTCCCTTCCTGGGCTTTAGTTGAATCCAGAACCAACTCTGAGATATCTGCACTATCCTCATCCATCACAGGCTGAAAGACCCTTTCTGTCTGCTCCACAGACAAAGAAGAGCTGGAGAAACCTTCCCCTTTCCCAGACACCCAGCTTGGGATCTCATTTCCCTTGTCCCAGCGCACAGGGTCGTTCACAGACAACTGTTTGGAGACCGGGGTAGCTCCCTCCATAGGCAAGTCAATACCCCTGACAGACATGGGCACATTTCCTTCACTGTCCCAATTCTCCACCCAGAAAACAGGTAAGGTATAGGGACTCTTATCTTCCACTATCCTGGCCTTCCCAAACTGCTGATTAGACAAAACCATCAGCTCACAAGGCTGCCTAGGCTCCTCCAGAATCTCCTTGTCCTCCTCTCCACTGTTCTCCAAAGACAAACTTTTGGAGAAACCCTCCATAGACACAACCTCGGGATTAATCCTCTCCTGTGCCTGGTTTGTGTTAACTTGACTGAACATAGCTTTAATATCATGTCCAACATAAGATCCTTAGGGACTGTGTTCTTCACTCCCACAACCATGGTGCCCTCAAATCCCTTCCCTTTAAGGTGGATTTTAGCCAAAGGCGCCCTGACAAAATACTCAGATAGGGCTACCACGGTTACACTTTCACCTGGCGAATAATCTTCCTCCCTGACAAGACTTGCTTTAACCCAAGGAATATCTGTTGCGGGGTCCCTCCATGCCATGCACCTCACTCCATTCACTTCTGCACGGCTAATAAACTCTGCAGTATTTTCCCCATATTCAGCTTTAATCTGAGTTTTCCACCGATTCATTAAATACCTCCCTGGCTTTTCCAGTCAGCCTGGTCAGCAGGACAGGCATTCGCTGAGCATCGGGGATCTGGTACAGATTGCAGGGGCACTCAAAGGTAGACAAAAACTCCTCTATATCCTCAGTATCATTGTAAATTGGAAACATCCTTTCCCAGTTTTCTCGTGGTGGTGGGGAAGTGGAGTACCAGGTGGGGATGACTTTCTCCGCTCGTCCATGACTTGGAGATGAAGTGGGTGAGCCTTCTCTTCTGCAGCCCACAGCTCCATGAGCCCCCGACGAGCCCTTTCTTCACTCTCATCAGCCTCCTTCTTTCTTTTATCAGCTTCTTTCTCTCTCTCAGCAGCTTCGCTTTCGAACTCAGTGATCTTTTGCTTTTCCAGCAATCGAAGATCTGCTAGTTTCTGTTCATGCTCAAGTTGCAGTTTATTTGCTGCCTTTTGCATTCTAATTGCTTCTGCAGCTTCTGTAGCCTCAGGCAAGGGCTGTGCTCCTGCCTCCTGATCACTGGCCATGAGGAGATCTCTCAGTTCTTGATTTGTAGCTTTTTTTCTACAGCTTATCCCCTTTTCTGAACACAAATCTTCCAGGGCTCTTTTTGTCAAGGCCCTCCTATGCTCTCTGCTCACCCACTGCAACTGTTCTTTAACCAACCAAACTCTCAATACCAAAATTCAAATGTGCATAGTGTGGGCTTCTGACCCAAAGCTTAATTGACCTGGTTCTGTGGATCCTGCCGACTACACCATTGTAACGATGCTGCCTGTGGGAGCCAGCTGAAGTCGCTCAATCAGGGTGAACTGCAAACAGAACGGGGCAGACAAACCCCAAAAGCTGGTGGATATTCCAATACTGAGATTTACCCAGCCAGCCCCAAACAGCCTCTGTACGACCTCCCTGGTTACTCAGAAGTCCAAACAACGCAGTTCCCTTAAACTGCCCAGCCTCCGGCCTCCATCCAGACACACATGTCAGATATGATGATGATTACTGAAAATCTTACCTCATCATAGAAAAGAAAAGGTCCTTCCAATCCCAAAGGATCAGCCATACACCCAGGTCCAATTATAACTTAAAGCTTACCTAAAATACAAGCTTACAGCCAATTCTTATTAACTAAACTAAAATTTATTAAAAAGGAAAAGAGAGAGAAAGTATTGGTTAAAAGATCAATATACAGACAGACACGAATTCAATTCTTGAGGTTCAGATACAGAGCACAGATAAGTCTGTAGTTGCCAAAAGTCCTTTTAGAAATAGTCCAGAGATTATAGTGCAATGTCCATGTTCAGGGTGACTCCAGTCAGTGACTGGGGATCTCCATTCTTATGGCTCAGGGTTTCCCCTTCTTGAAACCCAAAGCAAATCTGAGACAAAACGAGATGGCGTCCCAGGGATTTTATACATTTTCCAGCAGCTTCTTGGCCTGAGAGAATAAGCTTCATCTTCTGTCTCCCAACCATCCTGGCAATTAGCCTAGTGTAATTTATCCATTAAACAGTTCAGATACAGTTTATCACAACGTTCATAGAGACAATAATACTGTTTCACTCAAGTGTCATCATAAATGTTAATATTCCTTTTTTGATCTTTGAATCAAAGCCATAGCAATAGACAAGACTTGTTTGCTGACATCACAAGACCTGAGCAAACATCTCCCCTTCTACCACAGCTCTATTCATTTACTCTCTTCCTAACCGAGTCTCTAAAGTTCAGCCATGGGTCAGGTCAGTCTGTGAGTTAATTAACTCTTTCTGGCCCTGTCACCTTTCAATGAGATATGATATTACACTCATAAGGTAGCTTTTCCCACGGGTAGAAATTCACAAGCACCTCTTGTCAAATTTAACACCCAGAGCAGGTTGTGAAATGACCAGGGTCAGTGGACAAAACAACACCCCACGAAAGCAAGGAACTACAGCCCCTCAACACAAGCACCCCGTCTCCCCCTCCACTCCTCTCCCAGACCCCTTCCCATGAGTCCACCTACCAGCCGACACCTTCACTCTGGGTCGCTAGGCGCCATCCCTTCTCCACCCACCCGTGTCCACAACCACGCTGTCATCTGAGGCCTAGGGTTGCCAATCTTCCACCATTGTCCTGCAGACTCTAGCAATTCAGGGTTAATCTTTAATTAAGGGTTATGTCATGGGATGGAACCTCCAGGAATACGTCCCACCAAAATTGGCCACCTGAGCTGGGGCTGGTGGGCACGGGGGTGGATGGGAGCGATGGCGCATTGGCATGTCTCAGCCAGCGGAGATAAGGTCATGCAAGAAAATAGGACTTCCTGGAGATAAAGGGAGATGGGAGGCGACCCCAGGGGGCGGTGACTGAAATGCAGCTGCTGATGGGGAAGATTTTACCCACCCGCAGCCGCGTGTACAATTTGGCGGGGTCGTTTTGGACAGATAATGGCTTCAAATTACCCTAAATCCCCATCAGAACTACCCGCATCCTGACAGCTCCTCTGAATATCACGAGCCAGCGGTGTGGTGTAGCTGTCGGCCATCCATTCAAGGTCGTGCCACTAAGGACAATGTCTGGTTAGAAATGTCTTGTGACAGAGCCGATGAACAAGACGTGGAAAATTGACAGGGCCGGATCGCCAACCCAGGGTGGGAATTCAAGCCCATTGGTCCCCCTGGTCTGAGAGCAGAGCAGGGATTTGTGGTCCAGTGTAGGATGCAGCCCTGGTAGGGGAGCTGTTCCTGGGGACCACCACCAAGCCAGAATGCTCCCGGAGATGCCAGCTGCTGCTGTTCTGCCCCCTGCACCAGGGCAGCCGGGCGGGGCATCAGACCAGATGCCCCAGCTCTAAACACCCCAACTGCCCCAGTCCAAGTAAGGGGAATCCTCCTCAGTGATACGCAGTAGAGGGGCTAGGAGACACAGATGAATGCGGCTGATTCTAGGGGGCAGTGGGATGTGTGCACACACACACGTACGCACACACACACACCAGCCAGTCCCTCACACAGTGAATAGCACATGCTCAAACACACACACACATCCGGCCCTTGTCCCTGGCTTCTCGCTGCAGCCATCTCAGATGCGCTGACCACAAAACTTTCCACCACCCCTGGTGCTGATGCTTCCGGAGGATGCTGAGGCTGAGCTGAGCAGGCCCCACGGAGCCGCCCAGAGAGCGGGGACCATGGAGCCACCACCAGCCCTGAGCCCTGTCCTCTGCGTTGTCCTCCTCATCCCCACCTGGGGAGCAGGTACTAATTTAAAGTGTTCATCCAGCCACCTACCCCATCCCTAGATCCCTCTCTGTCTGTCCTTCTGTCCATCTGCCCCATGCCTAGATCCATCTCTGTCTGTCCTTCTGTCCATCTGCCCCATGCCTACATCCCTCTCTGTCTGTCCTTCTGTCCATCTGCCCCATGCCTACATCCATCTCTGTCTGTCCTTCTGTCCTTCTACCCCACTCCACTATCTTCAGCCCTATCTGTCCATACACCTATCCCTAGATCCATCTCTGTCTGTCCATTCAGCCCTACCCCGACATCCATCTCATCTATCTTTTTATCTATGTACCCATCCATCCCACCCCAAAAAGAATATCCATCCATCCATCCATCCATCTAGATCTAGGCGTGAAGGATGCATGCATGGATGCATAGATAGATATGGATATGTCACATTACGTCAATGAGAAGTTTTTTGTTTCCATAAAACAAATGTTTCATTTCAGTGTTGACTCCTCTTCATAATATCAAATCAAACCAGTCTGGAAATGCAAAATCAAATCATTCCCTTTTGACCCTATCAAAAACACTTTCCCTGCCCCAGTTTTAAACCAATTGTCACCCTGTCGACGAGACGGCATTTCCCAAGAGGAAAACGTTCCATCAGGACAAATTCTGACCCCCTCTAGTTTGAAGCACAAATTGTATAACGTGGAGGCATGTGTTTGTGGTGTATTTAAAAGGGTTAAAATGACAAGCTGCCACTTTAATTTGTAAGGGGGTTTCCTGGTCCTTGTAAGGGGGAAGCCGTTCCATACCCCTCATTGTTTTGGTTGCCCTTCTCTGTACCTTTTGCAATTCTAATGTATCTTTATTTGATTTGAGGCGACCAAAACCGCACGCAGGGTCCGAGGTGCGGGCGTACCATGGATTTATATAGAGGCAATAGGATATTTTCTGTCTTTTTATCTCTCCCGTTCTGAATGGATACTCACAGTCTGGTGACATTTTTCACTGCCGCTACACAGTGAGTGGATGTTTTCAGAGAACTATCCACAAGGACTCCAAGATCTCTCTTGAGTGGTAACAGCTAATTGAGACCCCATCTGATTGTATGTACAGTTGGGATTCTGTTTTCCAATGTGCATGACTTTACATTTACCACCCTTGAGTTTCATCGGCCATTTTGTTGCCAAGTCACCCAGTTTAGTGAGATCCCTTTGTAATTTCTCGCAGTCTGCTTTGGACTTAGCTGTCCTGAGTGATTTGACGTCTAATGTCTTTGTGAGCATCTGCCGTGCACAGAGCAGTGTTGATGTCGGGTCTCTGTTGGGGTGGAAGTGAAAGCCCCGTGCAGTGTGTTATCGGGAGTGTTGTGAGCAATGGCAAGGTGGACAGGAACGCACAATTCTTTCCCCTTAGCTTCTTCTCTCCGTGCTGCTTAGGTTTCGGGCGGCTGGGGCGTGTCTTGACACCACTCGTCGTCGTTTTCCTTTCCTGCTGTAATGTTTATTGCCCTGGTTCACGAAGGTCTCACAGTGCTTCAGAGCCCAGCTGTCCTACGAGCTTCCCCCGGCGAGACCGTTAACCTCAGCTGCTCCTTCAAGTACAGACAGGGTACCGTGGCCAAAGCGACGTGGACTAGAGTACTCAGAGTCATACTGGAATCTCACCATCCCTTCTACAGCGGACGGCTCAATATGTCCGACCTGGATCTGATCCGGAAAGGGGAGGCCACGCTGACCCTGTCGGAGTTGGAGAAGCGGGACTCTGGTCTCTATCAGTGTCAGATCAGCATCCACCAGGGAGAGAGCGGGACAGGAGCGGGCACCGAGCTGCAGGTGATGGGGAGAAACCAGAGTGACACAGGTGAGGTGGGGAATGGGGGCACAGGACCTTCCCCTCTATGGGGTGCCAGCACCGATTTGGGCCCAGGGTGGGGGACTGGCTGGCTGAGGTGGTGGGAATGGGTTACGGGGCTGTCCCCTCCATGGGGCATTGGTCCAGGAATCTCCTAACCCCTCATTTCTATTGTCTAGGGTTTCCAGGGGGATGTGAGGTCTGTCGGGATTCGGGGCCCCTCTTTTACCGAGCCGTCATCTCCCTTTTGCTCGTCGTTCTCTTCTCCCTGGGAATCATCCTCAGCCTGCGGCCTTGGAACGGTAACGGCTCCACGCGGGTTCTGCCTTCACTTCCTGTCCCAAACGGTTCCATGGCATCACTGTGTGGGCTGGTAACCAGCCTTTGCCCCACCCCAGAGCCCGCTGCATCTCAGCACCGGGCAAGGGGTCCCTGTATAAACAGCCCCTGCACCCCACCCCAGAGGGGCCATGTCTCAGCGCCGGGTGAGGGGTCCCTGTATAAACAGCCCCTGCGTTCTACCCCAGAGGTGGCTGCATTTCATCCCTGGTGGAATCAGCCTTCCCCCTCTCCGGCCCCAGGGCAGGGGACTGGCTGGCTCAAGGGGCTGAGAATCCCCTAAATCTCCTCTCCATCTCCCAGGTAAAGAACCTGCCCCCGTAGGGTGCTGCACCCGGGAGGTCCTGTACCAGGTCGCCATCGCCTTGGGGCTCCTTCTCATCCTTGGCCTGGTGGCCACCCTCCTCCTGAAGAGATGCTGAGATACGAAACCGGAGCCTTCCCCCTGCTAAACTCCTGGCCCCCATGCGCCAGGGCCTCTGGTTGTGAACACACCTGAATGGCCGTCTGTCCGTTGTGGCCCATGCTGGGTTGTCTGTCTATATAACTAACCCCCCCACGTCCTTCCTTCTTCTCCCGTCCCTAGATCTCTGCAGCTTCCCTCTTCACCCCAGACTCTCTCTCACACTCCTCCGTTTTAACGTTCCTTTCTTCTCCCTTCTTCCGCAGGGGAGAGAACCCAGGAGTCCTTGCTCCCATCCCCCCTGCTCTAACCCACCAGTCCCCAGTCCCCTCCCAGAGCCAAGGATAGAACCCAGGAGTCCTGGCTCCGAGCCCCCCTGCTCTACCTCACTAGACCCCACTCCTCTCCCAGAGCTGGGGAGAGAACCCAGGAGTCCTGACTCCCAACCCCTCCAATCTGGGGTAACACTGTGGGATTTGCTCCCTGGGAGCTGCCTAAATTGACCAGAATTAAGAGACCAGATCTGGGGTGATGGCGTCCTCACAGTGTGTTTGTCCAACACAGGGCCACGGCAGCCAGGAGGCCACAGAGAGCGAAAGCCTGCACTACTCAGAGATTAAAATCCAGACTCCAGGACGCAGGGAACACACCTCCAACCACGCCCAGCGGCGCTGAGTCCCTCCGCACCCAGCACCACCTGAGTCCCTCACACTCGCAGCCACGCCGCCAGGAGGGAATTCCCCACAGGAGGAGACCCTCACAGGGTTTGAGGGAGAGCAGAAGAAAATTATGGGCGTGAAAGTCCATGTGAACCCCAACAAAACCCCACTAGCCCTCTCTACGGCAGGGAAGAATCGACTAGGGCATGGTCTGACCCTCAGGAAATGCCTTCTCTGGGGCCTCCTGGATATAACTATATCATGTCCCTGTGTGTTATTTCCCTGTCCTCTCTGACGTGATTGCAACACCTCCCTGTGGAGCATGACCAGCTGGGGGTAATTATCGCAGCGTCTGGTCCCTCTTCCTAACTGAGCACGAAGAGAAACGCTCGCCCAGCTCAGCATGGTGTGGGCGGTGGAACTGGTCTGAGCGACAGGAATCTGAGCTCCCCGCAGTGTGTGACAGGGACGGGGACCAGGCCCAGGGAACCAGAAACAGGAATCCAGACCCAGCCCTGGAAAAGGGGGAAGGAGACCTGCTCATGGAGGACAGACGCTTCACCCAGGAACCCAGAGGAAGGGATCCATTAAGTGGGGACACGGGTGTGGTCCAGGAAACTGGAGCAGCATTGCCAATCCTCCAGGGTGACCGGGAGTCTGCAGGAATTCAAGATTAATTTTTAATTAAAGATTATGGCATGTGATGAAATCTTCAGGAATCCGTCCCATTAAAATTGGCAACCCTAAACCGGAGTGGCGGGGAGGGACCCATTATATAGAGACAGACTTGGGCTGGGGAACCAGCTAGAAGAGCTGATCCCTCTTACGGTGCCCCTCAATGGTGGGGACTAGACTGGCCGAAACTTTTCATCTAAACCAAATTTAGGAGAAAAATGCAGATTCAGCAGTTTGCGAATTCGTATCCGGTCTGCTGAATTGTTCACGTCCAGCCCCTCCCCCAAGTTCTTAACAAGTCGAAGCATTTCGTTTAGACACTTTCCAAACAAACCATTTTGATTTTTCAGCTTGAAACAATTTTTTGTTTAAAAATGTCCTTTGTGGCAGGATGGGCAAAAGCTTCCTAAAAGTGGGGGGGCTGCTGGCAGCCAAACTGTGACCCAGCCCCGGTGCCACCCCTTCTCCTCAAGGTCCTGCCCTCTCAAACCGCCCCTTTCCCTGAGGCCCCCCCTCATGTCATCTTTCTCCCTGAGCTCCCACTTCACGCCGCCCCTTGCCCCCAAAACACTGCCCCCCCTCTCCCTTCTCTTCCCCCTCATCCAGTCGCTCACACTTATGGCCAGTAAAAAGTGGTGGGCCCTGGTCTCCCCTGGATGAGAGTGGGAGAGGATGAAGAACTCCTTTCAAATATAACTCCCCCCACCTCAAAAAAGCACAATTTGCCAGCAACAGCAAAACACGCACCTCACCAACCCGGGCCAGTCACGCTGTGTTGTGTGTGACATTCCCGGCCTGGGGCGGTTTATGTCTTTGTGAATGTGAACCCTGCAGGCCTGGGTGTTTCTCTGCGTAATGTGACCTCAGGGCTCCTGATGAGAGCCATTGTTTGTAAATGTTTCAGGAGCAGACATATTTATCATTCATGGACAGACAGACATTTCTTCATAATTAGAACTGGTCAAAAATAGCTGGGGTGGGGAGGGTTATGAAAACTGAAGAAGAAACCACTTCCCCCGCATATTCTTCAAACTTATTTGCAAATCTTTTGAATTATCAAACTTTTGTTTAGTTTTGGTGGGAAAAACTCCACGTTCGCTCTCAAGTGGGCAGAGAAATCCAAAATGTTTTTTTTAGAAAGGGAACTTTTTTCAAATGATCAATGTAATCCAAAGTGGCATTTTTAGTTCAAAGGTTGCATTGTGAGTGTAAAACCATTCTGAACCAGCTCTATTACTGAATAACAAGATGAGTTTATTTTTCATGCTGCATTGTTTGGGCCAAGTTCCACGTGGTAATTCAGTTTTTGCACCGCTCTTCTCTTCTTGCGTCTGCACCTCTCGTACGCTGTGGCCTTAATCTTGGCCCTGGAAACACTTGCGTGCTGTCATAAATATAAAGGGAAGGGTAAACATCTTTAAAATCCCTCCTGGCCAGAGGAAAAATCCTTTCACTTGTAAAGGGTTAAGAAGCGAGGATAACCTCGCCGGCACCTGACCAAAATGACCAATGAGGAGACAAGATACTTTCAAAAGCTGGGAAGAGGGAGAACATCAAAGGGTCTGTGTCTGTCTGGGGGATGTTTTTGCTGGGGACAGAACAGGAATGGAGTCTTAGAACTTAGTAAGTAATCAAGCTAGATATGTGTTAGATTCTGATTTCTTTAAATGGCTGAGAAAAGAAGTTGTGCTGAATAGAATGAATATTCCTGTCTGTGTGTCTTTTTTGTAACTTCAGGTTTTGCCTAGAGGGATTCTCTATGTTTTGAATCTAATTACCCTGTAAGGAAGGTATTTATCATCCTGATTTTACAGAGGTGATTCTTTTCTTTTTACTGTTTCTTCTATTAAAATGTTTCTTTTCAAGAACTGATTGCTTTATTCATTGTTCTAAGATCCAAGGGCTTGGATCTGTGGTCACCTATGCAAATCGGTGAGGATTTTTACCAAACCTTCCCCAGGAAGTGGGGTGCAAGGCTGGGAGGATTTCTGGGGGGAAAGATGTTTCCAAACAACGTTTTCTCAGGAACCCAGAGAAATGTTTGGCGGTGGCAGTGGAAAACCAAGGGCAAGGAGTAAAATAGTTTGTACCTTGGGGAAGTTTTAAGCTAAGCTGGTAAAAGTAAGCTTAGGAGGTTTTCATGCAGGTCCCCACATTTGTACCCTAGAGTTCAAAGTGGGGAAGGATCCTTGACACGTGCATGTTTAACTTTAATGACTGCTGTGAATAATTCCATTTCAATGGGACAACTCTGAGGTCGGGTTTACGCTACGGCCCTATATCAGTGTAACTATGTCACTCATTTATTTAATTTTCTTTCTTTTATATGGGAAAGTTATTGAGAGCTTAAAGCAGGTAAAATACATGAACAGGTTCGGACAGTCCAAGTTTGTCAGTGCAAAGTGACAGCAGAGATGTGGTATCTGCTAGTTTTCCATAAGTCTCTCAGGGTTACCCAGGATAACTTTGAGAATCTCTGTCTTGAATCGGGAATGTTCCCTGAAAGTGTCCAAACAGCTCAGAGATGCAGAACCATTCCCTGGATCCATGCTTACAGCTGTCTTCCCCGGAAAGCAGTCTGGCAAGTGTTCCTGTCAGCTCTTTGCTAAGTTATCTGCCAAAACACGAGAGTTTTCAGGTGCCTAAGTAGCCCCTGGAATCATGGTGAACTTATCCTCCCCGCCACCACCAAAATTTGAAATGGTGCCCCTGAGTGCACGGGACCCTACCGTGCTCCCCGAGAGGAGCTGCATCAACAGGCAACTCTGCAAGTTCTCTGCAAGTGACCCCCACGTCTCTCAATTTCCTTGGCCACATGGATCCTGTCCCCATGCTGGCGGCTCATCCAGAAAAAGAAGGAAAGAGCTCACCACTGCGACCACCTGAGGGATGGGTTGGGTTGAGATCAGCTGGTCAAAGCAGGCAATAGGGACAGAATCGGAGACTTGAATCTCCTCGAGTGACCTCTGACCTTTCCAGACCTGCCCTTCAATCAGACACAGCGATTGTAAAGTTGAATGTGATAGTAACTAGACCCATTTTAAACCCTTCACCACACAAGACAAAGCCCGTAGGATTCATCATTAATGATTTATTTCTCCTCCCCTGGATTCCTGCAGCCACCAGCCACCTTGGAGCTTTCCCTCGTCTCTCCCCGGCTGGGCTCACTTGATGGCAGGAGTCAGCGGAGGGTCCATTTTGCTCTTTCGCTTCCATTCTTCACGGCTTTGGGTGGCTGCATTTGCAGCTGAGCAGCCTGATGGAAACACTGAGTCCCCTGTCTCGGCAGGCAGGCCCAGCCGCCAAAGCCAAAGACTCCCTGAGAACAGGGGCAGGTTCGCCTGAACTCTCAGGGGTGGAGGCTGGGCCCATAGGGTAGGGTTACCATATTTGAACTTTCCAAAAAGAGGACACTCCGGGGTGGGGCGGGGGGAGTGGTAGCCCTGCCCCCTATCTACTCCCTCCCACTTCCTGCCCCCTGACTGCCCCCCACAGAACCGCCCATCCATCCAACCTCCCCCCGCTCCTAGTCCCCTGATCACCCCCTCCCAGGACCCCGTCCTCTATCTAAGCCTTCCTTCTCCCTGTCTCCAACTGCCCCCTCCTGAGACCCCCCCACCCTAACTGCCCCCCTAGAACTCCACTCCCTACCAGTCCCCTGACTACCCCACCCCCTATCCGCACCCCCGCCCCCTGGCAGAGCCCCGGGTCTCCCACTCCTATCCAAGCACTCCCTGTCCCCTGACTGCCCCCGCAGAACCCCCGACCCATCTAACCCGCCCCGCTCCCTGCCCCTGACTTCCCCCCTGAACCTCCGCCCCATCCAACCCCCCCTGCTCCCTGTCCCTTGACTCCCCCGACCCCTCTTCATATGCCCACCCCCTGACAGGCTCCCCCCAGAACCCCTGACCCATCCAACCCCTCCTGCTCCCTGTCCCCTGACTGCCCCTTGGGACCCCATGCCCCTTCTCCAGCCCCCCGGCCCCCATACCCTGCTGCTCAGAGCAGTGTGTCTGGGGTGCGGAGCCAGACACAGTGCCATGCTCCCCCGCAGAGCGCACAGCTCCCCCCCCCTGCCCCCGGAGTGCTGCATTGGGAGGGAAATCCCGGCCCTTTGGAGAGTTTTACAAATTCCTCCCGGAGGGCGATTTAAAACCCCAAAAGCCGGACACGTCCGGGAAAATCCGGACGCATGGTAACCCGACCACAGGGACTCCAGGATCTGCAGCTGCTGCCACCTCTTTGGTGAATCCTCCGACTCATCACCAACCAGCTCTTCCCCATTCTGCCAGCCGGCCCCACGGTCTGACCATGCAGGAGAACAGAAACCCTTTGGGACAGCAGGAGAGTCTCCTCAACGCCGCACTCTTTGCATGGCTTCCTGCGGTCACCGGGAAACACGACTACCCTGCCCCAGGAGTCTCTCAAGGAGCTGACGGCGCAGTCACTGGGCACCCACTCGTGATGGTCTCGGGCAGTGGCATTGCAGAGGGAGCTGAGCAGACCGTCCCTTCCGTGACTTCCTGAATTGCTGCCAGGACGGATTCTCCTCTGCGCTAGGGAGAGCCCCCGAGAAAAGCAGCCGTGGTAGGGGAGGGGGCAAGACAAGCTCTCCCCCGGAGCCCCTGAATATCAGGCAAGCAGGACTCCGGGAGCCAGGGATCGGTGTGTCTTGCTGGGAGAGCAGGGCTGGAGAGCAGGAAAGGGCACTGGAGGAACTGTCGAAATGTCAGTGTCATGGCCGGGTCATGGGCAGCCGGACCTAGTGGTAAGAGGCAGAGTCCACACTCACAAGGCAGGAGTCAAGAGTCAGCTGGGACAGGACACTGGAAGAGCAGAAGCAAAAGACGAAATTGTGCTCAGCACCTCAAGTCAGATGCGTCACCCCGAGTCCGGGTGCCAGGAAATCAAGCCTGGGGAGTGGGAGCAGGAACAGCTAACGCAGGGTCCAGAGCCGGGGAGGAGCTCGGGTGTTCAGACAGCTCCTTGTTCCCGCTGCTGGTTTAAGGAGGTCCCGGGGGCCAATTAGCTGCTCTGGGACTCTGCCAATGGACCTCAGGGATGGAGCCTCAAACTGGGTCTGGACTTCGTCAGTCCGAGGTAAGCAGTTTTTCGTAGGCTTCCAGGTGGCGTGCTGGAGGGCGGCTGCTCCCAGGAACCCTGCAGACCCGGGTTAATGACCCATGGGTCCAGACAGTGAGTGATCTCTCCCCGCTCAAACCTCCTCCACGAAACAGTCTCCAGGGTCCCGGACGCATCTTCTGAGAATAAAAAACCACAGTCATGAGGACAAAGAGGCTATGGAACAGGAGCCCCCTCTTTGTTGCAACAGCCCCAAGTGCCCAGAAGAGTGGACGGTTCTTACCTCCAGGAGATGCCTGGGATCTTCCATCTAAGCCTCTTTGGGACCCCTGTTTCTTGGTCTGACAGGATGAGATCATCTGTCCCCACTGCTCCCTGCGCTGGGCTGGCTGCAGCACGCATCTGTGTAAGAGGCTGGGCCAGAGAGATGTTACAGTCAGGGTCCAGGCAGCCCAGAAGGAGAACAGAGGGTCTGAAACCAGAAGACGAAGCAATCAAATCCGCAGATTCGACAGAGAAGTTTTGTACCTACAGGGACATCAAAGAAGGTCTGTTAGGAAAGCTGAGATGTTAGTCTGGAAACTGCTAAGGCAAAGATTGTGACTTGTTAAGATTCAGTTTTAGTCACTACAAAGTGTGTTGTGTTTTGTTTGTCTGTTTGAAATTTGTCTCTTTCTCTTGCTTAGTGTCACTTAAATCTCTTCTTTGTTACTGTGCTTCCCAAAGCACCTCAGCGTTGTGTGTTCGAGTGAAGCGTGAGTCTCCAGCCTACCCAACAGGCTGAGCTGTGCCCTGTCTCTCTGAAGGTAGCGAATAATTTCTGAGCGCTGCTGGGCCCAGAGTCCAAGGGCAGTTCACCAGACATCTCCTGTGAAGCCCAAAGAGACCAAAGGAGCAGGAGAGATTCAGGCCCCACTGACCCATGGGAACTTCCCACAGAAGAGGCTACACAGGGCTCCAGACACAGCCAGCAGGATCCCTCCCACAAGCAGGGCCATGTCCTTCCCCTCCCAGCCCCACAGCTTCCTCCCCACCCCAGCCTCAGGAACCCCTCCCATCTCCCTGCTCTCCCCACCCACTCTCCAATACCAGGCTGTTTCCAGAATGGAAGCAGGCGCGTACCAGAGTTCACTCACCGCTAGATGCTGGCCAGGCCTCGTGTCACCGCTTTCTCGCTGGGCTAGCAACCCCGCTGATACTCACTCTTGCAGTTTGTTGGCTGGGAACTCAGCCCCCCAACCAGGTGACTGGCCTTTACTCCACTCCAGGTCAGAGCTGAAGGTCCGTTTGTCCTGCTGCAGGAAGTGGAGCTGGAGAGCGGAGATGTTATGTGAATGAGGCTGCATGATGGAGTTGGAGACTGAGGGACGGGAGCCTCCTCCCAGAAACGCTCCCAGGAGAACAGGTTTGAGGAGATCTCTGGGGAGCCTCTTGCTAGGAAAAAACAAGGGTGGCACATTGATGGAGATGTCTCTGTCCCAGGGATGGGGGAAGCTCCCAGCCAGGCTATGCAGCAGGGATCCCATTTCTCCCCCAAGAAACCCATATGCCCAAAGAAGTCAATGGCTCTTACCTCCATGAGGGAGCGGGGTCTTCCCTCTCAGCCTCTTTGAGAACCAGTAATGCTTGGTTTCCTCGGACAAGGGACCTGTCCCCACTGCTCCCTGAGGTGGTTCAGCTTCTGACTGCAGCCATCTGGGAGGCTGTCACACACCCCAGGGCCTAGAAGACACGGGGGGAGGAGGCTCCTCTTCATGTCAGACTCTGAGAGCCCAGAGAAGGGCCAAAGGAAGAATAAAGGGCAGGAGATGAAGCTAGCCCTGAGCCTCTGTCCCATCCTCACCTCCTCAAATGTGGAGCTTCCTGAGCTTCAGTTGGGCAGACAGTCCGTAGCCCTGACCCAAAGGTCCTTCTGCACCGTATGGGGCAGGAAGATCTCTGCCTGGGAGCACGGGGAATGGGATGGGGGTGAGATCAAGGAAAGAGGGGAGGTGTATGGGTGTGAAGGAAAGAGCTCCTGCCCCAGATGAAGGAATTTGGGGGGCCGAGGGAAGGACCCGGCTCCACAGAGAGGGGAGAGAGTTTCTGTGAGTGCCAGGGGCCTCCATTTCCGCTTCCACTAGCCCCCCAATTACAGTGAGACAGAGCAGTACCTGCAGCAGGGAGCGGGACTTGCTGAACAGGGAGGGGAACCTTTCAGAGCATCAGAGGAGCCACAGCCCTTGCAGCGCCTCGGGCATCTGGTGCAAGTGCCGGATGATGTGAAGTTGGCCCATGACCTTGGCTGTGACATCCTCGTGCTGCAGGGGAACGAGAACATGTCAGAGACGGAGACACTCCCCAGGAATCAGGGAGGATGAAGGGCACCTGGAACCAGCGCCATCATTTCCACCCAGCAGCTGCTCATGTCTGAGTGGTGGATTCACCCTCCCGACCCCCAGGATGGAGGCTTGCTGTCCTCTCTAGTGACCTCCGGTGCCAACCCCCCTCCTTGTACGGTGAGCTCCTTCCACTTCCCCATCCGTGCCCCTGACAGCTGTTCCACCTCCAACCCACCTGGGGACACCGCTCAAGTTCGTAGAACCCTCTCCTCCACCCCTACCTCCATCCCCACCCAGGTAGGGCAGGGAGGGGGCTCTAGCAGGGTGGCGGGGGGCAGGAGGGATTCTGGCAGCAGTGAAGTGGGATGGGGAGAGCTTGAGACCTTTCCACAAGTCACCCCAGGGACAAAAGCCGAAGCCACAGGATGGCAGCCCTGGTGAAGGGGGCAGGTCAGCAGCCCCTGCTGACTGAATCCTCCCAATCGCTCTAGAGCGGGTCCAGCCCTACCAGCAGCAAGACCCAGCTTCCCATGCCCATGTGCCTCAGCCCTTGCTGGTCAGTTGCCATCACCAGTCAGGCCTTGGCCTCCCAGGCTGCCAGGGATGGGAGCAACTCTCGATGGTGGCTCGGGTGACATGGACACTAGGCCATGAGGAAATGGGTGCAGCTCCGTGGGGCAGGAAAAGTTCCCAGAGGGCACTTAGGGGACTTTCCTGTCCTTTCCAGGAGTCATAGCAGAGCAGCACATCCTAAGAAGAGAAGTCCATGAAGTCCAGAAGTTCCCACTAGGCTCCTTGCTACCAGGCCAGCGAATGGCGATCGGATGGGAATGAGGCCCTGGGCCCCACCCCAAGCTCCTGAGTCGATTGCAGATGCTTACCGTGACCCCCATCAGTTGCTGGGCTTCCCCCAGGAGGGAGTAGACGAGCACCAGCCCCGCCTGGCTGACACGCAGCAGGGGGTCGTGGATGGCCAGGACTGCTGTCTGCAGAAAGGACCTTTTCTGCCCGTCGCAGAAGAATTTCCCAAAGACCTAGAACCAAGAGGACACGAGGCTCGAGCAGATTGCCCAGAGCCAGCCTCCAAGTCCTGGCCGTACAATGGCATCACCGTCTAGTGCCCCAAAGGGCGGGAAAGAGAGCTGCTGTGGCCAAGGCAGTTCATTCCCCAGGAGGCTTTCAGGGTCCCAGGGCTCAGGGAAGCCCCTTTATCAAAAGGTCGCAGGTGCTGAGGCACCAAAGCCTCCAGTGGCTCTTTCGGGAGGGCAATTTCTGGCAGGGGCCCGGATGGGCTGGAAATGGATCTCTAATGTGTGTGAGCAGGCCCACTCTGCTGTGCAGGGCACAGAGACGACAGGGGACCCTGAGCAGAGAGACACCCAGAGCCATAATCCTATATTAACTCACCCACCCGGGGATCCTCCTTATGCCACGGAGCAACGCAGCCATGTAAGACACTCAAATCACGGCAACTAGCGAGGTTCCAATGTGGGACCTTTAGCACCAGCCTGTCCCACTGGTTGCTGGAGGAGGAGCTCTGAGCTGGAAATAAGGAGCGGGCTCTTTTCCTGTCTCCAGGAGGCCTCCACTGCAGGGAACCCAGCCAGCCCCACTCCCCGGGCTGTGTCATGCCCTGGCACAGTGCCCTTACCTCCCCCACTCTGGCTGTATTTTTGTAGCCCAAGAGCCTGCTGTCCTGGTGCCAGTCATAGCACCAGAGATCTTCCGCGTCACGTATGGTCAGGCCTGGAAGAGAGAGAGAGAGAGAGAGAGACTTTTCTCCTTCTGGCTGCAGTTTCTGTGTCCTTCCAATCCCATTGGTGGCTCCACAGTGGAGTGGAGAAGACCAGAGGCAGAGAGAGACTTGTCCTCCAGCTGGGGTCAGTCGGAGAGAAATGGTCTGGGGTCCCATTATCCACCTGTGGTCACTCTCAGTCCCCTGTTGGGTTGCGTGTCCCAGCTGGGTTCCTTACCCCTCTGTCGGAGCAGCAGCTGGTAGAGCCGGTAAGTCCCCTCCCTGGCCTGCCGGCTGATGTCCTTGTCTGGATCGCTGACAAATAGAGCCAGCTGGGCCACATGGTGCCCCATCCTGGGGAACTCGGCTGAGATCTAATGGAAGGGAGAGGAGAGGGGACTCCATCAGCATTTTCCTGTCAGCTCCCTGTCCCCCCTGGGCCAGAGGGCTCCTTCCCCTTAGCCCCTCTGCAGGAGATGCTGGGGGAGAGGAGCTTGAGATCGACCCTTCATTTGCTCTGCTGCCGAGGGAGCCCGGAGCTGCTTTGGGATGCCAAGCAGGGGCTGGAGCATGGTCCCCTTAAAGGCCCAGGGACAACACTGAACCAGGACCAGAAGAACTTGACTCAAGCCGAGCTCAGTCCCTGCTCTGCCTCTGCCTCCCCATGAAGAACCCTGCTAAGCCACGGCCCCGGCAGCAGCAGATCCTGCAGCCCGCCGGAGCCAGCCCGCCTCCGCCGGGAGCCAGCAAGCTGGGGTCGGAGGTCACTTACGTCAAACTCAGGGAGGGAGACTGTGTATCTGAGCAGGGCTGTGCTGCTCCTGATGGCCCTGGCTCGCTCCTGGGACACCCTGGACACGACCCAGAAGTTGACATGCTGTGGGGAAAGGAGGCAGGTCAGACTCAGTGGCTAGGTGCACCTGCTTTGCAAATGAGCCCCCCACGCCCCCAGCCCCAGGGGCCTGAGACATTCTGCGCAGGGGGGAATATCTCAGGCCTTGATGGCAGAGCTTTAGAAGGGGATTCTTTCCCCCAGGACACAGCTTGTACCTTGCAGGTCACAACTTGTCAGCGTCTCTCTAGATTGGGACAATGTTCGGGGTCGGGGCCGGTCCCCTCCTCCCAGAACTCCTGATTCCTGAACAGTTCACCAGAAAGGAGACTGAACCCTCGGACCTTCCCTGCTACGCAAATCCTTGGGGGCGTGTAGGGAGTGACTGAGAGCACAATCCCCCCAGGAATTTCAGAGCAGATCAGAGGGAAGGGCTGATTCCCTGGGGTCCTCCTGTTTCTCTAGGAAGGAGCATGTGCCTCTTCTCTGAGAACCATCTCCCATGGGTGTGTGTGTGTTGGAGGGGTGGGGGAAGGGTGGGTTTTCAGACTCTCACTCCCCAAGGCAGCCAGGAGCCCTGTGGTTAGTGCTCAGCAGAACCAGGCAGAGCTCTGGCTTGAAGTCCCAGCTCCTTCCTCTGTCCCTCAAGAAGGAAGGACCTGACACTGCATTGCACTGACCTCCCCAACCAAGGACGGCCCACTGGGGACCCAGCTAGGAGGACAGAGTAGAAAATGGATCTTCCAGTCTCTCCTTACCAGTCCCCCAAAGAGTTTAGGTGAAATGCGGCTCACCTCCAAGATGAAGTGGAGCCTGTCTGTGTCTGGGGACTCTGCCAGCAGATTCCCCAGCATGGCATCCAGGACCTCTGGGATGACTTTGTGCAGAGCCTGCAAAGCATGGGTCAGAGTTAGGGAACCTGAGCCTACACCTGCCACAGGATGGGAAGAGGGGTCTCTGGGAAGCACTGGGGAGACTCCCAAACACATCTCCTGGCCTCTCTCCTTCATATCCCACTGCAGGCAATTCGCAAGAATTGATGACCCCTGGACCTTTGATCCATGAGCTTAGCAGGTCTCTGCAGAGGGCCTTGTAGGCAGAAGAGAATGAAACAGCCAAGTGGCTATGGATGGAAGCTGGGATTCTGGGCAAAACACGGCTTATGGAAGAAAGAAAGAAAGAAAGAAAGAAAGAAAGAAAGAAAGAAAGAAAGAAAGAAATCCCCCAGAGAGGCGTAATCTCTTCCCTGCTGGAGGGAAGGATCCAACCCTGCAGCTTGTTCCATCTCCGCTACCCCACCCCTAAATCTGGAGCTCCAGTGAATCAAGGGAGCAGGACCGAGGACCACTCTGGAAGAGGAGGAGGATGGAGGAGGAGGAGGTACCTGGATGCCGGTGGTGTCCTTCTCCGTGCCCAGGGTGAAGACGGAGTGAAGGGCAGCTCGCAAGAGGTGGGTCTCTAGGTCTGGCTCCAGGGCAGGTTTCATGGTGCTGGCAAGAGAGAGGAGCTGGTGTTAGACTGTGCAGTATGGGGGTGGGACTGTCGCCAACACGGACACCAACCCACAGGGATAGAGGCACAGGCTGGCGAGAATGGAAACTGAGGCACTGAGCTCGGGAATGACAAGGCCAAGGCGTCCCAGACAGACAGTGGGGACAGGAATAGCTCCTGTTCCCTGGAGCCTGCGGGCCCTCCTGTATCTGAGCCCGGGAGTGAGCCCCTCCCCAGGGCCCCGGTCATGTGATGGGAGTGAAAAGAAGAGCCCCGCCAGGAGAGAGTGACCCTCCCCACCCCACCATCTCTGCCAGAGGCGCCACTCTTGGGAGGTGACCTGGGCGGGACAGTGACGGTGACTCCCAGCCTTGGGCCTGAGCAGCACTGGGGTGAGGGGAGCCGGCGGGGTGGGGGGTGGGGCTGTCTCCGTACCAGAGGTTGCCCACTGCAGCCAGGGAGTGGGCGAGGACGGCGCTGGGTGACGAGTCGTCGGGAAGCTCTTCGATGAGCTCCTGTGAGACGCGAAGGAGACAAAGGAGCGTGTGAGATTCAGGCCCGACTGACACCTCCCAGTGAGGAGATGACACAGCCAGTGCCCCACATGGCCAGCGGGATCCCTCTCCTCCCGCCGGCTGCCGTATGGCGTGTCTCACTCACCACGATCCTCTTCGCCACAGCCGCCTTGCAGCAGCGCGGCTCCAGCGTGTCCTCCCCTCTCTCCCGTGCAGCCAGACAGGCGGGGTAGACGGCCTGAAGGAACAGGAGCTGCTGCCCCTCATCCTGGACCCACCAGGAGTGGGGGATAGCGAGAGAGAACCTGTTAGCGAGGGACCTTCCTGCCCCACCCACACCATCTCCAGGGCTCAGGCCTCAATGGGGGATTGTGGGGACCCGCCTATTCTCCAAATCCCGCCCCACTCCTACGCAAGCAGGATCAGGAACCGGGCCAGTGCCTGTGGGGGGAGACGACCTCGGCTGTTGTGGGACAAACACCCCCATCTTGGGGGTCCCACATCGTGGATGTAAAAGGGCCCCATTAGGGGTGGTGGATCAGGAGGGACAGGACCCTCGGCAGGGGGTGGGGATGCTGGGAAGGGACAGGGCCATCTTGGTTCCAGCCCAGGTGGGGAACATTTGTACCTTATCTCTGCACTGGAGCTGCTCTCGGATGACCTTGAGAGCAGCTTCATCTTTGGCCACGTCCACCCCTTCCTCCTGCTCCGAATCCAGGGGGGTCCCTGCACCCAGGAGAGAAGGGAACAGGGTGATGCCTGCTGCCACATGGGGGGTGGACGGGGGCGTGGTGGGCAGAGCAGGATTCCAGACCCCCCTTCCCACCTCAGGCCCCCAGGGCAGATGGGGCCCCAAACCTCCCTCTCAGGGATGCCGTCAGCCCCCAACAGCTGCCGAAGCCCAGAGCAGAGCCCCCCTCCCCTGCCCAGGACCCCAGGGAAGGGGCCTGTCCCCCCGCCCGGAGCAGCAAGGACCAAGGTGGCAGCAGCTGTTCACGCCCCCACCCCCAGGTCCCCGTGCGAAGGGGCAGCTGTGTGACGGCTGCTGCTGTCCGTGGGGTTCGCGGGGCTCAGGCCAGACACCTGGGCTGGGGACCCCCCCCGTCTCCCTGGGAGAGCGTCTGGGCCCAGGGGGTTCACATCCCGTCCTCAGCCCTCCCGGAGCCCAGCCCGGCTCCTCACCTGGCACAAAGCCGTGGCGCCCGTCGGCCTGGCTGCTGCCAAAGACCCAGGTGCTGCCGCGGTCCCAGGCTGAGCTGCCGGTGCTGGGCCAGGGACCTTCCCCCTCCTGGCCGGCGGGGGCTGGAAGGGCCTCAGAGACCGGGCAGGGCGAGGCCTCCTGATGGGAAGGAGGGCTGGGCTCCTGGGGCCGCTGCTGCCCACACAACCAGCCGCAGAGCCACCCTGCCCGGCGCCCCTCCTGGGCTGGGTCCTGTCTGCAAAACCGCAGCCTGGGCCAGCTCCACCGGGGCCTGGTCGGGGCCGCTCCCAGCTCGGCGCCTGCGCCGGGAGCCGGGGTCCTTTTCCAGAAGGCCGGGCACTTCCGCCGTCTGGGCTGGACGGGAGCTGCTTCCCCGCCAGCAGGGACGCAGGGCTTGCTCTGCCCCTCGGGAAGGTGGCAGCTGCTTCCCTCAGGCTCTGGGGCCACCGGCAGAGCCTTCCTCCGCAACATCCGCAGGAGCCTGGCCATCCTGGAACCGAGCGGGGAGCAGGGCTGAGTCTGGGCTCAAGGCAGCCTTTCCCTCCTGGCCCTTTTCCGGCCCTCCTCCTCCCTGCTCCAACCACAGCCGCCCCCTCTGCCCCCACAGGAGTGCAGGGAGAGCCATCTACACACACGGGCAGGAGTTCATTGCACGATCTGCTCCCAACCTTCCCCCTCGTAATCCCTGCTGCTGCAATATCCAGGAAGTCTCATCCTTTTCCAGCAATGGGGTCAGTCCCAAAGACCATCGCTTCCTCCGGACAAGCAGCCCCCTCCTGTCATCCCAGGCCACACTCCCACCCAGGCTTGAGAAGGAAGAGAAGCCAGGAGTCCGGACTTCTCCTGGGAAACCATTCCTACGTCAAGGTCACAAAGACCCTAGGCACAGGAAGACCAGGGCCCTCCTCGTTCCCCCTTGATTTCCAGGCTCAGCAGCTCACAGGCTCTGGCCCAGCTCAGAGACTCTCAGCCTGGGGAACAGTGTCCCACAAGGGAAGGGCTGGGAGCCCCATTGCTGGAACCTTTCCAAACACACTGGAGACGGCTCTGGAGAAGCCCCTGCCCGGTCTAAGAGTGAGGGGCTCTTGGGGGCTGTTTGCAAATGAAATCCCCCTTTGGAGGTATTCTCTCCCTCTGTTTCTGCCTCTCCCCACACAGACAGGGGAAGTCACCGAGGAACCCAAATGCCACTCACGTGCTCTCAGTGATGGTATGATGGATGGCGGATGTTCAGGGTCAGCAGACGTCCCTCGCCCTCCTCCTCACTCTCCAAGCCCAAGGCAGGCTGGAGAGGGTGGTGACCTCAGGAGTTACCCTGCCCAGCCAGCAGGCAGGGTGATGACACGAGGGCGATCGACTGGCTGTGAAAACAAGAGTCTGTCTTATTGCCAAGGGACGGAGAAACTCAGCCAGCAGCAGGGGGGTGCAGAACACGGCCCTAGGGCGGAGGAGACAGCGACTCCAGGATCCTGACACCCTAGCACTTCCAGAGCCCAGGAGATAAGGTGTGAACATTTTCATGGAAACCGTTTTCTGTCAGAAAACCCATTCAGGCGAAACCACTTTGTTTCTTGAAATCATAACAAGTAAGATGAAAATTCTTTGCAAAAATATTTGTTTGCAAAAGAAGAGCATCTCCTGTTTGTCACAGCGCATTAAACTGTCTCCTCGTACACAAAGGGGAGACACGACGCTCTGGAAAATTAGACGAGATGCTTCAGTCTGAGCTAAGTAGTTGCTGCTCTTCACAATTTCAAAAGAATAAAATGCAAATCAAATCGAATATTAGGTCATAATCTGCTATGGCTCAGTGTGATCGGACACCCCCTAGTCTGCACTGCTCCGAGTGACACTCTTCAGTGGATCCCCAGCATCCACCCATGGTGAGGTAGGTGGGAGAGGATTGTTATTCGTCCTTGACAGAAGGAGAAACGAAGTCTGAGAAAGGAGCAGGGACTTGTCTTAGCTGATGATGTTTGCTAAATCCACATTGGTCAAACATCTAACTGGTTGTGACTTATTTGCTTGGTCAGAAAAGAGAACAACAAAGACCAGAGTTTCCTCCCTGTCAATAGCCCCCTCCTCAGCCAATCAAGGTTGAGACTTTGAGGGGTGGGAGGCTAAGGGGTCTCACCAAATAGCCCAAAGAATGGCCCAGGTCACCACCGAGGGGATCACTCTCGGAGCACTAGTCCAGTCTCACCTCTCTGTGAGGGCCTCCCACAACCCCCCCGGCCCCCGCTCCACACACAGAGCTCCTGGTGGTGGGAGGAGAGCAGAGGAAAAGGACAAAGGAAGCAAGAAGAGAAAGGTAGGAGGGACAGAGAAAAAGGGAAAACAAAAAGGAGAAATCCCAATGTCCCCGGTCATTCTAAGGGACAAAGTCCTAGGTCAGAAATAAAATGCTGCCCCCACAATCTAGTGTTTTCCTTTCCTAAAAATCAGCCGGCACCTGATGGATCAGACTGAACAGGTTCCAAACCTCTCCGAGGCTCTTACCTTCTCTACAGGGACGTCTGTTTTTGAGCAAAACAACTAAAAGAAAAGGAGAAAACTCCGAAGAGGGTCCTCCTTGCGCTCACGAACGTGCAAGTGAATGCTCTCTCAGTCCTCCAGGAGAGACCTCGAGAAGGAGACGTGCTGAAGCAAAGCCACAGGGATCTCCGAGGTGGCCCCTGTCCTGCACCCCTGTCCTGCCTGGCTGATGTCAAGACCTCTCTGTGAGGTCATCGCCTCCCTACCACCTTTGTCCAATCGGCTGAGGTCCTGCCAAAGGCCCTTGTGATGTCACTGCCACACCCTGCCCTCCCCTGCAGTGCTGATGTCCTGCCCCTGTCCAGCCACACCGGATGTTTGAGCTGCTTCCCCTGGATCACCCCACGCAATGAGCGTTCATTGTGGGGATGACACCGACCACACAGTCGAACACAGAGGCTCTTCCCCAGGCCGCAATTAGGTTTTCACAAGTTAGTCGACTTTATGGCCAGAAGGAACCGTTAGAGCATTTAATCTGATCCCCTGCGTATCCGAAGGCCTCCTGTATGTCAGAAGAGCTGGGCTTTTCTTTTACTCAAACATTTTCCAGAAAGGCATCTAGTCTTTATTCGAAGAGATCAAGAGATGGAGAAGCCATCATTTCTCTTGGTACTTTGTGCCAAGGACGAACCACCCTCTGACAAATCTGGGTCTTATTGTCATTATACTTTTTCTGATTTCTGCTTCCATCCATGGGGTCTTGTCATGCCTTTCTCTGCGACATAAAAGAGCCCTTTTATACTCGACATTTTCTCTCCATGAAGTCAAGCAACTCACCTCTCATTTGTCTTTTGTATCTACTAAACAGATTGAGCTTTTTCAATGTCTCATTCGAAGGCATCATCCCCATCACTCAATTTCGAATCTTTTCTGTACCTCTCCAATTGTTTTAACATAATATTCAAAATGTGGACACAAGAACTGGATTCAACATTCCAACATCAGTCTCACCAATGCTGTTTCACTTCCCTTTCCATCCTCACTACTCTATCCATCCAAGAATGGCTTTAACCTTTTTTACCACCGTTTCACATTGACAGAACATGCTGAGCAGCTCATCCACTATGGCCCCGAAATCCTTTTCAGGGTCACTGCTTTCCAGCGGATTGTCCCCCGTTCTGTAGGGTGCCGCCTGACTCCTTTGTTACTGGCAGTATGGGGTTGCATTTGGCTTTATTAAAACCTAATTCTTTAGTAAGTATTTTAGAAGAACTAGCCCATTAGAGAGAGAATTGTGAATTACTCAAAGACAATGAATGGAGAAAAGCGGCAAGAGCAATCAAATACATGTTTGGTTACGGCCTATTTCCTTGGTCTTAAAAGAGGGTAACAAGGACCTGAGCCTCCTCCCTCACAATAGCCCCAAGCTCCCCCAATCAGCACTGAGCCTCTGAGAAGCAGAAAGCGGGGAGTTCTCACCAGATGTCCCAGGTCACCACCGGAGGGAGTCACTCTTAGAGCACCATTCCAGCCACATGTCTTTGGGAGCGCCTCCCGCAATGAGAGTTGGAGTGCAACCCCCCATCCCCAACTCCACACGCACAGACAGGTCCTGGTGGTGAAAGGAAAGCAGGGGAAAAGGACAAAGCTACAAGAGAAGACGAGAAAGGAGGGAGAGACAGGAAAAGGGAAAACAAAAAGGAGAAATCCCAATGTCCCCAGTCATTCTAAGGGACAAAGTCCTAGGTCGGAAATAAAATGCTGCCCCCACAATGTAGTGTTTTCCTTTCCTAAAAATCAGCCAGCACCTGATGGATCAGACTGAACAGGTTCCAAAGCTCTCCGAGGCTCTTACCTTCTCTACAGGGACGTCTGTTTTTGAGCAAAACAACTAAAAGAAAAGGAGAAAACTCCGAAGAGGGTCCTCCTTGCGCTCACGAACGTGCAAGTGAATGCTCTCTCAGTCCTCCAGGAGAGACCTCGAGAAGGAGACGTGCTGAAGCAAAGCCACAGGGATCTCCGAGGTGGCCCCTGTCCTGCACCCCTGTCCTGCCTGGCTGATGTCAAGACCTCTCTGTGAGGTCATCGCCTCCCTACCACCTTTGTCCAATCGGCTGAGGTCCTGCCAAAGACCCTTGTGATGTCACTGCCACACCCAGCCCTCCCCTGCAGTGCTGATGTCCTGCCCCTGTCCACACTGGATGTTTGAGCTGCTTCCCCTGGATCACCCCACGCAATGAGCGTTCATTGTAGGCTCAAGCCGAACACAGTAAAACATCAGAGGCTTCTCCCCATGCAAAGCTCAGTTTTTCATAAATTAGCAGACTTTATGGACAGAAGAGACAATTAGAGCGTGTCTTCTGACCCCCTGCATATCACATGCTTTCTGTAGAGCATAGGAGCTAGTTTTTGACTATACACGTTCCAGAAAGGCATCTAGTCTTCATTAGAAGACATCAAGAGGTGGGGAATTCCCACCACTTCCCTTTCTAGTTTGTTCCTTTGGTGATTCATCCTCACGGTTGAATATGTGTGCCCTCCTTCTCATATGAATCGGTCTCTTTTGAGTTTCCAGCCGCTGGGTCTTGTTATGCTTTTCTCTGCTAGATCAACGAGCCCTTTAATACCCGATAGTTTCTCTCCATGAAGTCACTTCAACACTTCAATGACGTCACCTCCCGATCTTTTTTATCATCTAAACAGGCTGAGCTCTTTCAATAGCTCACGAGCAGGCATTTTTCTCCAGCCCTCAAAACGTTTCATTGCTTTTTGCTGCCCCATCTCCAATATTTCCAAATCTTTTTTCAAAGGTGGACGCCAAAACTGGATGCAGTATTCCGTGATCAGTCTTCCGCATGGTGTGTCACCTCCCTGTGCTCCTCACTGCGCTTTTCATACATCTAATGATGGCTTTAGCCCCGTTCACCACAGCATCACCCTGGGGGCTCATGTTGAATGGCTTGCCCAGCATGGCCCCTAAATCCTCTTCACAGTCAGTGCTTTCCTGGATACACTGCCCCATTCTGTAGGTGTGGTTTGCTGCTTGCGATAGGACCCTTCCTTTGGTTCTTTTCAAATTGGTTTTCTTTGAATGGGTCCAGCTTCTCAAGGGATCCGATTGCTCTCTGTCACTGCCCTCTCCTCATCATTAGTTACCACGCTGCGACTATTTTATCACCCACCAAGGTTAGCAGCAGTGCCTAACGTGGATCTCGTGGATTTAATGTATGAGTGCAGGGGACTGGACTAGACGACCTCTCGAGGTCCCTTCTACTCCTATGATTCTGTGATTATAGAACCTAGAGCTTTATAAAACCAATTAATAATAATTCCGGTCTCCATCTTCCTGAAACCAGCTTTACAGGTTAGTTACTATATGGGGAGGGTTTTGGAATGGGCAGGTTAAAGAGTAAAACTTCCATGCCCTTCTCCCATTTGGGACTCCCCTCCCATCATTCCAGGCAACACCGTACCGCTTTCTAGTGTGAAACCATTGGCAACAATGGGGCCCAAAGTCCTCTTCCAAAGGGATTTGAAGCCCATCTCATCATCATTGGTGCCTTTCTCTAAGCACTCCCTCCCCAACTACACTAGAACCAAATTTCCCCCCATATTCTAACCTCTGATTATATTCTCAACCTTTGCAGAGCGGGGAATAAAAGCCAGGTGTCCTGACTCCCAGGCCCTGCTTACCACTGGACCATACTGCCCTCCCAAAACAGGGAATAGAACCAAGGAGTCTTGACTCCCAGGGCCCCCCTGCTCGAACCACTACCACTAGATAATGTTTCCTCTCTACAAGGGAATGGGATAGTGCTCAGTAGTACAGTTTTTTGTGACGTTTATCACTGAACTAGTTGCTACCTAGAGAACATGTGTAGGACTGCTTTTGAAATACATTACACCCAATACTTTTCTCTCTCGTTTCCCCTCGAGAAAGGAGATCATTTAAGAGGGAGATGGGGAGGCCTCGAATATGCAGGCCCAGGCCTCTTCAGTGCAGACACCCAGAGATACTAACCATGCCAGACTCTGTGGAGTGGAGAACAATATCTAGCTCTTCTACAGTGGTTTTCATCTCTAGATCTCAATGCTCTTTACCCAAATGTGCTGGTGATGGGCAGCCATGTGTTCCATGGGGACAACTGAGGTATTGAAATGCCCAGCATCTAGGTGCTGAATGACTTCCAGGCAAAGTTCACCATCCTTAAGTCACTTCAGCATGTGAACGCCAAGGAGAGAGACGGCAGCCAAGGGGTTAAAACTAGGTGGAATTCAAAAGGGAGGGGCATTGAGGGCAGACCATGTCCACTGACAGGGTGAGCAATGCACCGTGGGTATGTTCCCCACAGTGCAGTGTTGCGAGAAGGAAGAGCTGATCGATGCGCATCTTGGGATTCTCTCCGAATTCTCCTACAGCCCCCGCCCTCAACTGCAGAGAGCAGCATCATGAGTAGCTCGGGGAGCTCGCCGTGCTGAGGCATGTCAAAGCAGTCTCCCACCCCGCGACAGCAGTCTCCCACCCACGACAGCAGTCTCCCACCCCACGACAGCAGTCTCCCATCCCACGACAGCAGTCTCCACCCACGACAGCAGTCTCCCACCCCACGACAGCAGTCTCCCACCCCGCGACAGCAGTCTCCCACCCCACGACAGCAGTCTCCCATCCCACGACAGCAGTCTCCACCCACGACAGCAGTCTCCCACCCGCGACAGCAGTCTCCCACCCGCGACAGCAGTTTCCCACCCCACGACAGCAGTCTCCCACCCCACGACAGCAGTCTCCCACCCCAAGACAGCAGTCTCCCACCCCACGACAGCAGTCTCCCACCCCACGACAGCAGTCTCCCACCCCAAGACAGCAGTCTCCCACCCCACGACAGCAGTCTGTCTTCTGCTGTGATCCTAGTGCAGGGCAGAACAGGAGCATTCCAACGATTTGCTCTTTGTTTGTTCCCCAAAGGGAGCAGCACACAGATACTTCCCGGAGCTTTGAAAGGGGAGGGGAAAAGACAAAAGTCTCTCGTAGGAGTGGAAGCTTTTTGTCACCAAAATTGGGCATTTTTCGCGACAGACGTCCCATTGTAGTGTGTACGCTCTGGCTGTTTTGTCACCGAACGGCAGTTTTTTGGTGACACAGCTGGGTAGTGTAGACCAGGCCTAAGATTTTGCAGTAAACATTCCCAAGGTGCCAAACTTTCTGCCTCTGGGCATGCACACTGCTGCTGCCTAGGGGCACCCAGGGGCCTTCCTCCTGCCTCAGGCCCAGAGTGATTCCCAAACTGGGGGAAGATAGGCATTTGGTCACCTAAGTCGTGGGTAGGCCCGATCTGACAGACATGCCCAGGGGCTGCCTGGCTCCGCGCAAAACAACCGGGGGAGGAAGTCTGAGGACTTCCCTCAACTTTTAGCCCAGTAGTTACAGCAGACGCCTAAGATGTGGGACACCCAGCATCCAGTCCCCTCATTCCGATGGCTCTAATTATTATCCGCAGAACAACAGCTTCTATAGGAGAGACTGATCACAAGCAGAGATAGGCATTTGTCTCTGAGACATGGGTGGGGCTCAGCACACATCCCTGTGGTCAGCATTGCCCATTGGCTGGCTTAGTCTAAGGGGCCCATCTCGCCCCATTCATTGTCTAGGGAATCTGGCACCAAACTCAGACCTGCAGAATCACAGTGATTTTTTCCAGTTAGGTGTTGTGATGCCGAAATCTTTCTGAGCATCCAGCCCTTACTCTCTCTTTGCCTTTGTTCATCATTTGTGAATAAATGGAAGCAATAGCTCTTCCCTATGTCACAGAGATGTTGTGAGGATAATATGTTAAAGATTGCAAGGGGCTTAAATACTATGCTCAAGGAGGCCATGTAAGAGGCTAAGACGGATCCCCTAGCTCTAAAGGATCTGTGAGCATCTAGATCCCTAAGGCATAGACTGGGAGCCCCATGCTGGATGTGTTTCAAATGGTCAATCCACATACACTCTGAGATATTTATAAGAAAGCTATTATTGTGGGATCAAAACCAGGAGTAGGCAAGCCCTGGAGGAAAGATCCTGCTCAAGGCCCCAGAGGTAGGTAAGATATAATAGTACTTCCCTCCATGATTATCCATTGAAATGATGTGACCTGACAGGCCTCCCCATTTCTAATTTCCAAGCTTGGAAGCTCATGAGGAGACAGGGGAGCTGCAGGCTGCAAGGAATAAGCAATACAGAACTCAGAATCAGCCTGGAGGAGGCCAAAAATCATCCACATCAGGGCAGGCTGGAAAGAAGAACAGACCCCAGGGGCTGGACAGGTGCACTGCTGAATCCCTGCTCTCCAGAACTAGAAGAATCGAGCCTTTCTGCAATCCAACTGTAAAAGCTGCCCAGACCAACCTCCTTTCTGCTGCTGGGGAGTCCTCCCCTCTCCTAATATACTTGTGCCCTAACTTACCACCCCCCCCAGCTATTTATTCGTGTCCAATCTACTTTCCAACTGCTGTTTCTTCTCCCAGCACCCCTTAATGTCTGCTACCACTTGCTATGCAAACGAATTACAACAGCTGCTGAGACAATAGTACCCTGCTGCAAGGAATTGTCTTTTATCACCTCAGCTGCAGGGAGCTTTTCAGTTTCCCCATCATTTTGTTTGAAGTCCGTTGTTCTTTGCAAATGGTTAGTGGCCATTTCCGCTCTGCCCCCGCCTGTCTGAATTAGGGTTCAGAGTATCCTGTGTTGGGCCTGAGACCACATCCTCTGTTGCTGAAGCCTCCACTGATCATCACAATAATAGGTATGGTACTGCCCTGGGCATCTGTGGGAGAGTAAAGGTTTCTGGGGGGTTAGCAAAGGCTCCTTCAGAGGAGAAGCTGAAGATAATAGAGGGGAAGTCAGCCCACTGGTGATGGCAGGTAACAGAGGGGAAGGGGGAAATGGGTTTCTGTTCAATATCAGTACATTTAGGTGGGGAGGGGAACAGAGAGGGACCAGAGGTCTCTACACAGCGTGCAGGGAGCTGGAGGAAGCCATTACAGGTAGGTATATAAAAAAGCTGACCATAACAGAGGAGGCTAGCTGTGTTGCGGGTTGGGTAATGGAAAATTACAGTAGAGTCATTGGAGCAACAAGAGGGAAATCAGTGGGGGACTCTCTTCGATATCTTAGATGTCTGTACACCAATGCAAGGAGTTTGGGGAATGAACAGAAGAACGGGAAGTATTGGAGTACATAAGCTAAATTATTACTTAATTGGAATCACTGAAACTTGGTGGGATAATGCTCATGACTGCAATATTAGTATAGAGGGATAGAGCTTGGCAAGGAAGGGCAGACAAGGGGAAAAGGAGGAGGTGTGCTACTATACGCCGAGAAGAGAAGGAGGTCAGAAGAAGACTGGGTGAAGATAGAAGGGGAAAATTCAGGGGTGATGGCATGGTAGGAGTAATGGAGAACTTGAACTCCCCAGACATCTGTTGAAAAGTAATGTGGTAAAACACAAAATGTCCTGTGAATTCCTGGAATGGATCGGGGATAACTGGTTTCAGAAGGTGGAGGAAGTAACCAAGAGGCAGCCATTTTAGAATTGATTCTGACTAACAGGGAGGAATTGGTTGCGAATCTGAAGGTTGAAGGCGATTGGGTGAAAGTGATCATGAAATGATATGATTTCATAATTCTAAGGAAAGGAAGGAATGAGAGCAGCAGAATATGGACAATGAACATCAAAGAAGCAGACTAAAACTCAGAACGGGTAGGTAAGCTCCCACAGGAAGAAAATCTAAAGGAAAAAGGCATTCAAGAGAGCTGGCAGTTTGTCAAAGAGAGACTATTAAAGTTATAACAGCAAACTTTTGTGTATGAAGGCAAGAATCGTGAGAGGCCAATATGGCTCCATTGGGAGCTCTTTGATGACCTGAAAATCAAAAAGGAACCCTACACAAAGTGGAAACTTGTACGAATTGATAAGGAGGAGTACAAAAGAATGAGACAAGCATATAGGGAGAAAATCAGCAAGGCTAAGGTGTAAAATGAGTTACACCTAGCAAGGGACACAAAAGGCAATAGGAAAAGGTTCTATAAATACATTGGGAGCAAGAGAAAGATGAAGGAAAGTGTAGGTCCACTACTTAGTGGGGAAGAAGTGCTAATAACTGATGACAACAAGAAGGCTGAGGTGTTTAATGCCTACTTTACTGCAGTCTTCACTCAAAGGGTTAATGGTGACCAGATATTTAACTCAATTAATACTAACTACAAGGGGGAAGGAATACAAAATAGGAAAAGAACAGGTTAAAAATATTTAGATAAATTAGATATATTCATCATATAGCTGGTATGAGTTGGAGCAACGCTTGTGTGTGGCTCTAATATAATGCAGTAGGAAGAGCCTGCACAGGGCAGCAGCAAGCTAGCTGAAATGTGAGCTTGGAGCCATCTTTGCTCAGCACCCGCTGACCTGTGCTCTTTGCAGTTGGGCTGTATTCAAGGGCCTGGTCTGCTTAGCACTTTTACTCCTTCCACACCCCTCCAAACACAGGCAAACATTTTTAAGGTGAAAATTGCAGAGGTGGGTTGACAGAAACATTTTACAAATCCATGTCAACTTTGGCAAGGTATTTACATTGAAACAAACAAACAAAAAGAATTTTGGGGAGAAATGTCAAAACAACCCTTTTTTCTGCTCCCTATTCCTCTTTATCCACCCCCCCCACCCCTAATTCCTTCCTCAAACCCCCACCTATCCAACAACCTCCATACCTGCTGGTGCCCTCCCCAGGTCCCCAGTAGATCTACTCCCACCTGCCAGGCCACGTAATTGCAAGGAGAGCAGCAACAGAAAAAATAATTCCCTGCTTCTAGGAATTGCTGATCATTAGAATCATAGAATTATAGAATCATAGAATATCAGGGTCGGAAGGGACCTCAGGAGGTCATCTAGTCCAACCCCCTGGTCAAAGCAGGACCAATCCCCAATTAAATCATCCCAGCCAGGGCTTTGTCAAGCCTGACCTTAAAAACTTCTAAGGAAGGGGATTCCACCACCTCCCGAGGTAGCGCATTCCAGTGTTTCACCACCCTCCTAGTGAAAAAGTTTTTCCTAATATCCAACCTAAACCTCCCCCACTGCAACTTGAGACCATTACTCCTTGTTCTGTTATCAGCTACCACTGAGAATAGTCTTGAACCATCCTCTTTGGAACCACCTCTCAGGTAGTTGAAAGCAGCTATCAAATCCCCCCTCGTTCTTCTCTTCCGCAGACTAAACAATCCCAGTTCCCTCAGCCTCTCCTCATAAGTTATGTGTTCTAGACCCCTAATCATTTTTGTTGCCCTTCGCTGGACTCTCTCCAATTTATCCACATCCTTCTTGTAGTGTGGGGCCCAAAACTGGACACAGTACTCCAGATGAGGCCTCACCAATGTCGAATAGAGGGGAACGATCACGTCCCTCGATCTGCTGGCTATGCCCCTACTTATACATCCCAAAATGCCATTGGCTTTCTTGGCAACAAGGGCACACTACTGACTCATATCCAGCTTCTCGTCCACTGTCACCCCTAGGTCCTTTTCCGCAGAACTGCTGCCGAGCCATTTGGTCCCTAGTCTGTAGCAGTGCATGGGATTCTTCCGTCCTAAGTGCAGGACTCTGCACTTATCCTTGTTGAACCTCATCAGATTTCTTTTGGCCCAATCCTCCACTTTGTCTAGGTCCCTCTGTATCCTATCCCTACCCTCCAGCGTATCTACCACTCCTCCTAGTTTAGTATCATCCGCAAATTTGCTGAGAGTGCAATCCACGCCATCCCCCAGATCATTTATGAAGATATTGAACAAAACCGGCCCCAGGACTGACCCTTGGGGTACTCCACTTGACACCGGCTGCCAACTAGACATGGAGCCATTGATCACTACCCGTTGAGCCCGACAATCTAGCCAACTTTCTACCCACCTTATAGTGCATTCATTCAGCCCATACTTCTTTAACTTGCTGACAAGAATACTATGGGAGACCGTGTCAAAAGCTTTGCTAAAGTCAAGAAACAATACGTCCACTGCTTTCCCTTCATCCACAGAACCAGTAATTTCATTATAGAAGGCAATTAGATTAGTCAGACATGACCTTCCCTTGGTGAATCCATGCTGACTGTTCCTGATCACTTTCCTCTCGTGTAAGTGCTTCAGGATTGATTCCTTGATTTGTCCGGGGACTGAGGTGAGGCTGACTGGCCTGTAGTTCCCAGGATCCTCCTTCTTCTCTTTTTTAAAGATTGGCACTACATTAGCCTTTTTCCAGTCATCCGGGACTTCCCCCGTTTGCCACGAGTTTTCAAAGATAATGGCCAATGGCTCTGCAATCACAGCCGCCAATTCCTTTAGCACTCTTGGATGCAACGCATCCGGCCCCGTGGACTTGTGCACGTCCAACTTTTCTAAATAGTCCCTAACCACCTCTTTCTCCACAGAGGGCTGGCCACCTACTCCCCATGCTGTGATGCCAAGCGCAGCAGTCTGGAAGCTGACCTTGTTCGTGAAGACAGAGGCAAAAAAAGCATTGAGTACATTAGCTTTTTCCACATCCTCTGTCACCAGGTAGCCTCCCTCATTCAGTAAGGGGCCCACACTTTCCTTGGCTTTCTTCTTGTTGCCAACATACCTGAAGAAACCCTTCTTGTTACTCTTAACCTATCCTTGGTTCTGATTTACTACAGCTTGTATTGGGTTCGAAGCCGTACCAGTGTAGAACAGAAATGGTTTCTCCAAGTCACGTTCCACAACATGATTGAATCTCTTTATAAACTCAAGGTAAAACTTGGTGAGAAGAATAGTGGATTGGATCTGCTGTTGCAGCAGGATTCCCGTATGTCTCATGTGATCTTCCCAAGAGCTAAAGAAAAGATCTACTTTATCCATACAAGCTCCGGCAAACGTTTGGAACCCAATTAACATCAACTTAATGTAGATATTACTGTTGTTTATAGTGCAGGAATCTTGGCATTTAGCCATGAAAGCAATATGGTCGTGTGCCTGTTTCCCTTCTCATACAAAAAGAACAGGAGGACTTGTGGCAACTGAGAGACTAACCAATTTATTTGAGCATAAGCTTTCGTGAGCTACAGCTCACTTCGTCGGATGCATTCAGTGGAAAATACAGTGGGGAGATTTATATACACAGAGAACATGAAACAATGGGTGTTATCATACGCACTGTAACGAGACTGATCACTTAAGGTGAGCTATTACCAGCAGGAGAGAAAAAAACCTTTTGTCGTGATAATCAAGGTGGGCCATTTCCAGCAGTTGACAAGAACGTCTGAGGAACGGTGGTGGAGGGGGGAGATAAACATGGGGAAATAGTTTTACTTTGTGTAATGACGCATCTACTCCCAGTCTCTATTTAAGCCTAAGTTAATTGTATCCAGTTTGCAAATTCATTCCAGTTCCGCAGTCTCTCATTGGAGTCTGTTTTTGAAGACTTTTTGTTGAAGAATTGCCACTTTTAGGTCAAAAGAAAAGGAGTTCTTTTTGCGAATACAGACTAACACGGCTGTTACTCTGAAACCACTTTTAGGTCTGTATTCGAGTGACCAGAGAGATTGAAGTGTTCTCCAAGTAAGGGACGTGAGCTCTGTCGGGACTCGGGGCCCCTCTTTTACCGAGCCGTGATCTCCCTTTTGCTCGTCGTTCTCTTCTCCCTGGGAATCATCCTCCGCCTGCGGCCTTGGAGCGGTACCGGCTCCACGCGGGTTCTGCCTTCACTTCCTGTCCCAAATGGTTCCATGGCATCACTATGTGGGCTGGTAAGCAGCCTTTGCCCCACCCCAGAGCCAGCTGCATCTCAGCACCGGGCAAGGGGTCCCTGTATAAACAGCCCCAGCGTTCTACCCCAGAGGTGGCTGCATTTCATCCCTGGTGGAATCAGTCTCTCTCTGGTGTTGATTGGGCTCCATCCCCGTCGTGTTTCCCCCCAGTCTGCTCAGTGACGCTCTCGTTCTCTTTCCCAGGCATCCCCATGGATCCCACCGTGCATGCTGGCTCCAAGCCGCCCCCCGGCACAGGGGCGGGTGACTTCGCTGGACTCTGAGCCACCTGCCGGGGGCTCCTGCGGGGCCTGGGCGTCTCCGCTCTCCTCTGCTTCTGTCTGTGGGTCGATCGGCCCAGGGCACCCAGGGAAGGGGCCATGCAGCAGCGATGGGTGCCTGGGAGCTTTGTCGTCCCCTAGTGGCTGCTGCCGTTATCGTTCTCCTTGGTACAGGAAATGGCCTGTGGCTCTGGGCGTCGGGCTCCTGGGTGTGGGTGGGTCTCGGGAGGGGAATGTACGCCCTGCAGGGCTCCTGGTGTGATCCCAGCTGGGGTCAATCGGCCGTAGCTCCGCTGGAATAAACTGAGAAAGACCTATTTACACCCACTGTGGATCTGTCCTGTACGTCTTGGGTATGCCAATAACATTAAAGAACATTCCTCATGACAAAATATCCCAGAGAGGGTAAGGAGCATGACCCAAGATGTGACAATGAACTGAGGACTGAACCCAGGAGTCCTGGCTCGCAGCCCCCATCTCCCATTGTTCTAACCACTAGACCCCACTCCCCTCCCAGCAGGGGCCAGAGGAATGCACCCTCCCGCCCCCGTCCAGCCCTCATCCCCAGCCTCTTGCTGCAGCCATCTCAGAAGCTCAGGCCACAAAACTTTCCACCGGCCCCCCCCGAGGTGACATTTCCGGAGGATGCTGAGGCTGAGCTGAGCTGGGCTGCGGAGCTCCCCAGAGAGCAGGGACCATGGAGCAGCTGCCAGCCCTGAACACCGTCCTCTGCGCCGTCCTCCTCATCCCCACCTGGGGAGCAGGTACTAATTTTATGTATCCATCTATCCACCTACCCCACCCTTAGATCCATCTCCGTGTGTCCATCCGTCCATCCACCTACCCAACCCCTAGATCCATCTCTGTCTGTCCTTCTGTCCATCTGCCCAACCCCTAGATCCATCTCTGTGTGTCCATCCATCGACCTACCCCATCCCTAGATCCATCTCTGTCTGTCCATCTGTCCTTCTACCCCACTCCACTATATTCAGCCCTCTCTGTGCATATACCCTATCCCTAGATACATCTCTGCCTACCCATTCACCCTACCCCTACATCTCATCTATCTTTTTATCTATGTACCCATCCATCCCACCCCAAAAAGAATATCTCTATCTATCTATGTATCTATCTATCTAGATCTAGGGGTGGAGGATGCGTGCATGGATGCATAGATAGATATGGATATGTCCCATCAGGTCAATGAGAAGTATTCTGTTTCCATAAAACAAATATTTCATTTCAGTATTGACTCCTCTTAATAATATCAAATCAAACCAGTGTGGAAATGCAAAATCAAATAATTCCCTATTGACCCTATCGAAAATGCTTTCTCTCCCCCATTTTTAAACCAATTGTCTCCCTTTCGATGAGACGGCATTTCCCAAGAGGAAAATGTTCCGTCAGGACAAATTCTGACCCCCTCTAGTTTGAAGTACAAATTGTATAAAGTGGAGGCATGTGTTTGTGGTGTAGTTAAAATGACCAGCTGCCACTTTAATTTGTAAGGGGGTTTCCTGGTCCTTGTAAGGGGGAAGCCGTTCCATACCCATGCCTTCTCTGTACCTTTTGCAATTCTAATGTATCTTTTTTTGATTTGAGGCAACCAAAACCGCACGCAGGGTCCAAGGTGCAGGCGTACCTTGGATTTATATAGAGGCAATAGGATATTTTCTGTCTTTTTCTCTCTCCCTTTCCTAATGGATGCTCACAGTCTGGTGACTTTTTTCACTGATGCTGCACAGTGAGTGGATGTTTGCAGAGAACTATCCACAACAACTCCAAGATCTCTCTTGAGTGGTAACAGCTAATTGAGACCCCATCAGTTTCTATGTATAGTTGGGATTCTGTTTTCCAATGTGCATGACTTTGCATTTACCACCCTTGAGTTTCATCGGCCATTTTGTTGCCCAGTCACCCAGTTTAGTGAGATCCCTTTGTAATTCCTCGCAGTCTGCTTTGGACTTAGCTGTCCTGAGTGATTTGACATCTAACGTCTCTGTGAGCATCTGCCGTGCCCAGAGCAGTGTTGATGTTGGGTCTCTGTTGGGGTGGAAGTGAAAGCCCTGCGCAGTGTGTTATCGGGAGTGTTGTGAGCAATGGCAAGGGGGACAGGAACGCACAATTCTTTCCCCTTAGCTTCTTCTCTCCGTGCTGCTAAGGTTTCGGGTGGCTGGGGCGTGTCTTGATATCACTGGTTGTAGTTTTCCTTTCCTGCTGTAATGTTTATTGCCTTGGTTCATGAAGGTCTCACAGTGCGTCAGAGTCCAGCTGTCCTCCGAGCGTCCCTCGGCGAGACCGTGAACCTCAGCTGCTCCTTTGAGAACAGACCGGGCAGCGCGGTCAATGTGAGGTGGACTAGAGCACCCGGAGTCATACTGGAATCTCACCATCCCTTCTATAAAGGACGGCTCAATGTGTCCGACCTGGATCTGCTCCTGAAAGGGGAGGTCACGCTGACCCTGTCGGAGTTGGAGAAGCGGGACTCTGGTCTCTATCAGTGTCAGATCAGCATCCACCAGGGAGAGAGCGGGACAGGAGCGGGCACCGAGCTGCAGGTGATGGGGAGAAACCAGAGTGACACAGGTGAGGCGGGGAATGGGGGCATGGAGCCTTCCCCCTCTGCGGCCCCAGGGCAGGGGACTGGCTGGCTCAAGGGGCTGAGAATCCCCTAACGCTCCTCTCCATCGCTCAGGGAAAGAACCTGCCCCCGTAGGGTGCTGCGGCCGGGAGCTCCTGTACCAGGTCGCCATCGCCCTGGGGCAGATTCTCATCATCGGCCTGGTGGCCACCGTCCTCCTGAAGAGATGCTGAGGTACCAAACCGGAGCCTTCCCCCTACTAAACTCCTGGCCTCTATGGGCCAGGGACTCTGCTAGTGAACGCACCCTAGCGGCCGTCTGTCCTCTGGGTCCATGCAGGGCTGTCTGTCCATATATCTAAACCCCCCACGTCCTTCCTTCTCCTCCCATCCCTAGATCTCTGCAGCTTCCCTCTTCACCCCAGACTCTCTCTCACACTCCTCCGTTTTAACGTTTCTTTCTTCTCCCTTCTTCCGCAGCGCCGCCGCCCTCGCAGCCCCGCCAGAGGCAGCCGAAGGTGAGACAATGCAGGCTGGGCCCTGTTCCATACAGTGCTTGGGTCTGGTCTCCGGGTGCCAATAAGGACTGGTACAATACAGTGAGAGGAGAGAACCCAGGAGTCCTGACTCCCATCCCCCCTGCTCTAACACACCAGCCCCCACTTGCCTCCGAGAGCCAGGGATAGAACCCAGGAGTCCTGGCTCCCATCCCCCCTGCTCTAACCCCATAGTCTCCAGTCCCCTCCCAGAGGTGGGGATAGAACCCAGGAGTCCTGACTCCCAACCCCTCCAATCTGGGGTAACACTGTGGGATTTGCTCCCTGGGAGCTCCCTAAATTGGCCAGAATTAAGAGACCAGATCTGGGGTGACGGCGTCCTCACAGTGTGTCTGTCCAACACAGGGCCACGGCAGCCGGGGGGCCGAGGAAAGCGAGAGCCTGCACTACTCAGAGATTAAAATCCAGACTCCAGGACGCAGGGAACACACCTCCAACCACGCCCAGCGGCGCTGAGTCCCTCCGCACCCAGCACCACCTGAGTCCCTCACACTCACGCTGCCAGGAGGGAATTCCCCACAGGAGGAGACCCTCACAGGGTTTGAGGGAGAGCAGAAGAAAATTATGGGTGTGAAGGTCCCTGTGAACCCCAACAAAACCCAACTAGCCCTCTCTACGGCAGGGAATAATCTACTAGGGCATGGTCTGACCCTCAGGAAATGCCTTCTCCGGGGCCTCCTGAGCTATAACTATATCACGTCCCTGTGTGTTATTTCCCTGTCCTCTCCGGAGTGATTGCAACGCCTCCCTGTGGAGCGTGACCAGCTGGGGGTAATTAACGCAGCGTCTGGTCCCTCTTCCTAACTGAGCACGAAGAGAAACGCTCGCCCAGCTCAGCATGGTGTGGGCGGTGGAACTGGTCTGAGTGACCAGCATGACTGCTCCAGCCGGCTGGAATGTCTCAAAGAAAGTGATTTTTTTTGGTCTAAAAATAAAATAATTTCTTTGTGTGAAAAATTGTCTGTTTTCAGAGTTTTTAGAAAAAATGTGTTTGGGTAAAAACTTTTGCTTTTTCTCCCTCACTTCCCTCTTCTCTTCAGTCCCCTTGTCGTGGTCCAAAATCTTACAATCATTTCTGAAAATCAACCTTTTTCCGTATAAAAAAAATGATATTTTCCTGAAAATATGATATTTTGTTCTGGAACATCATCCTCCCCCCGCCCAGGGAAAATGTTTCATTTTATCCCTGAAAATTGGGACATTTCCCTCCCCCCCCCCCACCAAAACAATACTTTTTTTCATGAAAATCTTTTCTCCCCTGTAAATTGGAATTTTGCCCCCCCTGCAAATGTTATTTTTTTAAATGATGAGTGGGGGAAGAAGGAAAAAAGTGAGAAAAAGAAGGAACTTAATAGAAATCACTGGGGAAAATCAACCAGCAATGTTGAGAAGTAATTGAAACACCAGGGGGCAAATTGGTCTCTGATTTTTTTCCCCTTTGGGTATTTACCATTTTTGTGGGACTTTTGTCCCTCCCGCACTTTTCTCCCCTCCCCACCTATCACCTCCCCATCGTCCCTGGCCTGGGGAAGGGGACTCACTCCCTTTCTGATACCCCGCCCCAAATACATCCCGGAACCTTCCAACGCGGCTCCTGTTTCCCACCCGGACCCCATGAGGAACTATGGGCAAGTCCTTCGTTGAGGTTAGAGGGGTCGATGCCACTTCCAGTTTGTTTCCGCCCTCACTGAGATCCACTTCCACTGTCTCCCCCTCCCTTTGGAGCGTTAATCCCAGTTTCACCCGCCCCCCCGCCCCTTTAAGTCCTGCGGGACCCACCACACCCCGGAACCCTCCCCCTCGTCTTTCCCACCCGGATCATCGAGAGCGTGGCACCCAACGGTGGGCAAGTCGTCCATAGTCCTGACGCCACATCCGGTCCACTCCCGCCCTGCCTTGGGCCCACTCCATGGACGGTCTTCTGTCCCCCTCCCCCATCACCTGCTCTCCTTGGGGCCATTTAACCGCTGCAGAACCAAACACACCCCGAAACTTTCCCTCGAGGCCTCCTGTTTCCCACCCGGACCCTGTCGGGCTTTGCACCAAGGCTGTGGGCAAACGCCCCATCGTGGCAGGCGGCGTGACACCGCTTCCACGTCACTTCCGCCCTCCTTGTGGCCTCCTGGCCTCCCCTCCACTTCTCCTCTCCTGGAACATCAGGTTGTTACAGACACAGCTGAAGTGTTCGCAAATCAGTCAGTTCCTCTCTAGATATGAAACAAACACACGTCCCCTTTGAAAAATATGGAGACGAAACTCACTTGAGTAACGCACCAGAAACTGATGAACTCTTGACCCCGAATTTTGAGATTTCCTTATGCTACCCCCTGAGCTGCTTCCCTTTTTGTCTAAACATGAGAAACCAGGTGCAATAACTTGCAGGTCGAACACCTGCGTGGAGGATGCTGATGCCAGAGAAATCCCCCGGGCTCCATGGTGTATCCCTGGCTTTCATTGTAAACGAGCAAGAGTCAGGCCCACGCGCGGAGCGGCAGATCCCACAGCGCTAACAGGTAGAATTGGCGGGAAAAGCGAAGGGGGGCAAAGGTCAGCCGATCCGAACGCTGAGGGAAACAACGGCTGCGGGCTAAAAACAGAACGGACCGTCTGGAAGGCGGGCAGCTGGGCAGCAGAGGAGCCAACCGCGGCCTTCCAACTCGACCCCCGTCTGCCCCTGGCCCCGCCCCGACTCCGCCCTTGCCCCGCCCCCATTCCAACCCCTTTCCCAAAGGCCCCGCCCCAACTCCGCCCCCTCCCTGCCCCCATTCCAACCCCCTTCCCCAAATCCCCGCCCCTGCCCTGCCTCTTCTCCGCCTCCTCCCCTGAGTGCGCTGAGTCCCCGCTCCTCCCCCCTCCCTCCCGGAGCTTGTTCCGCCACGAAACAGCTGTTTTGCGGCAGCAAGTGCTGGGAGGTGGGCAGAGAAGCAGGGACGCGGCGCGCTCAGGGGATGAGGCGGAGGTTCGGTGACGTGAGGTGAGGTGGGGTGGGGGGGGAGCTTGGTTGCTGGTGTGTGCAGAGCACCCACTAATTTTCCCCCATGGGTGCTACAGCCCCAGAGCACCCACGGAACGGCACCTGTGCCTGACAGGGCGGTATAAAAGTCAGTGTGTCAGCAGACAGCCAAGGGGTAGGTGGAGAGTGAGTGGACGGTGAGGAGAAGGAGAGAAAAGCAGAGAGACGCTTGCCGAGCCGTCCATCTGTCCGACAGCCGAATGGGGAGCCGACGGAGCAGCAGGACATTGCCCCGTCCTGTCCAGCAGCAGAGGGAGGAGACGCAGAAACCCAAAAACTGTGTGTGTGCATTTGCATTTTTGTGTGTGTGTTTACTTCTATATATAAGAGCTGACACAATATGCTCCACCCCAGTGCTAGCTGCATTTATGGAAATTCATGATTTTTCTTGATAAAAATATTGTTCTCTATATAATAATACCTGTCAAGCTTCACCCCAGTGGTAGTTGCATTTATGGAACATATTTGCTTCCTCTTACATAAATATCAACATTATTGAAACAAACACATTTGCACTCGGAAATATATCTGTCTTGTGAATGGACGACACACCTGGCTGCGAGGAAAGTTCTAGCAGAACGAACGGGGCGAGTTTCTTCAGGCTTCTGACTTTTCCCCAGTGCAAATGTTTGTTTGGAAAACACCCTAGGTCCCGACTCGGTGTGGGAGGAGAGATTGAAACAGAGAAGAGGAGGTGAAAGAAGGCTGGAAAATAAGGCTGTTCACCCCGTCTCAGACTACATGAGGAAGGGGTGTTGGGTGGGATTTCAAGCACTCCCAGGTCAGATGTTCAGAAAACAGATTTTCCATCTATATTTTAACGCTTGTTTTTCTCCTGAATTGGGACAAAAAGGTGAGAAATTGGAAATTTGGGTGGAAAGTAAAATTCTAGCAGGAGAGACCCCCCCTGAGCCAGCCCACTCCCATCACTGCCTGGATCACATTAGGGGCAGCTCCCCCCTCTCAGAGCGATCAGCTCACGCTCTCTGCAGACTCAGGCATGGGTCCCACCCGTCCCTGGTTAGAGAGATTTCTTTGCACCTGTGAGGGCTGGAAGTATTTTTGGCTCTGAAAGCTGAGCGCCTAGAGATCGAGTCCGTCTCACGGGACGGAAACCGTGGTCAGTTATTTGTGCGTCGCACCCGGCCCTGACTCCGACACTTCTGTAGCTGATTGTAACTCACCCCTGGTCCCCCCTCCCCCCAGGCCTCCCCCCAGCTGCCACCTTTGCAGAAGCTGCAGCCATGCAAGAGGCTGAATTTCCTGTTTCTCACCACGATGCGCAGGGGTGAAAGTGAAGACAGAGCCCCGAGCAACTCGGCACGTTTCAGCCCACCACAGAAACTGCAGAAAGTACCAGTCGCAAATGGACCCTCCCTCATGCTGCTCAGTGTTGCACAGAACCCTCCCCTCTGGGAAAGATCGGGACCCCTGTCGTGCCAGGCTCTGCACAGACCTGAACTGAAGAATGACAAAGGGTCTGGACTCCTGGGTTCTCTCCCAGCTCTGCGATGGGAGTGGGAACTAGGGGGTTAGAGTCAGGGGGGCATGGGAGTCTTTTTCTGCTAGACCACACTGAACCAGAACTTAGGATAGAACCCAGGAGTCCTGACTCCCAGCCCTCCCCCTGGCTCCACCTCTCCTCACTCTCTCCCCACAGCTGCAGTGTGAGGATGGTGCCCGTGGGAGCCAGCTGAGGTCACTCAATCAGGGTAAACGGCAAACAGAACGAGGAAGACAAACCCCAACAGCTGGTGGATATTCCAATACTGAGATTTACCCAGCCAGCCCCAAACAGCCTCTGTACGACCTCCCTGGTTACTCAGAAGCCCAAACAACGCAGTTCCCTTAAACTGCCCGGCCTCGTTGCATTTCAAAGCTCTATTCATTTACAGATCTGTCTAAGCAGCCTCTAAAGTTTGGCCATGGATCAGGTCAGTCTGGGAGTTCATTGACTCTTTCTGGCCCTGTCACCTTTCAATGAGATATATTACAGTCATAACTTCACACCCCCAACGCAAAATTGATGCAGGAAGGGATGACAAAACATCGCTGAGTGCATCCCAAGAGCTCCCCACCCTTGGTTCTGATTTACTACAGCAAGTATTGGGTTAGAAGCCGTACCAGTGTAGAAGAGAAATGGTTTATCCAAGTCATGGTCCATAACGTGATTGAATCTCTTTATAAACTCAAGGTAAAACTTGGTGAGAAGAATAGTGGATTGGATCTGCTGTTGCAGCAGGATTCCCGTATATCTCACGTGATCTTGCCAAGATCTATAGAAAAGAGCTACTGGATCCATACAGGAAAGAATTTTCTGTAGTATCTGGCTGGTGAATCTTGCCCATATGCTCAGGGTTCAGCTGATCGCCATATTTGGGGTCGGGAAGGAATTTTCCCCCAGGGCAGATTGGAAGAGGCCCTGGGGGTTTTTCGCCTTCCTCTGCAGCATGGGGCACGGGTCACTTGCTGGAGGATTCTCTGCTCCCTGAAGTCTTTAAACCAGGATTTGAGGACTTCAATAGCTCAGACTCAGGTGAGAGGTTTATCGCAGGAGTGGGTGGGTGAAATTCTGTGGCCTGCGTTGTGCAGGAGGTCGGACTAGATGATCATAATGGTCCCTTCCGACCTAAATATCTGTCAGCTCCAGCAAACGTTTGGAACCCAATTAACATCAACTTAAGGTAGATATTACTGTTGTTTATAGTACAGGAATCTTGGCATTTAGCCATGAAAGCAATATGGTCGTGTTCCTGTTTCCCTTCTCATACAAAAAGAACAGGAAGACTTGCGGCACCTGAGAGACTAACCAATTTATTTAAGCATAAGCTTTCCTGAGCCACAGGTCACTTCATCAGAAAACATTTCTGTACAAAACATTTCTGTATAACGCAGATAAAGACTGTCCGGAGCATGTTTGGTTTTTTAGAAGGAATACGCCGATGGCAAGAGATACGTGTTGCAAAAAATAAATATACCTCAGTATGTGAAAATAAAAGATATTCAGCAAAAATTCCTTTCTGTAAAATAATGTTATTCCTCATGACAAAATATCCCAGAGAGGGTAAGGAGCATGACCCAAGATGAGAGAATGAACTGAGGACTGAACCCAGGAGTCCTGGCTCTCAGCCCCCCATCTCCCCTTGCTCTAACCACTAGACCCCACTCCCCTCCCAGCAGGGGCCAGAGGAATGCACCCCCCCGCCCCCGTCCAGCCCTCGTCCCCAGACTCTTGCTGCAGCCATCTCAGAAGCTCAGGCCACAAAACTTTCCACCGGCCCCTCCCCGAGGTGACATTTCCGGAGGATGCTGAGGCTGAGCTGAGCTGGGCTGCGGAGCTCCCCAGAGAGCAGGGACCATGGAGCAGCTGCCAGCCCTGAGCACCGTCCTCTGCGCCGTCCTCCTCATCCCCACCTGGGGAGCAGGTACTAATTTAACGTGTCCATCTATCCACCTACCCCACCCCTAGATCCATCTCCGTGTGTCCATCCATCCACCTACCGCAACCCTAGATCCATATCTGTCTGTCCATCCATCCATCCACCTACCCCATCCCTAGATCCATCTCTGTGTGTCCATTCATCCACCTACCCAATCCCAAGATCCATCTCTGCCTGTCCATCTGTCCTTCTACCCCACTCCACTATATTCAGCCCTATCTGTCCATATACCCTATCCCTAGATCCATCTCTGTCTACCCATTCACCCTACCCCTACATCTCATCTATCTTTTTATCTATGTACCCATTCATCCCACCCCAAAAAGAATATCTCTATCTATCTATGTATCTATCTATCTAGATCTAGGGGTGGAGGATGCGTGCATGGATGCATAGATAGATATGGATATGTCCCATCAGGTCAATGAGAAGTATTCTGTTTCCATAAAACAAATGTTTCATTTCAGTATTGACTCTTCTTCATAATATCAAATCAAACCAGTCTGGAAATGCAAAATCAAATCATTCCCTATTGACCCTATCCAAAACGCTTTCTCTGCCCCAGTTTTAAACCAATTGTCACCCTGTCAATGAGACGGCATTTCCCAAGAGGAAAACGTTCCGTCAGGACGAATTCTGACCCCCTCTGGTTTGAAGCACTGATTGTATAATGCGGAGGCATGTGTTTGTGGTGTATTTAAAAGGGTTAAAATGACAAGCTGCCAATTTAATTTGTAAGGGGGTTTCCTGGTCCTTGTAAGGGGGAAGCCGTTCCATACCCCTCATGGTTTTGGTTGCCCTTCTCTGTACCTTTTGCAATTCTAATGTAACTTTTTTTGATTTGAGGCGACCAAAACTGCACGCAGGGTCCAAGGTGCGGGCATACCATGGATTTATATAGAGGCGATAGGATATTTTCTGTCTTTTTATCTCTCCCCTTCCTAATGGATGCTCACAGTCGGGTGACTTTTTTCACTGATGCTGCAGATGGAGTGGATGTTTGCAGAGAACTATCCACAACAACTCCAAGATCTCTCTTGAGCGGTAACAGCTAATTGAGACCCCATCAGTGTGTATGTACAGTTGGGATTCTGTTTTCCAATGTGCATGACTTTGCATTTTCCACCATTGAGTTTCATCGGCCATTTTGTTGCCCAGTCACCGAGTTTAGTGAGATCCCTTTGTAATTCCTCGCAGTCTGCTTTGGACTTAGCTGTCCTGAGTGATTTGACGCCTAACGTCTCTGTGAGCATCTGCCGTGCCCAGAGCAGTGTTGATGTCGGGTCTCTGTTGGGGTGGAAGTGAAAGCCCTGTGCAGTGTGTTATCGAGAGTGTTGTGAGCAATAGCAAGGTGGACAGGAACGCACAATTCTTTCCCTTTAGCCTCTTCTCTCTGTGCTGCTAAGGTTTCAGGCGGCTGGGGCGTGTCTTGATACCACTCGTCGTCGTTTTCCTTTGCTGCTGTAATGTTTTTTGCTGGTTCACGAAGGTCTCACAGTGCGTCAGAGCCCCGTTGTCCGAGCGTACGTCGGCGAGACCGCGACACTCATCTGCTCCTTCAAGTATAGATGGGGCAGCATGGTCAATGTGAAGTGGACTAGAGCACCCGGGGTTGTGCTGGAATCTCACCATCCCTTCTACAGCGGACGGCTCAATATGTCCGACCTGGATCTGCTCCGGAAAGGGGAGGCCACACTGACCCTGTTGAAGTTGGAGAAGCGGGACTCTGGTCTCTATCGGTGTCAGATCAGCATCCGCCAGGGAGAGAGCGGGACAGGAGCGGGCACCGAGCTGCGGGTGATGGGGAGAAACCAGAGTGACACAGGTGAGGTGGGGAATGGGGGTACGGGGCCTTCCCCCTCTCTGGCCCCAGGGCAGGGGACTGGCTGGCTCAGGGGGCTGAGAATCCCCTAAATCTCCTCTCCATCGCCCAGGTAAAGAACCTGCCCCCATAGGGTGCTGCGGCCGGGAGCTCCTGTACCAGGTCGCCATTGCCTTGGGGCTCCTTCTCATCCTTGGCCTGGTGGCCACCCTGCTCCTGAAGAGACGCCGAGGTACCAAACCGGAGCCTTCCTCCTGCTAAACTCCTGGCCTCCATGGGCCAGGGCCTCTGCTAGTGAACGCACCCTAGTGGCCGTCTGTCCTCTGGGTCCATGCTGGGCTGTCTGTCCATATATCTAACCCCACCACGTCCTTCCTTCTCCTCCCATCCCTAGATCTCTGCAGCTTCCCTCTTCACCCCAGACTCTCTCTCACACTCCTCCGTTTTAACGTTTCTTTCTTCTCCCTTCTTCCGCAGCGCTGCCCCCCTCGCAGCCCCGCCAGCGGCAGCCGAAGGTGAGACAATGCAGGCTGGGCCCTGTTCCATACAGTGCTTGGGTCTGGTCTCCGGGTGCCAATAAGGACTGGTACAATACAGTGAGAGGAGAGAACCCAGGCATCCTGGCTCCCATCCCCCCTGCTCTAACCCACCAGCCCCCACTTGCCTCCCAGAGCCAGGGATAGAACCCAGGAGTCCTGGCTCCGAGCCCCCCTGCTCTACCCAACTCGACCCCACTCCTCTTCCAGAGCTGGGGAGAGAACCCAGGAGTCCTGACTCCCAACCCCTCCAATCTGGGGTAACACTGTGGGATTTGCTCCCTGGGAGCTGCCTAAATTGACCAGAATTAAGGGACCAGATCTGGGGTGATGGCGTCCTCACAGTGTGTCTGTCCAACACAGGGCCACGGCAGCCGGGGGGCCGAGGAAAGCGAGAGCATGCAGTACGCAGAGATTAAAATCCAGACTCCAGGACGCAGGGAACACACCTCCAACCACGCCCAGCGGCGCTGAGTCCCTCCGCACCCAGCACCACCTGAGTCCCTCACACTCACAGCCACGCCGCCAGGAGGGAATTCCCCACAGGAGGAGACCCTCACAGGGTTTGAGGGAGAGCAGAAGAAAATTATGGGTGTGAAAGTCCATGTGAACCCCAACAAAACCCAACTAGTCCTCTCTACGGCAGGGAATAATCTACTAGGGCATGGTCTGACCCTCAGGAAATGCCTTCTCCGGGCCTCCTGAGCTATAACTATATCACGTCCTTGTGTGTTATTTCCCTGTCCTCTACGGAGTGATTGCAACGCCTCCCTGTGGAGCGTGACCAGCTGGGGTTAATTAACACAGCGTCTGGTCCCTCTTCCTAACTGAGCACGAAGAGAAACGCTCGCCCAGCTCAGCATCGTGTGGGCGGTGGAACTGGTCTGAGCGACCAGCATGAGTGCTCCAACCAATGGCTCAAAGAAAGTGATTTTTTTTTGGTCTAAAAATTAAATAATTTCTTTGTGTGAAAAATTGTCTGTTTTCAGAGTTTTTAGAAAAAATGTGTTTGGGTAAAAACTTTTGCTTTTTCTCCCTCACTTCCCTCTTCTCTTCAGTCCCTTTGTCGTGGTCCAAAATCTTACAATCATTTCTGAAAATTTGATTTTCAGAAAATGAACCTTTTTCCGTATAAAAAAATGATATTTTCCTGAAAATATGATATTTTGTTCTGGGACATCATCCTCCCCCCGCCCAGTGAAAATGTTTCATTTTATCCCTGAAAATTGGGACATTTCCTTCCCCCCCCCCACAAAAACAATACTTTTTTTCATGAAAATCTTTTCTCCCCTGTAAATTGGAATTTTGCCCCCCCCGCAAATGTTATTTTTTTAAATGATGAGTGGGGGAAGAAGGAAAAAAGCGAGAAAAAGAAGGAACTTAATAGAAATCACTGGGGAAAATCAACCAGCAATGTTGAGAAGTAATTGAAACAGCAAGGGGCAAATTGGTCTCTGATTTTTTCCTCTTTGGGTATTTACCATTTTTGTGGGACTTTTGTCCCTCCCGCACTTTTCTCCCCTCCCCACCTATCACCTCCCCATCGTCCCTGGCCTGGGGAAGATGACTCACTCCCTTTCTGATACCCCGCCCCAAATACATCCCGGAACCTTCCAACGCGGCTCCTGTTTCCCACCCGGACCCCATGAGGAACTATGGGCAAGTCCTTCGTTGAGGTTAGAGGGGTCGATGCCACTTCCAGTTTGTTTCCGCCCTCACTGAGATCCACTTCCACTGTCTCCCCCTCCCTTTGGAGCGTTAATACCAGTTTCACCCGCCCCCCCCCGCTTTAAATCCTGGAGGATCCACCACTCCCCGGAACCCTCCCCCTCGTCTTTCCCACCCGGATCGAGAGCGTGGCACCCAACGGTGGGCAAGTCGTCCATAGTCCTGACGCCACATCCGGTCCACTCCCGCCCTGCCTTGGGCCCACTCCATGGACGGTCTTCTGTCCCCCTCCCCCATCACCTGCTCTCCTTGGGGCCATTTAACCGCTGCAGAACCAAACACACCCCGAAACTTTCCCTCGAGGCCTCCTGTTTCCCACCCAGACCCTGTCGGGCTTTGCACCAAGGCTGTGGGCAAACGCCCCATCGTGGCAGGCGGCGTGGCACCGCTTCCACGTCACTTCGCCCTCCTTGTGGCCTCCTGGCCTCCCCTCCACTTCTCCTCTCCTGGAACATCAGGTTGTTACAGACACAGCTGAAGTGTTCGCAAATCAGTCAGTTCCTCTCTAGATATGAAACAAACACACGTCCCCTTTGAAAAATATGGAGACGAAACTCACTTGAGTAACGCACCAGAAACTGATGAACTCTTGACCTTGCATTTTGAGATTTCCTTATGCTACCCCCTGAGCTGCTTCCCTTTTAGCCTAAACGTGAGAAACCAGGTGCAATAACTTGCAGGTCGAACACCTGCGTGGAGGATGCTGATGCCAGAGAAATCCCCCGGGCTCCATGGTGTATCCCTGGCTTTCATTGTAAACGAGCAAGAGTCAGGCCCACGCGCGGAGCGGCAGATCCCACAGCGCTAACAGGTAGAATTGGCGGGAAAAGCGAAGGGGGGCAAAGGTCAGCCGATCCGAACGCTGAGGGAAACAACGGCTGCGGGCTAAAAACAGAACGGACCGTCTGGAAGGCGGGCAGTTGGGCAGCAGAGGCGCCAACCGCGGCCTCCCAACTCGACCCCCGTCTGCCCCCGGTCCCGCCCCGACTCCACCCTTGCCCCGCCCCCATTCCAACCCCCTTCCCCAAATCCCCGCCCCATCCCGAGAGTGCGCCGAGTCCCCGCTCCTGCCCCCTCCCTCCCGGAGCTTGTTCCGCCACGAAACAGCTGTTTTGCGGCAGCAAGTGCCGGGAGGTGGGCGGAGAAGCAGGGACAGGACGCGCTTAGGGGATGAGGCGGAGGTTCGGTGACGTGAGGTGAAGGGGTTTTTAAATGAAGCATTTTTAAGGAAAACTCTCTCCTGGGAAATGTTCTTTCCATGTAGAAACTGCTTTCTACAGAAAAATATCTTTGTGACCTGTTCTCCTTGACAAAAACGATATCACTTTTAAAAGGAAAATACTTTGGGGGAAAAAGTTTCTCTTTAGCGAAGATATTTTTAGAAAAAAATAATTATGGAAAATGATGTGTTTTCTCATGGACAAAAAGTGTGTGTGTGTGTGTATATGTATATATGTGTGTGTGTTTACACCTATATATAAGAGCTGACACAACACGCTCCTCCCCAGTGCTCGCTGCATTTTTGGGAATTCATGATTTTTCTTGATAAAAATAATGTTCTCTATATAATAACACCTGTCAAGCTTCACCCCAGTGGTAGTTGCATTTATGGAACATATTTGCTTCTCCTCACGTAAATATCAGTGTCATTGAAACAAACACGTTTGCACTCGGAAATATATCTGTCTTGGGAATGGACGACTCACCTGGCTGAGAGGAAAGTTCTAGCAGAACGAACGGGGCGAGTTTCTTCAGGCTTCTGACTTTTCCCTAGTGCAAATGTTTGTTTGGAAAACACCCTAGGTCCCGACTCGGTGTAGGGGGAGAGATTGAAACAGAGAAGAGGAGGTGAAAGAAGGCTGGAAAATAAGGCTGTTCACCCCGTCTCAGACTACTTGAGGAAGGGATGTTGGGTGGAATTTCAAATACTCCCAGGTCAGATGTTCAGAAAACAGATTTTCCATCTATATTTTAACGCTTGTTTTTCTCCTGAATTGGGACAAAAAGGTGAGAAATAGGAAATTTGGGTGGAAAGTAAAATTCTAGCAGGATAGACCCCCCCCGAGCCAGCCCACTCCCATCACTGCCTGGATCACATTCGGGCAGCTCCCCCCTCTCCGCCCCTGGTTAGAGAGATTTCTTTGCACCTGTGAGGGCTAGAAGTATTTTTGGCTCTGCAAGCTGAGCGCCTGGAGATCGACTCCAGCTCATGGGACGGAAACCGTGGTCAGTTATTTGTGCGTCGCACCCGGCCCTGACTCCGACACTTCTGTAGCTGATTGTAACTCAGCCCTGCTCCTCCCCCCCAGCCCCCGCCCCCCCCCAGCTGCCACCTTTGCAGAAGCTGCAGCCGTGCAAGAGGCTGAAAATCCTGTTTCTCACCACGATGCGCAGGGGTGAAAGTGAAGACAGAGCCCTGAGCAACTCGGCACGTTTCAGCCCACCACAGAAACTGCAGAAAGTTCCAGTAGCAAATGGACCCTCCCTCATGGTGCTGAGTGCTGCACAGACCCCCTCCCCTCTGGGAAAGATCGGGACCCATGTCGTGCCAGGCTCTGCACAGACCTGAACTTAAGGATGACAAAGGGTCTGGACTCCTGGGTTCTCTCCCAGCTCTGCGATGGGAGTGGGGACTAGGGGGTTAGAGTCAGGGGGGCATGGGAATCTTTTTCCGCTAGACCACACTGAACCAGAACTTAGGATAGAACCCAGGAGTCCTGACTCCCAGCCCTCCCCCCGGCTCCACCTCTCCTCACTCTCTCCCCACAGCTGCAGTGTGAGGATGGTGCCCGTGGGAGCCAGCTGAGGTCACTCAATCAGGGTGAACGGCAAACAGAAGGGGGAAGACAAACCCCAACAGCTGGTGGATATTCCAATACTGAGATTTACCCAACCAGCCCCAAACAGCCTCTGTACGACCTCCCTGGTTACTCAGAAGTCCAAACAACGCAGTTCCCTTAAACTGCCTGGCCTCGTTGCATTTCAAACTCTATTCATTTACAGATCTGTCTAACCAGCCTCTAAAGTTCGGCCATGGATCAGGTCAGTCTAGGAGTTAATTGACTCTTTCTGGCCCTGTCACCTTTCAATGAGATAGATTACGCTCCTAACGTCACACCCCCAACGCAAAATGGATGCAGGAAGGGATGACAAAACATCGCTGAGTGCATCCCAGGAGCTCCCCACCCTTGGTTCTGATTTATTACAGCTTGTATTGGGTTCGAAGCCGTACCAGTGTAGAACAGAAATGGTTTCTCCAAATCACGTTCAATAACATGATTGAATCTCTTTATAAACTCAAGGTAAAACTTGGTTAGACCAATAGTAGATTGGATCTGCTGTTGCAGCAGGATTCCCGTATGTCTCATGTGATCTTGCCAAGAGCTAAAGAAAAGAGTTACTGGATCCATACAAGCTCCGGCAAACGTTTGGAACCCAATTAACATGAATTTAATGTAGATATTACTGTTGTTTATAGTACAGGAATCTTGGCGTTTAGCCGTGAAAGCAATATGGTCGTGTTCCTGTTTCCCTTCTTATACAGCACGTCCGGTCTGGAACGTCTTTTCTCCTGTGAAAAGTTCCAATGCTGTTTACAGGCATTAACCGTGAAACATCAGCATTACAAGGCCTCCGAACATAAAGTGTGTTCTTATGTATTATTTGTAACATGTTTAAGGGATTTTCCAAAAGATCAGAACCATTGTACATTTTACAGTTTTTGAAAGTGTCCGTTTATAATCATTGTTGTCATGCCACACCCTTGGCCCAACACCATTGGGGTTTTGGCCTTTTAGGGTTGCTCTGTGGCTTTCCTTTGCAAGATTAAGGCCTCTCTTTCCTCCTTGCCCTGAAAGATCGAACCCTGATTTCGCTTGTTTAACAGAATTCACTGGCGCAGTTCCCGGCGACCTCCCCCAGGCGCGGGGCGACGGCTTTCACCAGGCGGTTCTGGATGGCGTGTGGTGCAGCTGCCAGGCTCTGGAGTGGGGCTTGCAGCTGCACAGGACGTGGGGCAGGGTCTCCTTGGAGTGCCGCACTTCCTGCAACGCTCGTAACCACACAGCTGTTCTGCTCTGCAGACTCAGCTACGCAGGCTTCCCTCTGAACCGGAGACACAGCCCGGTCACTCACACAATCAGCATGGAGACATTCCTCTCTCCATAGCCTTGTCTCCCCAACAAGCTGGCCAAACAGGGCCACTTGGTCATGGGGCTGTTTGAATCCTTAACAGCTTTTACGCCATCTCAGACCGTCTCAAAGCTCTCCACACTGGATCTTTCAACAGGAGAGTCAGTGGATCCATTCACAGCAGAAACTTTCTGGCTGTTAGGAACTGAAACTTCCTTGATTAAATCACTGTCACACCCTTCAGTGGCAGCATATTGCGTGCACAGATTACCGTGAGGATTCCTTTCCCTAGGAGCTTCTCTAAGCAGCAATTCACCCCTCTCAGAAATTCTGCCTTTACCCTCTTCACCTAGGACTTGCTCTAGAGGAACACTTTTCTGAGCAACAACGGACTCTTTCTGGGTTTCACTTACATCCAGGATCACCTTTGGCCCATCAGGCAGGTTCCTACGCAATCCCCTTTCAGGCAAACTTACAGACTTCCTAGATAAAAGGCTAGAAGCCTTCTCCTTCCATTTGCCACACACAAGTTCAGGAATCTTTTCCTTCTTGCTACAAGTTGTTAAATTGTCACTAGGTAACATAATCAAATCACCTTTATGCTTTTCTCGTGCCCTGGCTAGGATCTCACCCTGATTAGACCGAGTTGCTACATCCTTTTCCAACCACACACTAGCAACAGGCAAAATACAAGCACCAGAATTGTTTGGTTTCTGGGATTTTTCCATGACACTAACGGGATGCGACCTAGTTACAGGGCCATTCTCCCCAGCGGACACAAATTTAGGACCCTTCCCTTCCTGGGCTTTAGTTGAATCCAGAACCAACTCTGAGATATCTGCACTATCCTCATCCATCACAGGCTGAAAGACCCTTTCTGTCTGCTCCACAGACAAAGAAGAGCTGGAGAAACCTTCCCCTTTCCCAGACACCCAGCTTGGGATCTCATTTCCCTTGTCCCAGCGCACAGGGTCGTTCACAGACAACTGTTTGGAGACCGGGGTAGCTCCCTCCATAGGCAAGTCAATACCCCTGACAGACATGGGCACATTTCCTTCACTGTCCCAATTCTCCACCCAGAAAACAGGTAAGGTATAGGGACTCTTATCTTCCACTATCCTGGCCTTCCCAAACTGCTGATTAGACAAAACCATCAGCTCACAAGGCTGCCTAGGCTCCTCCAGAATCTCCTTGTCCTCCTCTCCACTGTTCTCCAAAGACAAACTTTTGGAGAAACCCTCCATAGACACAACCTCGGGATTAATCCTCCCCTGTGCCTGGTTTGTGTTAACTTGACTGAACATATCTTTAATATCATGTCCAACATAAGATCCTTAGGGACTGTGTTCTTCACTCCCACAACCATGGTGCCCTCAAATCCCTTCCCTTTAAGGTAGATTTTAGCCAAAGGCGCCCTGACAAAATACTCAGATAGGGCTACCACGGTTACACTTTCACCTGGCGAATAATCTTCCTCCCTGACAAGACTTGCTTTAACCCAAGGAATATCTGTTGCGGGGTCCCTCCATGCCATGCACCTCACTCCATTCACTTCTGCACGGCTAATAAACTCTGCAGTATTTTCCCCATATTCAGCTTTAATCTGAGTTTTCCCCCTATTCATTAAATACCTCCCTGGCTTTTCCAGTCAGCCTGGTCAGCAGGACAGGCATTCGCTGAGCATCGGGGATCTGGTACAGATTGCAGGGGCACTCAAAGGTAGACAAAAACTCCTCTATATCCTCAGTATCATTGTAAATTGGAAACATCCTTTCCCAGTTTTCTCGTGGTGGTGGGGAAGTGGAGTACCAGGTGGGGATGACTTTCTCCGCTCGTCCATGACTTGGAGATGAAGTGGGTGAGCCTTCTCTTCTGCAGCCCACAGCTCCATGAGCCCCCGACGAGCCCTTTCTTCACTCTCATCAGCCTCCTTCTTTCTTTTATCAGCTTCTTTCTCTCTCTCAGCAGCTTCGCTTTCGAACTCAGTGATCTTTTGCTTTTCCAGCAATCGAAGATCTGCTAGTTTCTGTTCATGCTCAAGTTGCAGTTTATTTGCTGCCTTTTGCATTCTAATTGCTTCTGCAGCTTCTGTAGCCTCAGGCAAGGGCTGTGCTCCTGCCTCCTGATCACTGGCCATGAGGAGATCTCTCAGTTCTTGATTTGTAGCTTTTTTTCTACAGCTTATCCCCTTTTCTGAACACAAATCTTCCAGGGCTCTTTTTGTCAAGGCCCTCCTATGCTCTCTGCTCACCCACTGCAACTGTTCTTTAACCAACCAAACTCTCAATACCAAAATTCAAATGTGCATAGTGTGGGCTTCTGACCCAAAGCTTAATTGACCTGGTTCTGTGGATCCTGCCGACTACACCATTGTAACGATGCTGCCTGTGGGAGCCAGCTGAAGTCGCTCAATCAGGGTGAACTGCAAACAGAACGGGGCAGACAAACCCCAAAAGCTGGTGGATATTCCAATACTGAGATTTACCCAGCCAGCCCCAAACAGCCTCTGTACGACCTCCCTGGTTACTCAGAAGTCCAAACAACGCAGTTCCCTTAAACTGCCCAGCCTCCGGCCTCCATCCAGACACACATGTCAGATATGATGATGATTACTGAAAATCTTACCTCATCATAGAAAAGAAAAGGTCCTTCCAATCCCAAAGGATCAGCCATACACCCAGGTCCAATTATAACTTAAAGCTTACCTAAAATACAAGCTTACAGCCAATTCTTATTAACTAAACTAAAATTTATTAAAAAGGAAAAGAGAGAGAAAGTATTGGTTAAAAGATCAATATACAGACAGACACGAATTCAATTCTTGAGGTTCAGATACAGAGCACAGATAAGTCTGTAGTTGCCAAAAGTCCTTTTAGAAATAGTCCAGAGATTATAGTGCAATGTCCATGTTCAGGGTGACTCCAGTCAGTGACTGGGGATCTCCATTCTTATGGCTCAGGGTTTCCCTTCTTGAAACCCAAAGCAAATCTGAGACAAAACGAGATGGCGTCCCAGGGATTTTATACATTTTCCAGCAGCTTCTTGGCCTGAGAGAATAAGCTTCATCTTCTGTCTCCCAACCATCCTGGCAATTAGCCTAGTGTAATTTATCCATTAAACAGTTCAGATACAGTTTATCACAACGTTCATAGAGACAATAATGCTGTTTCACTCAAGTGTCATCATAAATGTTAATATTCCTTTTTTGATCTTTGAATCAAAGCCATAGCAATAGACAAGACTTGTTTGCTGACATCACAAGACCTGAGCAAACATCTCCCCTTCTACCACAGCTCTATTCATTTACTCTCTTCCTAACCGAGTCTCTAAAGTTCAGCCATGGGTCAGGTCAGTCTGTGAGTTAATTAACTCTTTCTGGCCCTGTCACCTTTCAATGAGATATGATATTACACTCATAAGGTAGCTTTTCCCACGGGTAGAAATTCACAAGCACCTCTTGTCAAATTTAACACCCAGAGCAGGTTGTGAAATGACCAGGGTCAGTGGACAAAACAACACCCCACGAAAGCAAGGAACTACAGCCCCTCAACACAAGCACCCCGTCTCCCCCTCCACTCTCAGACCCCTTCCCATGAGTCCACCTACCAGCCGACACCTTCACTCTGGGTCGCTAGGCGCCATCCCTTCTCCACCCACCCGTGTCCACAACCACGCTGTCATCTGAGGCCTAGGGTTGCCAATCTTCCACCATTGTCCTGCAGACTGTAGCAATTCAGGGATAATCTTTAATTAAGGGTTATGTCATGGGATGGAACCTCCAGGAATACGTCCCACCAAAATTGGCCACCTGAGCTGGGGCTGATGGGCACGGGGGTGGGTGGGAGCGATGGCACATTGGCATGTCTCAGCCAGCGGAGATAAGGTCATGCAAGAAAATAGGACTTCCTGGAGATAAAGGGAGATGGGAGGCGACCCCAGGGGGCGGTGACTGAAATGCTGCTGCTGATGGGGAAGATTTTACCCACCCGCAGCCGCGTGTACAATTTGGCGGGGTCGTTTTGGACAGATAATGGCTTCAAATTACCCTAAATCCCCATCAGAACTACCCGCATCCTGACAGCTCCTCTGAATATCACGAGCCAGCGGTGTGGTGTAGCTGTCGGCCATCCATTCAAGGTCGTGCCACTAAGGACAATGTCTGGTTAGAAATGTCTTGTGACAGAGCCGATGAACAAGACGTGGAAAATTGACAGGGCCGGATCGCCAACCCAGGGTGGGAATTCAAGCCCATTGGTCCCCCTGGTCTGAGAGCAGAGCAGGGATTTGTGGTCCAGTGTAGGATGCAGCCCTGGTAGGGGAGCTGTTCCTGGGGACCACCACCAAGCCAGGATGCTCCCGGAGATGCCAGCTGCTGCTGTTCTGCCCCCTGCACCAGGGCAGCCGGGCGGGGCATCAGACCAGATGCCCCAGCTCTAAACACCCCAACTGCCCCAGTCCAAGTAAGGGGAATCCTCCTCAGTCATACACAGTAGAGGGGCTAGGAGACACAGATGAATGCGGCTGATTCTAGGGGGCAGTGGGATGTGTGCACGCACACACGTACACACACACACACACCAGCCAGTCCCTCGCACAGTGAATAGCACATGCTCAAACACACACACACATCCGGCCCTTGTCCCTGGCTTCTCGCTGCAGCCATCTCAGAGGCGCTGACCACAAAACTTTCCACCACCCCTGGGGCTGATGCTTCCGGAGGATGCTGAGGCTGAGCTGAGCAGGCCCCACGGAGCCGCCCAGAGAGCGGGGACCATGGAGCCTCCACCAGCCCTGAGCCCTGTCCTCTGCGTTGTCCTCCTCATCCCCACCTGGGGAGCAGGTACTAATTTAAAGTGTTCATCCAGCCACCTACCCCATCCCTAGATCCCTCTCTGTCTGTCCTTCTGTCCATCTGCCCCATGCCTAGATCCATCTCTGTCTGTCCTTCTGTCCATCTATCCCATCCCTAGATCCATCTCTGTCTGTCCTTCTGTCCATCTATCCCATCCCTAGATCCATCTCTGTCTGTCCTTCTGTCCATCTGCCCCATGCCTAGATCCATCTCTGTCTGTCCTTCTGTCCATCTGCCCCATGCCTAGATCCATCTCTGTCTGTCCTTCTGTCCATCTGCCCCATGCCTACATCCCTCTCTGTCTGTCCTTCTGTCCATCTGCCCCATGCCTACATCCATCTCTGTCTGTCCTTCTGTCCTTCTACCCCACTCCACTATCTTCAGCCCTATCTGTCCATACACCTATCCCTAGATCCATCTCTGTCTGTCCATTCAGCCCTACCCCGACATCCATCTCATCTATCTTTTTATCTATGTACCCATCCATCCCACCCCAAAAAGAATATCCATCCATCCATCCATCCATCTAGATCTAGGCGTGAAGGATGCATGCATGGATGCATAGATAGATATGGATATGTCACATTACGTCAATGAGAAGTTTTTTGTTTCCATAAAACAAATGTTTCATTTCAGTGTTGACTCCTCTTCATAATATGAAATCAAACCAGTCTGGAAATGCAAAATCAAATCATTCCCTTTTGACCCTATCAAAAACACTTTCCCTGCCCCAGTTTTAAACCAATTGTCACCCTGTCGACGAGACGGCATTTCCCAAGAGGAAAACGTTCCATCAGGACAAATTCTGACCCCCTCTAGTTTGAAGCACAAATTGTATAACGTGGAGGCATGTGTTTGTGGTGTATTTAAAAGGGTTAAAATGACAAGCTGCCACTTTAATTTGTAAGGGGGTTTCCTGGTCCTTGTAAGGGGGAAGCCGTTCCATACCCCTCATTGTTTTGGTTGCCCTTCTCTGTACCTTTTGCAATTCTAATGTATCTTTATTTGATTTGAGGCGACCAAAACCGCATGCAGGGTCCGAGGTGCGGGCATACCATGGATTTATATAGAGGCAATAGGATATTTTCTGTCTTTTTCTCTCTCCCTTTCCTAATGGATGCTCACAGACTGGTGACTTTTTTCACTGATGCTGCACAGTGAGTGGATGTTTTCAGAGATCTATCCACAACGACTCCAAGATCTCTCTTGAGTGGTAACAGCTAATTGAGACCCCATCAGTTTCTATGTATAGTTGGGATTCTGTTTTCCAATGTGCATGACTTTGCATTTACCATCATTGAGTTTCATCGGCCATTTTGTTGCCCAGTCACCCAGTTTAGTGAGATCCCTTTGTAATTCCTTGCAGTCTGCTTTGGACTTAGCTGTCCTGAGTGATTTGACGTCTAATGTCTCTGTGAGCATCTGCCGTGCACAGAGCAGTGTTGATGTCGGGTCTCTGTTGGGGTGGAAGTGAAAGCCCTGTGCAGTGTGTTATCGGGAGTGTTGTGAGCAATGGCAAGGTGGACAGGAACGCACAATTCTTTCCCCTTAGCTTCTTCTCTCCGTGCTGCTAAGGTTTCGGGCGGCTGGGACGTGTCTTGACACCACTCATTGTCGTTTTCCTTTCCTGCTGTAATGTTTATTGCCCTGGTTCACGAAGGTCTCACAGTGCTTCAGAGCCCTGCTGTCCTCTGAGCGTCCCCCGGCGAGACCGTGAACCTCAGCTGCTCCTTCGAGAACAGACAGGGCAGCGTGGCCAAAGCATCGTGGACTAGAGCACCTGGAGTCGTGCTGGAATCTCACCATCCCTTCTACAAGGGGAGGCTCAATGTGTCCGACCTGGATCTGCTCCGGAAAGGGGAGGCCACGCTGACCCTGTCGGAGTTGGAGAAGAGGGACTCTGGTCTCTATCAGTGTCACATCAGCAACCGCCAGGGAGAGAGCGGGACAGGAGCGGGCACCGAGCTGCAGGTGACGGGGAGTAACCAGAGTGACACAGGTGAGGTGGGGAATGGGGGCACGGGGCCTTCCCCTCTATGGGGTGCCAGCACCGATTCGGCCCCAGGGTGGGGGACTGGCTGGCTGAGGTGGTGGGAATGGGTTACGGGGCTGTCCCCTCCATGGGGCATTGGTCCAGGAATCTCCTAACCCCTCATTTCTATTGTCTAGGTTTTCCAGGGGGACGTGAGCTCTGTCGGGCTTCGGGGCCCCTCTTTTACTGAGCTGTCATCTCCCTTTTGCTCATCGTTCTCTTCTCCCTGGGAATCATCCTCAGCCTGCGGCCTTGGAACGGTAACGGCTCCACGCGGGTTCTGCCTTCACTTCCTGTCCCAAACGGTTCCATGGCATCACTGTGTGGGCTGGTAACCAGCCTTTGCCCCACCCCAGAGCCCGCTGCATCTCAGCACCGGGCAAGGGGTCCCTGTATAAACAGCCCCTGCGTTCTACCCCAGAGGTGCCTGCATTTCATCCCTGGTGGAATCAGCCTTCCCCCTCTCCGGCCCCAGGGCAGGGGACTGGCTGGCTCAAGGGGCTGAGAATCCCCTAACGCTCCTCTCCATCGCCCAGGTAAAGAACCTGCCCCCGTAGGGTGCTGCAGCCGGGAGGTCCTGTACCAGGTCGCCATCGCCTTGGGGCTCCTTCTCATCCTCGGCCTGGTGGCCACCCTCCTCCTGAAGAGATGCTGAGATACGAAACCGGAGCCTTCCCCCTGCTTAATTCCTGGCCCCCATGCGCCAGGGCCTCTGCTCGTGAACACACCCGAATGGCCGTCTGTCCGTTGTGGCCCATGCTGGGTTGTCTGTCTATATAACTAACCCCCCCACGTCCTTCCTTCTTCTCCCGTCCTTAGATCTCTGCAGCTTCCCTCTTCACCCCAGACTCTCTATCACACTCCTCCGTTTTAACGTTCCTTTCTTCTCCCTTCTTCCGCAGGGGAGAGAACCCAGGAGTCCTTGCTCCCATCCCCCCTGCTCTAACCCACCAGCCCCCAGTCCCCTCCCAGAGCCAGGGATAGAATCCAGAAGTCCTGGCTCCCAGCCCCCCTGCTCTACCTCACTAGACCCCACTCCTCTCCCAGAGCTGGGGAGAGAACCCAGGAGTCCTGACTCCCAACCCCTCCGATCTGGGGTAACACTGTGGGATTTGCTCCCTGGGAGCTGCCTAAATTGGCCTGAATTAAGAGACCAGATCTGGGGTGACGGCGTCCTCACAGCGTGTCTGTCCAACACAGGGCCACGGCAGCCGGGGGGCCGAGGAGAGCGAGAGCGTGCAGTACGCAGAGATTAAAATCCAGACGCCAGGACGCAGGGAACACACCTCCAACCACACCCAGCGGTGCTGAGTCCCTCCGCACCCAGCACCACCTGAGTCCCTCACACTCACAGCCACGCCGCCAGGAGGGAATTCCCCACAGGAGGAGACCCTCAGAGGGTTTGAGGGAGAGCAGAAGAAAATTATGGACGTTAAAGTCCCTGTGAACCCCAACAAAACCCCACTAGCCCTCTCTACGGCAGGGAAGAATCGACGAGGGCATGGTCTGACCCTCAGGAAATGCCTTCCCCGGGGCCTCCTGGATATAACTATATCACGTCCCTGTGTGTTATTTCCCTGTCCTCTCTGGCGTGATTGCAACGCCTCCCTGTGGAGCGTGACCAGCTGGGGGTAATTATCGCAGCGTCTGGTCCCTCTTCCTAACTGAGCACGAAGAGAAACGCTCGCCCAGCTCAGCATGGTGTGGGCGGTGGAACTGGTCTGAGCGACAGGAATCTGAGCTCCCCGCAGTGTGTGACAGGGACGGGGCCCAGGCCCAGGGAACCAGAAACAGGAATCCAGACCCAGCCCTGGAGAAGGGGGAAGGAGACCTGCTCATGGAGGACAGACGCTTCACCCAGGAACCCAGAGGAAGGGATCCATTAAGTGGGGACACGGGTGTGGCCCAGGAAACTGGAGCAGCATTGCCAATCCTCCAGGGTGACCGGGAGTCTGCAGGAATTCAAGATTAATTTTTAATTAAAGATTATGGCATGTGATGAAATCTTCAGGAATCCGTCCAATTAAAATTGGCAACCTTAAACCGGAGTGGCGGGGAGGGACCCATTAAATGGAGACAGACTTGGGCTGGGGAACCAGCTAGAAGAGCTGATCCCTCTTACGGTGCCCCTCAATATTGGGGACTAGACTGGCCGAAACTTTTCATCTAAACCAATTTTAGGAGAAAAATGCAGATTCAGCAGTTTGCGAATTCGTATCCGGTCTGCTGAATTGTTCACGTCCAGCCCCTCCCCCCAGTTCTTAACAAGTCGAAGCATTTCGTTTAGACACTTTCCAAACAAACCATTTTGATTTTTCAGCTTGAAACAATTTTTTGTTTAAAAATGTCCTTCAGTTTTATTTTAAAAATTCAAAAAGTTACAAGCCTTGAAATATCCCTGGGTCTTTTTTTTTTTTTTTTAAAGATTTTTGGTTCATCAAAAATTTGTAAAAATTTTAGTTTTGTTCAACCTGAAACCAGTTTTTTTCCATCTCTTTTTTTGGAATTGCCAGCGACCAAAAATTCTGTTTGCCCAGCTCCAGGGGCGGGTGAGGATTTTTGCGGTTATATTGTGGGTCTCTGAGTCTCGTTGTTGCTCAAAGTTTTCTTACTGTAACAAATTAATTTGGGATGAGGGCAGAATGGGCAAAAGCTTCCTAAAAGTGGGTGGGCTGCTGGCAGCCAAACTGTGGCCTAGCCCCTATGCCACCCCTTCTCCTCGAGGTCCTGCCCCCTCAAACCTCCCCTTCCCTGGGCCCCCCCTCACACCGCCTTTCTCTCTGAGCTCCCACTTCACGCGCCCCTTGCCCCCAACCCCCCCCCCACACACACACTCCCTTCTCTTCCCCCTCATCCAGTCGCTCACACTTATGGCCAGTAAAAAGTGGTGGGCCCTGGTTTCCCCTGGATGAGAGTGGGAGAGGATGAAGAACTCCTTTCAAATATAACTCCCCCCCACCTCACAAAAGCACAATTTTCAAAAAGCAACTCCCCCCCCCCCACATATTCTTCAAACTTATTTGCAAATGCTTTTAATGATCAAATTTTTTTTTAGTTTTGGTGGGAAAAACTCCACGTTTGCTCTCAAGTGGGCAGAGAAATCCAAAATGTTTTTTTTTAAAAAGGGAACTTTTTTCAAATGATCCATGTAATCCAAAGTGGTATTTTTAGTTCAAAGGTTGCATTGTGAGTGTAAAACCATTCTGAACCAGCTCTATTACTGTATAACAAGATGAGTTTATTTGTCATGCTGCATTGTTTGGGCCAAGTTCCAAGTGGTATTTCAGTTTTTGCACCGCTCTTCTCTTCTTGCCTCTGCACCTCTCGTACACTGTGGCCTTGATCTCGGCCCTGGAAACACTTACGTGCATGTTTAACTTTAATGACTGCTGTGAATAATTCCATTTCAATGGGACAACTCTGAGGTCGGGTTTACGCTACGGCCCTATATCAGTGTAACTACGTCACTCATTTATTTAATTTTCTTTCTTTTATATGTGAAAGTTATTGAGAGCTTAAAGCAGGTAAAATACATGAACAGGTTCGGACAGTCCAAGTTTGTCAGTGCAAAGTGACAGCAGAGATGTGGTATCTGCGAGTTTTCCATAAGTCTCTCAGGGTTACCCAGGATAACTTTGGGGATCTCTGTCTTGAATCGGGAATGTTCCCTGAAAGTGTCCAAACAGCTCAGGGATGCAGAACCATTCCCTGAATTCATGCTTACAGCTGTCTTCCCCGGAAAGCAGTCTGGCAAGTGTTCCTGTCAGCTCTTTGCTAAGTTATCTGCCAAAACACGAGAGTTTTCAGGTGCCTAAGTAGCCCCTGGAATCATGGTGAACTTATCCTCCCCGCCACCACCAAAATTTGAAATGGTGCCCTGAGTGCACGGGACCCTACCGTGCTCCCCGAGAGGAGCTGCATCAACAGGCAACTCTGCAAGTTCTCTGCATGCCTCTGCAAGTGACCCCCACGTCTCTCCATTTCCTTGGCCACATGGATCCTGTCCCCATGCTGGCGGCTCATCCAGAAAAAGAGGGAAAGAGCTCACCACTGCGACCACCTGAGGGAGGTGTTGGGGTGAGATCAGCTGGTCAAAGCAGGCAATAGGGACAGAATCGGAGACTAGAAGCTCCTCGAGTGACCTCTGATCTTTCCAGACCTGCCCTTCAATCAGACACAGCGATTGTAAAGTTGAATGTGATAGTAACTAGACCCATTTTAAACCCTTCACCACACAAGACAAAGCCCGTAGGATTCATCATTAATGATTTATTTCTCCTCCCCTGGATTCCTGCAGCCACCAGCCACCTTGGAGCTTTCCCTCGTCTCTCCCCGGCTGGGCTCACTTGATGGCAGGAGTCAGCGGAGGGTCCAGCTTTGCTCTTTCGCTTCCATTCTTCACGGCTTTGGGTGGCTGCATTTGCAGCTGAGCAGCCTGATGGAAACACTGAGTCCTCTGTCTCGGCAGGCAGGCCCAGCCGCCAAAGCCAAAGACTCCCTGAGAACAGGGGCAGGTTCGCCTCAACTCTCAGGGGTGGAGGCTGGGCCCATAGGGTAGGGTTACCATATTTGAACTTTCCAAAAAGAGGACACTCCGGGGTGGGGCGGGGGGAGTGGTAGCCCTGCCCCCTATCTACTCCCTCCCACTTCCTGCCCCCTGACTGCCCCCCACAGAACCGCCCATCCATCCAACCCCCCCCCGGTCCTAGTCCCCTGATCGCCCCCTCCCAGGACCCCGTCCTCTATCTAAGCCTTCCTTCTCCCTGTCTCCAACTGCCCCCTCCTGAGACCCCCCCACCCTAACTGCCCCCCTAGAACTCCACTCCCTACCAGTCCCCTGACTACCCCACCCCCTATCCGCACCCCCGCCCCCTGGCAGAGCCCCGGGTCTCCCACTCCTATCCAAGCACTCCCTGTCCCCTGACTGCCCCCGCAGAACCCCCGACCCATCTAACCCGCCCCGCTCCCTGCCCCTGACTTCCCCCCTGAACCTCCGCCCCATCCAACCCCCCCTGCTCCCTGTCCCTTGACTCCCCCAACCCCTCTCCATATGCCCACCCCCTGACAGGCTCCCTGCAGAACCCCTGACCCATCCAACCCCTCCTGCTCCCTGTCCCCTGACTGCCCCTTGGGACCCCATGCCCCTTCTCCAGCCCCCCGGCCCCCATACCCTGCTGCTCAGAGCAGTGTGTCTGGGGTGCGGAGCCAGACACAGTGCCACGCTCCCCCGCAGAGCGCACAGCTCCCCCCCCCTGCCCCCAGAGTGCTGCATTGGGAGGGAAATCCCGGCCCTTTGGAGAGTTTTACAAATTCCTCCCGGAGGGCGATTTAAAACCCCAAAAGCCGGACACGTCCGGGAAAATCCGGACGCATGGTAACCCGACCACAGGGACTCCAGGATCTGCAGCTGCTGCCACCTCTTTGGTGAATCCTCCGACTCATCACCAACCAGCTCTTCCCCATTCTGCCAGCCGGCCCCACGGTCTGACCGTGCAGGAGAACAGAAACCCTTTGGGACAGCAGGAGAGTCTCCTCAACGCCGCACTCTTTGCATGGCTTCCTGCGGTCACCGGGAAACGCGACTGCCCTGCCCCAGGAGTCTCTCAAGGAGCTGCCGGCGCAGTCACTGGGCACCCACTCGTGATGGTCTCGGGCAGTGGCATTGCAGAGGGAGCTGAGCAGACCGTCCCTTCCGTGACTTCCTGAATTGCTGCCAGGACGGATTCTCCTCTGCGCTAGGGAGAGCCCCCGAGGAAAAGCAGCCGTGGTAGGGGAGGGGGCAAGACAAGCTCTCCCCCGGAGCCCCTGAATATCAGGCAAGCAGGACTCCGGGAGCCAGGGATCGGTGTGTCTTGCTGGGAGAGCAGGGCTGGAGAGCAGGAAAGGGCACTGGAGGAACTGTCGAAATGTCAGTGTCATGGCCGGGTCATGGGCAGCTGGACCTAGTGGTCAGAGGCAGAGTCCACACTCACAAGGCAGGAGTCGAGAGTCAGCTGGGTCAGGACACTGGAAGAGCAGAAGCAAAAGACGAAATTGTGCTCAGCACCTCAAGTCAGATGCGTCACCCCGAGTCCGGGTGCCAGGAAATCAAGCCTGGGGAGTGGGAGCAGGAACAGCCAACACAGGGTCCAGAGCCGGGGAGGAGCTCGGGTGTTCAGACAGCTCCTTGTTCCCGCTGCTGGTTTAAGGAGGTCCCGGGGGCCGATTAGCTGCTCTGGGACTCTGCCAATGGGCCTCAGGGATGGAGCCTCAAACTGGGTCTGGACTTCGTCAGTCCGAGGTAAGCAGTTTTTCGTAGGCTTCCAGGTGGCGTGCTGGAGGGCGGCTGCTCCCAGGAACCCTGCAGACCCGGGTTAATGACCCATGGGTCCAGACAGTGAGTGATCTCTCCCCGCTCAAACCTCCTCCACGAAACAGTCTCCAGGGTCCCGGACGCATCTTCTGAGAATAAAAAACCACAGTCATGAGGACAAAGAGGCTATGGAACAGGAGCCCCCTCTTTGTTGCAACAGCCCCAAGTGCCCAGAAGAGTGGACGGTTCTTACCTCCAGGAGATGCCTGGGATCTTCCATCTAAGCCTCTTTGGGACCCCTGTTTCTTGGTCTGACAGGATGAGATCATCTGTCCCCACTGCTCCCTGCGCTGGGCTGGCTGCAGCACGCATCTGTGTAAGAGGCTGGGCCAGAGAGATGTTACAGTCAGGGTCCAGGCAGCCCAGAAGGAGAACAGAGGGTCTGAAACCAGAAGACGAAGCAATCAAATCCGCAGATTCGACAGAGAAGTTTTGTACCTACAGGGACATCAAAGAAGGTCTGTTAGGAAAGCTGAGATGTTAGTCTGGAAACTGCTAAGGCAAAGATTGTGACTTGTTAAGATTCAGTTTTAGTCACTACAAAGTGTGTTGTGTTTTGTTTGTCTGTTTGAAATTTGTCTCTTTCTCTTGCTTAGTGTCACTTAAATCTCTTCTTTGTTACTGTGCTTCCCAAAGCACCTCAGCGTTGTGTGTTCGAGTGAAGCGTGAGTCTCCAGCCTACCCAACAGGCTGAGCTGTGCCCTGTCTCTCTGAAGGTAGCGAATAATTTCTGAGCGCTGCTGGGCCCAGAGTCCAAGGGCAGTTCACCAGACATCTCCTGTGAAGCCCAAAGAGACCAAAGGAGCAGGAGAGATTCAGGCCCCACTGACCCATGGGAACTTCCCACAGAAGAGGCTACACAGGGCTCCAGACACAGCCAGCAGGATCCCTCCCACAAGCTGGGCCATGTCCTTCCCCTCCCAGCCCCACAGCTTCCTCCCCACCCCAGCCTCAGGAACCCGTCCCATCACCCTGCTCTCCCCACCCACTCTCCAATACCAGGCTGTTTCCAGAATGGAAGCAGGCGCGTACCAGAGTTCACTCACCGCTAGATGCTGGCCAGGCCTCGTGTCACCGCTTTCTCGCTGGGCTAGCAACCCCGCTGATACTCACTCTTGCAGTTTGTTGGCTGGGAACTCAGCCCTCCAACCAGGTGACTGGCCTTTCCTCCACTCCAGGTCAGAGCTGAAGGTCCGTTTGTCCTGCTGCAGGAAGTGGAGCTGGAGAGCGGAGATGTTATGTGAATGAGGCTGCATGATGGAGTTGGAGACTGAGGGACGGGAGCCTCCTCCCAGAAACGCTCCCAGGAGAACAGGTTTGAGGAGATCTCTGGGGAGCCTCTTGCTAGGAAAAAACAAGGGTGGCACATTGATGGAGATGTCTCTGTCCCAGGGATGGGGGAAGCTCCCAGCCAGGTTATGCAGCAGGGATCCCATTTCTCCCCCAAGAAACCCATATGCCCAAAGAAGTCAATGGCTCTTACCTCCATGAGGGAGCGGGGACTTCCCTCTCAGCCTCTTTGAGAACTACCACTGCTTGGTTTCCTCGGACAAGGGACCTGTCCCCACTGCTCCCTGAGGTGGTTCAGCTTCTGACTGCAGCCATCTGGGAGGCTGTCACACACCCCAGGGCCTAGAAGACACGGGGGGAGGAGGCTCCTCTTCATGTCAGACTCTGAGAGCCCAGAGAAGGGCCAAAGGAAGAATAAAGGGCAGGAGATGAAGCTAGCCCTGAGCCTCTGTCCCATCCTCACCTCCTCAAATGTGGAGCTTCCTGAGCTTCAGCTGGGCAGACAGTCCGTAGCCCTGACCCAAAGGTCCTTCTGTGCCGTATGGGGCAGGAAGATCTCTGCCTGGGAGCACGGGGAATGGGATGGGGGTGAGATCAAGGAAAGAGGGGAGGTGTATGGGTGTGAAGGAAAGAGCTCCTGCCCCAGATGAAGGAATTTGTGGGGCCGAGGGAAGGACCCGGCTCCACAGAGAGGGGAGAGAGTTTCTGTGAGTGCCAGGGGCCTCCATTTCCGCTTCCACTAGCCCCCCAATTACAGTGAGACAGAGCAGTACCTGCAGCAGGGAGCGGGACTTGCTGAACAGGGAGGGGAACCTTTCACAGCATCAGAGGAGCCACAGCCCTTGCAGCGCCTCGGGCATCTGGTGCAAGTGCCGGATGATGTGAAGTTGGCCCATGACCTTGGCTGTGACATCCTCGTGCTGCAGGGGAACGAGAACATGTCAGAGACGGAGACACTCCCCAGGAATCAGGGAGGATGAAGGGCACCTGGAACCAGCGCCATCATTTCCACCCAGCAGCTGCTCATGTCTGAGTGGTGGATTCACCCTCCCGACCCCCAGGATGGAGGCTTGCTGTCCTCTGTAGTGACCTCCGGTGCCAACCCCCCTCCTTGTACGGTGAGCTCCTTCCACCTCCCCATCCGTGCCCCTGACAGCTGTTCCACCTCCAACCCACCTGGGGACACCGCTCAAGTTCGTAGAACCCTCTCCTCCACCCCCACCTCTATCCCCACCCAGGTAGGGCAGGGAGGGGGCTCTAGCAGGGTGGCGGAGGGCAGGAGGGATTCTGGCAGCAGTGAAGTGGGATGGGGAGAGCTTGAGACCTTTCCCCAAGTCACCCCAGTGACAAAAGCCGAAGCCACAGGATGGCAGCCCTGGTGAAGGGGGCAGGTCAGCAGCCCCTGCTGACTGAATCCTCCCAATCGCTCTAGAGCGGGTCCAGCCCTACCAGCAGCAAGACCCAGCTTCCCATGCCCATGTGCCTCAGCCCTTCCTGGTCAGTTGCCATCACCAGTCAGGCCTTGGCCTCCCAGGCTGCCAGGGATGGGAGCAACTCTCGATGGTGGCTCGGGTGACATGGACACTAGGCCATGAGGAAATGGGTGCAGCTCTGTGGGGCAGGAAAAGTTCCCAGAGGGCACTTAGGGGACTTTCCTGTCCTTTCCAGGAGTCATAGCAGAGCAGCACATCCTAAGAAGAGAAGTCCATGAAGTCCAGAAGTTCCCACTAGGCTCCTTGCTACCAGGCCAGCGAATGGCGATCGGATGGGAATGAGGCCCTGGGCCCCACCCCAAGCTCCTGAGTCGATTGCAGCTGCTTACCGTGACCCCCATCAGTTGCTGGGCTTCCCCCAGGAGGGAGTAGACGAGCACCAGCCCCGCCTGGCTGACACGCAGCAGGGGGTCGTGGATGGCCAGGACTGCTGTCTGCAGAAAGGACCTTTTCTGCCCGTCGCAGAAGAATTTTCCAAAGACCTAGAACCAAGAGGACACGAGGCTCGAGCAGATTGCCCAGAGCCAGCCTCCAAGTCCTGGCCGTACAATGGCATCACCGTCTAGTGCCCCAAAGGGTGGGGAAGAGAGCTGCTGTGGCCAAGGCAGTTCATTCCCCAGGAGGCTTTCAGGGTCCCAGGGCTCAGGGAAGCCCCTTTATTAAAAGGTCGCAGGTGCTGAGGGACCAAAGCCTCCAGTGGCTCTTTCGGGAGGGCAATTTCTGGCAGGGGCCCGGATGGGCTGGAAATGGATCTCTAATGTGTGTGAGCAGGCCCACTCTGCTGTGCAGGGCACAGAGACGACAGGGGACCCTGAGCAGAGAGACACCCAGAGCCATAATCCTATATTAACTCACCCACCCGGGGATCCTCCTTATGCCACGGAGCAACGCAGCCATGTAAGACACTCAAATCACGGCAACTAGCGAGGTTCCAATGTGGGACCTTTAGCACCAGCCTGTCCCACTGGTTGCTGGAGGAGGAGCTCTGAGCTGGAAATAAGGAGCGGGCTCTTTTCCTGTCTCCAGGAGGCCTCCACTGCAGGGAACCCAGCCAGCCCCACTCCCCGGGCTGTGTCATGCCCTGGCACAGTGCCCTTACCTCCCCCACTCTGGCTGTATTTTTGTAGCCCAAGAGCCTGCTGTCCTGGTGCCAGTCATAGCACCAGAGATCTTCCGCGTCACGTATGGTCAGGCCTGGAAGAGAGAGAGAGAGAGAGAGAGAGAGACTTTTCTCCTTCTGGCTGCAGTTCCAGTGTCCTTCCAATCCCATTGGTGGCTCCACAGTGGAGTGGAGAAGACCAGAGGCAGAGAGAGACTTGTCCTCCAGCTGGGGTCAGTCTGAGAGAAATGGTCTGGGGTCCCATTATCCACCTGTGGTCACTCTCAGTCCCCTGTTGGGTTGCGTGTCCCAGCTGGGTTCCTTACCCCTCTGTCGGAGCAGCAGCTGGTAGAGCCGGTAAGTCCCCTCCCTGGCCTGCCGGCTGATGTCCTTGTCTGGATCGCTGACAGATAGAGCCAGCTGGGCCACATGGTGCCCCATCCTGGGGAACTCGGCTGAGATCTAATGGAAGGGAGAGGAGGGGACTCCATCAGCATTTTCCTGTCAGCTCCCTGTCCCCCCTGGGCCAGAGGGCTCCTTCCCCTTAGCCCCTCTGCAGGAGATGCTGGGGGAGAGGAGCTTGAGATCGACCCTTCATTTGCTCTGCTGCCAAGGGAGCCTGGAGCTGCTTTGGGATGCCAAGCAGGGGCTGGAGCATGGTCCCCTTAAAGGCCCAGGGACAACACTGAACCAGGACCAGAAGAACTTGACTCAAGCCGAGCTCAGTCCTTGCTCTGCCTCTGCCTCCCCATGAAGAACCCTCCTAAGCCACGGCCCCGGCAGCAGCAGATCCTGCAGCCCGCCGGAGCCAGCCCGCCTCCGCCGGGAGCCAGCAAGCTGGGGTCGGAGGTCACTTACGTCAAACTCAGGGAGGGAGACTGTGTATCTGAGCAGGGCTGTGCTGCTCCTGATGGCCCTGGCTCGCTCCTGGGACACCCTGGACACGACCCAGAAGTTGACATGCTGTGGGGAAAGGAGGCAGGTCAGACTCAGTGGCTAGGTGCACCTTCTTTGCAAATGAGCCCCCCACGCCCCCAGCCCCAGGGGCCTGAGACATTCTGCGCAGGGGGGAATATCTCAGGCCTTGATGGCAGAGCTTTAGAAGGGGATTCTTCCCCCCAGGACACAGCTTGTACCTTGCAGGTCACAACTTGTCAGTGTCTCTCTAGATTGGGACAATGTTCGGGGTCAGGGCCGGTCCCCTCCTCCCAGAACTCCTGATTCCTGAACAGTTCACCAGAAAGGAGACTGAACCCTCGGCCCTTCCCTGCTACGCAAATCCTTGGGGGCGTGTAGGGAGTGACTGAAAGCACAATCCCCCCAGGAATTTCAGAGCAGATCAGAGGGAAGGGCTGATTCCCTGGGGTCCTCCTGTTTCTCTAGGAAGGAGCATGTGCCTCTTCTCTGAGAACCATCTCCCATGGGTGTGTGTGTGTTGGAGGGGTGGAGGAAGGGTGGGTTTTCAGACTCTCACTCCCCAAGGCAGCCAGGAGCCCTGTGGTTAGTGCTCAGCAGAACCAGGCAGAGCTCTGGCTTGAAGTCCCAGCTCCTTCCTCTGCCCCTCAAGAAGGAAGGACCTGACACTGCATTGCACTGACCTCCCCAACCAAGGACGGCCCACTGGGGACCCAGCTAGGAGGACAGAGTAGAAAATGGATCTTCCAGTCTCTCCTTACCAGTCCCCCAAAGAGTTTAGGTGAAATGCGGCTCACCTCCAAGATGAAGTGGAGCCTGTCTGTGTCTGGGGACTCTGCCAGCAGATTCCCCAGCATGGCATCCAGGACCTCTGGGATGACTTTGTGCAGAGCCTGCAAAGCATGGGTCAGAGTTAGGGAACCTGAGCCTACACCTGCCACAGGATGGGAAGAGGGGTCTCTGGGAAGCACTGGGGAGACTCCCAAACACATCTCCTGGCCTCTCTCCTTCATATCCCACTGCAGGCAATTCGCAAGAATTGATGACCCCTGGACCTTTGATCCATGAGCTTAGCAGGTCTCTGCAGAGGGCCTTGTAGGCAGAAGAGTATGAAACAGCCAAGTGGCTATGGATGGAAGCTGGGCTTCTGGGCAAAACACGGCTTATGGAAGAAAGAAAGAAAGAAAGAAAGAAAGAAAGAAAGAAAGAAAGAAAGAAAGAAAGAAAGAAAGAAAGAAAGAAATCCCCCAGAGAGGCGTAATCTCTTCCCTGCTGGAGGGAAGGATCCAGCCCTGCAGCTTGTTCCATCTCCGCTACCCCACCCCTAAATCTGGAGCTCCAGCGAATCAAGGGAGCAGGACCGAGGACCACTCTGGAAGAGGAGGAGGATGGAGGAGGAGGAGGTACCTGGATGCCGGTGGTGTCCTTCTCCGTGCCCAGGGTGAAGACGGAGTGAAGGGCAGCTCGCAAGAGGTGGGTCTCTAGGTCTGGCTCCAGGGCAGGTTTCATGGTGCTGGCAAGAGAGAGGAGCTGGGATTAGACTGTGCAGTACGGGGGCGGGACTGTGGCCAACACGGACACCAACCCACAGGGATAGAGGCACAGGCTGGCGAGATTGGAAACTGAGGCACTGAGCTCGGGAATGACAAGGCCAAGGTGTCCCAGACAGACAGTGGGGACAGGAATAGCTCCTGTTCCCTGGAGCCTGCGGGCCCTCCTGTATCTGAGCCCGGGAGTGAGCCCCTCCCCAGGGCCCCGGTCATGTGATGGGAGTGAAAAGAAGAGCCCTGCCAGGAGAGAGTGACCCTTCCCTCCCCACCATCTCTGCCAGAGGCGCCACTCTTGGGAGGTGACTCCCAGCCTTGGGCCTGAGCAGCACTGGGGTGAGGGGAGCCGGCGGGGTGGGGGGTGGGGCTGTCTCCGTACCAGAGGTTGCCCACTGCAGCCAGGGAGTGGGCGAGGACGGCGCTGGGTGACGAGTCGTCGGGAAGCTCCTCGATGAGCTCCTGTGAGACGCGAAGGAGACAAAGGAGCGTGTGAGATTCAGGCCCGACTGACACCTCCCAGTGAGGAGATGACACAGCCAGTGCCCCACATGGCCAGCGGGATCCCTCTCCTCCCGCCGGCTGCCGTATGGCGTGTCTCACTCACCACGATCCTCTTCGCCACAGCCGCCTTGCAGCAGCGCGGCTCCAGCGTGTCCTCCCCTCTCTCCCGTGCAGCCAGACAGGCGGGGTAGACGGCCTGAAGGAACAGGAGCTGCTGCCCCTCATCCTGGACCCACCAGGAGTGGGGTATAGCGAGAGAGAACCTGTTAGCGAGGGACCTTCCTGCCCCACCCACACCATCTCCAGGGCTCAGGCCTCAATGGGGGATTGTGGGGACCCGCCTATTCTCCAAATCCCCCCCCACTCCTACGCAAGCAGGATCAGGAACCGGGACAGTGCCTGTGGGGGGAGACGACCTCGGCTGTTGTGGGACAAACACCCCCATCTTGGGGGTCCCACATCGTGGATGTAAAAGGGCCCCATTAGGGGTGGTGGATCAGGAGGGACAGGACCCTCGGCAGGGGGTGGGGATGCTGGGAAGGGACAGGGCCATCTTGGTTCCAGCCCAGGTGGGGAACATTTGTACCTTATCTCTGCACTGGAGCTGCTCTCGGATGACCTTGAGAGCAGCTTCATCTTTGGCCACGTCCACCCCTTCCTCCTGCTCCGAATCCAGGGGGGTCCCTGCACCCAGGAGAGAAGGGAACAGGGTGATGCCTGCTGCCACTTGGGGGATGGACGGGGGCGTGGTGGGCAGAGCAGGATTCAAGACCCCCCTTCCCACCTCAGGCCCCCAGGGCAGATGGGGCCCCAGACCTCCCTCTCAGGGATGCCTTCAGCCCCCAACAGCTGCCGAAGCCCAGAGCAGAGCCCCCCTCCCCTGCCCAGGACCCCAGGGGAGGGGCCTGTTCCCCCCGCCCGGAGCAGCAAGGACCAAGGTGGCAGCAGCTCTTCACGCCCCCACCCCCAGGTCCCCGTGCGAAGGGGCAGCTGTGTGACGGCTGCTGCTGTCCGTGGGGGTCGCGGGGCTCAGGCCAGACACCTGGGCTGGGGACCCCCCCCGTATCCCTGGGAGAGCGTCTGGGCCCAGGGGGTTCACATCCCGTCCTCAGCCCTCCCGGAGCCCAGCCCGGCTCCTCACCTGGCACAAAGCCGTGGCGCCCGTCGGCCTGGCTGCTGCCAAAGACCCAGGTGCTGCCGCGGTCCCAGGCTGAGCTGCCGGTGCTGGGCCAGGGACCTTCCCCCTCCTGGCCGGCGGGGGCTGGAAGGGCCTCAGAGACGGGGCAGGGCGAGGCCTCCTGATGGGAAGGAGGGCTGGGCTCCTGGGGCCGCTGCTGCCCACACAACCAGCCGCAGAGCCACCCTGCCCGGCGCCCCTCCTGGGCTGGGTCCTGTCTGCCAAACCGCAGCCTGGGCCAGCTCCACCGGGGCCTGGTCGGGGCCGCTCCCAGCTCGGCGCCTGCGCCGGGAGCCGGGGTCCTTTTCCAGAAGGCCGGGCACTTCCGCCGTCTGGGCTGGACGGGAGCTGCTTCCCCGCCAGCAGGGACGCAGGGCTTGCTCTGCCCCTCGGGAAGGTGGCAGCTGCTTCCCTCAGGCTCTGGGGCCACCGGCAGAGCCTTCCTCCGCAACATCCGCAGGAGCCTGGCCATCCTGGAACCGAGCGGGGAGCAGGGCTGAGTCTGGGCTCAAGGCAGCCTTTCCCTCCTGGCCCTTTTCCGGCCCTCCTCCTCCCTGCTCCAACCACGGCCGCCCCCTCTGTCCCCACAGGAGTGCAGGGAGAGCCATCTACACACACGGGCAGGAGTTCATTGCACGATCTGCTCCCAACGTTCCCCCTCGTAATCCCTGCTGCTGCAATAGCCAGGAAGTCTCATCCTTTTCCATCAATGGGGTCAGTCCCAAAGACCATCGGTTCCTCTGGACAAGCAGCCCCCTCCTGTCGTCCCAGGCCACACTCCCACCCAGGCTTGAGAAGGAAGAGAAGCCAGGAGTCCGGACTTCTCCTGGGAAACCATTCCTACGTCAAGGTCACAAAGACCCTAGGCACAGGAAGACCAGGGCCCTCCTCGTTCCCCCTTGATTTCCAGGCTCAGCAGCTCACAGGCTCTGGCCCAGCTCAGAGACTCTCAGCCTGGGGAACGGTGTCCCACAAGGGAAGGGCTGGGAGCCCCATTGCTGGAACCTTTCCAAACACACTGGAGACGGCTCTGGAGAAGCCCCTGCCCGGTCTAAGAGTGAGGGGCTCTTGGGGGCTGTTTGCAAATGAAATCCCCCTTTGGAGGCATTCTCTCCCCGTTTCTGCGTCTCCCCACACAGACGGGGGAAGTCACCGAGGAACCCGAATGCCACTCACTTGCTCTCAGTGATGGTACGATGGATGGCGGATGTTCTGGGTCAGCAGACGTCCCTCGCCCTCCTCCTCACTCTCCAAGCCCAAGGCAGGCTGGAGAGGGTGGTGACCTCAGGAGTTACCCTGCCCAGCCAGCAGGCACGGTGATGACACGAGGGCGATCGACTGGCTGTGAAAACAAGAGTCTGTCTTATTGCCAAGGGACAGAGAAACTCAGCCAGCAGCAGGGGGGTGCAGAACACGGCCCTAGGGCGGAGGAGACAGCGACTCCAGGATCCTGACACCCCAGCACTTCCAGAGCCCAGGAGATAAGGTGTGAACATTTTCATGGAAACCGTTTTCTGTCAGAAAACCCATTCAGGCGAAACCACTTTGTTTCTTGAAATCATAACAAGTAAGATGAAAATTCTTTGCAAAAATATTTGTTTGCAAAAGAAGAGCATCTCCTGTCCGTCACAGCGCATTAAACTGTCTCCTCGTACACAAAGGGGAGACACGACGCTCTGGAAAATTAGACGAGATGCTTCAGTCTGAGCTAAGTAGTTGCTGCTCTTCACAATTTCAAAAGAATAAAATGCAAATCAAATCGAATATTAGGTCATAATCTGCTATGGCTCAGTGTGATCGGACACCCCCTAGTCTGCACTGCTCCGAGTGACACTCTTCAGTGGATCCCCAGCATCCACCCATGGCGAGGTAGGTGGGAGAGGATTGTTATTTGTCCTTGACAGAAGGAGAAACGAAGGCTGAGAAAGGAGCAGGGACTTGTCTTAGCTGATGCAGCCAGTCAGTAGCAGAGTTGCTCTCAAATGAGCTACAGACCAACAATTGTTCATAGTAATTATTCAGCAAGTATTTCAGAAGAATTGGAATGTTCGAGAGGATCATGAACTGCTCCGAGACAATGAATGGAGAGCAGCATCCACATTGGTCAAACATCTAACTGGTTGTGACTTATTTGCTTGGTCAGAAAAGAGAACAACAAAGACCAGAGTTTCCTCCCTGTCAATAGGTCCTTCCTCAGCCAATCAAGGTTGAGACTTTGAGGGGTGGGAGGCTAAGGGGTCTCACCAAATAGCCCAAAGAATGGCCCAGGTCAGCACCGAGGGGATCACTCTCGGAGCACTAGTCCAGTCTCACCTCTCTGTGAGGGCCTCCCACAACCCCCCCGGCCCCCGCTCCACGCACAGAGCTCCTGGTGGTGGGAGGAGAGCAGAGGAAAAGGACAAAGGAAGCAAGAAGAGAAAGGTAGGAGGGACAGAGGAAAAGGGAAAACAAAAAGGAGAAATCCCAATGTCCCCGGTCATTCTAAGGGACAAAGTCCTAGGTCGGAAATAAAATGCTGCCCCCACAATCTAATGTTTTCCTTTCCTAAAAATCAGCCGGCACCTGATGGATCAGACTGAACAGGTTCCAAAGCTCTCCGAGGCTCTTACCTTCTCTACAGGGACATCTGTTTTTGAGCAAAACAACTAAAAGAAAAGGAGAAAACTCCGAAGAGGGTCCTCCTTGCGCTCACGAACGTGCAAGTGAATGCTCTCTCAGTCCTCCAGGAGAGACCTCGAGAAGGAGACGTGCTGAAGCAAAGCCACAGGGATCTCCGAGGTGGCCCCTGTCCTGCCCCCCTGTCCTGCCTGGCTGATGTCAAGACCTCTCTGTGAGGTCATCGCCTCCCTACCACCTTTGTCCAATCGGCTGAGGTCCTGCCAAAGACCCTTGTGATGTCACTGCCACACCCAGCCCTCCCCTGCAGTGCTGATGTCCTGCCCCTGTCCAGCCACACCAGATGTTTGCGCTGCTTCCCCTAGATCACCCCACGCAATGAGCGTTCATTGTGGGGATGACACCGACCACACAGTCGAACACAGAGGCTCTTCCCCAGGCCGCAATTAGGTTTTCACAAGTTAGTCGACTTTATGGCAAGAAGGAACCGTTAGAGCATTTAATCTGATCCCCTGCGTATCCGAAGGCCTCCTGTATGTCAGAAGAGCTGGGCTTTTCTTTTACTCAAGCATTTTCCAGAAAGGCATCTAGTCTTTATTCGAAGAGATCAAGAGATGGAGAAGCCATCATTTCTCTTGGTACTTTGTGCCAAGGACGAACCACCCTCTTACAAATCTGGGTCTTATTGTCATTATATTTTTTCTGATTTCTGCTTCCATCCATGGGGTCTTGTCATGCCTTTCTCTGCGACATAAAAGAGCCCTTTTATACTCAACATTTTCTCTCCATGAAGTCAAGCAACTCACCTCTCATTCGTCTTTTGTATCTACTAAACAGATTGAGCTTTTTCAATGTCTCATTAGAAGGAATCATCCCCATCACTCAATTTCAAATCTTTTCTGTACCCTCTCCAATTGTTTTAACATAATATTCAAAATGTGGACACAAGAACTGGATTCAACATTCCAACATCAGTCTCACCAATGCTGTTTCACTTCCCTTTCCATCCTCACTACTCTATCCATCCAAGAATGGCTTTAACCTTTTTTACCACCGTTTCACACTGACAGAACATGCTGAGCAGCTCATCCACTATGGCCCCGAAATCCTTTTCAGGGTCACTGCTTTCCAGCGGATTGTCCCCCATTCTGTAGGGTGCCGCCTGACTCCTTTGTTACTGGACGTATGGGGTTGCATTTGGCTTTATTAAAACCTAATTCTTTAGTAAGTATTTTAGAAGAACTAGCCCATTAGAGAGAGAATTGTGAATTACTCAAAGACAATGAATGGAGAAAAGCGGCAAGAGCAATCAAATACATGTTTGGTTATGGCCTATTTCCTTGGTCTTAAAAGAGGGTAACAAGGACCTGAGCCTCCTCCCTCACAATAGCCCCAAGCTCCCCCAATCAGCATTGAGACTCTGAGAAGCAGAAAGCTGGGAGTTCTCACCAGATGTCCCGGGTCACCACCGGAGGGAGTCACTCTTAGAGCATCATTCCAGCCACATGTCTTTGGGAGGGCCTCCCGCAATGAGAGTTGGAGTGCAACCCCCCATCCCCAACTCCACACGCACAGACAGTCCTGGTGGTGAAAGGAAAGCAGGGGAAAAGGACAAAGATACAAGAGAAGACGAGAAAGGAGGGAGAGACAGGAAAAGGGAAAACAAAAAGGAGAAATCCCAATGTCCCCAGTCATTCTAAGGGACAAAGTCCTAGGTCGGATATAAAATGCTGCCCCCACAATGTAGTGTTTTCCTTTCCTAAAAATCAGCCAGCACGTGATGGATCAGACTGAACAGGTTCCAAAGCTCTCCGAGGCTCTTACCTTCTCTAGAGGGACGTCTGTTTTTGAGCAAAACAACTAAAAGAAAAGGAGAAAACTCCGAAGAGGGTCCTCCTTGCGCTCACGAACGTGCAAGTGAATGCTCTCTCAGTCCTCCAGGAGAGACCTCGAGAAGGAGACGTGCTGAAGCAAAGCCACAGGGATCTCCGAGGTGGCCCCTGTCCTGCCCCCCTGTCCTGCCTGGCTGATGTCAAGACCTCTCTGTGAGGTCATCGCCTCCCTACCACCTTTGTCCAATCGGCTGAGGTCCTGCCAAAGACCCTTGTGATGTCACTGCCACACCCAGCCCTCCCCTGCAGTGCTGATGTCCTGCCCCTGTCCACACTGGATGTTTGAGCTGCTTCCCCTTGATCACCCCACGCAATGAGCGTTCATTGTAGGCTCAAGCCGAACACAGTAAAACATCAGAGGCTTCTCCCCATGCAAAGCTCAGTTTTTCATAAATTAGCAGACTTTATGGACAGAAGAGACAATTAGAGCGTGTCTTCTGACCCCCTGCATATCACATGATTTCTGTAGAGCATAGGAGCTAGTTTTTGACTATACACATTCCAGAAAGGCATCTAGTCTTCATTAGAAGACATCAAGAGGTGGGGAATTCCCACCACTTCCCTTTCTAGTTTGTTCCTTTGGTGATTCATCCTCACGGTTGAATATGTGTGCCCTCCTTCTCATATGAATCGGTCTCTTTTGAGTTTCCAGCCACTGGGTCTTGTTATGCTTTTCTCTGCTAGATCAACGAGCCCTTTCATACCCGATAGTTTCTCTCCATGAAGTCACTTCAACACTTCAATGACGTCACCTCCCGATCTTTTTTATCATCTAAACAGGCTGAGCTCTTTCAATAGCTCACGAGCAGGCATTTTTCTCCAGCCCTCAAAATGTTTCATTGCTTTTTGCTGCCCCATCTCCAATATTTCCAAATCTTTTTTCAAAGGTGGATGCCAAAACTGGATGCAGGATTCCGTGATCAGTCTTCCGCATGGTGTGTCACCTCCCTGTGCTCCTCACTGCGCTTTTCATACATCTAATGATGGCTTTAGCCCTGTTCACCACAGCATCACCCTGGGGGCTCTTGTTGAATGGCTTGCCCAGCATGGCCCCAAAATCCTCTTCACAGTCTGTGCTTTCCTGGATACACTGCCCCATTCTGTAGGTGTGGCCTGCATGCTTTGCTGCTAGCGATAGGACCCTTCCTTTGGTTCTTTTCAAATTGGTTTTCTTTAAATGGGTCCAGCTTCTCAAGGGATCCGATTGCTCTCTGTCACTGCCCTCTCCTCATCATTAGTTACCACGCTGCGACTATTTTATCACCCACCAAGGTTAGCAGCAGTGCCTAACGTGGATCTCGTGGATTTAATGTATGAGTGCAGGGGACTGGACTAGACGACCTCTCGAGGTCCCTTCTACTCCTATGATTCTGTGATTATAGAACCTAGAGCTTTATAAAACCAATTAATAATAATTCCGGTCTCCATCTTCCCGAAACCAGCTTTACAGGTTAGTTACTATATGGGGAGGGTTTTGGAATGGGCAGGTTAAAGAGTAAAACTTCCATGCCCTTCTCCCATTTGGGACTCCCCTCCCATCATTCCAGGCAACACCGTACCGCTTTCTAGTGTGAAACCATTGGCAACAATGGGGCCCAAAGTCCTCTTCCAAAGGGATTTGAAGCCCATCTCATCGTCATTGGTGCCTTTCTCTAAGCACTCCCTCCCCAACTACACTAGAACCAAATTTCCCCCCATATTCTAACCTCTGATTATATTCTCAACCTTTGCAGAGCGGGGAATAAAAGCCAGGTGTCCTGACTCCCAGGCCCTGCTTACCACTGGACCATACTGCCCTCCCAAAACAGGGAATAGAACCAAGGAGTCTTGACTCCCAGGGCCCCCCTGCTCGAACCACTACCACTAGATAATGTTTCCTCTCTACAAGGGAATGGGACAGTGCTCAGTAGTACAGTTTTTTGTGACGTTTATCACTGAACTAGTTGCTACCTAGAGAAAATGTGTAGGACTGCTTTTGAAATACATTACACCCAATACTTTTCTCTCTTGTTTCCCCTCGAGAAAGGAGATCATTTAAGAGGGAGATGGGGAGGCCTCGAATATGCAGGCCCAGGCCTCTTCAGTGCAGACACCCAGAGATACTAACCATGCCAGACTCTGTGGAGTGGAGAACAATATCTAGCTCTTCTACAGTGGTTTTCATCTCTAGATCTCAATGCTCTTTACCCAAATGTGCTGGTGATGGGCAGCCATGTGTTCCATGGGGACAACTGAGGTATTGAAATGCCCAGCATCTAGGTGCTGAATGACTTCCAGGCAAAGTTCACCATCCTTAAGTCACTTCAGCATGTGAACGCCAAGGAGAGAGACGGCAGCCAAGGGGTTAAAACTAGGTGGAATTCAAAAGGGAGGGGCATTGAGGGCAGACCATGTCCACTGACAGGGTGAGCAATGCACCGTGGGTATGTTCCCCACAGTGCAGTGTTGCGAGAAGGAAGAGCTGATCGATGCGCATCTTGGGATTCTCTCCGAATTCTCCTACAGCCCCCGCCCTCAACTGCAGAGAGCAGCATCATGAGTAGCTCGGGGAGCTTGCCGTGCTGAGGCATGTCAAAGCAGTCTCCCACCCCGCGACAGCAGTCTCCCACCCACGACAGCAGTCTCCCACCCCACGACAGCAGTCTCCCACCCCACGACAGCAGTCTCCCACCCCGCGACAGCAGTCTCCCACCCCACGACAGCAGTCTCCCATCCCACGACAGCAGTCTCCACCCACGACAGCAGTCTCCCACCCGCGACAGCAGTCTCCCACCCGCGACAGCAGTTTCCCACCCCACGACAGCAGTCTCCCACCCCACGACAGCAGTCTCCCACCCCAAGACAGCAGTCTCCCACCCCACGACAGCAGTCTGTCTTCTGCTGTGATCCTAGTGCAGGGCAGAACAGGAGCATTCCAACGATTTGCTCTTTGTTTGTTCCCCAAAGGGAGCAGCACACAGATACTTCCCGGAGCTTTGAAAGGGGAGGGGAAAAGACAAAAGTCTCTCGTAGGAGTGGAAGCTTTTTGTCACCAAAATTGGGCATTTTTCGCGACAGACGTCCCATTGTAGTGTGTACGCTCTGGCTGTTTTGTCACCGAACGGCAGTTTTTTGGTGACACAGCTGGGTAGTGTAGACCAGGCCTAAGATTTTGCAGTAAACATTCCCAAGGTGCCAAACTTTCTGCCTCTGGGCATGCACACTGCTGCTGCCTAGGGGCACCCAGGGGCCTTCCTCCTGCCTCAGGCCCAGAGTGATTCCCAAACTGGGGGAAGATAGGCATTTGGTCACCTAAGTCGTGGGTAGGCCCGATCTGACAGACATGCCCAGGGGCTGCCTGGCTCCGCGCAAAACAACCGGGGGAGGAAGTCTGAGGACTTCCCTCAACTTTTAGCCCAGTAGTTACAGCAGACGCCTAAGATGTGGGACACCCAGCATCCAGTCCCCTCATTCCGATGGCTCTAATTATTATCCGCAGAACAACAGCTTCTATAGGAGAGACTGATCACAAGCAGAGATAGGCATTTGTCTCTGAGACATGGGTGGGGCTCAGCACACATCCCTGTGGTCAGCATTGCCCATTGGCTGGCTTAGTCTAAGGGGCCCATCTCGCCCCATTCATTGTCTAGGGAATCTGGGCACCAAACTCAGACCTGCAGAATCACAGTGATTTTTTCCAGTTAGGTGTTGTGATGCTGAAATCCTTCTGAGCATCCAGCCCTTACTCTCTCTTTGCCTTTGTTCGTCATTTGTGAATAAATGGAAGCAATAGCTCTTCCCTATGTCACAGAGATGTTGTGAGGATAATACGTTAAAGATTGCAAGGGGCTTAAATACTATGCTCAAGGAGGCCATGTAAGAGGCTAAGACGGATCCCCTAGCTCTAAAGGGTCTGTGAGCATCTAGATCCCTAAGGCATAGACTGGGAGCCCCATGCTGGATGTGTTTCAAATGGTCAATCCACATACACTCTGAGATATTTATAAGAAAGCTATTATTGTGGGATCAAAACCAGGAGTAGGCAAGCCCTGGAGGAAAGATCCTGCTCAAGGCCCCAGAGGTAGGTGAGATATAATAGTACTTCCCTCCATGATTATCCATTGAAATGATGTGACCTGACAGGCCTCCCCATTTCTAATTTCCAAGCCTGGAAGCTCATGAGGAGACAGGGGAGCTGCAGGCTGCAAGGAATAAGCAATACAGAACTCAGAATCAGCCTGGAGGAGGCCAAAAATCATCCACATCAGGGCAGGCTGGAAAGAAGAACAGATCCCAGGGGCTGGACAGGTGCACTGCTGAATCCCTGCTCTCCAGAACTAGAAGAATCGAGCCTTTCTGCAATCCAACTGTAAAAGCTGCCCAGACCAACCTCCTTTCTGCTGCTGGGGAGTCCCCCCCTCTCTCCTAATATACTTGTGCCCTAACTTACCACCCCCCCCCAGCTATTTATTCATGTCCAATCTACTTTCCAACTGCTGTTTCTTCTCCCAGCACCCCTTAATGTCTGCTACCACTTGCTATGCAAACGAATTACAACAGCCGCTGAGACAATAGTACCCTGCTGCAAGGAATTGTCTTTTATCACCTCAGCTGCAGGGAGTTTTTCAGTTTCCCCATCATTTTGTTTGAAGTCTGTTGTTCTTTGCAAATGGTTAGTGGCCATTTCCGCTCTGCCCCCGCCTGTCTGAATTAGGGTTCAGAGTATCCTGTGTTGGGCCTGAGACCACATCCTCTGTTGCTGAAGCCTCCACTGATCATCACAATAATAGGTATGGTACTGCCCTGGGCATCTGTGGGAGAGTAAAGGATTCTGGGGGGTTAGCAAAGGCTCCTTCAGAGGAGAAGCTGAAGATAACAGAGGGGAAGTCAGCCCACTGGTGATGGCAGGTAACAGAGGGGAAGGGGGAAATGGGTTTCTGTTCAATATCAGTATATTTAGGTGGGGAGGGGAACAGAGAGGGACCAGAGGTCTCTACACAGCGTGCAGGGAGCTGGAGGAAGCCATTACAGGTAGGTATATAAAAAAGCTGACCTTAACAGAGGAGGCTAGCTGTGTTGCGGGTTGGGTAATGGAAAATTACAGTAGAGTCATTGGAGTAACAAGAGGAAATCAGTGGGGGACTCTCTTCGATATCTTAGATGTCTGTACACCAATGCAAGGAGTTTGGGGAATGAACAGAAGAACGGGAAGTATTGGAGTACATAAGCTAAATTATTACTTAATTGGAATCACTGAAACTTGGTGGGATAATGCTCATGACTGCAATATTAGTATAGAGGGATAGAGCTTGGCAAGGAAGGGCAGACAAGGGGAAAAGGAGGAGGTGTGCCACTATACACCGAGAAGAGAAGGAGGTCAGAAGAAGACTGGGTGAAGATAGAAGGGGAAAATTCAGGGGTGATGGCATGGTAGGAGTCTACCCCAGAAAGATGAGGTGGGTGAGGCATTTCTAGACCAAAGAACAGAAATATCCAAAACACTCAACCTGGTAGTAATGGAGAACTTGAACTCCCCAGACATCTGTTGAAAAGTAATGTGGTAAAACACAAAATGTCCTGTGAATTCCTGGAATGGATCGGGGATAACTGGTTTCAGAAGGTGGAGGAAGTAACCAAGAGGCAGCCATTTTAGAATTGATTCTGACTAACAGGGAGGAATTGGTTGCGAATCTGAAGGTTGAAGGCGATTGGGTGAAAGTGATCATGAAATGATATGATTTCATAATTCTAAGGAAAGGAAGGAATGAGAGCAGCAGAATATGGACAATGAACATCAAAGAAGCAGACTAAAACTCAGAACGGGTAGGTAAGCTCCCACAGGAAGAAAATCTAAAGGAAAAAGGCATTCAAGAGAGCTGGCAGTTTGTCAAAGCGAGACTATTAAAGTTATAACAGCAAACTTCTGTGTATGAAGGCAAGAATCGTGAGTGGCCAATATGGCTCCATTGGGAGCTCTTTGATGACCTGAAAATCAAAAAGGAACCCTACACAAAGTGGAAACTTGTACGAATTGATAAGGAGGAGTACAAAAGAATGAGACAAGCATATAGGGAGAAAATCAGCAAGGCTAAGGTGTAAAATGAGTTACACCTAGCAAGGGACACAAAAGGCAATAGGAAAAGGTTCTATAAATACATTGGGAGCAAGCGAAAGATGAAGGAAAGTGTAGGTCCACTACTTAGTGGGGAAGAAGTGCTAATAACTGATGACAACAAGAAGGCTGAGGTGTTTAATGCCTACTTTACTTCAGTCTTCACTCAAAGGGTTAATGGTGACCAGATATTTAACTCAATTAATACTAACTACAAGGGGGAAGGAATACAAAATAGGAAAAGAACAGGTTAAAAATATTTAGATAAATTAGATATATTCATCATATAGCTGGTATGAGTTGGAGCAACGCTTGTGTGTGGCTCTAATATAATGCAGTAGGAAGAGCCTGCACAGGGCAGCAGCAAGCTAGCTGAAATGTGAGCTTGGAGCCATCTTTGCTCAGCACCCGCTGACCTGTGCTCTTTGCAGTTGGGCTGTATTCAAGGGCCTGGTCTGCTTAGCACTTTTACTCCTTCCACACCCCTCCAAACACAGGCAAACATTTTTAAGGTGAAAATTGCAGAGGTGGGTTGACAGAAACATTTTACAAATCCATGTCAACTTTGGCAAGGTATTTACATTGAAACAAACAAACAAAAAGAATTTGGGGGAGAAATGTCAAAACAACCCTTTTTTCTGCTCCCTATTCCTCTTTATCCACCCCCCCACCCCTAATTCCTTCCTCAAACCCCCACCTATCCAACAACCTCCATACCTGCTGGTGCCCTCCCCAGGTCCCCAGTAGATCTACTCCCACCTGCCAGGCCACGTAATTGCAAGGAGAGCAGCAACAGAAAAAATAATTCCCTGCTTCTAGGAATTGCTGATCATTAGAATCATAGAATTATAGAATCATAGAATATCAGGGTCGGAAGGGACCTCAGGAGGTCATCTAGTCCAACCCCCTGGTCAAAGCAGGACCAATCCCCAATTAAATCATCCCAGCCAGGGCTTTGTCAAGCCTGACCTTAAAAACTTCTAAGGAAGGGGATTCCACCACCTCCCTAGGTAGCGCATTCCAGTGTTTCACCACCCTCCTAGTGAAAAAGTTTTTCCTAATATCCAACCTAAACCTCCCCCACTGCAACTTGAGACCATTACTCCTTGTTCTGTCCTCAGCTACCACTGAGAATAGTCTTGAACCATCCTCTTTGGAACCACCTCTCAGGTAGTTGAAAGCAGCTATCAAATCGCCCCTCGTTCTTCTCTTCCGCAGACTAAACAATCCCAGTTCCCTCAGCCTCTCCTCATAAGTTATGTGTTCTAGATCCCTAATCATTTTTGTTGCCCTCCGCTGGACTCTCTCCAATTTATCCACATCCTTCTTGTAGTGTGGGGCCCAAAACTGGACACAGTACTCCAGATGAGGCCTCACCAATGTCGAATAGAGGGGAACGATCACGTCCCTCGATCTGCTGGCTATGCCCCTACTTATACATCCCAAAATGTCATTGGCTTTCTTGGCAACAAGGGCACACTACTGACTCATAACCAGCTTCTTGTCCACTGTCACCCCTAGGTCCTTTTCCGCAGAACTGCTGCTTAGCCATTTGGTCCCTAGTCTGTAGCGGTGCATGGGATTCTTCCGTCCTAAGTGCAGGACCCTGCACTTATCCTTGTTGAACCTCATCAGATTTCTTTTGGCCCAATCCTCCACTTTGTCTAGGTCCCTCTGTATCCTATCCCTACCCTCCAGCGTATCTACCACTCCTCCTAGTTTAGTATCATCCGCAAATTTGCTGAGAGTGCAATCCACGCCATCCCCCAGATCATTTATGAAGATATTGAACAAAACCGGCCCCAGGACCGACCCTTGGGGCACTCCACTTGACACCGGCTGCCAACTAGACATGGAGCCATTGATCACTACCCGTTGAGCCCGACAATCTAGCCAACTTTCTACCCACCTTATAGTGCATTCATTCAGCCCATACTTCTTTAACTTGCTGACAAGAATACTGTGGGAGACCGTGTCAAACGCTTTGCTAAAGTCAAGAAACAATACGTCCACTGCTTTCCCTTCATCCACAGAACCAGTAATTTCATCATAGAAGGCAATTAGATTCGTCAGGCATGACCTTCCCTTGGTGAATCCAAGCTGACTGTTCCTGATCACTTTCCTCTCGTGTAAGTGCTTCAGGATTGATTCCTTGATTTGTCCGGGGACTGAGGTGAGGCTGACTGGCCTGTAGTTCCCAGGATCCTCCTTCTTCTGTTTTTTAAAGATTGGCACTACATTAGCCTTTTTCCAGTCATCCGGGACTTCCCCCGTTTGCCACGAGTTTTCAAAGATAATGGCCAATGGCTCTGCAATCACAGCCGCCAATTCCTTTAGCACTCTCGGATGCAACTCGTCCGGCCCCATGGACTTGTGCACGTCCAACTTTTCTAAATAGTCCCTAACCACCTCTTTCTCCACAGAGGGCTGGCCACCTACTCCCCATGCTGTGATGCCAAACGCAGCAGTCTGGAAGCTGACCTTGTTCATGAAGACAGAGGCAAAAAAAGCATTGAGTACATTAGCTTTTTCCACATCCTCTGTCACCAGGTAGCCTCCCTCATTCAGTAAGGGGCCCACACTTTCCTTGGCTTTCTTCTTGTTGCCAACATACCTGAAGAAACCCTTCTTGTTACTCTTAACCTATCCTTGGTTCTGATTTACGACAGCTTGTATTGGGTTCGAAGCCGTACCAGTGTAGAACAGAAATGGTTTATCCAAGACACGTTCCACAACATGATTGAATCTCTTTATAAACTCAAGGTAAAACTTGGTGAGAAGAATAGTGGATTGGATCTGCTGTTGCAGCAGGATTCCCGTATGTCTCATGTGATCTTCCCAAGAGCTAAAGAAAAGATCTACTTTATCCATACAAGCTCCGGCAAACGTTTGGAACCCAATTAACATCAACTTAATGTAGATATTACTGTTGTTTATAGTGCAGGAATCTTGGCATTTAGCCATGAAAGCAATATGGTCGTGTGCCTGTTTCCCTTCTCATACAAAAAGAACAGGAAGACTTGTGGCAGCTGAGAGACTAACCAATTTATTTGAGCATAAGCTTTCGTGAGCTAGAGCTCACTTCATCAGATGCATTCAGTGGAAAATACAGTGGGGAGATTTATATACACAGAGAACATGAAACAATGGGTGTTATCATACGCACTGTAACGAGACTGATCACTTAAGGTGAGCTATTACCAGCAGGAGAGAAAAAAACCTTTTGTCGTGATAATCAAGGTGGGCCATTTCCAGCAGTTGACAAGAATGTCTGAGGAACGGTGGTGGAGGGGGGAGATAAACATGGGGAAATAGTTTTACTTTGTGTAATGACGCATCTACTCCCAGTCTCTATTTAAGCCTAAGTTAATTGTATCCAGTTTGCAAATTCATTCCAGTTCCGCAGTCTCTCATTGGAGTCTGTTTTTGAAGACTTTTTGTTGAAGAATTGCCACTTTTAGGTCAAAAGAAAAGGAGTTCTTTTTGCGAATACAGACTAACACGGCTGTTACTCTGAAACCACTTTTAGGTCTGTATTCGAATGACCAGAGAGATTGAAGTGTTCTCCAAGTAGGAGACGTGAGCTCTGTCGGGACTCGGGGCCCCTCTTTTACCGAGCCGTCATCTCCCTTTTGCTCGTCGTTCTCTTCTCCCTGGGAATCATCCTCCGCCTGCGGCCTTGTAGCGGTACCGGCTCCACGCGGGTTCTGCCTTCACTTCCTGTCCCAAATGGTTCCATGGCATCACTGTGTGGGCTGGTAAGCAGCCTTTGCCCCACCCCAGAGCCAGCTGCATCTCAGCACCGGGCAAGGGGTCCCTGTATAAACAGCCCCAGCGTTCTACCCCAGAGGTGGCTGCATTTCATCCCTGGTGGAATCAGTCTCTCTCTGGTGTTGATTGGGCTCCATCCCCGTCGTGTTTCCCCCCAGTCTGCTCAGTGACGCTCTCGTTCTCTTTCCCAGGCATCCCCATGGATCCCACCGTGCATGCTGGCTCCAAGCCGCCCCCCGGCACAGGGGCGGGTGACTTCGCTGGACTCTGAGCCACCTGCCGGGGGCTCCTGCGGGGCCTGGGCGTCTCCGCTCTCCTCTGCTTCTGTCTGTGGGTCGATCGGCCCAGGGCACCCAGGGAAGGGGCCATGCAGCAGCGATGGGTGCCTGGGAGCTTTGTCGTCCCCTAGTGGCTGCTGCCGTTATCGTTCTCCTTGGTACAGGAAATGGCCTGTGGCTCTGGGCGTCGGGCTCCTGGGTGTGGGTGGGTCTCGGGAGGGGAATGTACGCCCTGCAGGGCTCCTGGTGTGATCCCAGCTGGGGTCAATCGGCCGTAGCTCCGCTGGAATAAACTGAGAAAGACCTATTTACACCCGCTGTGGATCTGTCCTGTACGTCTTGGGTATGCCAATAACATTAAAGAACATTCCTCATGACAAAATATCCCAGAGAGGGTAAGGAGCATGACCCAAGATGTGACAATGAACTGAGGACTGAACCCAGGAGTCCTGGCTCGCAGCCCCCATCTCCCATTGTTCTAACCACTAGACCCCACTCCCCTCCCAGCAGGGGCCAGAGGAATGCACCCCCCCGCCCCCGTCCAGCCCTCATCCCCAGCCTCTTGCTGCAGCCATCTCAGAAGCTCAGGCCACAAAACTTTCCACCGGCCCCCCCCGAGGTGACATTTCCGGAGGATGCTGAGGCTGAGCTGAGCTGGGCTGCGGAGCTCCCCAGAGAGCAGGGACCATGGAGCAGCTGCCAGCCCTGAACACCGTCCTCTGCGCCGTCCTCCTCATCCCCACCTGGGGAGCAGGTACTAATTTTATGTATCCATCCATCCACTTACCCCACCCCTAGATCCATCTCTGTGTGTCCATCCGTCCATCCACCTACCCAACCCCTAGATCCATCTCTGTCTGTCCTTCTGTCCATCTGCCCAACCCCTAGATCCATCTCTGTGTGTCCATCCATCGACCTACCCCATCCCTAGATCCATCTCTGTCTGTCCATCTGTCCTTCTACCCCACTCCACTATATTCAGCCCTCTCTGTGCATATACCCTATCCCTAGATACATCTCTGCCTACCCATTCACCCTACCCCTACATCTCATCTATCTTTTTATCTATGTACCCATCCATCCCACCCCAAAAAGAATATCTATATCTATCTATGTATCTATCTATCTAGATCTAGGGGTGGAGGATGCGTGCATGGATGCATAGATAGATATGGATATGTCCCATCAGGTCAATGAGAAGTATTCTGTTTCCATAAAACAAATATTTCATTTCAGTATTGACTCCTCTTAATAATATCAAATCAAACCAGTGTGGAAATGCAAAATCAAATAATTCCCTATTGACCCTATCGAAAATGCTTTCTCTCCCCCATTTTTAAACCAATTGTCTCCCTTTCGATGAGACGGCATTTCCCAAGAGGAAAATGTTCCGTCAGGACAAATTCTGACCCCCTCTAGTTTGAAGTACAAATTGTATAAAGTGGAGGCATGTGTTTGTGGTGTAGTTAAAATGACCAGCTGCCACTTTAATTTGTAAGGGGGTTTCCTGGTCCTTGTAAGGGGGAAGCCGTTCCATACCCATGCCTTCTCTGTACCTTTTGCAATTCTAATGTATCTTTTTTTGATTTGAGGCGACCAAAACCGCACGCAGGGTCCAAGGTGCAGGCGTACCTTGGATTTATATAGAGGCAATAGGATATTTTCTGTCTTTTTCTCTCTCCCTTTCCTAATGGATGCTCACAGTCTGGTGACTTTTTTCACTGCTGCTGCACATTGAGTGGATGTTTGCAGAGAACTATCCACAACGACTCCAAGATCTCTCTTGAGTGGTAACAGCTAATTGAGACCCCATCAGTTTCTATGTATAGTTGGGATTCTGTTTTCCAATGTGCATGACTTTGCATTTACCACCCTTGAGTTTCATCAGCCATTTTGTTGCCCAGTCACCCAGTTTAGTGAGATCCCTTTGTAATTCCTCGCAGTCTGCTTTGGACTTAGCTGTCCTGAGTGATTTGACATCTAACGTCTCTGTGAGCATCTGCCGTGCCCAGAGCAGTGTTGATGTTGGGTCTCTGTTGGGGTGGAAGTGAAAGCCCTGCGCAGTGTGTTATCGGGAGTGTTGTGAGCAATGGCAAGGGGGACAGGAACGCACAATTCTTTCCCCTTAGCTTCTTCTCTCCGTGCTGCTAAGGTTTCGGGTGGCTGGGGCGTGTCTTGATATCACTGGTTGTAGTTTTCCTTTCCTGCTGTAATGTTTATTGCCTTGGTTCATGAAGGTCTCACAGTGCGTCAGAGTCCAGCTGTCCTCCGAGCGTCCCTCGGCGAGACCGTGAACCTCAGCTGCTCCTTTGAGAACAGACCGGGCAGCGCGGTCAATGTGAGGTGGACTAGAGCACCCGGAGTCATACTGGAATCTCACCATCCCTTCTATAAAGGACGGCTCAATGTGTCCGACCTGGATCTGCTCCTGAAAGGGGAGGTCACGCTGACCCTGTCGGAGTTGGAGAAGCGGGACTCTGGTCTCTATCAGTGTCAGATCAGCATCCACCAGGGAGAGAGCGGGACAGGAGCGGGCACCGAGCTGCAGGTGATGGGGAGAAACCAGAGTGACACAGGTGAGGCGGGGAATGGGGGCATGGAGCCTTCCCCCTCTGCGGCCCCAGGGCAGGGGACTGGCTGGCTCAAGGGGCTGAGAATCCCCTAACGCTCCTCTCCATCGCTCAGGGAAAGAACCTGCCCCCGTAGGGTGCTGCGGCCGGGAGCTCCTGTACCAGGTCGCCATCGCCCTGGGGCAGATTCTCATCATCGGCCTGGTGGCCACCGTCCTCCTGAAGAGATGCTGAGGTACCAAACCGGAGCCTTCCCCCTACTAAACTCCTGGCCTCTATGGGCCAGGGACTCTGCTAGTGAACGCACCCTAGCGGCCGTCTGTCCTCTGGGTCCATGCAGGGCTGTCTGTCCATATATCTAAACCCCCCACGTCCTTCCTTCTCCTCCCATCCCTAGATCTCTGCAGCTTCCCTCTTCACCCCAGACTCTCTCTCACACTCCTCCGTTTTAACGTTTCTTTCTTCTCCCTTCTTCCGCAGCGCCGCTGCCCTCGCAGCCCCGCCAGAGGCAGCCGAAGGTGAGACAATGCAGGCTGGGCCCTGTTCCATACAGTGCTTGGGTCTGGTCTCCGGGTGCCAATAAGGACTGGTACAATACAGTGAGAGGAGAGAACCCAGGAGTCCTGACTCCCATCCCCCCTGCTCTAACACACCAGCCCCCACTTGCCTCCGAGAGCCAGGGATAGAACCCAGGAGTCCTGGCTCCCATCCCCCCTGCTCTAACCCCATAGTCTCCAGTCCCCTCCCAGAGGTGGGGATAGAACCCAGGAGTCCTGACTCCCAACCCCTCCGATCTGGGGTAACACTGTGGGATTTGCTCCCTGGGAGCTCCCTAAATTGGCCAGAATTAAGAGACCAGATCTGGGGTGACGGCGTCCTCACAGTGTGTCTGTCCAACACAGGGCCACGGCAGCCGGGGGGCCGAGGAAAGCGAGAGCCTGCACTACTCAGAGATTAAAATCCAGACTCCAGGACGCAGGGAACACACCTCCAACCACGCCCAGCGGCGCTGAGTCCCTCCGCACCCAGCACCACCATAGTCCCTCACACTCACGCTGCCAGGAGGGAATTCCCCACAGGAGGAGACCCTCACAGGGTTTGAGGGAGAGCAGAAGAAAATTATGGGTGTGAAGGTCCCTGTGAACCCCAACAAAACCCAACTAGCCCTCTCTACGGCAGGGAATAATCTACTAGGGCATGGTCTGACCCTCAGGAAATGCCTTCTCCGGGGCCTCCTGAGCTATAACTATATCACGTCCCTGTGTGTTATTTCCCTGTCCTCTCTGGCGTGATTGCAACGCCTCCCTGTGGAGCGTGACCAGCTGGGGGTAATTAACGCAGCGTCTGGTCCCTCTTCCTAACTGAGCACGAAGAGAAACGCTCGCCCAGCTCAGCATCGTGTGGGCGGTGGAACTGGTCTCAGTGACCAGCATGACTGCTCCAGCCGGCTGGACTTGCTCAAAGAAAGTGATTTTTTTTGGTCTAAAAATAAAATAATTTCTTTGTGTGAAAAATTGTCTGTTTTCAGAGTTTTTAGAAAAAATGTGTTTGGGTAAAAACTTTTGCTTTTTCTCCCTCACTTCCCTCTTCTCTTCAGTCCCCTTGTCGTGGTCCAAAATCTTACAATCATTTCTGAAAATCAACCTTTTTCCGTATAAAAAAAATGATATTTTCCTGAAAATATGATATTTTGTTCTGGAACATCATCCTCCCCCCGCCCAGGGAAAATGTTTCATTTTATCCCTGAAAATTGGGACATTTCCCTCCCCCCCCCCCACCAAAACAATACTTTTTTTCATGAAAATCTTTTCTCCCCTGTAAATTGGAATTTTGCCCCCCCCGCAAATGTTATTTTTTTAAATGATGAGTGGGGGAAGAAGGAAAAAAGCGAGAAAAAGAAGGAACTTAATAGAAATCACTGGGGAAAATCAACCAGCAATGTTGAGAAGTAATTGAAACAGCAAGGGGCAAATTGGTCTCTGATTTTTTTCCCCTTTGGGTATTTACCATTTTTGTGGGACTTTTGTCCCTCCCGCACTTTTCTCCCCTCCCCACCTATCACCTCCCCATCGTCCCTGGCCTGGGGAAGGGGACTCACTCCCTTTCTGATACCCCGCCCCAAATACATCCCGGAACCTTCCAACGCGGCTCCTGTTTCCCACCCGGACCCCATGAGGAACTATGGGCAAGTCCTTCGTTGAGGTTAGAGGGGTTGATGCCACTTCCAGTTTGTTTCCGCCCTCACTGAGATCCACTTCCACTGTCTCCCCCTCCCTTTGGAGCGTTAATCCCAGTTTCACCCGCCCCCCCGCCCCTTTAAGTCCTGCGGGACCCACCACACCCCGGAACCCTCCCCCTCGTCTTTCCCACCCGGATCATCGAGAGCGTGGCACCCAACGGTGGGCAAGTCGTCCATAGTCCTGACGCCACATCCGGTCCACTCCCGCCCTGCCTTGGGCCCACTCCATGGACGGTCTTCTGTCCCCCTCCCCCCCCACCTGCTCTCCTTGGGGCCATTTAACCGCTGCAGAACCAAACACACCCCGAAACTTTCCCTCGAGGCCTCCTGTTTCCCACCCAGACCCTGTCGGGCTTTGCACCAAGGCTGTGGGCAAACGCCCCATCGTGGCAGGCGGCGTGACACCGCTTCCACGTCACTTCCGCCCTCCTTGTGGCCTCCTGGCCTCCCCTCCACTTCTCCTCTCCTGGAACATCAGGTTGTTACAGACACAGCTGAAGTGTTCGCAGATCAGTCAGTTCCTCTCTAGATATGAAACAAACACACGTCCCCTTTGAAAAATATGGAGACGAAACTCACTTGAGTAACGCACCAGAAACTGATGAACTCTTGACCTTGCATTTTGAGATTTCCTTATGCTACCCCCTGAGCTGCTTCCCTTTTTGTCTAAACGTGAGAAACCAGGTGCAATAACTTGCAGGTCGAACACCTGCGTGGAGGATGCTGATGCCAGAGAAATCCCCCGGGCTCCATGGTGTATCCCTGGCTTTCATTGTAAACGAGCAAGAGTCAGGCCCACGCGCGGAGCGGCAGATCCCACAGCGCTAACAGGTAGAATTGGCGGGAAAAGCGAAGGGGGGCAAAGGTCAGCCGATCCGAACGCTGAGGGAAACAACGGCTGCGGGCTAAAAACAGAACGGACCGTCTGGAAGGTGGGCAGTTGGGCAGCAGAGGCGCCAACCGCGGCCTCCCAACTCGACCCCCGTCTGCCCCTGGCCCCGCCCCGACTCCGCCCTTGCCCCGCCCCCATTCCAACCCCTTTCCCAAAGGCCCCGCCCCAACTCCGCCCCCTCCCTGCCCCCATTCCAACCTCCTTCTCCAAATCCCCGCCCCTGCCCTGCCTCTTCTCCGCCTCCTCCCCTGAGTGCGCTGAGTCCCCGCTCCTCCCCCCTCCCTCCCGGAGCTTGTTCCGCCACGAAACAGCTGTTTTGCGGCAGCAAGTGCTGGGAGGTGGGCAGAGAAGCAGGGACGCGGCGCGCTCAGGGGATGAGGCGGAGGTTCGGTTACGTGAGGTGAGGTGGGGTGGGGGGGGAGCTTGGTTGCTGGTGTGTGCAGAGCACCCACTAATTTTCCCCCATGGGTGCTACAGCCCCAGAGCACCCACGGAACGGCACCTGTGCCTGACAGGGCGGTATAAAAGTCAGTGTGTCAGCAGACAGCCAAGAGGTAGGTGGAGAGCGAGTGGACGGTGAGGAGAAGGAGAGAAAAGTAGAGAGACGCTTGCTGAGCCGTCCATCTGTCCGACAGCCGAATGGGGAGCCGACGGAGCAGCAGGACATTGCCCCGTCCTGTCCAGCAGCAGAGGGAGGAGACGCAGAAACCCAAAAACTGTGTGTGTGCATTTGCATTTTTGTGTGTGTGTTTACTTCTATATATAAGAGCTGACACAATATGCTCCACCCCAGTGCTAGCTGCATTTATGGAAATTCATGATTTTTCTTGATAAAAATATTGTTCTCTATATAATAATACCTGTCAAGCTTCACCCCAGTGGTAGTTGCATTTATGGAACATATTTGCTTCTTCTTACATAAATATCAACGTTATTGAAACAAACACGTTTGCACTCGGAAATATATCTGTCTTGTGAATGGACGACACACCTGGCTGCGAGGAAAGTTCTAGCAGAACGAACGGGGCGAGTTTCTTCAGGCTTCTGACTTTTCCCCAGTGCAAATGTTTGTTTGGAAAACACCCTAGGTCCCGACTCGGTGTGGGAGGAGAGATTGAAACAGAGAAGAGGAGGTGAAAGAAGGCTGGAAAATAAGGCTGTTCACCCCATCTCAGACTACATGAGGAAGGGGTGTTGGGTGGGATTTCAAGCACTCCCAGGTCAGATGTTCAGAAAACAGATTTTCCATCTATATTTTAACGCTTGTTTTTCTCCTGAATTGGGACAAAAAGGTGAGAAATTGGAAATTTGGGTGGAAAGTAAAATTCTAGCAGGAGAGACCGCCCCCCCGAGCCAGCCCACTCCCATCACTGCCTGGATCACATTCGGGGCAGCTCCCCCCTCTCAGAGCGATCAGCTCAGGCTCTCTGCAGACTCAGGCATGGGTCCCACCCGTCCCTGGTTAGAGAGATTCCTTTGCACCTGTGAGAGCTGGAAGTATTTTTGGCTCTGCAAGCTGAGCGCCTAGAGATCGACTCCAGCTCATGGGACGGAAACCGTGGTCAGTTATTTGTGCGTCGCACCCGGCCCTGACTCCGACACTTCTGTAGCTGATTGTAACTCACCCCTGGTCCCCCCTCCCCCCAGGTCCCCCCCTCCAGCTGCCACCTTTGCAGAAGCTGCAGCCATGCAAGAGGCTGAATTTCCTGTTTCTCACCACGATGCGCAGGGGTGAAAGTGAAGACAGAGCCCCGAGCAACTCGGCACGTTTCAGCCCACCACAGAAACTGCAGAAAGTACCAGTCGCAAATGGACCCTCCCTCATGCTGCTCAGTGCTGCACAGACCCCCTCCCCTCTGGGAAAGATCGGGACCCCTGTCGTGCCAGGCTCTGCACAGACCTGAACTGAAGGATGACAAAGGGTCTGGACTCCTGGGTCCTCTCCCAGCTCTGCGATGGGAGTGGGAACTAGGGGGTTAGAGTCAGGGGGGCATGGGAGTCTTTTTCTGCTAGACCACACTGAACCAGAACTTAGGATAGAACCCAGGAGTCCTGACTCCCAGCCCACCCCCCGGCTCCACCTCTCCTCACTCTCTCCCCACAGCTGCAGTGTGAGGATGGTGCCCGTGGGAGCCAGCTGAGGTCACTCAATCAGGGTAAACGGCAAACAGAACGAGGAAGACAAACCCCAACAGCTGGTGGATATTCCAATACTGAGATTTACCCAGCCAGCCCCAAACAGCCTCTGTACGACCTCCCTGGTTACTCAGAAGCCCAAACAACGCAGTTCCCTTAAACTGCCCGGCCTCCTTGCATTTCAAAGCTCTATTCATTTACAGATCTGTCTAAGCAGCCTCTAAAGTTCGGCCATGGATCAGGTCAGTCTGGGAGTTCATTGACTCTTTCTGGCCCTGTCACCTTTCAATGAGATATATTACAGTCATAACGTCACACCCCCAACGCAAAATGGATGCAGGAAGGGATGACAAAACATCGCTGAGTGCATCCCAAGAGCTCCCCACCCTTGGTTCTGATTTACTACAGCAAGTATTGGGTTAGAAGCCGTACCAGTGTAGAAGAGAAATGGTTTATCCAAGTCATGGTCCATAACGTGATTGAATCTCTTTATAAACTCAAGGTAAAACTTGGTGAGAAGAATAGTGGATTGGATCTGCTGTTGCAGCAGGATTCCCGTATATCTCACGTGATCTTGCCAAGATCTATAGAAAAGAGCTACTGGATCCATACAGGAAAGAATTTTCTGTAGTATCTGGCTGGTGAATCTTGCCCATATGCTCAGGGTTCAGCTGATCGCCATATTTGGGGTCGGGAAGGAATTTTCCCCCAGGGCAGATTGGAAGAGGCCCTGGGGGTTTTTCGCCTTCCTCTGCAGCGTGGGGCACGGGTCACTTGCTGGAGGATTCTCTGCTCCCTAAAGTCTTTTTAAACTACGATTTGAGGACTTCAGTAGCTCAGACTCAGGTGAGAGGTTTATCGCAGGAGTGGGTGGGTGAAATTCTGTGGCCTGCGTTGTGCAGGAGGTCGGACTCGATGATCATAATGGTCCCTTCCGACCTAAATATCTATAAGCTCCAGCAAACATTTGGAACCCAATTAACATCAACTGAATGTAGATATCACTGTTGTATATAGTACAGGAATCTTGGCATTTAGCCATGAAAGCAATGTGGTCGTGTTCCTGTTTCCCTTCTCATAGAAAAAGAACAGGAGGACTTGTGGCACCTGAGAGACTAACCAATTTATTTGAGCATAAGCTTTCGTGAGCTACAGCTCACTTCATCGGAAAACATTTCTGTACAAAACATTTCTGTATAACGCAGATAAAGACTGTCCGGAGCATGTTTGGTTTTTTAGAAGGAATACGCCGATGGCAAGAGATACGTGTTGCAAAAAATAAATATACCTCAGTATGTGAAAATAAAAGATATTAAGCAAAAATTCCTTTCTGTAAAATAATGTTATTCCTCATGACAAAATATCCCAGAGAGGGTAAGGAGCATGACCCAAGATGAGAGAATGAACTGAGGACTGAACCCAGGAATCCTGGCGCCCAGCCCCCCATCTGCCCTTGCTCTAAGCACTAGACCCCACTCTCCTCCCAGCGAGGGCCAGAGGAATGCACCCCCCCACCCCCGTCCAGCCCTCGTCCCCAGCCTTTTGCTGCAGCCATCTCAGAAGCTCAGGCCACAAAACTTTCCACCGGCCCCCCCCGAGGTGACATTTCCGGAGGATGCTGAGGCTGAGCTGAGCTGGGCTGCGGAGCTCCCCAGAGAGCAGGGACCATGGAGCAGCTGCCAGCCCTGAGCACCGTCCTCTGCGCCGTCCTCCTCATCCCCACCTGGGGAGCAGGTACTAATTTTATGTATCCATCCATCCACTTACCCCACCCCTAGATCCATCTCTGTGTGTCCATCCGTCCATCCACCTACCCAACCCCTAGATCCATCTCTGTCTGTCCTTCTGTCCATCTGCCCAACCCCTAGATCCATCTCTGTGTGTCCATCCATCGACCTACCCCATCCCTAGATCCATCTCTGTGTGTCCATCTGTCCTTCTACCCCACTCCACTATATCCAGCCCTCTCTGTGCATATACCCTATCCCTAGATCCATCTCTGCCTACCCATTCACCCTACCCCTACATCTCATCTATCTTTTTATCTATGTACCCATCCATCCCACCCCAAGAAGAATATCTCTATCTATCTATGTATCTATCTATCTAGATCTAGGGGTGGAGGATGCGTGCATGGATGCATAGATAGATATGGATATGTCCCATCAGGTCAATGAGAAGTAGTCTGTTTCCATAAAACAAATATTTCATTTCAGTATTGACTCCTCTTAATAATATCAAATCAAACCAGTGTGGAAATGTAAAATCAAATAATTCCCTATTGACCCTATCGAAAATGCTTTTTCTCCCCCATTTTTAAACCAATTGTCTCCCTTTCGATGAGACGGCATTTCCCAAGAGGAAAATGTTCCTTCAGGACAAATTCTGACCCCCTCTAGTTTAAAGTACAAATTGTATAAAGTGGAGGCATGTGTTTGTGGTGTAGTTAAAATGACCAGCTGCCACCTTAATTTGTAAGGGGGTTTCCTGGTCCTTGTAAGGGGGAAGCCGTTCCATACCCGTGCCTTCTCTGCACCTTTTGCAAATTCTAATGTATCTTATTTTGATTTGAGGCGACCAAAACCGCACGCAGGGTCCAAGGTGCAGGCGTACCTTGGATTTATATAGAGGCAATAGGATATTTTCTGTCTTTTTCTCTCTCCCTTTCCTAATGGATGCTCACAGTCAGGTGACTTTTTTCACTGATGCTGCAGATGGAGTGGATGTTTGCAGAGAACTATCCACAACGACTCCAAGATCTCTCTTGAGTGGTAACAGCTAATTGAGACTCCATCAGTTTCTATGTATAGTTGGCATTGTGTTTTCCAATGTACATGACTTTGCATTTACCACCCTTGAGTTTCATCGGCCATTTTGTTGCCCAGTCACCCAGTTTAGTGAGATCCCTTTGTAATTCCTCGCAGTCTGCTTTGGACTTAGCTGTCCTGAGTGATTTGACGTCTAACGTCTCTGTGAGCATCTGCCGTGCCCAGAGCAGTGTTGATGTCGGGTCTCTGTTGGGGTGGAAGTGAAAGCCCGTGCAGTGTGTTATCGAGAGTGTTGTGAGCAATAGCAAGGTGGACAGGAACGCACAATTCTTTCCCCTTAGCTTCTTCTCTCCGTGCTGCTAAGGTTTCGGGCAGCTGGGGTGTGTCTTGGTACCAGTCGTTGTCATTTTCCTTTCCTGCTATAATGTTTATTGCCCTGGTTCACGAAGGTCTCACAGTGCTTCAGAGCCCCGTTGTCCTCCGAGCGTCCCCCGGCGAGACCATGAACCTCAGCTGCTCCTTTGAGAACAGACAGGGCAGTGTGGTCAAAGCGACGTGGAGCATAGCACCTGGGGTTGTGCTGGAATCTGACCATCCCTTCTACAGCGGACGGCTCAATATGTCCGACCTGGATCTGCTCCGGAAAGGGGAGGTCACGCTGACCCTGTCGGAGTTGGAGAAGCGGGACTCTGGTCTGTATCAGTGTCACATCAGCATCCGCCAGGGAGAGATCGGGACAGGAGCGGGCACCGAGCTGCAGGTGATGGGGAGAAACCAGAGTGACACAGGTGAGGTGGGGAATGGGGGCACGGGGTCTTCCCCCTCTGCGGCCCCAGGGCAGGGGACTGGCTGGCTCAAGGGGCTGAGAATCCCCTAAATCTCCTCTCCATCGCCCAGGTAAAGAACCTGCCCCCGTAGGGTGCTGCACCCGGGAGCTCCTGTACCAGGTCGCCATCGCCTTGGGGCTCCTTCTCATCCTTGGCCTGGTGGCCACCCTCCTCCTGAAGAGACACCGAGGTACCAAACCGGAGCCTTCCTCCTGCTAAACTCCTGGCCTCCATGGGCCAGGGACTCTGCTAGTGAACGCACCCTAGCGTCTGTCCGCTGGGTCCATGCTGGGCTGTCTGTCCATATAACGAACCCCCCATGTCCTTCCTTCTCCTCTCGTCCCTAGATCTCTGCAGCTTCCCTCTTCACCCCAGACTCTATCTCACACTCCTCCATTTTAACGTTCCTTTCTTCTCCCTTCTTCTGCAACGCCGCCCCCCTCGCAGCCCCGCCAGCGGCAGCCGAAGGTGAGACAATGCAGGCTGGGCCCTGTTCCATACAGTGCTTGGGTCTGGTCTCCGGGTGCCAATAAGGACTGGTAGAATACAGTGAGGGGAGAGAACCCAGGAGTCCTTGCTCCCATCCCCCCTGCTCTAACCCCCCAGTCCCCTCCCAGAGCTGGGGAGAGAACCCAGGAGTCCTGACTCCCAACCCCTCCAATCTGGGGTAACACTGTGGGATTTGCTCCCTGGGAGCTGCCTAAATTGACCAGAATTAAGAGACCAGATCTGGGGTGACGGCGTCCTCACAGTGTGTCTGTCCAACACAGGGCCACGGCAGCCAGGAGGCCACAGAGAGCGAAAGCCTGCACTACTCAGAGATTAAAATCCAGACTCCAGGACGCAGGGAACACACCTCCAACCACACCCAGCGGCGCTGAGTCCCTCCGCACCCAGCACCACCTGAGTCCCTCACACTCGCAGCCACGCCGCCAGGAGGGAATTCCCCACAGGAGGAGACCCTCACAGGGTTTGAGGGAGAGCAGAAGAAAATTATGGGCGTGAAAGTCCATGTGAACCCCAACAAAACCCAAGTAGCCCTCTCTACGGCAGGGAAGAATCGACTAGGGCATGGTCTGACCCTCAGGAAATGCCTTCTCTGGGGCCTCCTGGATATAACTATATCATGTCCCTGTGTGTTATTTCCCTGTCCTCTCTGGCGTGATTGCAACACCTCCCTGTGGAGCGTGACCAGCTGGGGGTAATTATCGCAGCGTCTGGTCCCTCTTCCTAACTGAGCACGAAGAGAAACGCTCGCCCAGCTCAGCATGGTGTGGGCGGTGGAACTGGTCTGAGCGACAGGAATCTGAGCTCCCCGCAGTGTGTGACAGGGACGGGGACCAGGCCCAGGGAACCAGAAACAGGAATCCAGACCCAGCCCTGGAAAAGGGGGAAGGAGACCTGCTCATGGAGGACAGACGCTTCACCCAGGAACCCAGAGGAAGGGATCCATTAAGTGGGGACACGGGTGTGGTCCAGGAAACTGGAGCAGCATTGCCAATCCTCCAGGGTGACCGGGAGTCTGCAGGAATTCAAGATTAATTTTTAATTAAAGATTATGGCATGTGATGAAATCTTCAGGAATCCGTCCAATTAAAATTGGCAACCCTAAACCGGAGTGGCGGGGAGGGACCCATTATATAGAGACAGACTTGGGCTGGGGAACCAGCTAGAAGAGCTGATCCCTCTTACGGTGCCCCTCAATGGTGGGGACTAGACTGGCCGAAACTTTTCATCTAAACCAAATTTAGGAGAAAAATGCAGATTCAGCAGTTTGCGAATTCGTATCCGGTCTGCTGAATTGTTCACGTCCAGCCCCTCCCCCAAGTTCTTAACAAGTCGAAGCATTTCGTTTAGACACTTTCCAAACAAACCATTTTGATTTTTCAGCTTGAAACAATTTTTTGTTTAAAAATGTCCTTTGTGGCAGGATGGGCAAAAGCTTCCTAAAAGTGGGGGGGCTGCTGGCAGCCAAACTGTGGCCCAGCCCCGGTGCCACCCCTTCTCCTCAAGGTCCTGCCCTCTCAAACCGCCCCTTTCCCTGAGGCCCCCCCTCATGTCATCTTTCTCCCTGAGCTCCCACTTCACGCCGCCCCTTGCCCCCAAAACACTGCCCCCCCTCTCCCTTCTCTTCCCCCTCATCCAGTCGCTCACACTTATGGCCAGTAAAAAGTGGTGGGCCCTGGTCTCCCCTGGATGAGAGTGGGAGAGGATGAAGAACTCCTTTCAAATATAACTCCCCCCACCTCAAAAAAGCACAATTTGCCAGCAACAGCAAAACACGCACCTCACCAACCCGGGCCAGTCACGCTGTGTTGTGTGTGACATTCCCGGCCTGGGGCGGTTTATGTCTTTGTGAATGTGAACCCTGCAGGCCTGGGTGTTTCTCTGCGTAATGTGACCTCAGTGCTCCTGATGAGAGCCGTTGTTTGTAAATGTTTCAGGAGCAGACATATTTATCATTCATGGACAGACAGACATTTCTTCATAATTAGAACTGGTCAAAAATAGCTGGGGTGGGGAGGGTTATGAAAACTGAAGAAGAAACCACTTCCCCCCCATATTCTTCAAACTTATTTGCAAATCTTTTGAATTATCAAACTTTTGTTTAGTTTTGGTGGGAAAAACTCCACGTTCGCTCTCAAGTGGGCAGAGAAATCCCAAATGTTTTTTTTAGAAAGGGAACTTTTTTCAAATGATCAATGTAATCCAAAGTGGCATTTTTAGTTCAAAGGTTGCATTGTGAGTGTAAAACCATTCTGAACCAGCTCTATTACTGTATAACAAGATGAGTTTATTTTTCATGCTGCATTGTTTGGGCCAAGTTCCACATGGTAATTCAGTTTTTGCACCGCTCTTCTCTTCTTGCGTCTGCACCTCTCGTACGCTGTGGCCTTAATCTTGGCCCTGGAAACACTTGCGTGCTGTCATAAATATAAAGGGAAGGGTAAACATCTTTAAAATCCCTCCTGGCCAGAGGAAAAATCCTTTCACCTGTAAAGGGTTAAGAAGCTAGGATAACCTCGCTGGCACCTGACTAAAATGAACAATGAGGAGACAAGATACTTTCAAAAGCTGGGAAGAGGGAGAACATCAAAGGGTCTGTGTCTGTCTGGGGGATGTTTTTGCTGGGGACAGAACAGGAATGGAGTCTTAAAACTTAGTAAGTAATCAAGCTAGATATGTGTTAGATTCTGATTTCTTTAAATGACTGAGAAAAGAAGTTGTGCTGAATAGAATGAATATTCCTGTCTGTGTGTCTTGTTTGTAACTTCAGGTTTTGCCTAGAGGGATTCTCTATGTTTTGAATCTAATTACCCTGTAAGGAAGGTATTTACCATCCTGATTTTACAGAGGTGATTCTTTTCTTTTTACTGTTTCTTCTATTAAAATGTTTCTTTTCAAGAACTGATTGCTTTATTCATTGTTCTAAGATCCAAGGGCTTGGGTCTGTGGTCACCTATGCAAATCGGTGAGGATTTTTACCAAACCTTCCCCAGGAAGTGGGGTGCAAGGCTGGGAGGATTTCTGGGGGGAAAGATGTTTCCAAACAACGTTTTCTCAGGAACCCAGAGAAATGTTTGGCGGTGGCAGTGGAAAACCAAGGGCAAGGAGTAAAATAGTTTGTACCTTGGGGAAGTTTTAACCTAAGCTGGTAAAAGTAAGCTTAGGAGGTTTTCATGCAGGTCCCCACATTTGTACCCTAGAGTTCAAAGTGGGGAAGGATCCTTGACACGTGCATGTTTAACTTTAATGACTGCTGTGAATAATTCCATTTCAATGGGACAACTCTGAGGTCGGGTTTACGCTACGGCCCTATATCAGTGTAACTATGTCACTCATTTATTTAATTTTCTTTCTTTTATATGTGAAAGTTATTGAGAGCTTAAAGCAGGTAAAATACATGAACAGGTTCGGACAGTCCAAGTTTGTCAGTGCAAAGTGACAGCAGAGATGTGGTATCTGCTAGTTTTCCATAAGTCTCTCAGGGTTACCCAGGATAACTTTGAGAATCTCTGTCTTGAATCGGGAATGTTCCCTGAAAGTGTCCAAACAGCTCAGGGATGCAGAACCATTCCCTGGATCCATTCTTATAGCTGTCTTCCCCGGAAAGCAGTCTGGCAAGTGTTCCTGTCAGCTCTTTGCTAAGTTATCTGCCAAAACACGAGAGTTTTCAGGTGCCTAAGTAGCCCCTGGAATCATGGTGAACTTATCCTCCCCGCCACCACCAAAATTTGAAATGGTGCCCCTGAGTGCACAGGACCCTACCGTGCTCCCCGAGAGGAGCTGCATCAACAGGCAACTCTGCAAGTTCTCTGCAAGTGACCCCCACGTCTCTCCATTTCCTTGGCCACATGGATCCTGTCCCCATGCTGGCGGCTCATCCAGAAAAAGAGGGAAAGAGCTCACCACTGCGACCACCTGAGGGATGGGTTGGGGTGAGATCAGCTGGTCAAAGCAGGCAATAGGGACAGAATCGGAGACTTGAATCTCCTCGAGTGACCTCTGACCTTTCCAGACCTGCCCTTCAATCAGACACAGCGATTGTAAAGTTGAATGTGATAGTAACTAGACCCATTTTAAACCCTTCACCACACAAGACAAAGCCCGTAGGATTCATCATTAATGATTTATTTCTCCTCCCCTGGATTCCTGCAGCCACCAGCCACCTTGGAGCTTTCCCTCGTCTCTCCCCGGCTGGGCTCACTTGATGGCAGGAGTCAGCGGAGGGTCCATTTTGCTCTTTCGCTTCCATTCTTCACGGCTTTGGGTGGCCGCATTTGCAGCTGAGCAGCCTGATGGAAACACTGAGTCCTCTGTCTCGGCAGGCAGGCCCAGCCGCCAAAGCCAAAGACTCCCTGAGAACAGGGGCAGGTTCGCCTGAACTCTCAGGGGTGGAGGCTGGGCCCATAGGGTAGGGTTACCATATTTGAACTTTCCAAAAAGAGGACACTCCGGGGTGGGGCGGGGGGAGTGGTAGCCCTGCCCCCTATCTACTCCCTCCCACTTCCTGCCCCCTGACTGCCCCCCACAGAACCGCCCATCCATCCAACCCCCCCCGCTCCTAGTCCCCTGATCGCCCCCTCCCAGGACCCCGTCCTCTATCTAAGCCTTCCTTCTCCCTGTCTCCAACTGCCCCCTCCTGAGACCCCCCCACCCTAACTGCCCCCCTAGAACTCCACTCCCTACCAGTCCCCTGACTACCCCACCCCCTATCCGCACCCCCGCCCCCTGGCAGAGCCCCGGGTCTCCCACTCCTATCCAAGCACTCCCTGTCCCCTGACTGCCCCCGCAGAACCCCCGACCCATCTAACCCGCCCTGCTCCCTGCCCCTGACTTCCCCCCTGAACCTCCGCCCCATCCAACCCCCCCTGCTCCCTGTCCCTTGACTCCCCCGACCCCTCTTCATATGCCCACCCCCTGACAGGCTCCCCCCAGAACCCCTGACCCATCCAACCCCTCCTGCTCCCTGTCCCCTGACTGCCCCTTGGGACCCCATGCCCCTTCTCCAGCCCCCCGGCCCCCATACCCTGCTGCTCAGAGCAGTGTGTCTGGGGTGCGGAGCCAGACACAGTGCCATGCTCCCCCGCAGAGCGCACAGCTCCCCCCCCCTGCCCCCAGAGTGCTGCATTGGGAGGGAAATCGCGGCCCTTTGGAGAGTTTTACAAATTCCTCCCGGAGGGCGATTTAAAACCCCAAAAGCCGGACACGTCCGGGAAAATCCGGACGCATGGTAACCCGACCACAGGGACTCCAGCATCTGCAGCTGCTGCCACCTCTTTGGTGAATCCTCCGACTCATCACCAACCAGCTCTTCCCCATTCTGCCAGCCGGCCCCACGGTCTGACCGTGCAGGAGAACAGAAACCCTTTGGGACAGCAGGAGAGTCTCCTCAACGCCGCACTCTTTGCATGGCTTCCCGCGGTCACCGGGAAACGCGACTACCCTGCCCCAGGAGTCTCTCAAGGAGCTGACGGCGCAGTCACTGGGCACCCACTCGTGATGGTCTCGGGCAGTGGCATTGCAGAGGGAGCTGAGCAGACCGTCCCTTCCGTGACTTCCTGAATTGCTGCCAGGACGGATTCTCCTCTGCGCTAGGGAGAGCCCCCGAGAAAAGCAGCCGTGGTAGGGGAGGGGGCAAGACAAGCTCTCCCCCGGAGCCCCTGAATATCAGGCAAGCAGGACTCCGGGAGCCAGGGATCGGTGTGTCTTGCTGGGAGAGCAGGGCTGGAGAGCAGGAAAGGGCACTGGAGGAACTGTCGAAATGTCAGTGTCATGGCCGGGTCATGGGCAGCCGGACCTAGTGGTCAGAGGCAGAGTCCACACTCACAAGGCAGGAGTCGAGAGTCAGCTGGGTCAGGACACTGGAAGAGCAGAAGCAAAAGACGAAATTGTGCTCAGCACCTCAAGTCAGATGCGTCACCCCGAGTCCGGGTGCCAGGAAATCAAGCCTGGGGAGTGGGAGCAGGAACAGCTAACACAGGGTCCAGAGCCGGGGAGGAGCTCGGGTGTTCAGACAGCTCCTTGTTCCTGCTGCTGGTTTAAGGAGGTCCCGGGGGCCGATTAGCTGCTCTGGGACTCTGCCAATGGGCCTCAGGGATGGAGCCTCAAACTGGGTCTGGACTTCGTCAGTCCTAGGTAAGCAGTTTTTCGTAGGCTTCCAGGTGGCGTGCTGGAGGGCGGCTGCTCCCAGGAACCCTGCAGACCCGGGTTAATGACCCATGGGTCATGACAGTGAGTGATCTCTCCCCGCTCAAACCTCCTCCACAAAACAGTCTCCAGGGTCCCGGACGCATCTTCTGAGAATAAAAAAACACAGTCATGAGGACAAAGAGGCTATGGAACAGGAGCCCCCTCTTTGTTGCAACAGCCCCAAGTGCCCAGAAGAGTGGACGGTTCTTACCTCCAGGAGATGCCTGGGATCTTCCATCTAAGCCTCTTTGGGACCCCTGTTTCTTGGTCTGACAGGATGAGATCATCTGTCCCCACTGCTCCCTGCGCTGGGCTGGCTGCAGCACGCATCTGTGTAAGAGGCTGGGCCAGAGAGATGTTACAGTCAGGGTCCAGGCAGCCCAGAAGGAGAACAGAGGGTCTGAAACCAGAAGATGAAGCAATCAAATCCGCGGATTCGACAGAGAAGTTTTGTACCTACAGGGACATCAAAGAAGGTCTGTTAGGAAAGCTGAGATGTTAGTCTGGAAACTGCTAAGGCAAAGATTGTGACTTGTTAAGATTCAGTTTTAGTCACTACAAAGTGTGTTGTGTTTTGTTTGTCTGTTTGAAATTTGTCTCTTTCTCTTGCTTAGTGTCACTTAAATCTCTTCTTTGTTACTGTGCTTCCCAAAGCACCTCAGCGTTGTGTGTTCGAGTGAAGCGTGAGTCTCCAGCCTACCCAACAGGCTGAGCTGTGCCCTGTCTCTCTGAAGGTAGCGAATAATTTCTGAGCGCTGCTGGGCCCAGAGTCCAAGGGCAGTTCACCAGACATCTCCTGTGAAGCCCAAAGAGACCAAAGGAGCAGGAGAGATTCAGGCCCCACTGACCCATGGGAACTTCCCACAGAAGAGGCTACACAGGGCTCCAGACACAGCCAGCAGGATCCCTCCCACAAGCTGGGCCATGTCCTTCCCCTCCCAGCCCCACAGCTTCCTCCCCACCCCAGCCTCAGGAACCCGTCCCACCTCCCTGCTCTCCCCACCCACTCTCCAATACCAGGCTGTTTCCAGAATGGAAGCAGGCGCGTACCAGAGTTCACTCACCGCTAGATGCTGGCCAGGCCTCGTGTCACCGCTTTCTCGCTGGGCTAGCAACCCCGCTGATACTCACTCTTGCAGTTTGTTGGCTGGGAACTCAGCCCTCCAACCAGGTGACTGGCCTTTACTCCACTCCAGGTCAGAGCTGAAGGTCCGTTTGTCCTGCTGCGGGAAGTGGAGCTGGAGAGCGGAGATGTTATGTGAATGAGGCTGCATGATGGAGTTGGAGACTGAGGGACGGGAGCCTCCTCCCAGAAACGCTCCCAGGAGAACAGGTTTGAGGAGGTCTCTGGGGAGCCTCTTGCTAGGAAAAAACAAGGGTGGCACATTGATGGAGATGTCTCTGTCCCAGGGATGGGGGAAGCTCCCAGCCAGGCTATGCAGCAGGGATCCCATTTCTCCCCCAAGAAACCCATATGCCCAAAGAAGTCAATGGCTCTTACCTCCATGAGGGAGCGGGGACTTCCCTCTCAGCCTCTTTGAGAACCAGTAATGCTTGGTTTCCTCGGACAAGGGACCTGTCCCCACTGCTCCCTGAGGTGGTTCAGCTTCTGAATGCAGCCATCTGGGAGGCTGTCACACACCCCAGGGCCTAGAAGACACGGGGGGAGGAGGCTCCTCTTCATGTCAGACTCTGAGAGCCCAGAGAAGGGCCAAAGGAAGAATAAAGGGCAGGAGATGAAGCTAGCCCTGAGCCTCTGTCCCATCCTCACCTCCTCAAATGTGGAGCTTCCTGAGCTTCAGCTGGGCAGACAGTCCGTAGCCCTGACCCAAAGGTCCTTCTGCACCGTATGGGGCAGGAAGATCTCTGCCTGGGAGCACGGGGAATGGGATGGGGGTGAGATCAAGGAAAGAGGGGAGGTGTATGGGTGTGAAGGAAAGAGCTCCTGCCCCAGATGAAGGAATTTGGGGGGCTGAGGGAAGGACCCGGCTCCACAGAGAGGGGAGAGAGTTTCTGTGAGTGCCAGGGGCCTCCATTTCCGCTTCCACTAGCCCCCCAATTACAGTGAGACAGAGCAGTACCTGCAGCAGGGAGCGGGACTTGCTGAACAGGGAGGGGAACCTTTCAGAGCATCAGAGGAGCCACAGCCCTTGCAGCGCCTCGGGCATCTGGTGCAAGTGCCGGATGATGTGAAGTTGGCCCATGACCTTGGCTGTGACATCCTCGTGCTGCAGGGGATCGAGAACATGTCAGAGACGGAGACACTCCCCAGGAATCAGGGAGGATGAAGGGCACCTGGAACCAGCGCCATCATTTCCACCCAGCAGCTACTCATGTCTGAGTGGTGGATTCACCCTCCCGACCCCCAGGATGGAGGCTTGCTGTCCTCTCTAGTGACCTCCGGTCCAACCCCCCTCCTTGTACGGTGAGCTCCTTCCACCTCCCCATCCGTGCCCCTGACAGCTGTTCCACCTCCAACCCACCTGGGGACACCGCTCAAGTTCGTAGAAACCTCTCCTCCACCCCTACCTCCATCCCCACCCAGGTAGGGCAGGGAGGGGGCTCTAGCAGGGTGGCGGGGGGCAGGAGGGATTCTGGCAGCAGTGAAGTGGGATGGGGAGAGCTTGAGACCTTTCCCCAAGTCACCCCAGGGACAAAAGCCGAAGCCACAGGATGGCAGCCCTGGTGAAGGGGGCAGGTCAGCAGCCCCTGCTGACTGAATCCTCCCAATCGCTCTAGAGCAGGTCCAGCCCTACCAGCAGCAAGACCCAGCTTCCCATGCCCATGTGCCTCAGCCCTTGCTGGTCAGTTGCCATCACCAGTCAGGCCTTGGCCTCCCAGGCTGCCAGGGATGGGAGCAACTCTCGATGGTGGCTCGGGTGACATGGACACTAGGCCATGAGGAAATGGGTGCAGCTCTGTGGGGCAGGAAAAGTTCCCAGAGGGCACTTAGGGGATTCTCCTGTCCTTTCCAGGAGTCATAGCAGAGCAGCACATCCTAAGAAGAGAAGTCCATGAAGTCCAGAAGTTCCCACTAGGCTCCTTGCTACCAGGCCAGCGAATGGCGATCGGATGGGAATGAGGCCCTGGGCCCCATCCCAAGCTCCTGAGTCGATTGCAGATGCTTACCGTGATCCCCATCAGTTGCTGGGCTTCCCCCAGGAGGGAGTAGACGAGCACCAGCCCCGCCTGGCTGACACGCAGCAGGGGGTCGTGGATGGCCAGGACTGCTGTCTGCAGAAAGGACCTTTTCTGCCCGTCGCAGAAGAATTTTCCAAAGACCTAGAACCAAGAGGACACGAGGCTCGAGCAGATTGCCCAGAGCCAGCCTCCAAGTCCTGGCCGTACAATGGCATCACCGTCTAGTGCCCCAAAGGGCGGGGAAGAGAGCTGCTGTGGCCAAGGCAGTTCATTCCCCAGGAGGCTTTCAGGGTCCCAGGGCTCAGGGAAGCCCCTTTATCAAAAGGTCGCAGGTGCTGAGGGACCAAAGCCTCCAGTGGCTCTTTCGGGAGGGCAATTTCTGGCAGGGGCCCGGATGGGCTGGAAATGGATCTCTAATGTGTGTGAGCAGGCCCACTCTGCTGTGCAGGGCACAGAGACGACAGGGGACCCTGAGCAGAGAGACACCCAGAGCCATAATCCTATATTAACTCACCCACCCGGGGATCCTCCTTATGCCACGGAGCAACGCAGCCATGTAAGACACTCAAATCACGGCAACTAGCGAGGTTCCAATGTGGGACCTTTAGCACCAGCCTGTCCCACTGGTTGCTGGAGGAGGAGCTCTGAGCTGGAAATAAGGAGCGGGCTCTTTTCCTGTCTCCAGGAGGCCTCCACTGCAGGGAACCCAGCCAGCCCCACTCCCCGGGCTGTGTCATGCCCTGGCACAGTGCCCTTACCTCCCCCACTCTGGCTGTATTTTTGTAGCCCAGAAGCCTGCTGTCCTGGTGCCAGTCATAGCACCAGAGATCTTCCGCGTCACGTATGGTCAGGCCTGGAAGAGAGAGAGAGAGAGAGAGAGACTTTTCTCCTTCTGTTTGCAGTTTCTGTGTCCTTCCAATCCCACTGGTGGCTCCACAGTGGAGTGGAGAAGACCAGAGGCAGAGAGAGACTTGTCCTCCAGCTGGGGTCAGTCGGAGAGAAATGGTCTGGGGTCCCATTATCCACCTGTGGTCACTCTCAGTCCCCTGTTGGGTTGCGTGTCCCAGCTGGGTTCCTTACCCCTCTGTCGGAGCAGCAGCTGGTAGAGCCGGTAAGTCCCCTCCCTGGCCTGCCGGCTGATGTCCTTGTCTGGATCGCTGACAAATAGAGCCAGCTGGGCCACATGGTGCCCCATCCTGGGGAACTCGGCTGAGATCTAATGGAAGGGAGAGGAGAGGGGACTCCATCAGCATTTTCCTGTCAGCTCCCTGTCCCCCCTGGGCCAGAGGGCTCCTTCCCCTTAGCCCCTCTGCAGGAGATGCTGGGGGAGAGGAGCTTGAGATCGACCCTTCATTTGCTCTGCTGCCGAGGGAGCCCGGAGCTGCTTTGGGATGCCAAGCAGGGGCTGGAGCATGGTCCCCTTAAAGGCCCAGGGACAACACTGAACCAGGACCAGAAGAACTTGACTCAAGCCGAGCTCAGTCCTTGCTCTGCCTCTGCCTCCCCATGAAGAACCCTCCTAAGCCACGGCCCCGGGAGCAGCAGATCCTGCAGCCCGCCGGAGCCAGCCCGCCTCCGCCGGGAGCCAGCAAGCTGGGGTCGGAGGTCACTTACGTCAAACTCAGGGAGGGAGACTGTGTATCTGAGCAGGGCTGTGCTGCTCCTGATGGCCCTGGCTCGCTCCTGGGACACCCTGGACACGACCCAGAAGTTGACATGCTGTGGGGAAAGGAGGCAGGTCAGACTCAGTGGCTAGGTGCACCTTCTTTGCAAATGAGCCCCCCACGCCCCCAGCCCCAGGGGCCTGAGACATTCTGCGCAGGGGGGAATATCTCAGGCCTTGATGGCAGAGCTTTAGAAGGGGATTCTTCCCCCCAGGACACAGCTTGTACCTTGCAGGTCACAACTTGTCAGTGTCTCTCTAGATTGGGACAATGTTCGGGGTCAGGGCCGGTCCCCTCCTCCCAGAACTCCTGATTCCTGAACAGTTCACCAGAAAGGAGACTGAACCCTCGGCCCTTCCCTGCTACGCAAATCCTTGGGGGCGTGTAGGGAGTGACTGAAAGCACAATCCCCCCAGGAATTTCAGAGCAGATCAGAGGGAAGGGCTGATTCCCTGGGGTCCTCCTGTTTCTCTAGGAAGGAGCATGTGCCTCTTCTCTGAGAACCATCTCCCATGGGTGTGTGTGTGTTGGAGGGGTGGGGGAAGGGTGGGTTTTCAGACTCTCACTCCCCAAGGCAGCCAGGAGCCCTGTGGTTAGTGCTCAGCAGAACCAGGCAGAGCTCTGGCTTGAAGTCCCAGCTCCTTCCTCTGTCCCTCAAGAAGGAAGGACCTGACACTGCATTGCACTGACCTCCCCAACCAAGGATGGCCCACTGGGGACCCAGCTAGGAGGACAGAGTAGAAAATGAATCTTCCAGTCTCTCCTTACCAGTCCCCCAAAGAGTTAAGGTGAAATGCGGCTAACCTCCAAGATGAAGTGGAGCCTGTCTGTGTCTGGGGACTCTGCCAGCAGATTCCCCAGCATGGCATCCAGGACCTCTGGGATGACTTTGTGCAGAGCCTGCAAAGCATGGGTCAGAGTTAGGGAACCTGAGCCTACACCTGCCACAGGATGGGAAGAGGGGTCTCTGGGAAGCACTGGGGAGACTCCCAAACACATCTCCTGGCCTCTCTCCTTCATATCCCACTGCAGGCAATTCGCAAGAATTGATGACCCCTGGACCTTTGATCCATGAGCTTAGCAGGTCTCTGCAGAGGGCCTTGTAGGCAGAAGAGTATGAAACAGCCAAGTGGCTATGGATGGAAGCTGGGCTTCTGGGCAAAACATGGCTTATGGAAGAAAGAAAGAAAGAAAGAAAGAAAGAAAGAAAGAAAGAAAGAAAGAAAGAAAGAAAGAAAGAAAGAAAGAAAGAAATCCCCCAGGGAGGGGTAATCTCTTCCCTGCTGGAGGGAAGGATCCAACCCTGCAGCTTGTTCCATCTCCGCTACCCCACCCCTAAATCTGGAGCTCCAGCGAATCAAGGGAGCAGGACCGAGGACCACTCTGGAAGAGGAGGAGGATGGAGGAGGAGGAGGTACCTGGATGCCGGTGGTGTCCTTCTCCGTGCCCAGGGTGAAGACGGAGTGAAGGGCAGCTCGCAAGAGGTGGGTCTCTAGGGCTGGCTCCAGGGCAGGTTTCATGGTGCTGGCAAGAGAGAGGAGCTGGGATTAGACTGTGCAGTACGGGGGTGGGACTGTCGCCAACACGGACACCAACCCACAGGGATAGAGGCACAGGCTGGCGAGATTGGAAACTGAGGCACTGAGCTCGGGAATGACAAGGCCAAGGCGTCCCAGACAGACAGTGGCAGGACAGGAATAGCTCCTGTTCCCTGGAGCCTGCGGGCCCTCCTGTATCTGAGCCCGGGAGTGAGCCCCTCCCCAGGGCCCCTGTCATGTGATGGGAGTGAAAAGAAGAGCCCCGCCAGGAGAGAGTGACCCTTCCCTCCCCACCATCTCTGCCAGAGGCGCCACTCTTGGGAGGTGACTCCCAGCCTTGGGCCTGAGCAGCACTGGGGTGAGGGGAGCCGGCGGGGTGGGGGGTGGGGCTGTCTCCGTACCAGAGGTTGCCCACTGCAGCCAGGGAGTGGGCGAGGACGGCGCTGGGTGACGAGTCGTCGGGAAGCTCCTCGATGAGCTCCTGTGAGACGCGAAGGAGACAAAGGAGCGTGTGAGATTCAGGCCCGACTGACACCTCCCAGTGAGGAGATGACACAGCCAGTGCCCCACATGGCCAGCGGGATCCCTCTCCTCCCGCCGGCTGCCGTATGGCGTGTCTCACTCACCACGATCCTCTTCGCCACAGCCGCCTTGCAGCAGCGCGGCTCCAGCGTGTCCTCCCCTCTCTCCCGTGCAGCCAGACAGGCGGGGTAGACGGCCTGAAGGAACAGGAGCTGCTGCCCCTCATCCTGGACCCACCAGGAGTGGGGTATAGCGAGAGAGAACCTGTTAGCGAGGGACCCTCCTGCCCCACCCACACCATCTCCAGGGCTCAGGCCTCAATGGGGGATTGTGGGGACCCGCCTATTCTCCAAATCCCCCCCCACTCCTACGCAAGCAGGATCAGGAACCGGGCCAGTGCCTGTGGGGGGAGACGACCTCGGCTGTTGTGGGACAAACACCCCCATCTTGGGGGTCCCACATCGTGGATGTAAAAGGGCCCCATTAGGGGTGGTAGATCAGGAGGGACAGGACCCTCGGCAGGGGGTGGGGATGCTGGGAAGGGACAGGGCCATCTTGGTTCCAGCCCAGGTGGGGAACATTTGTACCTTATCTCTGCACTGGAGCTGCTCTCGGATGACCTTGAGAGCAGCTTCATCTTTGGCCACGTCCACCCCTTCCTCCTGCTCCGAATCCAGGGGGGTCCCTGCACCCAGGAGAGAAGGGGACAGGGTGATGCCTGCTGCCACATGGGGGGTGGACGGGGGCGTGGTGGGCAGAGCAGGATTCAAGACCCCCCTTCCCACCTCAGGCCCCCAGGGCAGATGGGGCCCCAGACCTCCCTCTCAGGGATGCCGTCAGCCCCCAACAGCTGCCGAAGCCCAGAGCAGAGCCCCCCTCCCCTGCCCAGGACCCCAGGGGAGGGGCCTGTTCCCCCCGCCCGGAGCAGCAAGGACCAAGGTGGCAGCAGCTCTTCACGCCCCCACCCCCAGGTCCCCGTGCGAAGGGGCAGCTGTGTGACGGCTGCTGCTGTCCATGGGGTTCGCGGGGCTCAGGCCAGACACCTGGGCTGGGGACCCCCCCCCCGTCTCCCTGGGAGAGCGTCTGGGCCCAGGGGGTTCACATCCCGTCCTCAGCCCTCCCGGAGCCCAGCCCGGCTCCTCACCTGGCACAAAGCCGTGGCGCCCGTCGGCCTGGCTGCTGCCAAAGACCCAGGTGCTGCCGCGGTCCCAGGCTGAGCTGCCGGTGCTGGGCCAGGGACCTTCCCCCTCCTGGCCGGCGGGGGCTGGAAGGGCCTCAGAGACGGGGCAGGGCGAGGCCTCCTGATGGGAAGGAGGGCTGGGCTCCTGGGGCCGCTGCTGCCCACACAACCAGCCGCAGAGCCACCCTGCCCGGCGCCCCTCCTGGGCTGGGTCCTGTCTGCCAAACCGCAGCCTGGGCCAGCTCCACCGGGGCCTGGTCGGGGCCGCTCCCAGCTCGGCGCCTGCGCCGGGAGCCGGGGTCCTTTTCCAGAAGGCCGGGCACTTCCGCCGTCTGGGCTGGACGGGAGCTGCTTCCCCGCCAGCAGGGACGCAGGGCTTGCTCTGCCCCTCGGGAAGGCGGCAGCTGCTTCCCTCAGGCTCTGGGGCCACCGGCAGAGCCTTCCTCCGCAACATCCGCAGGAGCCTGGCCATCCTGGAACCGAGCGGGGAGCAGGGCTGAGTCTGGGCTCAAGGCAGCCTTTCCCTCCTGGCCCTTTTCCGGCCCTCCTCCTCCCTGCTCCAACCACAGCCGCCCCCTCTGCCCCCACAGGAGTGCAGGGAGAGCCATCTACACACACGGGCAGGAGTTCGTTGCACGATCTGCTCCCAACCTTCCCCCTCGTAATCCCTGCTGCTGCAATATCTAGGAAGTCTCATCCTTTTCCAGCAATGGGGTCAGTCCCAAAGACCATCGCTTCCTCCGGACAAGCAGCCCCCTCCTGTCATCCCAGGCCACACTCCCACCCAGGCTTGAGAAGGAAGAGAAACCAGGAGTCCGGACTTCTCCTGGGAAACCATTCCTACGTCAAGGTCACAAAGACCCTAGGCACAGGAAGACCAGGGCCCTCCTCGTTCCCCCTTGATTTCCAGGCTCAGCAGCTCACAGGCTCTGGCCCAGCTCAGAGACTCTCAGCCTGGGGAACGGTGTCCCACAAGGGAAGGGCTGGGAGCCCCATTGCTGGAACCTTTCCAAACACACTGGAGACGGCTCTGGAGAAGCCCCTGCCCGGTCTAAGAGTGAGGGGCTCTTGGGGGCTGTTTGCAAATGAAATCCCCCTTTGGAGGCATTCTCTCCCCCTGTTTCTGCCTCTCCGCACACAGACAGGGGAAGCCACCGAGGAACCCGAATGCCACTCACGTGCTCTCAGTGATGGTATGATGGATGGCGGATGTTCAGAGTCAGCAGACGTCCCTCGCCCTCCTCCTCACTCTCCAAGCCCAAGGCAGGCTGGAGAGGGTGGTGACCTCAGGAGTTACCCTGCCCAGCCAGCAGGCAGGGTGATGACACGAGGGCGATCGACTGGCTGTGAAAACAAGAGTCTGTCTTATTGCCAAGGGATGGAGAAACTCAGCCAGCAGCAGGGGGGTGCAGAACACGGCCCTAGGGCGGAGGAGACAGCACCTGCAGGATCCTGACACCCCAGCACTTCCAGAGCCCAGGAGATAAGGTGTGAACATTTTCATGGAAACCGTTTTCTGTCAGAAAACCCATTCAGGCGAAACCACTTTGTTTCTTGAAATCATAACAAGTAAGATGAAAATTCTTTGCAAAAATATTTGTTTGCAAAAGAAGAGCATCTCCTGTTTGTCACAGCGCATTAAACTGTCTCCTCGTACACAAAGGGGAGACACGACGCTCTGGAAAATTAGACGAGATGCTTCAGTCTGAGCTAAGTAGTTGCTGCTCTTCACAATTTCAAAAGAATAAAATGCAAATCAAATCGAATATTAGGTCATAATCTGCTATGGCTCAGTGTGATCGGACACCCCCTAGTCTGCACTGCTCCGAGTGACACTCTTCAGTGGATCCCCAGCATCCATCCATGGTGAGGTAGGTGGGAGAGGATTGTTATTCGTCCTTGACAGAAGGAGAAACGAAGGCTGAGAAAGGAGCAGGGACTTGTCTTAGCTGATGATGTTTGCTAAATCCACATTGGTCAAACATCTAACTGGTTGTGACTTATTTGCTTGGTCAGAAAAGAGAACAACAAAGACCAGAGTTTCCTCCCTGTCAATAGCCCCCTCCTCAGCCAATCAAGGTTGAGACTTTGAGGGGTGGGAGGCTAAGGGGTCTCACCAAATAGCCCAAAGAATGGCCCAGGTCACCACCGGGGGGATCACTCTCGGAGCACTAGTCCAGTCTCACCTCTCTGTGAGGGCCTCCCACAACCCCCCCGGCCCCCGCTCCACGCACAGAGCTCCTGGTGGTGGGAGGAGAGCAGAGGAAAAGGACAAAGGAAGCAAGAAGAGAAAGGTAGGAGGGACAGAGAAAAAGGGAAAACAAAAAGGAGAAATCCCAATGTCCCCGGTCATTCTAAGGGACAAAGTCCTAGGTCAGAAATAAAATGCTGCCCCCACAATCTAGTGTTTTCCTTTCCTAAAAATCAGCCGGCACCTGATGGATCAGACTGAACAGGTTCCAAACCTCTCCGAGGCTCTTACCTTCTCTACAGGGACGTCTGTTTTTGAGCAAAACAACTAAAAGAAAAGGAGAAAACTCCGAAGAGGGTCCTCCTTGCGCTCACGAACGTGCAAGTGAATGCTCTCTCAGTCCTCCAGGAGAGACCTCGAGAAGGAGACGTGCTGAAGCAAAGCCACAGGGATCTCCGAGGTGGCCCCTGTCCTGCACCCCTGTCCTGCCTGGCTGATGTCAAGACCTCTCTGTGAGGTCATCGCCTCCCTACCACCTTTGTCCAATCGGCTGAGGTCCTGCCAAAGGCCCTTGTGATGTCACTGCCACACCCTGCCCTCCCCTGCAGTGCTGATGTCCTGCCCCTGTCCAGCCACACCGGATGTTTGAGCTGCTTCCCCTGGATCACCCCACGCAATGAGCGTTCATTGTGGGGATGACACCGACCACACAGTCGAACACAGAGGCTCTTCCCCAGGCCGCAATTAGCTTTTCACAAGTTAGTCGACTTTATGGCCAGAAGGAACCGTTAGAGCATTTAATCTGATCCCCTGCGTATCCGAAGGCCTCCTGTATGTCAGAAGAGCTGGGCTTTTCTTTTACTCAAACATTTTCCAGAAAGGCATCTAGTCTTTATTCGAAGAGATCAAGAGATGGAGAAGCCATCATTTCTCTTGGTACTTTGTGCCAAGGACGAACCACCCTCTGACAAATCTGGGTCTTATTGTCATTATACTTTTTCTGATTTCTGCTTCCATCCATGGGGTCTTGTCATGCCTTTCTCTGCGACATAAAAGAGCCCTTTTATACTCGACATTTTCTCTCCATGAAGTCAAGCAACTCACCTCTCATTTGTCTTTTGTATCTACTAAACAGATTGAGCTTTTTCAATGTCTCATTCGAAGGCATCATCCCCATCACTCAATTTCGAATCTTTTCTGTACCTCTCCAATTGTTTTAACATAATATTCAAAATGTGGACACAAGAACTGGATTCAACATTCCAACATCAGTCTCACCAATGCTGTTTCACTTCCCTTTCCATCCTCACTACTCTATCCATCCAAGAATGGCTTTAACCTTTTTTACCACCGTTTCACATTGACAGAACATGCTGAGCAGCTCATCCACTATGGCCCCGAAATCCTTTTCAGGGTCACTGCTTTCCAGCGGATTGTCCCCCATTCTGTAGGGTGCCGCCTGACTCCTTTGTTACTGGACGTATGGGGTTGCATTTGGCTTTATTAAAACCTAATTCTTTAGTAAGTATTTTAGAAGAACTAGCCCATTAGAGAGAGAATTGTGAATTACTCAAAGACAATGAATGGAGAAAAGCGGCAAGAGCAATCAAATACATGTTTGGTTACGGCCTATTTCCTTGGTCTTAAAAGAGGGTAACAAGGACCTGAGCCTCCTCCCTCACAATAGCCCCAAGCTCCCCCAATCAGCACTGAGCCTCTGAGAAGCAGAAAGCGGGGAGTTCTCACCAGATGTCCCAGGTCACCACCGGAGGGAGTCACTCTTAGAGCACCATTCCAGCCACATGTCTTTGGGAGCGCCTCCCGCAATGAGAGTTGGAGTGCAACCCCCCATCCCCAACTCCACACGCACAGACAGGTCCTGGTGGTGAAAGGAAAGCAGGGGAAAAGGACAAAGCTACAAGAGAAGACGAGAAAGGAGGGAGAGACAGGAAAAGGGAAAACAAAAAGGAGAAATCCCAATGTCCCCAGTCATTCTAAGGGACAAAGTCCTAGGTCGGAAATAAAATGCTGCCCCCACAATGTAGTGTTTTCCTTTCCTAAAAATCAGCCAGCACCTGATGGATCAGACTGAACAGGTTCCAAAGCTCTCCGAGGCTCTTACCTTCTCTACAGGGACGTCTGTTTTTGAGCAAAACAACTAAAAGAAAAGGAGAAAACTCCGAAGAGGGTCCTCCTTGCGCTCACGAACGTGCAAGTGAATGCTCTCTCAGTCCTCCAGGAGAGACCTCGAGAAGGAGACGTGCTGAAGCAAAGCCACAGGGATCTCCGAGGTGGCCCCTGTCCTGCACCCCTGTCCTGCCTGGCTGATGTCAAGACCTCTCTGTGAGGTCATCGCCTCCCTACCACCTTTGTCCAATCGGCTGAGGTCCTGCCAAAGACCCTTGTGATGTCACTGCCACACCCAGCCCTCCCCTGCAGTGCTGATGTCCTGCCCCTGTCCACACTGGATGTTTGAGCTGCTTCCCCTGGATCACCCCACGCAATGAGCGTTCATTGTAGGCTCAAGCCGAACACAGTAAAACATCAGAGGCTTCTCCCCATGCAAAGCTCAGTTTTTCATAAATTAGCAGACTTTATGGACAGAAGAGACAATTAGAGCGTGTCTTCTGACCCCCTGCATATCACATGCTTTCTGTAGAGCATAGGAGCTAGTTTTTGACTATACACGTTCCAGAAAGGCATCTAGTCTTCATTAGAAGACATCAAGAGGTGGGGAATTCCCACCACTTCCCTTTCTAGTTTGTTCCTTTGGTGATTCATCCTCACGGTTGAATATGTGTGCCCTCCTTCTCATATGAATCGGTCTCTTTTGAGTTTCCAGCCGCTGGGTCTTGTTATGCTTTTCTCTGCTAGATCAACGAGCCCTTTAATACCCGATAGTTTCTCTCCATGAAGTCACTTCAACACTTCAATGACGTCACCTCCCGATCTTTTTTATCATCTAAACAGGCTGAGCTCTTTCAATAGCTCACGAGCAGGCATTTTTCTCCAGCCCTCAAAACGTTTCATTGCTTTTTGCTGCCCCATCTCCAATATTTCCAAATCTTTTTTCAAAGGTGGACGCCAAAACTGTATACAGTATTCCGTGATCAGTCTTCCGCATGGTGTGTCACCTCCCTGTGCTCCTCACTGCGCTTTTCATACATCTAATGATGGCTTTAGCCCCGTTCACCACAGCATCACCCTGGGGGCTCATGTTGAATGGCTTGCCCAGCATGGCCCCTAAATCCTCTTCACAGTCAGTGCTTTCCTGGATACACTGCCCCATTCTGTAGGTGTGGTTTGCTGCTTGCGATAGGACCCTTCCTTTGGTTCTTTTCAAATTGGTTTTCTTTGAATGGGTCCAGCTTCTCAAGGGATCCGATTGCTCTCTGTCACTGCCCTCTCCTCATCATTAGTTACCACGCTGCGACTATTTTATCACCCACCAAGGTTAGCAGCAGTGCCTAACGTGGATCTCGTGGATTTAATGTATGAGTGCAGGGGACTGGACTAGACGACCTCTCGAGGTCCCTTCTACTCCTATGATTCTGTGATTATAGAACCTAGAGCTTTATAAAACCAATTAATAATAATTCCGGTCTCCATCTTCCTGAAACCAGCTTTACAGGTTAGTTACTATATGGGGAGGGTTTTGGAATGGGCAGGTTAAAGAGTAAAACTTCCATGCCCTTCTCCCATTTGGGACTCCCCTCCCATCATTCCAGGCAACACCGTACCGCTTTCTAGTGTGAAACCATTGGCAACAATGGGGCCCAAAGTCCTCTTCCAAAGGGATTTGAAGCCCATCTCATCATCATTGGTGCCTTTCTCTAAGCACTCCCTCCCCAACTACACTAGAACCAAATTTCCCCCCATATTCTAACCTCTGATTATATTCTCAACCTTTGCAGAGCGGGGAATAAAAGCCAGGTGTCCTGACTCCCAGGCCCTGCTTACCACTGGACCATACTGCCCTCCCAAAACAGGGAATAGAACCAAGGAGTCTTGACTCCCAGGGCCCCCCTGCTCGAACCACTACCACTAGATAATGTTTCCTCTCTACAAGGGAATGGGATAGTGCTCAGTAGTACAGTTTTTTGTGACGTTTATCACTGAACTAGTTGCTACCTAGAGAAAATGTGTAGGACTGCTTTTGAAATACATTACACCCAATACTTTTCTCTCTCGTTTCCCCTCGAGAAAGGAGATCATTTAAGAGGGAGATGGGGAGGCCTCGAATATGCAGGCCCAGGCCTCTTCAGTGCAGACACCCAGAGATACTAACCATGCCAGACTCTGTGGAGTGGAGAACAATATCTAGCTCTTCTACAGTGGTTTTCATCTCTAGATCTCAATGCTCTTTACCCAAATGTGCTGGTGATGGGCAGCCATGTGTTCCATGGGGACAACTGAGGTATTGAAATGCCCAGCATCTAGGTGCTGAATGACTTCCAGGCAAAGTTCACCATCCTTAAGTCACTTCAGCATGTGAACGCCAAGGAGAGAGACGGCAGCCAAGGGGTTAAAACTAGGTGGAATTCAAAAGGGAGGGGCATTGAGGGCAGACCATGTCCACTGACAGGGTGAGCAATGCACCGTGGGTATGTTCCCCACAGTGCAGTGTTGCGAGAAGGAAGAGCTGATCGATGCGCATCTTGGGATTCTCTCCGAATTCTCCTACAGCCCCCGCCCTCAACTGCAGAGAGCAGCATCATGAGTAGCTCGGGGAGCTCGCCGTGCTGAGGCATGTCAAAGCAGTCTCCCACCCCACGACAGCAGTCTCCCACCCCACGACAGCAGTCTCCCACCCGCAACAGCAGTCTCCCACCCCACGACAGCAGTCTCCCACCCGCGACAGCAGTCTCCCACCCCACCCCACGACAGCAGTCTCCCACCCCAAGACAGCAGTCTCCCACCCCACGACAGCAGTCTCCCACCCCACGACAGCAGTCTCCCACCCCAAGACAGCAGTCTCCCATCCCACGACAGCAGTCTCCCACCCCACGACAGCAGTCTCCACCCACGACAGCAGTCTCCCACCCGCGACAGCAGTCTCCCACCCCACCCCACGACAGCAGTCTCCCACCCCACGACAGCAGTCTCCCACCCACGACAGCAGTCTCCCACCCCACGACAGCAGTCTCCCACCCCACGACAGCAGTCTGTCTTCTGCTGTGATCCTAGTGCAGGGCAGAACAGGAGCATTCCAACGATTTGCTCTTTGTTTGTTCCCCAAAGGGAGCAGCACACAGATACTTCCCGGAGCTTTGAAAGGGGAGGGGAAAAGACAAAAGTCTCTCGTAGGAGTGGAAGCTTTTTGTCACCAAAATTGGGCATTTTTCGCAACAGACGTCCCATTGTAGTGTGTACGCTCTGGCTGTTTTGTCACCGAAAGGCAGTTTTTTGGTGACACAGCTGGGTAGTGTAGACCAGGCCTAAGATTTTGCAGTAAACATTCCCAAGGTGCCAAACTTTCTGCCTCTGGGCATGCACACTGCTGCTGCCTAGGGGCACCCAGGGGCCTTCCTCCTGCCTCAGGCCCAGAGTGATTCCCAAACTGGGGGAAGATAGGCATTTGGTCACCTAAGTCGTGGGTAGGCCCGATCTGACAGACATGCCCAGGGGCTGCCTGGCTCCGTGCAAAACAACCGGGGGAGGAAGTCTGAGGACTTCCCTCAACTTTTAGCCCAGTAGTTACAGCAGACGCCTAAGATGTGGGACACCCAGCATCCAGTCCCCTCATTCCGATGGCTCTAATTATTATCCGCAGAACAACAGCTTCTATAGGAGAGACTGATCACAAGCAGAGATAGGCATTTGTCTCTGAGACATGGGTGGGGCTCAGCACACATCCCTGTGGTCAGCATTGCCCATTGGCTGGCTTAGTCTAAGGGGCCCATCTCGCCCCATTCATTGTCTAGGGAATCTGGGCACCAAACTCAGACCTGCAGAATCACAGTGATTTTTTCCAGTTAGGTGTTGTGATGCTGAAATCTTTCTGAGCATCCAGCCCTTACTCTCTCTTTGCCTTTGTTCATCATTTGTGAATAAATGGAAGCAATAGCTCTTCCCTATGTCACAGAGATGTTGTGAGGATAATATGTTAAAGATTGCAAGGGGCTTAAATACTATGCTCAAGGAGGCCATGTAAGAGGCTAAGACGGATCCCCTAGCTCTAAAGGGTCTGTGAGCATCTAGATCCCTAAGGCATAGACTGGGAGCCCTGTCATCAGCTACCACTGAGAATAGTCTTGAACCATCCTCTTTGGAACCACCTCTCAGGTAGTTGAAAGCAGCTATCAAATCCCCCCTCGTTCTTCTCTTCCGCAGACTAAACAATCCCAGTTCCCTCAGCCTCTCCTCATAAGTTATGTGTTCTAGATCCCTAATCATTTTTGTTGCCCTTCACTGGACTCTCTCCAATTTATCCACATCCTTCTTGTAGTGTGGGGCCCAAAACTGGACACAGTACTCCAGATGAGGCCTCACCAATGTCGAATAGAGGGGAACGATCACGTCCCTCGATCTGCTGGCTATGCCCCTACTTATACATCCCAAAATGCCATTGGCTTTCTTGGCAACAAGGGCACACTACTGACTCATATCCAGCTTCTCGTCCGCTGTCACCCCTAGGTCCTTTTCCGCAGAACTGCTGCCGAGACAGTCGGTCCCTAGTCTGTTGCGGTGCATGGGATTCTTCCGTCCTAAGTGCAGGACCCTGCACTTATCCTTATTGAACCTCATCAGATTTCTTTTGGCCCAATCCTCCACTTTGTCTAGGTCCCTCTGTATCCTATCCCTACCCTCCAGCGTATCTACCACTCCTCCTAGTTTAGTATCATCCGCAAATTTGCTGAGAGTGCAATCCACACCATCCTCCAGATCATTTATGAAGATATTGAACAAAACCGGCCCCAGGACCGACCCTTGGGGCACTCCACTTGACACCGGCTGCCAACTAGACATGGAGCCATTGATCACTACCCGTTGAGCCCGACAATCTAGCCAACTTTCTACCCACCTTATAGTGCATTCATTCAGCCCATACTTCTTTAACTTGCTGACAAGAATACTGTGGGAGACCGTGTCAAAAGCTTTGCTAAAGTCAAGAAACAATACATCCACTGCTTTCCCTTCATCCACAGAACCAGTAATCTCATCATACAAGGCGATTAGATTAGTCAGGCATGACCTTCCCTTGGTGAATCCATGTTGACTGTTCCTGATCACTTTCCTCTCGTGTAAGTGCTTCAGGATTGATTCCTTGATTTGTCCGGGGACTGAGGTGAGGCTGACTGACCTGTAGTTCCCAGGATCCTCCTTCTTCTCTTTTTTAAAGATTGGCACTACATTAGCCTTTTTCCAGTCATCCGGGACTTCCCCCGTTTGCCACGAGTTTTCAAAGATAATGGCCAATGGCTCTGCAATCACAGCCGCCAATTCCTTTAGCACTCTTGGATGCAACGCATCCGGCCCCGTGGACTTGTGCACGTCCAACTTTTCTAAATAGTCCCTAACCACCTCTTTCTCCACAGAGGGCTGGCCACCTACTCCCCATGCTGTGATGCCAAGCGCAGCAGTCTGGAAGCTGACCTTGTTCGTGAAGACAGAGGCAAAAAAAGCATTGAGTACATTAGCTTTTTCCACATCCTCTGTCACCAGGTAGCCTCCCTCATTCAGTAAGGGGCCCACACTTTCCTTGGCTTTCTTCTTGTTGCCAACATACCTGAAGAAACCCTTCTTGTTACTCTTAACCTATCCTTGGTTCCGATTTACTACAGCTTGTATTGGGTTCGAAGCCGTACCAGTGTAGAACAGAAATGGTTTATCCAAGACATGTTCCACAACATGATTGAATCTCTTTATAAACTCAAGGTAAAACTTGGTTAGACCAATAGTGGATTGGATCTGCTGTTGCAGCAGGATTCCCGTATGTCTCATGTGATCTTCCCAAGAGCTAAAGAAAAGAGCTACTTTATCCATACAAGCTCCGGCAAACGTTTGGAACCCAATTAACATCAACTTAATGTAGATATTACTGTTGTTTATAGTGCAGGAATCTTGGCATTTAGCCATGAAAGCAATATGGTCGTGTTCCTGTTTCCCTTCTCATACAAAAAGAACAGGAAGACTTGTGGCAACTGAGAGACTAACAAATTTATTTGAGCATAAGCTTTCGTGAGCTACAGCTCACTTCCTCGGATGCATTCAGTGGAAAATACAGTGGGGAGATTTATATACACAGAGAACATGAAACAATGGGCGTTATCATACGCACTGTAACGAGACTGATCACTTAAGGTGAGCTATTACCAGCAGGAGAGAAAAAAACCTTTTGTCGTGATAACCAAGGTGGGCCATTTCCAGCAGTTGACAAGAATGTCTGAGGAACGGTGGTGGAGGGGGGAGATAAACATGGGGAAATAGTTTTACTTTGTTGTAATGACCCATCCACTCCCAGTCTCTATTTAAGCCTAAGTTAATTGTATCCAGTTTGCAAATTCATTCCAGTTCCGCAGTCTCTCATTGGAGTCTGTTTTTGAAGACTTTTTGTTGAAGAATTGCCACTTTTAGGTCAAAAGAAAAGGAGTTCTTTTTGCGAATACAGACTAACACGGCTGTTACTCTGAAACCACTTTTAGGTCTGTATTCGAGTGACCAGAGAGATTGAAGTGTTCTCCAAGTAGGAGACGTGAGCTCTGTCGGGACTCGGGGCCCCTCTTTTACCGAGCCGTCATCTCCCTTTTGCTCGTCGTTCTCTTCTCCCTGGGAATCATCCTCCGCCTGCGGCCTTGTAGCGGTACCGGCTCCACGCGGGTTCTGCCTTCACTTCCTGTCCCAAATGGTTCCATGGCATCACTATGTGGGCTGGTAAGCAGCCTTTGCCCCACCCCAGAGCCAGCTGCATCTCAGCACCGGGCAAGGGGTCCCTGTATAAACAGCCCCAGCGTTCTACCCCAGAGGTGGCTGCATTTCATCCCTGGTGGAATCAGTCTCTCTCTGGTGTTGATTGGGCTCCATCCCCGTCATGTTTCCCCCCAGTCTGCTCAGTGACGCTCTCGTTCTGTTTCCCAGGCATCCCCGTGGATCCCACAGTGCGTGCTGGCTCCAAGCCGCCCCCCGGCACACGGGCGGGTGACTTCGCTGGACTCTGAGCCACCTGCCGGGGGCTCCTGCGGGGCCTGGGCGTCTCCGCTCTCCTCTGCTTCTGTCTGTGGGTCGATCGGCCCAGGGCACCCAGGGAAGTGGCCATGCAGCAGCGATGGGTGCCTGGGAGCTTTGTCGTCCCCTAGTGGCTGCTGCCATTATAGTTCTCCTTGGTACAGGAAATGGCCTGTGGCTCTGGGCGTCGGGCTCCTGGGTGTGGGTGGGTCTCGGGAGGGGAATGTACGCCCTGCAGGGCTCCTGGTGTGATCCCAGCTGGTGTCAATCGGCCGTAGCTCCGCTGGAATAAACTCAGAAAGACCTATTTACACCCGCTGTGGATCTGTCCTGTATGTCTTGGGTATGCCAATAACATGAAAGAAAAGTATTTCTCAAGATTAATTCCTTGTGGGACAATATTTTCCATTTACAAATGAAAATTAAATGCTGTAAAGGAGTCAGCCATAAGAGAAAACAAAATTCTAAAGAAAACATTTCCGTATAAAGCAGATAAAGACTGTCCGGAGCATGTTTGGTTTTTTAGAAGGAATACGCCGATGGGAAGAGATATGTGTTGCAAAAAATAAATATACCTCATGGTGTGAAAATAAAAGATATTCAGCAAAAATTCCTTTCTGTAAAATAATGTTATTCCTCATGACAAAATATCCCAAAGAGGGTAAGGAGCATCACCCAAGATGAGAGAATGAACTGAGGACTGAACCCAGGAGTCCTGGCTCGCAGCCCCCATCTCCCTGTGTTCTAAACACTAGACCCCACTCCCCTCCCAGCATGGGCCAGAGGAATGCAAACCCCCACAGCATCCAGCTCTCGTCCCCAGCCTCTTGCTGCAGCCATCTCAGAAGCTCAGGCCACAAAACTTTCCACCGGCCCCCCCCGAGGTGACATTTCCGGAGGATGCTGGGGCTGAGCTGAGCTGGGCTGCGGAGCTCCCCAGAGAGCAGGGACCATGGAGCAGCTGCCAGGCCTGAGCACCGTCCTCTGCGCCGTCCTCCTCATCCCCACCTGGGGAGCAGGTAATTTTATATGTCCATCCAGCCACTTACCCCAACCCTAGATCCACCTCTGTCTGTCCTTCTGTCCATCTGCCCAACCCCTAGATCCATCTCTGTGTGTCCATCCATTGACCTACCCCACCCCTAGATCCATCTCTGTGTGTCCATCCATTGACCTACCCCACCCCTAGATCCATCTCTGTGTGTCCATCCGTCCATCCACCTACCCTATCCCAAGATCCGTCTCTGTCTGTCCATATATCCTATCCCTAGATCCATCTCTGTCTGTCCATCCATCCACCTACCCTATCCCTAGATCCATCTCTGTCTACCCATTCAGCCCAACCACTACATCTCATCTATCTATGTATCTATGTACCCATCCATCCCACCCCAAAAAGAATATCTATCTAATCTATCTATCTATCTAGATCTAGGGGTGGAGGATACGTGCATGGATGCATAGATAGATGTGGATATGTCCCATCAGGTCAATGAGAAGTATTCTGTTTCCGTAAAACAAATATTTCATTTCAGTGTTGACTCCTCTTCATAATATCAAATCAAATCAGTCTGGAAATGCAAAATCAAATCATTCCCTTTTGACCCTATCAAAAACACTTTCCCTGCCCCAGTTTTAAAGCAATTGTCACCCTGTCGACGAGACGGCATTTCCCAAGAGGAAAACGTTCTGTCAGGACAAATTCTGACCCCCTCTGGTTTGAAGCACAAATTGTGTGAAGTGGAGGCATGTGTTTGTGGTGTATTTAAAAGGGTTAAAATGACAAGCTGCCACTTTAATTTGTAAGGGGGTTTCCTGGTCCTTGTAAGGGGGAAGCCGTTCCATACCCCTCATTGTTTTGGTTGCCCTTCTCTGTACCTTTTGCAATTCTAATGTATCTTTTTTTGATTTGAGGCGACCAAAACTGCACGCAGGGTCCAAGGTGTGGGCGAAACATGGATTTATACAGAGGCAATAGGATATTTTCTGTCTTTTTATCTCTCCCTTTCCTAATGGATGCTCACAGTCTGGTGACTTTTTTCACTGATGCTGCAGATGGAGTGGATGTTTGCAGAGAACTATCCACAACGACTCCAAGATCTCTCTTGAGTGGTAACAGCTAATTTAGATCCCATCAATGTGTATGTACAGTTGGGATTCTGCTTTCCAATGTGCATGACTTTGCATTTACCACCCTTGAGTTTCATCGGCCATTTTGTTGCCCCGTCACCCAGTTTAGTGAGATCCCTTTGTAATTCCTCGCAGTCTGCTTTGGACTTAGCTGTCCTGAGTGACTTCACATCTAACGTCTCTGTGAGCATCTGCCGTGCCCAGAGCAGTGTTGAGGTCGGGTCTCTGTTGGGGTGGAAGTGAAAGCCCTGTGCAGTGTGTTATCGAGAGTGTTGTGAGCAATGGCAAGGTGGACAGGAACGCACAATTCTTTCCCCTTAGCTTCTTCTCTCCGTGCTGCTTAGGTTTCTGGCGGCTGGGGCGTGTCTTGATACCACTCGTCGTCATTTTCCTTTCCTGCTGTAATGTTTATTGCCCTGGTTCACGAAGGTCTCACAGTGGTTCAGAGCCCCGTTGTCCTCCGAGCATCCCCCGGCGAGACCATGAACCTCAGCTGCTCCTTTGAGAACAGACCGGGCAGCGCGGTCAATGTGAGGTGGACTAGAGCACCCGGAGTCATACTGGAATCTCACCATCCCTTCTATAAAGGACGGTTCAAGGTGTTCTTCCGGGATCTGCTCCAGAAAGGGGAGGTCACGCTGACCCTGTCGGAGCTGGAGAAGCGGGACTCTGGTCTCTATCGGTGTCACATCAGCATCCACCAGGGAGAGAGCGGGACAGGAGTGGGCACCGAGCTTCTGGTGATGGAGAGAAACCAGAGTGACACAGGTGAGGTGGGGAATGGGGCATGGGGTCTTCCCCCTCAGTATGGGTGCCAGCACCGATCCAGCCCCAGGGTGGGGGACTGGCTGGCTCAGGAGGTGGGAATGGCTTACGGGGCTGTCCCCTCTATGGGGCGTTGGTCCAGGAATCTCCTAACCCCTCATTTCTATTGTCTATGGTTTCCAGGGGGAACGTCCACATACCCCACCCCTAGATCCATCTCTGTCTGTCCGTCTGTCCATTTGCACCACCCCTAGATCCATCTCTGTCTGTCCGTCTGTCCTTCTACCCCACTCCACTATATTCATCCCTATCTGTCCATATATCCTATTCATAGATCCATCTCTGTCTGTCCATTCATCCACCTACCGCATCCCTAGATCCATCTCCGTCTGTCTGTCTCTCCATCTGCCCCACCCCTAGATCCATCTCTGTCTGTCCATCCATCCACCTACCCCACTCCTAGATCCATCTCTGTGTGTCCGTCTGTCCTTTAACCCAACCCCTAGATCCATCTCTGTCTGTCCATCTGTCCTTCTACCACACTCCACTATATTCAGCCCTATGTGTCCATATACCCTGTCCCTAGATCCATCTCTGTGTTTCCATCCATCCACCTACCCCACTCCTGGATACATCTCTTTCTGTCCGACTGTCCATCTGCCCCATCCCTAGATCCATCTCTGTCTTTCCTTCTGTCCATTTAGGCAACCCCTACATCCATCTCTGTGTGTCCATCCATCCACCTACCCTATCCCTAGATCCATCTCTGTCTGTCTGTCTGTCCATCTGCCCCATCCCTAGATCCATCTCTGTGTGTCCATCCATCCAACAACCCCACCCCTAGATCCATCTCTGTCTGTCCATCCATCCACCTACCCTATCCCTAGATCCATCTCTGTGTGTCCATCCATCCAACAACCCCACCCCTAGATCCATCTCTATCTGTCCATCCATCCACCTACCCCCCCAGATCCATCTGTGTCTGTCCATCCATCCACCTACCCCATCCCTAGATACATCTCTGTCTGTCCGTCTGTACATCTGCAACACCCCTAGATCCATCTCTGTTTGTCCATCTGTCCTTCTACCCCACTCCACTATATTCAGCCCTATCGGTCCATATACCCTATCCCTAGATCCATCTCTGTCTGTCTATCCATCGACCTACCCCATCCCTAGATCCATCTCTGTCTACTCATTCAGCCCTACCCCTACATCCATCTCATCTATCTTTTTATCTATGTACCCATCCATCCCATCCCAAAAAGAATATCTATCTATCTATCTATCTATCTATCTATCTATCTATCTATCTATCTATCTATCTATCTATCTATCTATCAACATAGATCTAGGAGTGGAGGATGCGTGCATGGATGCATAGATAGATGTGGATATGGCACATCAGGTCAATGAGAAGTATTCCGTTTCCATAAAACAAACATTTCATTTCAGTGTTGACTCCTCTTCATAATATCAAGTCAAACCAGTCTGGAAATGCAAAATCAATTCATTCCCTTTTGACCCTATCAAAAACGCTTTCTCTGCCTCAGTTTTAAACCAATTGTCACCCTGTCGATGAGACGGCATTTCCCAAGAGGAAAACGTTCCGTCAGGACAAATTCTGACCGCCTCTAGTTTGAAGCACAAATTGTATAACGTGGAGGCATGTGTTTGTGGTGTATTTAAAAGGGTTAAAATGACAAGCTGCCACTTTAATTTGTAAGGGGGTTTCCTGGTCCTTGTAAGGGGGAAACCGTTCCATACCCCTCATTGTTTTGGTTGCCCTTCTCTGTACCTCTTCAATTCTAATGTATCTTTATTTGATTTGAGGTGACCAAAACTGCACGCAGGGTCCAAGGTGTGGGCGTACCATGGATTTATATAGAGGCAATAGGATATTTTCTGTCTTTTTCTCTCTCCCTTTCCTAATGGATGCTCACAGTCTGGTAACTTTTTTCATTGACGTTGCACATTGAGTGGATGTTTGCAGAGAACTATCCACAACGACTCCAAGATCTCTCTTGAGCGGTAACAGCTAATTGAGACCCCATCAGTGTGTATGTACAGTTGGGATTCTGCTTTCCAATGTGCATGACTTTGCGTTTACCACCGTTGAGTTTCATCGGCCATTTTGTTGCCCCGTCACCCAGTCTAGTGAGATCCCTTTGTAATTCCTCGCAGTCTGCTTTGGACTTAGCTGTCCTGAGTGATTTGACGTCTAACGTCTCTGTGAGCATCTGCCGTGCCCAGAGCAGTGTTGATGTTGGGTTCTGTTGGGGTGGAAGTGAAAGCCCCATGCAGTGTGTTATCGGGAGTGATGTGAGCAATGGCAAGGTGGACAGGAACGCACAATTCTTTCCCCTTAGCTTCTTCTCTCTGTGCTGCTAAGGTTTCGGGCGGCTGGGGCGTGTCTTGACACCACTCGTCATCGTTTTCCTTTGCTGCTATAATGTTTATTGCCCTGGTTCACGAAGGTCTCACAGTGCTTCAGAGCCCTGCTGTCCTCCGAGCGTCCCCCGGCGAGACCGTGAACCTCAGCTGCTCCTTCGAGAACAGACAGGGCAGCGTGGCCAAAGCATCGTGGACTAGAGCACCCGGAGTCGTGCTGGAATCTCACCATCCCTTCTACAAGGGGAGGCTCAATGTGTCCGACCTGGATCTGCTCCGAAAAGGGGAGGCCACACTGACCCTGTCGGAGTTGGAGAAGCGGGACTCTGGTCTGTATCAGTGTCACATCAGCAACCGCCAGGGAGAGAGCGGGACAGGAGCGGGCACCAAGCTGCAGGTGACGGGGAGAAACCAGAGTGACACAGATGAGGTGGGGAATGGGGGCATGGAGCCTTCCCCCTCTCCGGCCCCAGGGCAAGGGACTGGCTGGCTCAAGGGGCTGAGAATCCCCTAACGCTCCTCTCCATCGCTCAGGGAAAGAACCTGCCCTCGTAGGGTGCTTCGCTCGGGAGCTCCTGTACCAGGTCGCCATCGCCTTGGGGCTCCTTCTCATCCTTGGCCTGGTGGCCACCCTCCTCCTGAAGAGACGCCAAGGTACCAAACCGGAGCCTTCCCCCTGCTAAACTCCTGGCCTCCATGGGCCAGAGACTCTGCTCGTGAACACACCCGAGTGGCCGTCTGTCCGTTGTGGTCCATGCTGGGCTGTCTGTCCATAGAACTAACCTCCCACATCCTTCCTTCTCCTCCCGTCCCTAGATCTCTGCAACTTCCCCCTTCACCCCAGACTCTCTCTCACACTCCTCCGTTTTAACGTTCCTTTCTTCTCCCTTCTTCCGCAGCGCCGCCCCCCTCGCAGCCCCGCCAGCGGCAGCCGAAGGTGAGACAACGCAGGCTGGGCCCTGTTCCATACAGTGCTTGGGTCTGGTCTCCGGGTGCCAATAAGGACTGGTACAATACAGTGAGAGGAGAGAACCCAGGAGTCCTTGCTCCCATCCCCCCTGCTCTAACCCACTAGACCCCACTCCTCTCCCAGAGCTGGGGATAGAACCCAGGAGTCCTGGCTCCCATCCCCCCTGCTCTAACCCACCAGCCCCAACTTGCCTCCCAGAGCCAGGGATAGAACCCAGGAGTCCTGGCTCCGAGCTCCCCTGCTCTACCCAACTCGACCCCACTCCTCTCCCAGAGCTGGGGAGAGAACCCAGGAGTCCTGACTCCCAACCCCTCCGATCTGGGGTAACACTGTGGGATTTGCTCCCTGGGAGCTGCCTAAATTGGCCAGAATTAAGAGACCAGATCTGGGGTGACGGCGTCCTCACAGTGTGTCTGTCCAACACAGGGCCACGGCAGCCGGGGGGCCGAGGAGAGCGAGAGCGTGCAGTACGCAGAGATTAAAATCCAGACTCCAGGACGCAGGGAACACACCTCCAACCACGCCCAGCGGCGCTGAGTCCCTCTGCACCCAGCACCACCTGAGTCCCTCACACTCACAGGCACGCTGCCAGGAGGGAATTCCCCACAGGAGGAGACCCTCACAGGGTTTGAGGGAGAGCAGAAGAAAATTATGGGTGTGAAAGTCCATGTGAACGCCAACAAAACCCAACTAGTCTTCTCTACGGCAGGGAATAATCGACTAGGGCATGGTCTGACCCTCAGGAAATGCCTTCTCCGGGGCCTCCTGGATATAACTATATCACTTCCCTGTGTGTTATTTCCCTGTCCTCTCTGGCGTGATTGCAACGCCTCCCTGTGGCACGTGACCAGCTGGGGGTAATTAGCGCAGCGTCTGGTCCCTCTTCCTAACTGAGCACGAAGAGAAACGCTCGCCCAGCTCAGCATGGTGTGGGCGGTGGAACTGGTCTGAGTGACCAGCATGACTGCTCCAGCCGGCTGGACTTGCTCAAAGAAAGTGATTTTTTTTGGTCTAAAAATAAAATAATTTCTTTGTGTGAAAAATTGTCTGTTTTCACAGTTTTTTGAAAAAATGTGTTTGGGTAACCTTCCAACGCGGCTCCTGTTTCCCACCCGGACCCCATGAGGAACTATGGGCAAGTCCTTCGTTGAGGTTAGAGGGGTCGATGCCACTTCCGTTTTCTTTCCGCCCTCACTGAGATCCACTTCCACTGTCTCCCCCTCCCTTTGAAGCATTAATACCAGTTTCACCCGCCCCCCCCCCGCTTTAAATCCTGGGGGATCCACCACCCCCCGGAACCCTCCCCCTCGTCTTTCCCACCAGGATCATCGAGAGCGTGGCACCCAACGGTGGGCAAGTCGTCTGTGGCTATAGTCCTGACGCCACATCCGGTCCACTCCCGCCCTGTCTTGGGCCCACTCCATGGACGGTCTTCTGTCCCCCTCCCCCCCCACCTGCTCTCCTTGGGGCCATTTAACCGCTGCAGAACCAAACACACCCCGAAACTTTCCCTGGAGGCCTCCTGTTTCCCACCCGGACCCTGTCGGGCTTTGCACCAAGGCTGTGGGCAAACGCCCCATCGTGGCAGGCGGCGTGACACCGCTTCCACGTCACTTCCGCCCTCCTTGTGGCCTCCTGGCCTCTCCTCCACTTCTCCTCTCCTGGAACATCAGGTTGTTACAGACACAGCTGAAGTGTTCGCAAATCAGTCAGTTCCTCTCTAGATATGAAACAAACACACGTCCCCTTTGAAAAATATGGAGACGAAACTCACTTGAGTAACGCACCAGAAACTGATGAACTCTTGACCTTGCATTTTGAGATTTCCTTATGCTACCCCCTGAGCTGCTTCCCTTTTTGTCTAAACGTGAGAAACCAGGTGCAATAACTTGCAGGTCGAACACCTGCGTGGAGGATGCTGATGCCAGAGAAATCCCCCGGGCTCCATGGTGTATCCCTGGCTTTCATTGTAAACGAGCAAGAGTCAGGCCCACGCGCGGAGCGGCAGATCCCACAGCGCTAACAGGTAGAATTGGCGGGAAAAGCGAAGGGGGGCAAAGGTCAGCCGATCCGAACGCTGAGGGAAACAACGGCTGCGGGCTAAAAACAGAACGGACCGTCTGGAAGGCGGGCAGTTGGGCAGCAGAGGCGCCAACCGCGGCCTCCCAACTCGACCCCCGTCTGGCCCCGGTCCTGCCCCGACTCCACCCTTGCCCCGCCCCCATTCCAACCCCTTTCCCAAAGGCCCTGCCCCAACTCCGCCCCCTCCCTGCCCCCATTCCAACCCCCTTCCCCAAATCCCCGCCCCATCCCGAGAGCGCGCCGAGTCCCCGCTCCTGCCCCCTCCCTCCCGGAGCTTGTTCCGCCACGAAACAGCTGTTTTGCGGCAGCAAGTGCTGGGAGGTGGGCAGGGAAGCAGGGACGCACTCAGGGGATGAGGCGGAGGTTTGGTGATGTGAGGTGGGGGGGGAGTGGAGTTTGGTTGCTGGTGTGTGCAGAGCACCCACTAATTTTCCCCCATGGGTGCTACAGCCCCAGAGCACCCACGGAAGGGCGCCTGTGCCTGACAGGGCGGTATAAACGTCGCTGTGTCAGCAGACAGCCAAGGGGTAGGTGGAGAGCGACTGGACGGTGATGAGAAGGAGAGAAAAGCAGAGAGAAGCTTGCTGAGCGGTCCGTCTGTCCGACAAGCGAATGGAGAGCTGAGGGAGCAGCAGGACACTGTCCCGTCCTGTCCAGCAGCAGAGGGAGAAGATGCAGAAACCCAAGGAGAACACAGCAGCAGAGAGAGAGAGCACAGGAGAAACGATCAGCCAGGGAGTCAATTGGCCGTAGCTCCATCTAAGTCAATGGGGCCAGATCCCTGCTGGGATGCGTCGGCCGTAGCGCTTCTGACTTCAGTGGAACGGATTTCCAGACGCTCAGTACCTGGCCCCGCTGAGGTCAGTGGAGGCGCGGCCGTTTGACACCAGCTGGGATCTGGGCAGAGGTTTTCCCTTCGCTTATTTAAAACCAGTTCTATCAAGTCAAACGTTTCTGGAACACAAGAGCTCGTTGTTAGGGGGCTTATTCCTTCACCCACTTACTTCCCTGGTCCTTCTCGCATCAACAGAGAGCAACAATACCCGAAGTCCAAAGGTGCAAACAATTCGATGTTTATTGGGGTGAACTTCCAGCAAGCATGATTCCAGTTTCCTTCCTTAGTGTCCCCCTTCCCAGCTCTGACACCACAGAGCCTTACACCTGTGTCCCTGTTCCCATTCCTGCCCTTAGCCAAGCATGATTCCAACTTCCTTACTCCCATTCCCTGTTCCCATTTCCCCCTTTAGCAAAACATGATTCCAATTTTCTTACCCCCATTCCCTGTTCCCATCTCACACACCCACATGCCCACCCCCACCCACACCCAGTCACTTCCTCATTGACTACAGATTATATAGTAAAACTTGAGTTCTGCTTAGCTATACCTGAACCAATCATTTTCCTGAAATTTAACTAACCAATCCTAACATATTGTAACATGATTATGTAACCAATTATATCCCACCACCTCAATTAGTTTACACCCAGCAAAATTAATTATACAGCAGACAGGAACAATCACAGAACCAGACAGAGATTATACAGACAAACAACAGCAAAGTGGGAACTATAATGACAAAACAATACAGAAGTGAGGATTTCACATCCCAGCTATTGATAAGTGAGTTCTTGCCAGACAGGATGCTATCAAACTACATTTCCTTTTACATTTTCTAGGCACTTCCCTTTCTCTGGAGGTGACAGGATACAATCCTGTCCTGATAGTGCCTAACAGCCCAATAGCACCTTATTTCAATGTGACTAGTTTGCAATGTGAGGAGGTGACTGGTCGCTTCCCAGCTTATGGCTGCCTCTGCTGCTTAGCCAAAGGCCTGAGCCTAAGAACAGGGCCTCAGACTGTCACAGTGAGAGAAGGACCTTACACCAGCAGACAGTGATTTTGATTCTTTCTTTCATACCTCTATAACTAGCCAAGTGATAAGAATACACCTAAATTCTTAGAGTCTAGGCCTTTACAGACAGGCCTGAATATCTATATCCTAACACTCGTGATAAAATGTTATTTCAAAATGTTTTAGATGAAGCAATGTTCTTTTGGTGCAGAAATGGCTTTCAACGAAAACATATCTTTGTGAACTGTTCTCGTTGACAAAACCGATATCACTTTAAAAAGGAAAATACTTCGGGGGAAAATGTTTCTCTTTAGCAAAAATATTTTCAGAAAAAAATAATTATGGAAAATGATGTGTTTTCTCATGGACAAAAAGTGTCTGTGTGTGTATATGTATATATGTGTGTGTGTTTACATCTATATATAAGAGCTGACACAATACGCTCCTCCCCAGTGCTCGCTGCATTTTTGGGAATTCATGATTTTTCTTGATAAAAATAATGTTCTCTATATAATAACACCTGTCAAACTTCACCCCAGTGGTAGTTGCATTTATGGAACATATTTGCTTCTCCTCACGTAAATATCAGTGTCATTGAAACAAACAGGTTTGCACTTGGAAATATATCTGTCTTGTGAATGGACGACTCACCTGGCTGCGAGGAAAGTTCTAGCAGAACGAACGAGGCGAGTTTCTTCAGGCTTCTGACTTTTCCCCAGTGCAAATGATTGTTTTGAAAACACCCTAGGTACAGACTCGATGTAGGGGGAGAGATTGAAACAGAGAAGAGGAGGTGATAGAAGGCTAGAAAATAAGGCTGTTCACCCCGTCTCAGACTACATGAGGAAGGGGTGTTGGGTGGAATTTCAAGCACTCCCAGGTCAGATGTTCAGAAAACAGATTTTCCATCTATATTTTAACGCTTGTTTTTCTCCTGAATTGGGACAAAAAGGTGAGAAATAGGAAATTTGGGTGGAAAGTAAAATTCTAGCAGGAGAGACCCCCCCGAGCCAGCCCACTCCCATCGCTGCCTGGATCACATTCGGGGCAGCTCCCCCCTCTCAGAGCGATCGGCTCAGGCTCTCTGCAGACTCAGGCATGGGTCCCCCCCGCCCCTGGTTAGAGAGATTTCTTTGCACCTGTGAGGACTGGAAGCATTTTTGGCTCTGCAAGCTGAGAACCTAGAGATCGACTCCAGCTCATGGGACGGAAACCGTGGTCAGTTATTTGTGCGTCGCACCCGGCCCTGACTCCGACACTTCTGTAGCTGATTGTAACTCACCCCTGGTCCCCCCTTCCCCCAGGCCCCCCCCAGCTGCCACCTTTGTAGAAGCTGCAGCCATGCAAGAGGCTGAATTTCCTGTTTCTCACCATGATGCGCAGGGGTGAAAGTGAAGACAGAGCCCCGAAGAACTCGGCACGTTTCAGCCCACCACAGAAACTGCAGAAAGTACCAGTCGCAAATGGACCCTCCCTCATGCTGCTCAGTGCTGCACAGACCCCCTCCCCTCTGGGAAAGATCGGGACCCCTGTCGTGCCAGGCTCTGCACAGACCTGAACTGAAGGATGACAAGGTCTGGACTCCTGGGTTCTCTCCCAGCTCTGCGATGGGAGTGGGAACTAGGGGGTTAGAGTCAGGGGGGCATGGGAGTCTTTTTCGGCTAGACCACACTGAACCAGAACTTAGGATAGAACCCAGGAGTCCTGACTCCCAGCCCACCCCCCGGCTCCACCTCTCCTCACTCTCTCCCCACAGCTGCAGTGTGAGGATGGTGCCCGTGGGAGCCAGCTGAGGTCACTCAATCAGGGTGAACGGCAAACAGAACGAGGAAGACAAACCCCAACAGCTGGTGGATATTCCAATACTGAGATTTACCCAGCCAGCCCCAAACAGCCTCTGTACGAGCTCCCTGGTTACTCAGAAGCCCAAACAACAGAGTTCCCTTAAACTGCCCGGCCTCGTTGCATTTCAAAGCTCTGTTCATTTACAGATCTGTCTAAGCAGCCTCTAAAGTTCGGCCATGGATCAGGTCAGTCTGGGAGTTCATTGACTCTTTCTGGCCCTGTCACCTTTCAATGAGATATATTACAGTCATAACTTCACACCCCCAACGCAAAATGGATGCAGGAAGGGATGACAAAACATCGCTGAGTGCATCCCAAGAGCTCCCCACCCTTGGTTCTGATTTACTACAGCAAGTATTGGGTTAGAAGCCGTACCAGTGTAGAAGAGAAATGGTTTATCCAAGTCATGGTCCATAACGTGATTGAATCTCTTTATAAACTCAAGGTAAAACTTGGTGAGAAGAATAGTGGATTGGATCTGCTGTTGCAGCAGGATTCCCGTATATCTCACGTGATCTTGCCAAGATCTATAGAAAAGAGCTACTGGATCCATACAGGAAAGAATTTTCTGTAGTATCTGGCTGGTGAATCTTGCCCATATGCTCAGGGTTCAGCTGATCGCCATATTTGGGGTCGGGAAGGAATTTTCCCCCAGGGCAGATTGGAAGAGGCCCTGGGGGTTTTTCGCCTTCCTCTGCAGCGTGGGGCACGGGTCACTTGCTGGAGGATTCTCTGCTCCCTGAAGTCTTTAAACCAGGATTTGAGGACTTCAATAGCTCAGACTCAGGTGAGAGGTTTATCGCAGGAGTGGGTGGGTGAAATTCTGTGGCCTGCGTTGTGCAGGAGGTCGGACTAGATTATCATAATGGTCCCTTCCGACCTAAATATCTATAAGGTCCAGCAAACGTTTGGAACCCAATTAACATCAACTTAAGGTAGATATTACTGTTGTTTATAGTACAGGAATCTTGGCATTTAGCCATGAAAGCAATGTGGTCGTGTTCCTGTTTCCCTTCTCATACAAGAAGAACAGGAGGACTTGTGGCATCTGAGAGACTAACAAATTTATTTGAGCATAAGCTTTCCTGAGCCACAGGTCACTTCATCAGAAAACATTTCTGTACAAAACATTTCTGTATAACGCAGATAAAGACTGTCCGGAGCATGTTTGGTTTTTTAGAAGGAATACGCCGATGGCAAGAGATACGTGTTGCAAAAAATAAATATACCTCAGTATGTGAAAATAAAAGATATTAAGCAAAAATTCCTTTCTGTAAAATAATGTTATTCCTCATGACAAAATATCCCAGAGAGGGTAAGGAGCATGACCCAAGATGAGAGAATGAACTGAGGACTGAACCCAGGAGTCCTGGCTCTCAGCCCCCCATCTCCCCTTGCTCTAACCACTAGACCCCACTCCCCTCCCAGCGAGGGCCAGAGGAATGCAAACCCCCACCCCCGTCCAGCCCTCGTCCCCAGCCTCTTGCTGCAGCCATCTCAGAAGCTCAGGCCACAAAACTTTCCACCGGCCCCCCCCGAGGTGACATTTCCGGAGGATGCTGAGGCTGAGCTGAGCTGGGCTGCGGAGCTCCCCAGAGAGCAGGGACCATGGAGCAGCTGCCAGCCCTGAGCACCGTCCTCTGCGCCGTCCTCCTCATCCCCACCTGGGGAGCAGGTACTAATTTAATGTGTCCATCTATCCACCTACCCCACCCCTAGATCCATCTCTGTCTGTCCATCCATCCACCTACCGCAACCCTAGATCCATATCTGTCTGTCCATCCATCCATCCACCTACCCCATCCCTAGATCCATCTCTGTGTGTCCATTCATCAACCTACCCAATCCCAAGATCCATCTCTGCCTGTCCATCTGTCCTTCTACCCCACTCCACTATATTCAGCCCTATCTGTCCATATACCCTATCCCTAGATCCATCTCTGTCTACCCATTCACCCTACCCCTACATCTCATCTATCTTTTTATCTATGTACCCATTCATCCCACCCCAAAAAGAATATCTATATCTATCTATGTATCTATCTATCTAGATCTAGGGGTGGAGGATGTGTGTATGGATGCAGAGATAGATATGGATATGTCCCATCAGGTCAATGAGAAGTATTCTGTTTCCATAAAACAAATGTTTCATTTCAGTATTGACTCTTCTTCATAATATCAAATCAAACCAGTCTGGAAATGCAAAATCAAATCATTCCCTATTGACCCTATCCAAAACGCTTTCTCTGCCCCAGTTTTAAACCAATTGTCACCTTGTCGATGAGATGGCATTTCCCAAGAGGAAAACGTTCCGTCAGGACGAATTCTGACCCCTCTGGTTTGAAGCACTAATTGTATAAAGTGGAGGCATGTGTTTGTGGTGTATTTAAAAGGGTTAAAATGACAAGCTGCCAATTTAATTTGTAAGGGGGTTTCCTGGTCCTTGTAAGGGGGAAACCGTTCCATACCCCTCATGATTTTGGTTGCCCTTCTCTGTACCTTTTGCAATTCTAATGTATCTTTTTTTGATTTGAGGCGACCAAAACTGCACGCAGGGTCCAAGGTGCGGGCGAAACATGGATTTATATAGAGGCGATAGGATATTTTCTGTCTTTTTATCTCTCCCCTTCCTAATGGATGCTCCCAGTCGGGTGACTTTTTTCACTGATGCTGCAGATGGAGTGGATGTTTGCAGAGAACTATCCACAACGACTCCAAGATCTCTCTTGAGCGGTAACAGCTAATTGAGACCCCATCAGTTTGTATGTACAGTTGGGATTCTGTTTTCCAATGTGCATGACTTTGCATTTTCCACCCTTGAGTTTCATCGGCCATTTTGTTGCCCCGTCACCCAGTTTAGTGAGATCCCTTTGTAATTCCTCGCAGTCTGCTTTGGACTTAGCTGTCCTGAGTGATTTGACGCCTAACGTCTCTGTGAGCATCTGCCGTGCCCAGAGCAGTGTTGATGTTGGGTCTCTGTTGGGGTGGAAGTGAAAGCCCTGTGCAGTGTGTTATCGAGAGTGTTGTGAGCAATAGCAAGGTGGACAGGAACGCACAATTCTTTCCCCTTAGCTTCTTCTCTCTGTGCTGCTAAGGTTTCAGGCGGCTGGGGCGTGTCTTGATACCACTCGTCGTCGTTTTCCTTTGCTGCTGTAATGTTTTTTGCTGGTTCACGAAGGTCTCACAGTGCGTCAGAGCCCCGTTGTCCGAGCGTACGTCGGCGAGACTGCGACACTCATCTGCTCCTTCGAGTATAGATGGGGCAGCATGGTCAATGTGTGGTGGACTAGAGCACCCGGGGTTGTGCTGGAATCTCACCATCCCTTCTACAGCGGACGGCTCAATATGTCCTTCCAGGATCTGTTCTGGAAAGGGGAGGTCACGCTGACCCTGTCGGAGCTGGAGAAGCGGGACTCTGGTCTCTATCGGTGCCACGTCAGCATCCGCCAGGGAGAGAGCGGGACAGGAGCGGGCACCGAGCTTCTGGTGATGGAGAGAAACCAGATTGACACAGGTGAGGTGGGGAATGGGGCATAGGGTCTTCCCCCTCAATGGGGTGCCAGCACCGATCCAGCCCCAGGGTGGGGGACTGGCTGGCTCAGGAGGTGGGAATGGCTTACGGGGCTGTCCCCTCTATCGGGCGTTGGTCCAGGAATCTCCTAACCCCTCATTTCTATTGTCTATGGTTTCCAGGGGGACGTCCACATACCCCACCCCTAGATCCATCTCTGTCTGTCCATCTGTCCATTTGCACCACCCCTAGATCCATCTCTGTCTGTCCGTCTGTCCTTCTACCCCACTCCACTATATTCATCCCTATCTGTCCATATATCCTATTCATAGATCCATCTCTGTCTGTCCACCCATCCACCTACCGCATCCCTAGATCCATCTCCGTCTGTCTGTCTCTCCATCTGCCCCACCCCTAGATCCATCTCTGTCTGTCCATCTGTCCTTCTACCACACTCCACTATATTCAGCCCTATGTGTCCATATACCCTGTCCCTAGATCCATCTCTGTGTTTCCATCCATCCACCTACCCCACTCCTGGATACATCTCTTTCTGTCCGACTGTCCATCTGCCCCATCCCTAGATCCATCTCTGTCTTTCCTTCTGTCCATTTAGGCAACCCCTACATCCATCTCTGTGTGTCCATCCATCCACCTACCCTATCCCTAGATCCATCTCTGTCTGTCTGTCCATCTGCCCCATCCCTAGATCCATCTCTGTGTGTCCATCCATCCAACAACCCCACCCCTAGATCCATCTCTGTCTGTCCATCCATCCACCTACCCCCCCCAGATCCATCTGTGTCTGTCCATCCATCCACCTACCCCATCCCTAGATACATCTCTGTCTGTCCGTCTGTACATCTGCAACACCCCTAGATCCATCTCTGTTTGTCCATCTGTCCTTCTTCCCCACTCCACTATATTCAGCCCTATCTGTCCATATACCCCACCCCTAGATCCATCTCTGTCTACTCATTCAGCCCTACCCCTACATCCATCTCATCTATCTTTTTATCTATGTACCCATCCATCCCATCCCAAAAAGAATATCTATCTATCTATCTATCTATCTATCTATCTATCTATCTATCTATCTATCTATCAACATAGATCTAGGAGTGGAGGATGCGTGCATGGATGCATAGATAGATGTGGATATGGCACATCAGGTCAATGAGAAGTATTCCGTTTCCATAAAACAAACATTTCATTTCAGTGTTGACTCCTCTTCATAATATCAAGTCAAACCAGTCTGGAAATGCAAAATCAATTCATTCCCTTTTGACCCTATCAAAAACGCTTTCTCTGCCTCAGTTTTAAACCAATTGTCACCCTGTCGATGAGACGGCATTTCCCAAGAGGAAAACGTTCCGTCAGGACAAATTCTGACCGCCTCTAGTTTGAAGCACAAATTGTATAACGTGGAGGCATGTGTTTGTGGTGTATTTAAAAGGGTTAAAATGACAAGCTGCCAATTTAATTTGTAAGGGGGTTTCCTGGTCCTTGTAAGGGGGAAACCGTTCCATACCCCTCATGATTTTGGTTGCCCTTCTCTGTACCTTTTGCAATTCTAATGTATCTTTATTTGATTTGAGGCGACCAAAACTGCACGCAGGGTCCAAGGTGTGGGCGTACCATGGATTTATATAGAGGCAATAGGATATTTTCTGTCTTTTTCTCTCTCCCTTTCCTAATGGATGCTCACAGTCTGGTAACTTTTTTCATTGACGTTGCACATCGAGTGGATGTTTGCAGAGAACTATCCACAACGACTCCAAGATCTCTCTTGAGTGGTAACAGCTAATTGAGACCCCATCAGTGTGTATGTACAGTTGGGATTCTGCTTTCCAATGTGCATGACTTTGCATTTTCCACCCTTGAGTTTCATCGGCCATTTTGTTGCCCCGTCACCCAGTCTAGTGAGATCCCTTTGTAATTCCTCGCAGTCTGCTGTGGACTTAGCTGTCCTGAGTGATTTGACGTCTAACGTCTCTGTGAGCATCTGCCGTGCCCAGAGCAGTGTTGATGTTGGGTTCTGTTGGGGTGGAAGTGAAAACCCCGTGCAGTGTGTTATCGAGAGTGTTGTGAGCAATAGCAAGGTGGACAGGAACGCACAATTCTTTCCCCTTAGCTTCTTCTCTCTGTGCTGCTAAGGTTTCGGGCGGCTGGGGCGTGTCTTGACACCACTCGTCATCGTTTTCCTTTGCTGCTATAATGTTTATTGCCCTGGTTCACGAAGGTCTCACAGTGCGTCAGAGCCCAGCTGTCCTCCGAGCGTCCCCCGGCGAGACCGTGAACCTCAGCTGCTCCTTCGAGAACAGACAGGGCAGCGTGGCCAAAGCATCGTGGACTAGAGCACCCGGAGTCGTGCTGGAATCTCACCATCCCTTCTACAAGGGGAGGCTCAATGTGTCCGACCTGGATCTGCTCCGGAAAGGGGAGGTCACGCTGACCCTGTCGGAGTTGGAGAAGAGGGACTCTGGTCTGTATCAGTGTCACATCAGCATCCGCCAGGGAGAGAGCGGGACAGGAGCGGGCACCGAGCTGCAGGTGATGGGGAGAAACCAGAGTGACACAGGTGAGGTGGGGAATGGGGGCATGGAGCCTTCCCCCTCTCCGGCCCCAGGGCAAGGGACTGGCTGGCTCAAGGGACTGAGAATCCCCTAACGCTCCTCTCCATCGCTCAGGGAAAGAACCTGCCCCCCTAGGGTGCTTCGCTCGGGAGCTCCTGTACCAGGTCACCATCGCCTTGGGGCTCCTTCTCATCCTTGGCCTGGTGGCCACCCTCCTCCTGAAGAGACGCCGAGGTACCAAACCGGAGCCTTCCCCCTGCTAAACTCCTGGCCTCCATGGGCCAGAGACTCTGCTCGTGAACACACCCGAGTGGCCGTCTGTCCGTTGTGGTCCATGCTGGGCTGTCTGTCCATAGAACTAACCTCCCACATCCTTCCTTCTCCTCCCGTCCCTAGATCTCTGCAACTTCCCCCTTCACCCCAGACTCTCTCTCACACTCCTCCATTTTAACGTTTCTTTCTTCTCCCTTCTTCCGCAGCACCGCCCCCCTCGCAGCCCCGCCAGCGGCAGCCGAAGGTGAGAGAATGCAGGCTGGGCCCTGTTCCATACAGTGCTTGGGTCTGGTCTCCGGGTGCCAATAAGGACTGGTACAATACAGTGAGGGGAGAGAACCCAGGAGTCCTTGCTCCCATCCCCCCTGCTCTAACCCCCCAGTCCCCTCCCAGAGCCAGGGATAGAATCCAGGAGTCCTGACTCCCAACCCCTCCGATCTGGGGTAACACTGTGGGATTTGCTCCCTGGGAGCTGCCTAAATTGGCCTGAATTAAGAGACCAGATCTGGGGTGACGGCGTCCTCACAGTGTGTCTGTCCAACACAGGGCCACAGCAGCCGGGGGGCCGAGGAGAGCGAGAGCGTGCAGTACGCAGAGATTAAAATCCAGACTCCAGGACGCAGGGAACACACCTCCAACCACGCCCAGTGGCGCTGAGTCCCTCCGCACCCAGCACCACCTGAGTCCCTCACACTCGCAGCCACGCCGCCAGGAGGGAATTCCCCACAGGAGGAGACCCTCACAGGGTTTGAGGGAGAGCGGAAGAAAATTATGGGTGTGAAAGTCCATGTGAACCCCAACAAAACCCAACTAGTCCTCTCTACGGCAGGGAATAATCGACTAGGGAAATGCCTTCTCCGGGGCCTCCTGGATATAACTATATCACGTCCCTGTGTGTTATTTCCCTGTCCTCTCTGGCGTGATTGCAACGCCTCCCTGTGGCACGTGACCAGCTGGGGGTAATTAGCGCAGCGTCTGGTCCCTCTTCCTAACTGAGCACGAAGAGAAACGCTCGCCCAGCTCAGCATGGTGTGGGTGGTGGAACTGGTCTGAGTGACCAGCATGACTGCTCCAGCCGGCTGGACTTGCTCAAAGAAAGTGATTTTTTTTGGTCTAAAAATAAAATAATTTCTTTGTGTGAAAAATTGTCTGTTTTCAGAGTTTTTTGAAAAAATGTGTTTGGGTAACCTTCCAACGCGGCTCCTGTTTCCCACCCGGACCCCATGAGGAACTATGGGCAAGTCCTTTGTTTAGGTTAGAGGGGTCGATGCCACTTCCGGTTTCTTTCCGCCCTCACTGAGATCCACTTCCACTGTCTCCCCCTCCCTTTGAAGCATTAATACCAGTTTCACCCGCCCCCCCCCCCCGCTTTAAATCCTGGGGGATCCACCACTCCCCGGAACCCTCCCCCTCGTCTTTCCCACCAGGATCATCGAGAGCGTGGCACCCAACGGTGGGCAAGTCGTCCATAGTCCTGACGCCACATCCGGTCCACTCCCGCCCTGTCTTGGGCCCACTCCATGGACGGTCTTCTGTCCCCCTCCCCCATCACCTGCTCTCCTTGGGACCATTTAACCGCTGCAGAACCAAACACACCCCGAAACTTTCCCTCGAGGCCTCCTGTTTCCCACCCGGACCCTGTCGGGCTTTGCACCAAGGCTGTGGGCAAACGCCCCATCGTGGCAGGCGGCGTGACACCGCTTCCACGTCACTTCCGCCCTCCTTGTGGCCTCCTGGCCTCCCCTCCACTTCTCCTCTCCTGGAACATCAGGTTGTTACAGACACAGCTGAAGTGTTCGCAAATCAGTCAGTTCCTCTCTAGTGATGAAACAAACACACGTCCCCTTTGAAAAATATGGAGACGAAACTCACTTGAGTAACGCACCAGAAACTGATGAACTCTTGACCTTGCATTTTGAGATTTCCTTATGCTACCCCCTGAGCTGCTTCCCTTTTTGTCTAAACGTGAGAAACCAGGTGCAATAACTTGCAGGTCGAACACCTGCGTGGAGGATGCTGATGCCAGAGAAATCCCCCGGGCTCCATGGTGTATCCCTGGCTTTCATTGTAAACGAGCAAGAGTCAGGCCCACGCGCGGAGCGGCAGATCCCACAGCGCTAACAGGTAGAATTGGCGGGAAAAGCGAAGTGGGGCAAAGGTCAGCCGATCCGAACGCTGAGGGAAACAACGGCTGCGGGCTAAAAACAGAACGGACCGTCTGGAAGGCGGGCAGCTGGGCAGCAGAGGAGCCAACCGCGGCCTCCCAACTCGACCCCCGTCTGCCCCCGGTCCCGCCCCGACTCCACCCTTGCCCCGCCCCCATTCCAACCCCTTTCCCAAAGGCCCCGCCCCAACTCCGCCCCCTCCCTGCCCCCATTCCAACCTCCTTCCCCAAATCCCCGCCCCTGCCCTGCCTCTTCTCCGCCTCCTCCCCTGAGTGCGCTGAGTCCCCGCTCCTCCCCCCTCCCTCCCGGAGCTTGTTCCGCCACGAAACAGCTGTTTTGCGGCAGCAAGTGCTGGGAGGTGGGCAGAGAAGCAGGGACGCGGCGCGCTCAGACGATGAGGTGGAGGTTCGGTGACGTGAGGTGAGGTGGGGTCGGGGGGGAGCTTGGTTGCTGGTGTGTGCAGAGCACCCACTAATTTTCCCCCATGGGTGCTACAGCCCCAGAGCACCCACAGAATGGTGCCTGTGCCTGACAGGGCGGTATAAAAGTCAGTGTGTCAGCAGACAGCCAAGGGGTAGGTGGAGAGTGAGTGGACGGTGAGGAGAAGGAGAGAAAAGCAGAGAGAAGCTTGCTGAGCCGTCCATCTGTCCGACAGCCGAATGGGGAGCCGACGGAGCAGCAGGACATTGACCCGTCCTGTCCAGCAGCAGAGGGAGGAGACGCAGAAACCCAAAAACTGTGTGTGTGCATTTGCGTATATCTGTGTGTGTGTTTACATCTATATATAATAGCTGACACAATATTCTCCACCCCACTGCAAGCTGCATTTATAAAACATATTTGCTTCTTCTTACGTAAATATCAACGTTATTGAAACAAACACGTTTGCACTCGGAAATATATCTGTCTTGGGAATGGACGACTCACCTTGCTGAGAGGAAAGTTCTAGCAGAACGAACGGAGTGAGTTTCTGACTTTTCCCCAGTGCAAATGTTTGTTTTGAAAACACCCTAGGTCCCGACTCGGTGTAGGAGGAGAGATTGAAACAGAGAAGAGGAGGTGATAGAAGGCTAGAAAATAAGGCTGTTCACCCCGTCTCAGACTACATGAGGAAGGGGTGTTGGGTGGGATTTCAAGCGCTCCCAGGTCAGATGTTCAGAAAACAGATTTTCCATCTATATTTTAACACTTGTTTTTCTCCTGAATTGGGACAAAAAGGTGAAATATTGGAAATTTGGGTGGAAAGTAAAATTCTAGCAGGAGAGACCCCCCCCCGAGCCAGCCCACTCCCATCACTGCCTGGATCACATTCGGGGCAGCTCCCCCCTCTCAGAGCGATCAGCTCACGCTCTCTGCAGACTCAGGCATGGGTCCCACCCGTCCCTGGTTAGAGAGATTTCCTTGCACCTGTGAGGGCTAGAAGTATTTTTGGCTCTGCAAGCTGAGCACCTAGAGATCGACTCCAGCTCATGGGACGGAAACCGTGGTCAGTTATTTGTGCGTGGCACCCGGCCCTGACTCCGACACTTCTGTAGCTGATTGTAACTCACCCCTGGTCCCCGCTTCCCTCCCAGCTACCACCTTTGCAGAAGCTGCAGCCCTGAAAGAGGCTGAATTTCCTGTTTTTCACCACGATGCGCAGGGGTGAAAGTGAAGACAGAGCCCCGAGCAACTCGGCACGTTTCAGCCCACCACAGAAACTGCAGAAAGTTCCAGTCGCAAATGGACCCTCCCTCATGCTGCTGAGTGCTGCACAGACCCCTCCCCTCTGGGAAAGATCGGGACCCCTGTCGTGCCAGGCTCTGCACAGACCTGAACTGAAGGATGACAAAGGGTCTGGACTCCTGGGTTCTCTCCCAGCTCTGCGATGGGAGTGGGGACTAGGGGGTTAGAGTCAGGGGGGCATGGGAGTCTTTTTCTGCTAGACCACACTGAACCAGAACTTAGGATAGAACCCAGGAGTCCTGACTCCCAGCCCTCCCCCCGGCTCCACCTCTCCTCACTCTCTCCCCACAGCTGCAGTGTGAGGATGGTGCCCGTGGGAGCCAGCTGAGGTCACTCAATCAGGGTGAACGGCAAACAGAACGAGGAAGACAAACCCCAAAAGCTGGTGAATATTCCAATACTGAGATTTACCCAGCCAGCCCCAAACAGCCTCTGTACGAGCTCCCTGGTTACTCAGAAGCCCAAACAACGCAGTTCCCTTAAACTGCCCGGCCTCGTTGCATTTCAGAGCTCTGTTCATTTACAGATCTTTCTAACCAGTCTCTAAAGTTCGGCCTTGGATCAGGTCAGTCTGGGAGTTCATTGATTCTTTCTGGCCCTGTCTCCTTTCTCTGAGATATATTACACTCCTAACGTCACACCCCAAATGCAAAATTGATGCAGGAAGGGATGACAAAACATCGCTGAGTGCATCCCAAGAGCTCCCCACCCTTGGTTCTGATTTACTACAGCTTGTATTGGGTTAGAAGCCGTACCAGTGTAGAACAGAAATGGTTTCTCCAAATCACGTTCAATAACACGATTGAATCTCTTTATAAACTCAAGGTAAAACTTGGTGAGAAGAATAGTGGATTGGATCTGCTGTTGCAGCAGGATTCCCGTATGTCTCATGTGATCTTCCCAAGAGCTAAAGAAAAGAGCTACTTTATCCATACAAGCTCCGGCAAACGTTTGGAACCCAATTAACATCAACTTAATGTAGATATTACTGTTGTTTATAGTACAGGAATCTTGGCATTTAGCCATGAAAGCAATATGGTCGTGTTCCTGTTTCCCTTCTCATACAAAAAGAACAGGAGGACTTGTGGCACCTGAGAGACTAACCAATTTATTTGAGCATAAGCTTTCGTGAGCTACAGCTCACTTCGTCGGAAAACATTTCTGTACAAAACATTTCTGTATAACGCAGATAAAGACTGTCCGGAGCATGTTTGGTTTTTTAGAAGGAATACGCTGATGGCAAGAGATACGTAATATTTATATATATAAATATACCTCAGGGTGTGAAAATAAAAGATATTAAGCAAAAATTCCTTTCTGTAAAATAATGTTATTCCTCATGAAAAAATATCCCAGAGAGGGTAAGGAGCATGACCCAAGATGAGAGAATGAACTGAGGACTGAACCCAGGAGTCCTGGCTCTCAGCCCCCCATCTCCCCTTGCTCTAACCACTAGACCCCACTCCCCTCCCAGCACGGGCCAGAGGAATGCACCCCCCCACCCCCGTCCAGTCCTCGTCCCCAGCCTCTTGCTGCAGCCATCTCAGAAGCTCAGGCCACAAAACTTTCCACCCCCCCCCAGGTGACATTTCCGGAGGATGCTGAGGCTGAGCTGAGCTGGGCCGCGGAGCTCCCCAGAGAGCAGGGACCATGGAGCAGCTGCCAGCCCTGAGCACCGTCCTCTGCGCCGTCCTCCTCATCCCCACCTGGGGAGCAGGTACTAATTTTATGTGTCCATCCATCCACTTACCCCAACCCTAGATCCATCTCTGTGTGTCCATCCATCGACCTACCCAATCCCTAGATCCATCTGTCTGTCCATCTGTCCTTCTACCCCACTCCACTATATTCAGCCCTATCTGTCCATTTACCCTATCCCTAGATCCATCTCTGTCTGTCCTTCCATCCACCTACTCCATCCCTAGATCTATCTGTGTGTGTCCATCCATCCACCTACCTTATCCCTAGATCCATCTCTGTTTACCCATTCAGCCCTACCCCGACATCCATCTCATCTATCTTTTTATCTATGTACCCATCCATCCCACCCCAAAAAGAATATCTATATCTATCTAGATCTAGGGGTGGAGGATGCGTGCATGGATGCATAGATAGATATGGATATGTCACATCACGTCAATGAGAAGTATTCTGTTTCCATAAAACAAATATTTCATTTCAGTATTGACTCTTCTTAATAATAGCAAATCAAATCAGTCTGGAAATGCAAAATCAAATCATTCCCTTTTGACCCTATCAAAAACGCTTTCTCCCCTACATTTTTAAACCAATTGTCACCCTTTCGATGAGATGGCATTTCCCAAGAGGAAAATGTTCCGTTAGGACAAATTCTGACCCCCTCTGGTTTCAAGCACAAATTGTATGAAGTGGAGGCATGTGTTTGTGGTGTATTTAAAAGGGTTAAAATGACAAGCTGCCAATTTAATTTGTAAGGGGGTTTCCTGGTCCTTGTAAGGGGGAAACCGTTCCATACCTCTCATTGTTTTGGTTGCCCTTCTCTGTACCTTTTGCAATTCTAATGTATCTTTACTTGATTTGAGGCGACCAAAACTGCACGCAGGGTCCAAGGTGCGGGCGAAACATGGATTTATATAGAGGCAATAGGATATTTTCTGTCTTTTTATCTCTCCCCTTCCTAATGGATACTCACAGTCTAGTGACTTTTTTCACTGATGCTGCACAGTGAGAGGATGTTTGCAGAGAACTATCCACAACGACTCCAAGATCTCTCTTGAGTGGTAACAGCTAATTGAGACCCCATCAGTTTCTATGTATAGTTGGGATTCTGTTTTCCAATGTGCATGACTTTGCATTTACCATCATTGAGTTTCATCGGCCATTTTGTTGCCCAGTCACCGAGTTTAGTGAGATCCCTTTGTAATTCCTCGCAGTCTGCTTTGGACTTAGCTGTCCTGAGTGATTTGACGTCTAACGTCTCTGTGAGCATCTGCCGTGCCCAGAGCAGTGTTGATGTCGGGTCTCTGTTGGGGTGGAAGGAAAGCCCTGTGCAGTGTGTTATCGAGAGTGTTGTGAGCAATAGCAAGGTGGACAGGAACGCACAATTCTTTCCCCTTAGCTTCTTCTCGCTGTGCGGCTAAGGTTTTGGGTGGCTGGGGAGTGTCTTGATACCACTCCTCGTCGTTTTCCTTTGCTGCTATAATGTTTATTGCCCTGGTTCACGAAGGTCTCACAGTGCGTCAGAGCCCAGCTGTCCTCCGAGCGTCCCCCGGCGAGACCATGAACCTCAGCTGCTCCTTCGAGTACAGATGGGGCAGCGTGGACAAAGTGATCTGGACCATAGCACCCAGGGTTGTGCTGGAATCTTACCATCCCTTCTACAGCGGACGGCTCAGTATGTCCGACCTGGATCTGCTTCGGAAAGGGGAGGCCACACTGACCCTGTCTGAATTGGAGAAGCGGGACTCTGGTCTCTATCGGTGTCATGTCAGCATCGGCCAGAGAGTCAGAGGGACAGGAGCGGGCACCAAGCTGCAGGTGATGAAGAGAAACCAGAGTGACACAGGTGAGGTGCAGAATGGGGGCACGGGGCCTTCGCCCTGTATGGGGTGTCAGCACCGATCCGGCCCCAGGGTGGGGGACTGGCTGGCTCAGGAGGTGGGAATGGGTTACGGGGCTGTCCCCTCTATGGGGCTTTAGTCCAGGAATCTCCTAACCCCTCATTTCTATTGTCTAGGGCTTCCAGGGGGGTGTCCACCTACCCTACCCCTAGATCCATCTCTGTGTGTCCATCCATCCACCTACCCCACCCCTAGATCCATCTCTGTCTGTCCGTCTGTCCATCTGCCCCACCCCTAGATCCATCTCTGTCTGTCCATCTGTCCTTCTTCCCCACTCCACTATATTCAGCCCTATCTGTCCATATACCCTATCCCTAGATCCATCTGTCTGTCCATCTGTCCTTCTTCCCCACTCCACTATATTCAGCCCTATCTGTCCATATACCCTATCCCTAGATCTGTCTCTGTCTGTCCATCCATCCACCTACCCCACCCCTAGATCCATCCCTGTGTGTCCATCCATCCACCCACCCCACCCTTAGATCCATCTCTGTGTGTCCATCCATCGACCTACCCCACCCCTAGATCCATCTCTGTCTACTCATTCAGCCCTACCCCTACATCTCATCTATCTGTTTATCTATGTACCCATCCATCCCACCCCAAAAAGAATATCTAATCTATCTATCTATCTATCAACATAGATCTAGGGGTGGAGGATGAGTGCATGGATGGATGCATTGATAAATAAGGATATGTCCCATCAGGTCAATGAGAAGTATTCTGTTTCCATAAAATAAATTTTTCATTTCAGTATTGACTCCTCTTAATAATATCAAGTCAAACCAGTCTGGAAATGCAAAATCAAATCATTCCCTTTTGACCCTATCAAAAACTCTTTCTCTCCCCCAGTTTTAAAACAATTGTCACCCTGTCGACGAGACGGCATTTCCCAAGAGGAAAACGTTCTGTCAGGATGAATTCTGACCCCTCTAGTTTGAAGCACAAATTGTATAAAGTGGAGGCATGTGTTTGTGGTGTATTTAAAAGGGTTAAAATGACAAGCTGCCACTTTAATTTGTAAGGGGGTTTCCTGGTCCTTGTAAGGGGGAAGCCGTTCCATACCCCTCATTGTTTTGGTTGCCCTTCTCTGTACCTTTTGCAATTCTAATGTATCTTTACTTGATTTGAGGTGACCAAAACTGCATGCAGGGTCCAAGGTGCGGGTGTACCATGGATTTATATAGAGGCAATAGGATATTTTCTGTCTTTTTATCTCTCCCCTTCTGAATGGATACTCACAGTCTGGTGACATTTTTCACTGCCGCTGCACAGTGAGTGGATGTTTGCAGAGAACTATCCACAACGACTCCAAGATCTCTCTTGAGTGGTAACAGCTAATTGAGACCCCATCTGATTGTATGTACAGTTGGGATTCTGTTTTCCAATGTGCATGACTTTACATTTACCACCCTTGAGTTTCATCGGCCATTTTGTTGCCCAGTCCCTGAGTTTAGTGAGATCCCTTTGTAATTCCTCGCAGTCTGCTTTGGACTTAGCTGTCCTGCGTGATTTGACATCTAACGTCTCTGTGAGCATCTGCCTTGCACAGAGCAGTGTTCATGGTGGGTCTCTGCTGGGGTGGAAGGGAAAGCCCTGCGCAGTGTGTTATCGAGAGTGTTGTGAGCAATGGCAAGGTGGACGGGAACGCACATTTCTTTCCCCTTAGCTTCTTCTCTCCGTGCTGCTAAGGTTTTAGGCAGCTAGGGAGTGTCTTGATACCACTCGTTGTCATTTTCCTTTGATGCTATAATGTTTATTGTCCTAGTTCACGAAGGTCTCACAGTGCTTCAGAGCCCCGCTGTCCTACGAGCTTCCCCCGGCGAGACCGTTAACCTCAGCTGCTCCTTCAAGTACAGACAGGGTACCGTGGCCAAAGCGACGTGGACTAGAGTACCCGGAGTCATACTGGAATCTCACCATCCCTTCTACAGCGGACGGCTCAATATGTCCGACCTGGATCTGCTCCGGAAAGGGGAGGTCACGCTGACCCTGTCGGAGTTGGAGAAGAGGGACTCTGGTCTGTATCAGTGTCACATCAGCATCCGCCAGGGAGAGAGCGGGACAGGAGCGGGCACCGAGCTGCAGGTGATGGGGAGAAACCAGAGTGACACAGGTGAGGTGGGGAATGGGGGCATGGAGCCTTCCCCCTCTGCAGCCCCAGGGCAGGGGACTGGCTGGCTCAAGGGGCTGCGAATCCCCTAACGCTTCTTTCCATCGCCCAGGTAATAAACCTGCCCCAGTAGGGTGCTGTGCCTGGGAGCTCCTGTATCAGGTCGCCATCGCCCTGGGGCTCCTTCTCATCCTCGGCCTGGTAGCCACCCTCCTCCTGAAGAGACGCCGAGGTACCAAACCGGAGCCTTCCCCCCAGCTAACCTCCTGTCCCCATGGGCCAGGGCCTCTGCTAATGAACAGATCCTAGTGGCCGTCTGTCCGTTGTGGTCCATGCTGGGTTGTCTGTCCATATAACGAACCCCCCATGTCCTTCCTTCTCCTCTCGTCCCTAGATCTCTGCAGCTTCCCTCTTCACCCCAGACTCTCTCTCACACTCCTCCGTTTTAACGTTCCTTTCTTCTCCCTTCTTCCGCAGCGCTGTCCCCCTCGCAGCCCCGCCAGCGGCAGCCGAAGGTGAGACAATGCAGGCTGGGCCCTGTTCCATACAGTGCTTGGATCTGGTCTCCGGGTGCCAATAAGGACTGGTACAATACAATGAGGGGAGAGAACCCAGGAGTCCTTGCTCCCATCCCCCCTGCTCTAACCCCCCAGTCCCCTCCCAGAGCTGGGGATAGAACCCAGGAGTCCTGGCTCCCATCCCCCCTGCTCTAACCCCATAGTCTCCAGTCCCCTCCCAGAGGTGGGGATAGAACCCAGGAGTTCTGACTCCCAACCCCTCCGATCTGGGGTAACACTGTGGGATTTGCTCTCTGGGAGCTGCCTAAATTGGCCTGAATTAAGAGACCAGATCTGGGGTGACGGCGTCCTCACAGTGTGTCTGTCCAACACAGGGCCACGGCAGCCGGGGGGCCGAGGAAAGCGAGAGCGTACAGTACGCAGAGATTAAAATCCAGACTCCAGGACGCAGGGAACACACCTCCAACCACGCCCAGCGGCGCTGAGTCCCTCCGCACCCAGCACCACCTGAGTCCCTCACACTCACAGCCACGCCGCCAGGAGGGAATTCCCCACAGGAGGAGACCCTCACAGGGTTTGAGGGAGAGCAGAAGAAAATTATGGGTGTGAAGGTCCGTGTGAACCCCAACAAAACCCCACTAGCCCTCTCTACGGCACGGAATAATCAACTAGGGCATGGTCTGACCCTCAGGAAATGCCTTCTCCGGGGCCTCCTGGATATAACTATATCACGTCCCTGTGTGTTATTTCCCTGTCCTCTCCGGAGTGATTGCAACGCCTCCCTGTGGAGCGTGACCAGCTGGGGGTAATTAACGCAGCGTCTGGTCCCTCTTCCTAACTGAGCATAAAGAGAAACGTTCGCCCAGCTCAGCATCGTGTGGGCGGTGGAAGTGGTCTGAGCGACCAGCGTGACTGCTCCAGCCAGCTGGAATGTCTCAAAGAAAGTGATTTTTTTTTGGTCTAAAAATTAAATAATTTCTTTGTGTGAAAAATTGTCTGTTTTCAGCGGTTTTTTGAAAAAATGTGTTTGGGTATAAACTTTTGCTTTTTCTCCCTCACTTCCCTCTTCTCTTCAGTCTCCTTGTCGTGGTCCAAAATCTTACAATCATTTCTGAAAATTTGCTTTTCAGAAAATCAACATTTGTCCCCTTTTGGAAAAAAATGATACTTTCCTGAAAATTTGACATTTTGTTCTGGAACATCATTCCCTCCCCTCCCCTCCCCCCCCGTGAAAATGTTTCATTTTATTCCTGAAAATGGGGACACTTCCCTCCCCCCTCCCCCACAAAACAATATTTTTTTTTCATGAAAATCTTTTCTCCCCTGTAAATTGGAATTTTGCCCCCCCTGCAAATGTTGTTTTTTAAAATGATGAGTGGGGGGAGAAGGAAAAAAGAGAGAAAAAGAAGGAACTGAATATAAATCACTGGGGAAAATCAACCAGCAATGTCGAGAAGTAATTGAAACACCAGGGGGGAAATTGGTCTCTGATTTTTTCCCCTTTCGGTATTTGCCATTTTTGTGGGATTTTTGTCCCTCCCGCACTTTTCTCCCCTGCCCCCCCCCACCTCCCCATTGTTCCTGACCTGGGGAAGGGGACTCACTCCCTTTCTGATACCCCCCAAATACATCCCGGAACCTTCCAATGCAGCTCCTGTTTCCCACCCGGACCCCATAAAGAACTATGGGCAAGTTGTTTGTTTATGTTAGAGGGGTCGATGCCACTTCCGGTTTCTTTCCACCCTCACTGAGATCCACTTCCACTGTCTTCCCCTCTCTTTGAAGCGTTAACCCCAGTTTCACCCGCCCTCCTTTAAATCCTGCGGGACATGAAACAAATACACTTCCCCTAGTGTTCATTTTAAGTAAGCAAGAATCTCTCCTCAATTTGAAGCTGCAGGTCACAGAGCTCTAAAAACAGAATTGGCCGAAGTAGGGGAAAGGTCAGCAGATCATAACTCTGAGGTACACAACGTCTGCAGGGTAAAAACAGAACGGACCGTTTGGAATGTGGGCAGTTGTCATGCGCAAGACAGTCCTGACAGGGCCGTATAAAAGTCAGTGAGTCAGCAGACAGCCAAGGAGTAGGTGGAGAGCGAGTGGACGGTGAGGAGAAGGAGAGAAAAGCAGAGAGAAGCTTCCCTGAGTGGTCCATCTGTCCGACAGCCGAATGGAGAGCTGAGGGAGCTGCAGGACACTGTCCTGTCCTGTCCAGCAGCAGAGGGAGAAGATGCAGAAACCCAAGGAGAACACAGCAGCGGAGGGAGGCAGAGAGAGAGCGCAGGAGAAACAGTCAGCAAGCAGGGTCAATCGGTTCTAGCTCCATCTAAGTCAATGGGGCCAGATCCCAGCTAGGGTCAGCTGGCCAGTGCTCCACTGGAAGCAATGGGACCAGAGCCCCAGTTTGTGTCAATCAGCTGTAGCTCCATCGGAGTCCAAGGGGGCCAGACCCCCAGTTGGTGTCAATCGTCTTTAGCTTTTCTGACTTCAATGGAACTGATTTACAGAGACTTAGTACCTGGCCCCACTGAGGTCAGTGCAGGTGTGGCTGCTTGACACCAGCTGGGATCTGGCCCCAACTTTTTGCCCCAATTCACCCTGTCAGGATACATGCAGTTGCTGAAATTAATGAGTCTGTCTCCTTAACGCTCCCAGGCTACAGGGTCTCCCTGCTGCCCCTAACCCGCCTCCCTCTCCTCCTACACCCCCAGGAAGGGTAACTAGCCCAGTGTGGTGCTACCCAGGGCCGTTCTTAGGATTTATGGGGCCCTACGCAGTATTATGAAACTAGTGCCCCTAGGCCTGACAGCAGCCCTGCGGGGGGAGGGACGAGGCAGCAAAGGACACCGAGGCGCCTGGCCTGCCTCATAGCGGCGGAGCGTCACGGTTCCCCGCAGAGACCCCCGGACCCTCTGCCTCATGCAGAATGCGCGGTGCCGGTTCATTCGGCTCTGTGAATACGGCCCCTGCCTAAGACACTGCAGCGCATACTGGGTGTGCGGGAGCCGACCCACTCTTACCTGCTGTCGTGGGTGGGGGTGAAGCTGCCACTTGGGGAGGCTCGTTCCCCAGCCCACCTGTGGCCCCGCCCATACTCCACCCCTGCTCTGCCCCAGGCCCCGCCCCCACTCTGCCCAGGCCCCGCCCTCTCCCCACTGTTTCCCTCCGCTCTTCCCTGCTCATCCCCTTCCAGCCAAACCCCTGAACTCAAATGAAGCAAATGACATTTGAAAAGACCACTCTTCCGCCATTTCTTTCTAAAGAAAATGGAGCATGTTTCCCACTGCAGGCCCGATGGTGAAGACTGGACATGCAGAAGGTACCTAATTAAAAGCACTACATTTGGGAATAAAAAATGTCAGTCACAGGGATTTTGATATACCCTGAAGTTTGTCAGAGATTTATTTGCAAAAGCTTTGTAGTAAGGGTGAGTCAGCTGCCCTGCTGAACACAGCGTTAAATATTATGGGATACATGAGGCAGCTCTTCTCTGTTTTACATTTTCTTATTCAGTATTTCTAACCTGATTTTATATTCTAAATGTACTCTTAAGCCTTCAGAAAGTAATCATTCCAGATTACTACATATTTAACTCACTGACACAAAGACATTATTTTAAATTAATTGATCACAGAGGTTTCGTGTGTTCATAACAACGTTCACTCCTTTTAGAAAAAGGGAACACTAATTTACTTTGTGTGATCTCCATAACAATAGACGTGTTTATGAAATTTCACCAACTTTAAAAAACATGTTTTCAAAGATTTTAGGCATAACAAAGGATTTTATATCTTACTAAGGTACTGATTTTGCTGGAGCGTTCTCTTAAAACTAGTTCATCAGATAGTCAGAAGAAAGGGAAACTCGTTTGTCCAGCTATCTGGAAGGAAAGGGGTGTTAAGGGCGCTCTTCACCAGGGGGGGTGAAGGGAGAATGGGATGGACAGAAAGGACAGGAAGACTTTGGAAGCAAGTTTTTTTGTCCTATAGTCATTAAAATGTGTATTTTAGAGAAGGGTGGTCTTTTGAAGGATTTATTTAAAAAACTATATGTCTGAAGATCCAAGCATTTAAGGCTAAAGATGAATACTCAGATGGTGCATCTATAAATCTATGCAAGGATTTTTTAGAGATGTGATTTTACAATCTTCAGCAACACACTAATTAAATATTTTTAAAGTAAATTTTAAAGTAAGGTCCTGTAGACTAACAAGTTCCGAGTAAATATTACAGTAATGCACAACTGTTTTGGTCAGTAAATTCAGAAACTAACCGTATATACCTGCGGATTGGCAAATGCCTGTCACATGGCTTCATTACCCCATGAATGGCTCTTTAACAGTTTCAATGTTGTGCTAATAGGTCTGGCAGGCTGGAGGCTTTTTCACTTTTAAGTATTGGATCCCCTCTGGAGGAAGACTCACCAGGCTGCAGCAGCAGCCAGCTGTGGTGGGAGCCTACAGGAAGGGTCAAAAAGGGATAGGAAGAGGCAGGAGGGAGGACATTAAGACCCAGGGGTGCCCCAAATTTTTGGGTGCATATGCTGCATATGCCTAAGGATGGCCCTGGGAGGGATAGATCCTGTGGGGGGAAGGATGGAGGGACATATTGTCGAGGGAAGGCTGGATGGATAGATAGAGGGAAGGATGGGTGGATGGATACTGCACAGGGATGGATAGATAACCGAGGGGAGGGTGGATGGATTAGTTTAGATAGATGGGGATGTATGGGGATGGCTCAATATGGCTGTGGGGATGGGGAGGGATGGACAGATGGATCTGGGGGAGTAGACAGACCGACCCCCAGGCTAGCTAGCCAGGATTTGCCGACATACCTGCTGCCCAGGTGGGGATGAAGAGGAGGACGCAGAGGACGGGGCTCAGGGCTGCAGTTGCTCCATGGTCCCCGCTGTCTTGGGTGGCTTTGCAGAGGGCTTTCCCCTTCACCCCCTCCCCTGGTTCTTGTCATGCAGACAGGAAGCAGAAGACCAGAAGTCCTAAGCGCAGACAATGCAACGTTTATTGGGGTTCATTTCCAAGCAAGAATATTCCAAAGCCCTTTGCACCAGTCGGGCTTATCTCTGTATGTGATAATCTGTTCCCCAGTGTTCCCTTCCCGACTCCGACGCCGCAGAGCGTTTACCCCGCGCCCCCCCGCCCGGCTCCGACGCCGCAGAGCGTTTACCCCGCGCCCCCCCGCCCGGCTCCGACGCCGCAGAGCCTTTACCCCGCGCCCCCCCGCCCGGCTCCGACGCCGCAGAGCCTTTACCCCGCGCCCCCCCTCCCGGCTCCGACGCCGCAGAGCCTTTACCCCGCGCCCCCCCTCCCGGCTCCGACGCCGCAGAGCGTTTACCCCGCACCCCCCCTCCCGGCTCCGACGCCGCAGAGCCTTTACCCCGCGCCCCCCCTCCCGGCTCCGACGCCGCAGAGCCTTTACCCCGCGCCCCCCCGCCCGGCTCCGACGCCGCAGAGCCTTTACCCCGCGCCCCCCCTGCCCGGCTCCGACGCCGCAGAGCCTTTACCCCGCGCCCCCCCTCCCGGCTCCGACGCCGCAGAGCCTTTACCCCGCGCCCCCCCGCCCGGCTCCGACGCCGCAGAGCCTTTACCCTGCGCATGAAGGGCCCTGAGTGGTGATCCTCACGGGGGGGGGGTCACTAGAGTCCTTGGGGGGGCAGGGGCAGGTCTGGCTCTTGGGGGTGCAGGATTGGGGCCCTGGGGGGCTGGGGCCCAGGGGAGGGTTGGAGCAGGACTGTGTCTCTGGGGGCCAGGCAGCCCGGGGGGGGAGCTGGGGCCATGGGGGGGGGCTGAGCTGGGATCCCGGGGGGCAGGAGGCCCTAGGGGGTGGGGTTAAGTGTCTCAGGGGTGGGGGCTATGTCCCTGGGGGGCGGGGCTGGGTCCCGGGGGGCGGAGCTAAGTCCCTGGGGGCGGGGCTTGGCCCCGGAGGGGGAGGTGGCTAGGGCTCGGTCCCTGGGGGTGGGGTTAAGTGTCTCAGGAGTGGGGGGGCTATGTCCCTGGGGGGCGGGGCTGGGTCCCGGGGGGCGGAGCTAAGACCCTGGGGGCGGGGCTTGGCCCCGGAGGGGGAGGTGGCTAGGGCTCGGTCCCTGGGGGCGGGGTTAAGTGTCTCAGGGGTGGGGGCGGGGCTATGTCCCTGGGGGGCGGGGCTTGGCCCCGGAGGGGGAGGTGGCTAGGGCTCGGTCCCTGGGGGCGGGGTTAAGTGTCTCAGGGGTGGGGGGGGCTATGTCCATGGGGGGCGGGGCTGGGTCCCGGGGGGGCGGAGCTAAGCCCCTGGGGGCGGGGCTTGGCCCCGGAGGGGGAGGTGGCTAGGGCTCGGTCCCTGGGGGCGGGGTTAAGTGTCTCAGGGGTGGGGGCGGGGCTATGTCCCTGGGGGGCGGGGCTTGGCCCGGAGGGGGAGGTGGCTAGGGCTCGGTCCCTGGGGGCGGGGTTAAGTGTCTCAGGGGTGGGGGCGTGGCTATGTCCCTGGGGGGCGGGGCTTGGCCCCGGAGGGGGAGGTGGCTAGGGCTCGGTCCCTGGGGGCGGGGTTAAGTGTCTCAGGGGTGGGGGGGGCTATGTCCCTGGGGGGCGGGGCTGGGTCCCGGGGGGCGGAGCTAAGTCCCTGGGGGCGGGGCTTGGCCCCGGAGGGGGAGGTGGCTAGGGCTCGGTCCCTGGGGGCGGGGTTAAGTGTCTCAGGGGTGGGGGCGGGGCTATGTCCCTGGGGGGCGGGGCTTGGCCCCAGAGGGGAGGTGGCTAGGGCTCGGTCCCTGGGGGCGGGGTTAAGTGTCTCAGGGGTGGGGGGGGCTATGTCCCTGGGGGGCGGGGCTGGGTCCCGGGGGGCGGAGCTAAGTCCCTGGGGGCGGGGCTTGGCCCCGGAGGGGGAGGTGGCTAGGGCTCGGTCCCTGGGGGCGGGGTTAAGTGTCTCAGGGGTGGGGGCGGGGCTATGTCCCGGGGGGGCGGGGCTATGTCCCTGGGGACCATTAAAAGGCGCCGGGCGCTGGAAGCGCACGCGCGTTAGACCCGCCGTGGCAGTGGCGCGAGAGGGCGGCCGCCGCCGCTGGGAGAGCAGTGCGCAGCCGCGGGGTTCTGCTCCAGACATGCGCATTGGGGGCCGGGAAGGCGCGCGGGATTTGGATGCGCATGCTCAATCGGGAAGGAGGCTCGGAGGCGGCTTCCCGCCGGCTCGTTACTCTGGGCAAGGAAGAGCGGTCAGCGCGCATGCGTATTGAGCGCCCCCGGAATGGCGGCTGCCCATGCGAATCTTGTGCAGTCAAGAGGCGGGAAAGCTGGTTTCACGCATGCGCACTCAGGAATAATCCCCGTGAGAGGGAGGGGTAGACGCATGCGCACTGGAACGCAGTGAAACCAAACGAGTCGGCGCACGTGCCGCCGACTCTGGAGGGAACCGAAACTGAAATCAGGCGCATGCGCACCCCGGTGGCCCACCGAGGGGTTAGCACAGCGCATGCGTACGTATCGTGCCCCCAACTACCCTTCCCACGCCCCCTAACGGCCGCTGCCTGGCAGCGCGAGGCGCCTGTCCCCGCCGCCTTCTGTCTTTGCGGCCGTTTAACTAATTTGCATATTTCCCAGCGTGCCGTTTCCCCTCAAACCCCGTCCAGTAGCGCCTTTTTTACCCATTTCAAGGAGAAAATTAAGAAAAAAAATTTAAAAATATTAACTGCTAAGAACTATGTGATGTTACCCAAATTTCACTTCATTAACTAACAATAAGAAAAGGAGGACTTGTGGCACCTTAGAGACTAACCAATATTTTATCTCACCCTAAGCTCGTTATGTAGTCGAAATACACCTAGGAATTAAGGTCTAATTAAAATATTCATAATGACTCTTTAGGGGACTAGTTAATTTACTAACCCGACCCGCTTGGTGCTAATTCACATTCCGGTGAGGGATGAGCAAAACGGGCCCCATGGCGCACAGCGGAGCCAGCAACCGGGGCTGCCCCCCCAGTGCAAAGGAGGGAGGAGGGAGTTGATCTTCCAGTGCAAATGGGGGAAAGGGGGCACAGGCCCTCCAGCGACGAATGATCTGCCCCTGTGCAAAGAGGGGAGGGGGCAGGGCGTGGTGGTGTCCTCACGGCTCTGTGGGTCGCAGCCCCCTCTCGCGGCCCTGGAACGATCCCCCGGTGGACCCCAGAGGGAGCTGCTGGCCCCAGGGGCCGCCAGAGGAGGGCAGGTGTCCCAGGGGCAGCTGGCAGCGAGCTGGGAGCGGCAGGACCATCCAGGGGTTTCCATTGTCAGGGCGGAGACCGGTGCGCAGGCAGAGCTGGAGATGATGGGGGTCAAAGGGAAAGCGGGGTGAAGACACAGAGCGCGTAGTACGGGGGGGGGGGCGGGACGGAGCTATAGGCTACACAGGCCCCTAGCGCCGCCCTGGGGCAATGGGGCCAGTCCTGGCTGCCTGAGGACAGCGCCCCCCGCTCAGGGCCAGGGCCAGATTCTGGCTCAGGGCCAGATTCACCCGCAGACAAACCAGCCACGCACCTAGACCTCGAATTGGGCCACAATGGGCTTTGGGTCAGGTCCACGGGCCGTGGCACAGAAACACCGATTCCTCTGTGAATGCCGGGATTTGACCAAATCTCCCCAGAGTGGGACTGCAGTTTTCTAGGACCTTTTCTCAGATACCTTTTGAGGCGCTGCTGCCCTTGACTGCTGCCCTCAAGGAGACATTTTGCAGTTGTCTTCTACATCTCCTTCTCATCCGGCTGGTAAATATTCGTAGCTCCTGTGTGCTTTAATATTTCTGAGGGCACAGGAGAGTCTCACAGACTTGAGTAGCAACAGTGGATTTCATTGCGGTGCTCTTAACACACTGGAAACCTCCTTCCTACTGAGTCCTTTGTATTTATCATCACTATTTGTATAAACCTTCCGTGCACAGAAACCCGAGCCAATCTGAATAGTTTATAAGATTTGGCTGCCAAAACTTGTTCGTTATAGGTCAATGCTGCTAACATCCAGCCTTTATTAATACCCTAGATAGTGATTCTTTCTAAAGGTACAGACCAATACGTTCATAAAAAAAAACTTTGTTTCAATGAACAGATTGGGCTACCGTGGGGCTAGCTTTTAAGTGACTTTGGGCTATTCATGCAGTAGAAATCCGGCAACCCAATTCTGTCCAGTCTGTTCCTACGAATCCCGTAACCCGCCACCTCATGGCGCTCTTCACTTTAGCAGGAAATTCATTCGCTCGGGGTGCCAGTTTCCTGAGTTCAAACGGGCCCGGGTGTGATACCCACACTGCTGCAGTTTGGAAGAATTTCAGACGTGGTTTCCTGTTCTGAAATTACACGTCATCTGAACATTACTTGGTGTTTCCTTTTTTTATATAGGAACTAGCTGACAGGAGCACTGTGTCTAATTTCTAAGTTATTATCTGCAAAAAAACCCCTAGATTTTTCAGGTGCGGGATCCATGGGCACACCTGGAAAACAGAACGAGAGCGTCACTGAACCTACTGGGGCGGGGGGGGGGCGGGGGAAATGCTACGGGGAGCCCTATAAATACCAGAGAGAGAGAGAGAGAGGGAGAGAGATTCTGATTCCCCCAGGGAACGGGTCAAAAATGAATGACCCAACCACCGAGCAGCCCCGGGTTCGATGTTCCAATGTTCAGTCCAGTCTAGCTGATGCTGGCTCCACATTTCCTGTTTGTGATGCATTAGAGGTGCATGAGGGGATCTTGAGGCGGGAGGGATGGACGGACAGACACTGTGGGTGGGAGGGATGGGTCGAGACCGCAGAGAAATGGGGAGATCCTGCAGAAGGAGGTGGGTTAGAGTGGATAGATGGGTGTACATGGGGCTAGGTAGACAGACACGGAGCTAGGGGTGGGGTTAGATGAAAGGAAGGGTACAGATCTAGGGACGGAGCTGGCGGACAGATGTATAGATAGATCGGTATGGATGCTGTAGGGATGGAGGATGGACAGATGAACACATAAATGAAGTGGTGGGGTGAGATGAGTAGATAGATAAGGATCTAGACTTAGAGAACAGATGCAGCTGGATCTAGGGGTGGGGTAGATGAACGGATGGACAGAGATGGATCTAGGGATGGGGCAGGTGGACAGATTAAATTAGCCAGGATTTGCTGACATACCCGCTCCCAGGTGGGAGTGAGGAGGACAATCCAGAGGACAGGGCTCAGGGCTGGCAGCAGCTCCATGGTCCCTGCCCTTTGGGCGACTCAGTGGGGCCAGCTCAGCCTCAGCATCCTCCGGAAATGTCACCTCTGGGGGGTGGGGGGCGGTGGAAGGGTTTGTTTTGAGCACCTCTGAGACGGCTGCAGCGAGAGGCCGGGGACAAGGGATGGATGCGGGGTGGCGGGGGGTGCTATGCACAGTGTGAGGGGATGGCTGGTGAGTGTGCGTAGCTGCACCCCACTGGGAGGGAAGTGGGGTCTAATGGTTAGAGCACGGGGGGCACAGTCTGGGAGCCAGGACTCCTCGGTTCTCTCCCCGGCTCTGAGACAGGAGTGGGGGCTAGTGGGTACAGTGGTGCTGGGAGCCAGGACTCCTGGGTTCTGTCCTCAGTTCAGTGTCTCATCTTGGGCCATGTTCCTTCCCCTGAGGGAGCGGGGGGCAGGGCCAGCTGTCAGGGTTGACTCACCCCCGGCCCCCAGCCCTGGGTTCCTGCTGGCGCCCGGCTCACCTGGGCTGTGGGTCTGAGCAGGGGCGGCAGGTGAGCATGGGGAGGCTGCTGGCCCCCGGCTCCATCCTCCTTACCCCCCGCCTGACTGTGCCGGCTGCTGGGGCTAAGCTTATTCCTCTGGGTGACTCCCCTCGGGCCGGAGGAGAACCCAGGAGTCCTGGCTCCCAGCCCCCCCCACTCTAACCACTAGACCCCACTCCCCTCCCAGAGCCAGGAAGAGAACCCAGGAGTCCTGGCTCCCAGCCCCCCTGCTCTAACCCACCAGCCCCCACTCCCCTCCCAGAGCCAGGGAGAGAACCCAGGAGTCCTGGCTCCCAGGCCCCAGGTCAGAGGGGCCTGTGCCGTGCCTGGGTCCGTGGGGCTGGGAGTGGGGCTCCATTTGCTACTGTGGTACTCGCTGCCGTTTCTGTGGCAGGCCGGAGTGCGCCGATTGGCTCGGGGCTCTGTCTGCACTTGAGCTCCTGGGGGTCGTGGTGACAAACAGGAAATTCAGCATCGGGCGAGGCCGCCGCTTGTGCAAAGGCAGCTGCAGGCGGGGCGGGGGGTGATTTACAGTCAGCGACAGATGTGTCGGAGTCGGGGCCGTGTGCGATGCACAAATAACTGACCACGGTTTCCGTCCCGCGAGCTGGAGTCGACCTCCAGGCGCTCAGCTTGCAGAGCCAAAAATGCTTCTAGCTCTCATGGGTGTAAGAAATCTCTCCAGCCAGGGGCGAGTGGGACCCATGCCTGAGTCTGCAGAAACCCTGAACTGGTAGCTCTGGGAAGGGAGAGCTGCCCCAAGTGTGATCGGAGTGGGCTGGCTCAGGGGGGCTCTAACTCACTGGACCCCTCTCCTCTCCCAGAGCTGGGGAGAGAACCCAGGAGTCCTGGCTCCCAACCCCCTGCTCTGAACCCACAAGACCCCACTCGCCTCCCCGTGTACGTCACCGTCTGGCGAGCATAAAGGGCCGATTCAGGTTTGATTTTCTAGGGTTCCTTCCGAAAATGTAACTCTGCCCAGCTCGAGCCCCACCCCGAGACCAGGTCACAAAAATTTATGCTGTCAAAGCCTCTGGGCCGGATCCCAGCTGGTGTCAAGCGGCCGCGCGGCCACTGACCTCAATGGGGCCAGATCATGAGCTTCTGGGAACCCGTTCCACTGAAGTCAGATGCGCTACAGACGATTGACACCACCTGGGGCCTGGCCCTAGAGATCTCTGAAGAAGGATCACACCAGCAGCCCTGCAGGGGCCACAGTCCCCTCCCCAGACCCACCCACACCCCGTGGCGGATTTAGAGTTAGTGGGGCCCTGTGCTCAGCTTCATTTTTGGGGCCCCCCCCTCAGGACCCAGCCAAGAAAAAACATTCTCTCTTCTCTCCCCCATCCCTGTTTTTCGTTCTTTTTTTTCTTCCTCCTCCTCCTCTAGTATAAGGAATAGGAAGTAAATGAAAATCAAGTGAGGGACCTCGATGGCTTTTGTCGTCGAACTTTTTTTTCACAGACCACTTGAAAATTGCTAAGGGTCTCGGTGGACACTTAACGATCTTTCCAAATATTGTTTGTACCGTTAGCCAACTAGTGTAAAGTGCTTTGGATAAGAGCGCTTTATAAAAAAAACCATTGCGGTGCGGGGTCGGGCCAGGAGTTCGGGTGTGGGAGGGGGCTCAGGGTTGGGGTGCAGGGTCTGGGAGGGAGTTAGGGTGCAGGAGCGGGGTGGGGGTTGGGGTGCAGGGTCTGGAGTTACGGTGTGGGAGGGGGCTCAGGGTTGGGGTGTGGGGTCTGAGAGTTAGGGTGCAGGAGCAGGCTGGGGGTTGGGGTGCAGCGTCTGGGAGGGAGTTAGGATGCGGGAGGGGGCTCAGGGCTGGGGCAGAGGGTTGGGGGGCAGGGCGCTTACCTGGGGCAGCTTCTGTTTGGTGCGCGAGGTGCAGGTGGAGATGGGGGGGGTGCAGGAGTCAGGGAGGTCGGGGGGCTGGGGGTGTGTGAGGGGGGTGCAGGAGTCAGGGCTGGGGTTGTGGGGAGGTCAGGAGCGAGGGCAGGGGGCTGGGTGTGTGGGGGCCTCCCCTGGCCGCCAGCACCAGCCAGCAGCAGGAGCCCCGGGAGCCAGCAGGAGCCCGGCTCACCAGCTGGGCGAGCGCCCCGCACGCCACACCTCCAGCACGGCCCTTAAATGGCTCCCTCCCTGCTCTCCCCCGCAGCTTCTGCCCCCGCAAGGGTCCCCCCGCAGGGGGTCGTGGACGGTGCTGGGCTGCCCGGCCCGGGGTCCCCTTGTAGTTGGGGGGCCCCATGCCGGAGCACTGTGTGTTTGATTGTAAATCCGCCTCTGCCCACACCCAGGAGCCCGACGCCCGGAGCCACAGGCCGTTTCCTGTACCAAGGAGAACGGTAACGGCAGCGGCCACTAGGGGGTGACAAAGCTCCCGGGTACCCATTGCTCCTGCACAGCCCCTTCTGCTCGCTCCCCGGGGCCGCTCGACAGGGGCGCCATTGTTGGGGGGGCAGGGGGCCTCCGGCCCCACTGCCCGCGAGTTTTTGCCCAGCCAATAAGAACGCGGAGGTGTATCTGGGAAACAGAGTGAAAGCGTCACTGAACCCCTTGGGCGGGGGGGGGGAAATGCTACGGGGATGGAGCTCTATAAATTCCAGCGAGAAAGAGAGAGATACGGTTCCACCAGGGAATGGGTCAAAAATGAACGACCCAACCACCGAGCAGCCCCGGGTTCGATGTTCCGATGTTCAGTCCAGTCTAGTTTACGCTGGCTCCACACTTCCCGTTTGCAGTGCGCTAAAGATGCGTGAGGTGGGGGATTTGCCGACATACCCGCTCCCAGGTGGGGGTGAGGAGGACAATCCAGAGGACAGGGCTCAGGCCCGCCCTCTGGGCGACTCCATGGGGCCAGCTCAGCTCAGCCTCAGCATCCTCCGGAAATGTCACCTCCGGGGGAGGCCGGTGGAAGGGTTTGTTTTGAGCACCTCTGAGACGGCTGCAGCGAGAGGCCGGGGACAAGGGATGGATGCGGGGTGGCGGGGGGTGCTATGCACAGTGTGAGGGGCTGGCTGGTGAGTGTGCGTAGCTGCACCCCACTGGGAGGGAAGTGGGGTCTAATGGTTAGAGCACGGGGGGCACAGTCTGGGAGCCAGGACTCCTCGGTTCTCTCCCCGGCTCTGAGACAGGAGTGGGGCCTAGTGGGTACAGTGGTGCTGGGAGCCAGGACTCCTGGGTTCTGTCCTCAGTTCAGTGTCTCATCTTGGGCCATGTTCCTTCCCCGCCCTGTCATTTATTTTCTACGAGGAATAACATGATTGTGAATAAAGGAATTTTCACGTAATGGATTTTATTTCCACACATTGAAATATATCTATTTTTGCAACACGTGTCTCTTTGAATCGGCAAATTCCTTCTGACAAATCAAGCCTGCTCCAGACCGGTTTTTCCTGTATAAACCAGGTACCTTTTCTCTAGAATTCGGTTTTCTCTGGCAGCTGACTCCATTACACCATGTAATTTACATTCGTAAAAGGAAAAATATTGTCCAACACGGAATGAATCTGGAGAAATATTTCCTTTTCTTTACTGTTCTTCTCACACCCATGATGTGGAGGTCAGACCCACAGACAGAAGCAGAGGAAAGCGGAGAAGCCCCGCCCACGCAGAAGCCCCCGGCAGGTGGCTCAGAGTCCAGCGAAGTCTGACGGCTTCTGAACCTGGAGCTGGGAAAATCCGGCCGGTGACTGGCCCCCTGAGGGGCTAAATAAGAGACACCTGTCCCGGTGCCGGGGGCGGCTTGGAGCCAGCACCCACTGCGGGATCCACGGGGACAGCTGGGAAACAGAACAAGAGCGTCACTGAACAGACTGGGGGGAAACGCTACGGGGATGGAGCCCAATAAATACCAGAAAGAGACTGATTCCACCTCTGGGGTAGAACGCAGGGGATGTTTATACAGGGACCCCTCACGCGGCGCTGGGACACGGCCCCTCTGGAGTGGGTTGTGGGGCCTGGTAACATGGGGATCCCTCGCACAGTGCTGAGAAGCAGCTGCTCTGGGGTGGGGCAGGGGCTGGTTACCAGCCCGTGCAATGATGCCATGTAACTGTTTGGGACAGGAAGTGAAGGCAGAACCCGCGTGGAGGCGGTACCGTTCCAAGGCCGCAGGCTGAGGATGATTCCCAGGGAGAAGAGAACGATGAATGACAGGGAGATGATGGCTCGGTAAAAGAGGGGCCCAAAGACCCGACAGAGCTCACGTTCCCCTGCAGCCCCTAGACAATAGAAATGAGGGGTTAGGAGATTCCTGGGATGACGCCCCCTGGAGGGGACAGGCCCCGTGCCCCTTTCCCTGCCCCCCTCACTCTCACCAGTCTCACTCTGGTTTCTCCGCATCACTCTCAGCTCGGTGCCTCCTCCCATCCCTGTCTCCCCACGGTCGAGTTCGATGCAGCACTGATAGAGGCCGGAGTCCCGCTCCTGCAGCTCAGCCAGGGTCAGCGTCGCCTTCCCCTGTCTGTGCTCGTCCATCCTGGACACACGGAGCCGCCCCCGGTAGAAGGGGTGGTTAGAATCCAGCTCCAGATCCTCTCCGGATCCCCTGAGCCAAATTATCTTGGCTCTGCTGCCATGTCTGTTCTGGAAGGTGCAGCTCAGGGTCATGTTCTCCCCGGCTGTCATGTGGAGGGACCTGGGCTCCTGGGAAACTCCCAGACCAGCTAGGGAAGAGAGAGAACCCGCATCACACACTGGGTAGCCCCGTGCGGCAGGGTAGACCCGTCCTGGCCTTTAGAGAGAGCATCAGCCGCTGCATTCCTGTGTGTAGAGCTAATCCTCCATCTCTCTCTAGTTCCGTAGCCGTGTCTGTCTCTCTGTTCCCGGACTCTCCTTGGTGTGTCCATCCATTCTCCAGTCCTGGAGCCATCCATCCATCCTGCTACCTATCCACCCTTCCTTTCTACATCCATCCTCCCTTTCTATCCCTCCCGCCCTCCATCCACACTGCTCTGTCTACCCCCAGAGAAGAGCGGCAATGCTGGAGACAGGATAAATCCAGTCATTTGAGCAGTTACCCTGAACTCTGGGGCAAACTCACCTGGTTTCTGGGCAGATGCTCCGACATATGGGACCAGCGCTCTCTTGCAGCTGGCTGGAATTTCTGTTACAGCTTCGTTTGAATTAAAAATAAGAGAAGAATTTAGCGCAGTCAATGCAAAGTGAATGACCCGACCACCCAGCAGCCCCGGGTTGGCTGTTCTGGGAACAGAGCTCCCGTCCCCCTGGGACTCTAGACAACGGAAATGAGGGGTTAGGAGATTCATGGGCTGGCACCCCCTAGAGGGGAAATGCCCCATTCCCCACCCTCCTGAGCCAGCCAGTCCCTGCCCTGGGCCCAGATCAAAGCCGGCACCCCCCGAGAAGGAAAGACCCCATGTCCCAAGCCCCCCAAATCACCTCTGCCCGTCACAGTCAGGGTGGTCCCCGTGCCCTTCGCCTGCTCGCCCTGCGGGTGGGTGATGTAGCAGTGGTAGAGATCTGTGTCCCTCTCCATCAGCTCTGACAGGGTCACCGTGGCCTCTGCCCGGCCCTGCTGGTTCCGCTGGCTCTTGGCCAACCGCCCCTGGTAGAAGGGGTGGTCGGGGTCCAGCACGATGGCCTCCTGGGAGCCCCTGGCCCAGGTGACTTGTGTCCCGGTCTGGTTGTGGCTGTGGAAGGTGCAGCTCAGGGTGATGCTGCCCCCGGCCAGGACGCTCGCCGTGGGGGGCAGCTGCTGAACCCCGAGACCTGCAGGGAGAACGAGCCATGTGATGGACACAGGGCAGGGACTGTGCTGCTGTCACGGGGCGCTGGCCGCGTCCGTCTGTCTGTCCCCCTGGCCTTCCCGCAGCAGAGTCTGTCTGTCTATCATCTATCACTCGACCGCTCTACCCAGCCCGAGACCCGTCTGTCCTCAGCACTTTCCGTCCATCCACCATCGGCTCTGTCCATCCGTTCGTCCTCAGCTCTGTCCATCTGTCTGGCCACCCACCCATTTGTCCACAGCCTCATCCATCCGTCCTCAGCTCTGTCCATCTGTCCATCCATCCACTTGTTTATCCCCTGCGCCATCCAGCCACCCCCAGATCCATCTGTCCATCCACCCACCCATCCTCAGCCCTGTCTGTCCGTCCATTCATCCTCAGCTCTCTCATCCATCCACCCGTCTGTCCGTCCTCAGCTCCACCTATCCATCCATCCACCTTCAGCTCCATCCATCCGTCCGTCTGTCTTCAGCTCCATCCATCCATCCATCTCTCCCTCCATCCATCCACCCTCAGCTTTGTCCATCCCTCTGTCCTCAGTTATTTGGCCTTCCCTCCATCCATGCTCAGTTCTGTCCGCCTAGCCATGCATCCACCGCTAACCTGAACCACCCATTCCCCTCCACACCCCGCTACCCCGCTACCCACGAACCCCAGCCTGCAGCCCCGGGAAGCACATCGCATTTCAAGGCAATGCAAGTAACCATGCGGACTTTAGAGCACTTAGGAGAGTCAAGCTTTAAAGACAAAGCTGGTCTAAACCTTAACGATGATAGGCCAGACAACCCTCTAGAATAAACCTATCCATCCCGGTACAACCCCTGCACGTATTCCCCTATCTATCCATCCATCCACCCCAAACAACCCCTCCCTCTCTCCCTTTCCATCCATCCACCCCCCTCCATCTCTCTCCCTTTTCATCCATCCACCCCCAAACACCCACTCCATCTCTCTTTATCCATCTATTCCCCTAAACACCCCTCCCCTCTCTCCCTTTCCATCCATCTGTCCTCAGCTGTCTATGTATTCTGAAACCATCTCTCCATACCACTATGGGAGGGGAGTGGGGGTGGGTTAGAGCAGGGGAGGGGGGCTGGGAGCCAGGACTCCTGGGTTCTGTCCTGGGCTCTAGGAGGGGAGTGCAGGTCTAGTGGGTTAGAGCAGGGAGGGCTGGAAGCCAGGACTCCTGGGTTTTCTCCCGGGCTGTGGGCGGGGAGTGGGGGTCTAGTGGGTTAGAGCAAGGGGCCTGGAAGCCACGACTCCTGGAGTCTATCTCCAGTGCCCGCATAACTCTGAGCTTGTCTCACCAGCTGCTATTGAGGGGACGAGGAAGACGAAGCAGATGATGCTAGGGGCCGGCAGCCGCCCCATGCTCTTCGCAGGCTGGGAGCCGCCCCAGGAGTCGCAGACCGGGATCATCGAGCAGACGGGACCCAGGGACAACAAGAAACGGCTGCTCTGGAGCGAGCAGCCCAGGCGCGAGATGGAAACTCTTGTGGCTGGCGAGGGGGGAGGCGCCTGCTGAGATACCAGGCAGCCAGGAGATCACTGGGCCTGTGCACAGGTGGGTGTGAAAGCGAAACTGACCAGGGGTGTTGGGTTCAGCAGGAGGACGGGCTCATTTCTGCATCCCCGGGGCCCTCGGCCTCTCTGACGCAGCCGCTGGCCTTAGGGCTGTGGCCCCCCAGTGGTGATGGTTTCCTTATCGCTCCGTGGGTCCCAGCCCCCTCTCACTGCCCCGAAATGATCCCCCAGTGGATCCCGGAGGGAGCTGCTGACTCCAGGGACCGCTGGAGGAGATCAGCTATCCCAAGGACAGCTGGGAGCTACATGTCGGTGACAGGATCACTGGGGGGTTTCCACTGTCAGGGGGGAGCTGGAGGTGACGGGGGTGGATTGGGAAAATGGGATGTGCGGGATGAAAAGAGAGAGCATATTACAGAGGGGAGGGGGACAGCACTATAGACAAATAGAGAGTGTATTACAGATGGATGGATGGATGGACGGACAGAGGGCCCTACCACAGACAGATGGATGGAGACAGGGCCCTACCAAAGACAGATGGACAGAGCGATGGATGGATGGACACAGCAATGGGTGGACAGATGCAGACAGGGCCCTACCACAGACAGATGGATGGAGCCATGGATGGAGACAGGGCCCTACCAAAGACAGATGGACAGAGCGATGGATGGATGGACACAGCAATGGGTGGACAGATGCAGACAGGGCCCTACCACAGACAGATGGATGGAGTGGTGGTTGGACGGAGAGATGGGTGGATGCAGACAGGGCCTTCTCCACAGACAGATGGACAGGATGAATTGCTGACAGACAGACCGAAAGCGCTGAGGACGGATCGTTCCACCCTCTTCCATCCACCTCCCCCCCAATAAAACACACGGTGCCAAACCCGCCTACCTTACAGACAGGCCAGCTGTCCCTCTGCTACATCCCAAGGCTGACGGGGAGCTACAAGGAGGTGTGGGGACGGGGACCCCACTCCCCCTGCTCCCGATTCACAGGCCACCCCAGCTCTGAGTAGAGGGGAATCCCCCACAGCTGTGGGTGGTCTGGGGTCCAGGACACACAGAGGAGCGGGGCTGATCCATGCCAGCAGGGGTCGCACATGGTCACAGACACGTACACAGGCCCCTGTCACGTTTAATAGCACAGACGCACATGTAACTCTCCTCCCCCCCTTATCCGGCCCATCTCAGAGGTGCTGACCACAAATGCTTCCACCGGCCCTCGTAGGCTGACGCTTCCGGAGGATGCTGAGGCGGAGCTGAGCGGGCCCCGCGGAGCTGCCCAAGACAGCGGGGACCATGAAGCAGCTGCTAGCTCTGAGCCCCGTCCTCTGCATTGTCCTCCTCATCCCCACCTGGGCAGCAGGTATGTCAGCAACTTTTTGGCTAGCTAGCCTGGGCGTCGGTCTGTCTAGTCCCCCAGCTCCATCTGTCCATCCCTCCCCATCCCCACAGCCGTATCTAGCCATCCCTATACATTCCCATCTATCTAAACTAATCCATCCACCCTCCCCTCTGTTTTCTATCCACCCCTGTGCAGTATCCATCCACCCATCCTTCCCTCCATCAATCCTTCCCTCGACAATACTTGTCCCTCCATCCTTCTCCCCATGGGATCTATCCCTCCCTTCCTGAGATGTCTCTAATCTCTCGCTCCCCACACAAATCTTTAGCATGCTGCAAACAGAACACGTGGAGCCAGTGTCAACTAGACTGGATTTAACATCGGATTTGCCAACCCAGGGCTGCTGTGCAGACTGGATCGTTCATTTCCGTACTGAATGTGTCACTCACTGGAGAGTGAGAGTTAAGAGATCACATTCCCTGCTGATCTACCCAGAATACAAATGGCTACTTCCCCCAGCTCTTCTAGCTCAAGCTGTAGCAACTTGTGCTTTTAGATTTTGAGGTCCCCAGTTCAATCCGCAGGGTGTTGGCCAAGATGGTGGCCATCAGAAATGCACTAAAATATTCTCATAGCCATTAAGGCCAGAAGGGACCATCATGATCATCTGGTCTGAACTCCTACACCTTGCAGGCCACAGATCCTCACCCACCCACTCCTGTTTTTTCATTCAAACGAAGCTGTCGCAGAAATTCCAGCCGGTTGCAAGAGAGTGCAGATCCCAAATGTTGGAGCGTCTGCCCAGAAACCAGGTGAGTCTGCCACAGAGCTCAGCGATACGGCTCTTGATAAGGTGAGCAAATTACTGGATTTATCCAGCATCTGGGATTGCAGATCTTCCCTGGGGATAGACAGATGGATGTGGATCTAGGGAGCGAGGGACGAGAATGGATGAATGGATTGACAGACATGGATCTAGGAATGAGAGTTTGGATGGACGGATCTAGGACTGGAGATGGGTCTATGACCAGCTGGGTCTACAGATGGATGGAGCTAGGATAGGAGAATAGATGGATGGATCTAGGATCAGAGGATGGGTGGAGGGATGAAGGAGAATCAGGGAACAGAGAGACAGAAACTGCTACTAAACTAGAGAGAGATGGAAGATTAGCTCTACACACAGGAATACAGTGGCTGATGCTCTCTCTAAAGGCCAGGACGGGTCTATCCAGCTGCACGGTGCTGTCTGGTGTATGATGCAGATTCTCTTTCTTCCCTAGCTGGTCTGGGAGTTTCCCAGGAGCCCAGGTCCCTCCACATGACAGCCGGGGAGAACATGACCCTGAGCTGCACCTTCCAGAACAGACATGGCAGCAGAGCCAAGATAATTTGGCTCAGGGGATCCGGAGAGGATCTGGCGCTGGATTCTAACCACCCCTTCTACCGGGGGCGGCTCCGTGTGTCCAGGATGGACGAGCACAGACAGGGGAAGGCGACGCTGACCCTGGCTGAGCTGCAGGAGCGGGACTCCGGCCTCTATCAGTGCTGCATCGAACTCGACCGTGGGGAGACAGGGATGGGAGGAGGCACCGAGCTGAGAGTGATGCGGAGAAACCAGAGTGCGACTGGTGAGAGTCAGGGGGGCAGGGAATGGGACACGGGGCCAGTACCCCTCTACGGGGTACTGGCTCCACTCTGGCCCCAAGGCAGGGGACGGGCTGGCTCAGGGAGCGAGGAATGGGACACGGGGCTGGCTCCAAGCTGGAGTGGAGATCAGGAATATCTGAGCGATGATCATGCGGGGAGTGGGGGTGGGGGGGATCAGGTTTATATGGAACGATCTCCCTGCGATTTGAGGCAGTTTGTCTGCTGAGTTGTTCTAACTGCAGCTCTGGTGTGTCTCACATCCTGTCAGTGCCTCGGGGTGAGAGAGGTGGTTAGAAACCCGGACCCCCACTTCTCCCGTGCGCTCAGAGACGTCTCTCTCTCTGTTCTCTCGCTATTGGCCCGGGTTGGCTCTGAGCTCTTTGGCCTGCTGCAGGTGAGGTATGACCCGGCCCTGCTGACTCACTGCGGGAAGATCAGACTCATACTGGCAGCTGCGAAGGGCCTTTTAATAAGCGCTGGTGGAGACTGGGGGAGTTTTCTTGCAGTGTTTGTTGAACAGGAAATTGGTTGCTGAATGCAGGGGTGAGTGAAGGGCACACACGACCCCAGATCCATAGACACAGAGAGGAGCACACAGTGCCAGAAATCAGACACCCACAGCCCCATAGACACGCAGCCGCTGACCCAGAGAGAGACCAGAATGGCCCCGTGACCCACACGGCCCCACCACGCTCTTTGGTGTGTCAGTCTCTTGAGATTCGCTCCCGTTGGTCCCATGTATGAATGGAGGTTGCTGGCTATTAGCCCAGACCCCAGGAGGGCAGCTGGCCACTAACACGCTGCACCAACCGAACCGGACCCTCCTCTGTGGCCTCCATTTGGGAGCAACTCCACAGACATCACCGGGGTCACTCCAGATTCACTGAGATCAGAATCAGGAGTGACGCCATTGGTGTCAGTGGGCTCACTCTGGGGTCACCCCAGAATCACTGAGATCAGTCTATGGCCCCAATTCCCTTGGCATCAGTGGGGTCACTCTGGATTCACACTGGGGTCACGGAGACCAGAATCCAGACTGGACTCCATTCACTGCAATGGAGTTACTCCAGATTCACTTTGGGAGCTCTGAGATCAGAATCCAGCCCTGACTCCATTAGGATCAGCGGAGTTACTCTGCATTCACACCGATATGGTACCAGTGAGATCAGAATCCAGTGCAACAAAAACCACCAGAAATGGCTTCCTAGGGCTCTTCCCAGGAGAGAACTGGGAACATTAACATCCTTCCTTTTATTTAGACGACAGAAAGGAATCGAAGCGGGATACCAGCACAGAACTCACCATCTACAGAGCCACGATTGCTCTGGCAGGCGTCAGCATCATCCTCTTAGTTACCAACCTCCTGCTGCGCGGACGCAAAGGTATTTACTCCTCCTCCCGTGCTCACTCCATCTGCCCGTTCTTTCTGCAATCAAAATGTACTTCTCTTCCGTCCCACTGGTGCAAGGGGGAATGGGAGCCTCCGATCTACATTCTCCAGTCCTCTGTTCAGTTCGTACACCTCCATTCATCTCCTCGAACAATAACCCATGCCTCCTTTTTCCTCCCCAGACACCCAACGCCAGCAGCCGGCAAAGGTGAGACCATGAAAATTGGAGCCTGAGTTCAACTGGGTGGCAGTGTTGGTTTCAAGACCGTGCTGAGGCGTGGTCCCTGTGACTCTGGTAGAAATCTGACCAACGGAACACAGGAGAGGGTTCGGGGTGCTTTAGCCCTTAACTATTACAGTCACAGAAGCTGCAAAAGAGTACCAGATTATCTATCATCTAGACCAGTGGTTTTCAACACCGAGGGCTTCAGTGGGTGCATCAATTCATCTCGATATTTGCACCAGTTTACAACAGGCTACATAAAAAGCACCAGCAAAATCACTAGAAACTAAAATATCATACAAACAGTGACTTGTTTATACTGCTCTGTACACTCCACGCTGAAATGTAATATTTATATTCCAATTGAGCTTTTCTAATGATATGGTAAAAATGAGAAAGGCAGAAATTTTTCAGTAATCGTGTAGCTGTGACGCTTTTGTATTTTGATGTCTGATTTTTTAAGCCAGTAGTTTTTGAGTGAGGTGAAACTTGGGGAATGCGAGACAAATCAGACTCCTGAAAGGGGTACGGTAGTCTGGAGAGGCTGAGAACCACTGATCTAGACAGACAGACGTGCACATGGGGATAGGCAGACATGTACGTATGTACACATCAGGGTGCAGAAAGACAGGTGGACTGATAAAATCTCAACTCGCAGCCCCTCTGCTGTTCCAGCCCTGGGCTCCCTTCTCCGCACGCAGCTCTGCCGGTGCCTCTCAATCCCAAGCTGTAGCCAATTGGGGGGGTCCCTCTGGGGGCTGAGTCACACCGGCCTGAGGCTATGTGTGCTGGGGACAATAGCACACACGAATCCCCCACCACAAAGCCAGGGTCCCCATTTTACCCACTTCCCCCTTAAATGCACTAAAGGGACTGGAAAGAGGGCAGCGGGAGATGGAGCCCTGGTGACTTGATTTGTGTCTTCAACAGGGGGACAGCAGAGCTGGTGGTAACACGAGCGAGGATCTGCACTACGCCAAGATCACTTTCAAGGCTCCGGCTCACACAGAATACGCCTCCATCCTGACCCAGCAGCTCTGAAGAGTCAGATCTGACTGTGCAGCAAAGGGAGAGGCAGGGAACGGCAGGAGATCCCTTCATCATACAACCTTGGAGGCATCTCCCAGGGTTAGTGCTCGCTTAGTCAACGCGCTGAGCCTTTTGCTTCTGGACAGTTACTTACAGATGACCGTAGGGATAGATGTGTGAGGCTGTGGGCCAGATCCCCAGCTGGGGTCAATCATCTGTTGCTCCATGGGTGTTGATGGGGCTAGATCCCCAGCTGGTGTGAACTGGTGTCACTCCTCTCACCAGGAGGGGAGGCAGAGTTCAGCCCGGGAGCCTGGCCCACAGGAAAGGAGGCACCCAAACTTCCAAGTGGTGCCCCACAGGAGTTCAGGTGCCTCATTCTCTACGAGGCAGGCTCCTTGGAAGAACTACATCTCCCATGATGCACCATGTTCTCTCTCGATGAGGGGACGGTGTTATGGGAATCCCTAGCAGGGATGCATCATAGAATATACACTCTGGCCCAAAGAGAACGAGGCCTGGAATGACAACTCCTACACAGCCCTGCTTTGAATCAAAACAGTTCGGGTTTTGAGATTTTTGCCACAAAGTTGAAATTCTCTGCCGAAAATAATTAATGAGTGTAAAATTTATTTGTCGAAATTTTCTGTGGAAAAAAAAAAATCCTTTTCTCTCCATCAACTCTAAAGCTGAGATTCCATTTTATTTTTTTTTGGTGCTGCCTCTTTCTTGAAAGAATAAAACTGACCAGCGAAAAGACGTTTCTCGGTCACGACCAACTTGATGGCTTCCGCTGGGTGTTATATATAGCCACGCAGTGGGCTGTGAGTGAATGAGTTTCTGTGTCTTTATCAAACACAAAATCAAACAGACCGAGAGCGTGAGGTCAGGGTTTCTGAACGAAGCAGAGAAAGCAGCAGCAGCAAGAAAAAGCATCTGGACGCAAGGACATAAAAGGCTCGTTTTGCAGACTTTACACAAAAATAAAAAAGAAAGGGCTAGATGCTGATCTCAGTGACCCTGAGCTAAATCCAGAGTGTCCCCACTGATGTCAATGCAGCCAGGGCCAGGTTCTGCCCTCATTGAATCTAGAGTGACACACGGGGTAAATTTGGAACGTAATGGAGTCAGGGCTGGTGTCTGATCTTAGATAAATTAGGAAATCCAGATTGCTTTGACAGGGGTAATTGTTAGAGCCATAAAACAACCAGTGAGGGACCATATTTATTCTCTCTCAAAGATTTCAGATCAAACCGAATCCTAACAAGTGAGGAGATTCGTTTTCCCCCAGATCAGTCAATGCAGCAAAATCTCCAGAGATCCAAAAGTCCTCCTGGTGTCTTTTCCCACCCAAATATCTCAGGGCTTTCTAAGCGGAAGGGAGACCAGAACACAGGCCACATTCCCATCATTGGATTGTCTCCTCTTGGGTTACAGGAAGGAGAGCTTCTGCATGTTGCTCTGGTCAGGAGATCTGGCATTCTAAGACCCTCAGGGATGCAGAGATGTGTCTCTTTGCTGATCACAACTGGCCCTTTAAGAAAAGTGATGTCATATCATCCTGCCAATCCAGGAATCCAACAGGCCAAATGCTTTAAAGGGCTGTAGGCTCACTGGTTAAAGGTACAGAGATGCCACTGAGATGCCCCCGGTTAATAGTCAATCTTGCGTTAGGGGTTTGCGTCCAACCAGTCAAGGAAGTCAATTGGCTGACAACTTTCAAGGACCGTGCATTTATTGGTTAATGGTGCACCACAGAGATGACATCACAGGTTAAAGGTCAACGCTCGTGTAGACATGAGGGATCTGATTGGCTAAACATTTTCAGGGGCTGTAAGTGTGTTGGTTAATGGTGCAGGTGTCAGAAGTACCACAAGTCGAAGTTCCTGGAAGGTACCCCATCTAGTTAATCCAACTGGTGACACCGTTTTAGAGTTATTGATTAGCCACTGGGGGGGTTAAAGGTCAGAGTTGATGTAGACACACCATCCCGGCAATCCAAATAGCTGAATGGTTATAGGGGCTACTGATCACAAACGGTTAAAGGTCAAAGTTCATGTAGGTGCACCATCCAAGCAACCCCAGTAGCTAAACGACTATAGAGACTCTTGATCCCAAGAGTTCAAAGGTCAAGGTTCATGTAGGTTCGGAGGTCACGCTCCCAGGCCTTTGCTTTGGCCTCTCTGCGACGGGCCTCTCTCTTCCCCACTGTAGCTGCCCGTTCCGTCCTAGGCTGCTGCTCCTTGGGCCGCGCCACGGCACTGGAGTCATTGGCGTTGAAGTGGGTGACCTTGGGCCGGAGGTCGCTATGGAAGCCCAAGCCCTTCTGGTCCCTCTTGAGGATGGTCTGGACGGGGAACTTACGGCCGGTGCCCTCAGGCCCCAGCCCGGCCTCGCAGTCCCAGCCCCCCTTGACCATGAGCTGGAAGCCGACGTTGCTCTCGGGGATGTGGTAGCGGGTTGGAGGGAGCGGGTCACGCCGGTTGAAGAGGTGGGCAGTGGAGCGTTCATGGAGCTCCATGCTATCCTTGCTGTAATGTGTCTGACACACGGCGCAGTATTTCCTCTCCGCTGGAGTCCTCCTGATGGGGAGACAATGGGGTCAGGGGCTTCTAGGATGAGCATATTGGTTGGCTTAGGAAGGTGGGGAATGGGACATGGGGCTTTTCCCCTTTAGGGGCCGCTGGTTCCCATCCAGCCCCAAGTTGGGGGAACTGGCTGGTTCAGGCATGAGGGGAATGAGACATGGGGCCTTTCCTCTCTAGAGGGTGCTGGCTCCGATCCAGCCCCAGGGTGGGGTGGGGACTGGCTGGGTCCAGGGCAGGGGAACAGAAAACTCACCTGGCCATCCTCTCCTCTGGCTGCGCAGTTTCACGCTCCTGTAGGATCCTCACCACGTCCTGGTGCCCGGCTTCCTCGGCTAGGTCCACCGCGTCCCGCCCCTGCGACTCGCACACTCCCACCCACGCGGCTCCCCGGGTCAGCAGGTACCTCACGGCCTCCCCCTGGCCTGCGTAAGCAGCACACATCACTGCCGTCCAGTAGTAACCATCCCGGTAGTTCACATCGCACCCCTCCTTCTCCAGCAGCCGCTGCAGGGTCCCCATGTCGCCCTCCTGGGCCGATCTCAGCAGGAGGTTCCCCCTTCGAGGGTCCGTCTGACCTGGCCGGATGATGGATGGCTCAGGCACCCCCAGGGGCCTCAGTGGGGCCTTGCGTTTCCGTGGGAGGCTTGAGCTGTCGCCCGAGGCCAGGAGACTCTCATAAAAGCTCCGGGCTTCCTCACCCTCTACGTCCCCCTCCTTTTCCCGGTGGTTGGCAGGGGAACCGACCCGTTTCCGGAGCTGCCCATCCTTCCAGCAGTCCGATTCCTCCCGGGCACGGGTGAAGGTGATGAGCTGGGGGCCGTGGTTCATGGCTGGCGGTGGAGACAGGGGATGGAGGTGGGTCACTGGGTGGGATCAGCCTGTTTGGGGGCAGGAACAAAGTCAGCAAATGAAGGACACTGAGTGGTGATCCTCATAGGGGGCACTAGTGTCCCTGGGGGAACAGAGGACAGGGCCATGGGGTGGGGCAGGTCTGGCTCTTGGGGGTGCAGGGCTTGAGGAGGGTGGGAGATGGGGCCAGGTCCCTGGGGGAAAGGTGGGGGAAGGCAGGTGTCTCTGGGGGCCAGGGCTACATCCCTACAGGGGTGGGGCAGGGGCCCTGGGGGGCAGGGCAAGTTCCATGGGATGGGGACAGGGCTAGCTCCCTGGGTGGCGGGGCCGGGACCCTGGGGGGCAGGGGGAGGGGTGGGACTAGGTCCCTGGGTGGTGGGGCCAGGGCCATGGGGGGGCAGGGGAAGGGAGGGGGCGGGGCTAGGTCTCTGGGGGCAGGGAAAAGGAGGGGGCAGGGCTAGGTCCCTGGGTGGTGGGGCCAGGGTCATGGGGGGGCAGGGGAAGGAAGGGGGCGGGGCTAGGTCTCTGGGGGGCGGGACTGGGGCCATGGGGGGGCAGGGGAAGGAAGGGGGCGGGGCTGGGGCCATGGGGGGGCAGGGGAAGGAAGGGGGCGGGGCTAGGTCTCTGGGGGGGCAGGGCTGGGGACATGGGGGCGGGGAAGGAAGGGGGCGGGGCTAGGTCTCTGGGGGCGGGGCTGGGGACATGGGGGCGGGGAAGGGAGGGGGCGGGGCTAGGTCTCGGGGGGGGCAGGGCTGGGGACATGGGGTCGGGAAGGAAGGGGGCGGGGCTAGGTCTCTGGGGGGCGGGACTGGGGCCATGGGGGGGCAGGGGAAGGAAGGGGGCGGGGCTAGGTCTCTAGGGGGCGGGGCTGGGGCCATGGGGGGCAGGGGAAGGAAGGGGGCGGGGCTAGGTCTCTGGGGGGGCAGGGCTGGGGACATGGGGGCGGGGAAGGAAGGGGGCGGGGCTAGGTCTCTGGGGGCGGGGCTGGGGACATGGGGGCGGGGAAGGAAGGGGGCGGGGCTAGGTCTCGGGGGGGGCAGGGCTGGGGACATGGGGTCGGGAAGGAAGGGGGCGGGGCTAGGTCTCGGGGGGCGGGGCCAGGGCCGTGGGGGAGGGGTTAAGTGTCTGGGGGGCGGGGGGAACGGCTGGGACCCAGAGGGGCGGGGCTAGGTCCCTGGGGCGGTGGGGGGCGGGGCTGGAAGCTGGCCCCGGCCTTGACCAAACTCCCGCTCCCCTTGGCCTTCACCCAGAAGCCTCCGGGGCCCGACTCACCATAGAGACGCCGGAGGCCGGAGCAGCCCGCCGCCGTCCCCAGACGAAGGGCCGACGCATGCGCATTAGAAGGCGCTGGGGAGCTGGAGGCGCACGCGCGTTAGACCCCGTCGCGGCGGTGGCGCGTGAGGGCGGACGCCGGTCGGAGAGGAGTACGCAACCGCAGGGTTCTGCTCCAGACATGCGCATTGGGGTCCGGGAAGCCTCGCGGGATTTGGATGCGCATGCTCAATAGGGAAGGAGGCTCGGATGTTCTCCTGTGGGCTGGTTACTCTGGGCAACGAATAGCGATCACCGCGCAAGCGTATTAAGCGCCCCCGAGGTGGCGACTGCACATGCGCATAGTGTGCCGGGGAGAGAGCAGCTTTTACGCATGCGCACTGGGGAATAATCCCTGTGAGAGGGAGGGGTAGACGCATGCGCACTGGAACGCAATGAAACCAAACGAGTGGGCGCACGTGCCGCCGACTGTGGAGGGAACCGAAACTGAAATCAGGCGCATGCGCACCCCGGTGGGCTACCTAGGGGTTAGCACAGCGCATGCGCATGTATCCCGCCCCCAACTACCCCTCTCACGCCCCCTAACGGCCGCTGCCGCGCAGCGCGAGGCGCCTGTCCCCGCCGCCTTCTCCTGTCGTTGCGGCCGTTTAACTAATTTGCATATTTCCCAGCCTGCCGTTCCTCCTCAAACGCCGCCAAATAGCGCCTTTTTTTAACCCCATTTCAGTGAGAAAATTAACAAAAAATATGAACTAAAAATATTAGCTGCCAGTAACTATGCGACTTTGCCCAAACCTCGCTTCAGGAACTGACCCTATTTTATCTCACCCTACCCGGGCTGTGGAGTCGAACTATGCCTAGGGATCGAGGTCTAATTAACATATTCATAATGGCTCCGTAGGGGACCAGGCAGTTTACTGAGAGGGGATGCTTGGTGCTGATTCACAGCCTGGCGAGGGATGAGCAAAACGGGCGCCATGGAGTACAGCAGAGCCAGCAACCGGCGGAGCAGCGCCAGCCTCAGAGACGGTAAAAGAAGGCGGAGGGGCTCAGGAGGCCACGCCCCTTCGGGGAGCCACACCCACTGAGTGGGCTAGGCCACGCCCATTCATTGAGCAGGCCACGCCCCTTTGGGCAGGCCCCACCCATCGCAGTAGAGGCCACACCCTCATCGAGCTTAGACCACGCCCCCTGATGGGCAGGCCTTTCAGAGAGGCCACGCCCCTCTTGGATGAGGCCACGCCTCCTTATGTGCAGGCCTTTCAGAGAGGCCACGCCCCTCTTGGATGAGGCCACGCCTATTTCTGATGGCTCCCAGTCCCACCCTGCTCTGACCTGCCAGACCCCACCCCCTTCCCAGGGCCAGGACAGAACCCAGGAGTCCGGGCCCCCTGCCCCCCAACATGCGTCTGTCTTGTCGTTCTCTGGTCTCCTGTTCCTATGAGCCTCCGTGGGGCCCCTCCCATGATGCTCCGCGCCCCTGCCCCAGGGTCCCTCCCTTCCCTGCCCCCTCCCTCTGAGCTTTGTAGTTTCACAGTGTCCCTCTCCCCATTCACTCCAGCCAGGCCCAGGCAGCTACAGGACTACAATTCCCATGGTGCCTTGCGGTTACACCCCCTGCTTGTGCCCCCCCCCTCCCCGGACACTTTCTATCACCCTGGTTGTAGTTTGATGGAGTCCAAAGCCCCAGTCATCCCCCTGGAGCTCAAGGAATGCAGGCACTACAAGTCCCATGATGCCATGCGGCACACCCCCCGCGTCGCTCAGGCCCCCTTCCTGCCTTGGTGAATAGTCAAAAGACACGGAGGACTCCCCCTTTGCCCCCACGCCCGGGAATGTAGTTCCGAGGGGCCCCGCTGCCCAGTCATCCCAAGGAACCTGGGGTCGCTGGAGAACTACATCTCCCGCCATGCCCTGCGGCCTCCCATCATTCCCCGCCCCTCGCCCCCGTGCGTCTCCCCGATTTGCATTGTGGGAGCGGCAGTTCCCGAGCGGCCGCGCTCCCGTCTGCTCCTATGGGGCGCCTCCGACTGTAAAACTACATCCCCCGTGATGCCCCGCGCGCCTCCGCGTCTGCGCGCTGCGGGGGACAAGCGGGGCGGCCGGGGCCTGAGCGCGTTGGGCACCTCTTGCAGCTGAACGCGAGCTGAGATCCCGGCGGTGAGTGGGACGCCCCCCCCCCCCCCCGTGCAAAGCGGGCAGGGGCCGGGGGAGCTGCCCCCTAGTGCCTGGGGGGGGGGAGAGAGAGGAGGGAGCTGATCCCCCCCGTGCAAAGGGGGCAGGGGGCGGGGGAGGTGGGAGCTGATCCCCCCCGAGCAAAGGGGGCAGGGGAGCTGCCGTAGTGCAAAGCGGGCAGGGGCCGGGGGAGCTGCCCCCTAGTGCCTGGGGGGGGAGAGAGAGGAGGGAGCTGATCCCCCCCGTGCAAAGGGGGCGAGAGAGGAGGGAGCTGCCGTAGCGCAAAGGGGGCAGGGGGCGGGGGAGCTGCCCTAGTGCAAAGGGGGCGGGGTGGGGGGAGCTGCCCCCTAGTGCCTGGGGGGGGGGAGAGAGAGGAGGGAGCTGATCCCCCCCGTGCAAAGGGGGCAGGGGGCGGGGGAGGTGGGAGCTGATCCCCCCGAGCAAAGGGGGCAGGGGGCGGGGGAGCTGCCGTAGTGCAAAGGGGGCGGGAGAGGAGGGAGCTGATCCCCCCGTGCAAAGGGGGCAGGGGAGCTGCCATAGTGCAAAGGGGGCAGGGAGGGGGGAGCTGTTCCCTAGTGCCGGGGCGGGGGAGAGGATGGAGTTGATCCTCCTGTGTAAAAGGGGGCAGGGGGCACCGACCCACAGTGCAAAGGTGTGGGAGGCAGGAGTTGACCCTCCAGTGCGAAGGGGGCAGGGAGCGGGGGAGCTGCCCTAGTGCAAAGGGGGCGGGGGAGCTGCCCTAGTGCAAAGGGGGCAGGGGAGCTGCCCTAGTGCAAAGGGGGCAGGGAGGGGGGAGCTGCCCTAGTGCAAAGGGGGCAGGGAGCGGGGGAGCTGTTCCCTAGTGCCGGGGCGGGGGAGAGGACGGAGTTGATCCTCCTGTGTAAAAGGGGGCAGGGGGCACCGACCCACAGTGCAAAGGTGGGGGAGGCGGGAGTTGACCCTCCAGTGCGAAGGGGGCAGGGGGATTTGCACCCCAGTGCAATGCAAGGCAGGATTTACCCCTCACCTCTGCCTGTGCACCTGGGGGGGGCTAATGGGGGGAAGGGCCATTCACCTCCCCCCCCCTCTGGAGGGGCAGGGTGATTTACCCTCCAGTGCTCCATGGGGGAACCACAGGCGGGTGATCTCCCCACCCCCCATCGCACTGCGGAAGGTGGGGAGGGTCGTTGAGGGGGCAGGAGTTCCCTCTACTGCACAGCCCGGGGGGGACCCCTTGTCCAGGGGTGGATGGTTCAGGGAGCACCCCTCCCCCCTGTGGCTGGGAATGGGGAGTCCCCAGCCTGAGGGTGAAAGAGGCAGGGGTGCCTCGTCGTTCCTGAGCCAGTGGTAATACCCTGTGTTGGTTCAGGGGGGTCAGCCCCCCCCAAAGCCAGCTCATCTCAGTGCCGGGCAAGGGGTCCCTGTATAACTGACCCCCTTCCCTTCCCCAGAGCCAGCCGCATCTCTACAACAGGTGAGGGGTCCCTGTATAACGGGCCCACCCCAGAAGCAGCAGTGTCTCGGCGCCAGGGAAGGGATCCCCATATAACTGCAGCTCAGTGCTGGGTGTGGGGTCCCTTATAACTAGCCCCCTGCCCAGAGCGGGGCGCATCTCAGCACTGGCTGGGAGACCTTGTACTGTCTGTGCTGGGAGCTTGCGTGAGTGTCGGCTTGTGGGGCTGTAGGCTGAGCCCCCCCACACGCTCATCACACAAGTGAGCAGGGCTTTGGTGTGGGCTGGGCTGATGCCGCGTCTCTCTGCAGAGGACGGGAAGATGAGCAGCTCTGAGGAAGTGTCCTGGATTTCCTGGTTCTGTGGCCTGCGTGGAAATGAATTCTTCTGTGAGGTGAGCGGCGGGTCTGGGAGCCAGGACTCCTGGGTTCTGTCCCCGGGTCTGGGAGGGGAGGGGGCTGGGAGCCGGGACTCCTGGGTTCTGTCCCCGGGTCTGGGAGGGGAGGGGGCTGGGAGCCAGGACTCCTGGGTTCTGTCCCCGGGTCTGGGAGGGGAGGGGGCTGGGAGCCAGGACTCCTGGGTTCTGTCCCCGGGTCTGGGAGGGGAGGGGGCTGGGAGCCAGGACTCCTGGGTTCTGTCCCCGGGTCTGGGAGGGGAGGGGGCTGGGAGCCGGGACTCCTGGGTTCTGTCCCCGGGTCTGGGAGGGGAGGGGGCTGGGAGCCGGGACTCCTGGGTTCTGTCCCCGGGTCTGGGAGGGGAGGGGGCTGGGAGCCGGGACTCCTGGGTTCTGTCCCCGGGTCTGGGAGGGGAGGGGGCTGGGAGCCGGGACTCCTGGGTTCTGTCCCCGGGTCTGGGAGGGGAGGGGGCTGGGAGCCGGGACTCCTGGGTTCTGTCCCCGGGTCTGGGAGGGGAGGGGGCTGGGAGCCGGGACTCCTGGGTTCTGTCCCCGGGTCTGGGAGGGGAGGGGGCTGGGAGCCGGGACTCCTGGGTTCTGTCCCCGGGTCTGGGAGGGGAGGGGGCTGGGAGCCGGGACTCCTGGGTTCTGTCCCCGGGTCTGGGAGGGGAGGGGGCTGGGAGCCGGGACTCCTGGGTTCTGTCCCCGGGGCTGGGAGGGGAGGGGGCTGGGAGCCGGGACTCCTGGGTTCTGTCCCCGGGTCTGGGAGGGGAGGGGGCTGGGAGCCGGGACTCCTGGGTTCTGTCCCCGGGTGTGGGAGGGGAGGGGGCTGGGAGCTGGGACTCCTGGGTTCTGTCCCCGGGTCTGGGAGGGGAGGGGGCTGGGCGCCAGGACTTTCCTGGCTGTGGGAGGGGAGTCTAGTGGCCTGGGGGAGCGGTGCACCCGGACTCCTGGGTTCTCAGCCTGTCTCTCTCCCCCAGGTGGACGAGGATTACATCCAGGACAAGTTTAACCTGACGGGGCTGAATGAGCAGGTCCCCCATTATCGCCAGGCGCTCGACATGATCCTCGACTTGGAGCCAGGTGCCGGGGGGTCCCAGGGCTGGCATGGAGAGGGGTCCCCGTCTGAGCCCCCGGCCCCAATCAGCTCCCCCCCCCCGCTTTGCGCGTGGCCTTTGTCTCCTTCCTTGCGGGCAGGCCCTGCCACTGCCCTCGCCCCACCGAATGAGCCAGCCCCGAGCCTGGCACGCTTGGCACCTGCCCTTCGCACGACTGACAGGCCAGGCTGCGTGTGGCACGGTTGTGTGTGTGGCAGGGTGTGTGTGTGTGTCTTGTACAAGCCTGGAGGACAGGTGTGTGTTCATTACATGGTCTTGTGTGTCTTGCACCAGCGTGGAGGACAGGTGTGTGTGTGTTCATTACATGGTTGTGTGTGTCTTGCACCAGCCTGGAGGACAGGTGTGTGTCCCCTCATTGCATGATTTTGTGTGTTGCCCAGCATGCGTGTGTGTCGCACAAGCCTGGAGGACAGGGTTGTGTGTTGATCGCAGAGTTGTGTGTCTTGCAGACGCGCGGAGGTGGGTGCGTGTGTTGCACAGCGAGTGTGTCTCTTTCCCAAGTGTGGAGGAGGGGTGTGTGCGGGTCCATCGCATGGTTCTTTGTGGACAACAGATGCATGCGGCACCCCTGGCTCTGAGCTCCTTGTCCCCTCTTGCACAACTGTGAGGGCCTGAATTGTACGTGCCTGCCCTTTGCACGACACGAGGGTCTGACGTGTGTAGCTGCCCCTTCGCTCGTGCGCAAGGAGCCCCAGCTTGTGCGTATCACACTGGGGGGTGGGGGGCAGTGGCCGCACTCTCACCCGTCCAGTTGTGCGAAAGCGGCGTGGGGGTCTCGGCCATGCCACGGGCTGAGCTCGGGGGTGTCCGTTGCCCCCATCACTGGGACTGGGGGCCAACCCTCTCCCGCCTCCTCCTTCCATTTTAATATGGCCAAATATAAGCCCGTACGACCAGGAATAAAGACCGCCGGCCAACGGGGATCCCGGGGGAGAATCAGCTGAACGGGAACTCCCTGTGCAACGCGGGTGGATGCGAGGCTGGGATGGAGATTAAGAGATTTCAAGGCCAGGGGAGTCGTTGATTCAGCAACTCCTGGGTTCAAAGGGACCACGGTGCTCAGCTCACCTGCCCTCCCGGATCACGCAGGCCGGAGCCCAATGATTCCTAGCGCGGATCTGTTAGAAAAACATCCCGTCTTGACTGCCGAATGGCTGGTGATGGAGAATCCCCCATGACCCTCGAATTTGTGCCAATGGTTCATTGCGCTCCCTGGTACACATTTATGCCAGATATAAACGGGGGAATCGCGAGGTTCTTTTCCCTCTGGTGCGACCGCTGCTCAGATCCTGCGTCCGGTTCTGGTGGCCGCGATTCCGGAAGGAGGGTGGTCGATTGGTGAGGGGCCGGAGAAGAGCCACGGGAACGAATAAAGGATTGGAAAACGGAGATTCCAGGCGCTCGCTCGGTTGAGCTTTAGAGCCCTGTGCGGGAGTACTCTTTTAATCCGACTCCCGCCTGCTTCCGCATTGGTTCTTGCGTTTTTATCCTGCTTCCACCTGCAAAAACCTTAGATCCCGCAAATCCTGCGAGCGAGACAGTTTTCCCTCACGCTACCAAAACCAAAAGACCCCATGGTCTTTTTTATATATATAAATACACACACACACACAGAATTCAGACACAATTTTGACCTCTAAAAGAATAAAACAAATCATGCTTAAGCCATGTTAAAAAAAACCCAAAAAACTCCTGTTATAACAGACCTCAAATCTTTCTATCAGTCCCTACAATTTAAATGTTAAAACCTTTATTTAAAAACACACAACACTTGCTTTACGCTGCTGAAATTTGATGTATGACAAACTCTTGCGGTGTGTAGCTCGCCCAGCACGTCAAACCAAATTATGCCACTCTTTTGCCGTAAGTGCAGTTTTTTTTAATGCTTATGAATAATAAGTTTTAAAAAAAGCTGGGAGTTTTTTAAACCACTTTAGCACCGGTTTTAGACCGTGGAAACATAGCGTTCAAGTTATTTATATGTCGGAATTATTGTGGCTTCTTGAAAAACATTTACCAGGAAACCTGCCCCCAGCGCTAGGGTTTTGGGTCGAAATAAATCTGAAAAAGAGTCTCAAGCTAAGTAGCTAAACGTGCGTTTTTGTTTTCCCGCAAATTCCCACGGTCTGGTATTTTTGCCCATCCAATCCTGCCCGCAACGAAGTCCGTTTGCCCCACTCCTGCTATTATGGCAGTGGATCCCAGCCCCGCTGCCGAGCTCTGCTTCACAGCAGGAAGGCGAAGGGGTGATTTGATCCTGGTTGGATGTGCCCCTGCGGAGGAGAGATTTAGCAGTGGGCTCTCCGATCTAGCAGACGGGAACCCCATGGGCGGAGGTGGACAGATGCTAGATGAATTCAGAGGGGAAGTAACACGCATTGTTAGCACTGAGGAGGGTGATTTGCGAAGGGTCGGGGTGGATGTACGGTCGCTGGCGATGTTTAAATCCAGAAGGGCTGGTTTTTCTCTCCGATCGGCCGTAGGAATTCATTCCGGGCAGTCGTTATGGTCTGTGATAGGAGCTCAGACTGTACAGTCGCTGTGGCCCTGGCGGTCCCTTCCGGCGGGGGTGACCCCGAGCACCCGGTGTTCCCCACCCTCTGTCTCTGTGGGGTCCACCGCCTCCCGTCTCTCTCATGCAGCCCATTTCCTTGCAGATGAGGAGCTGGAGGACAACCCCAACCAGAGCGACCTGATCGAACAGGCGGCGGAGATGCTGTACGGGCTGATCCACGCCCGGTACATCCTCACCAACCGCGGCATCGCTCAGATGGTGAGTGCCGGCCCCCTGCCCCCCTGAGCTAGCCAGTCCCTTGCCCTGGCGTCGGATGGGAGTCGGCACCCACTAGAGGGGATTGGCCCCGTGCCCCATTCCCCACCCCCAGAGCCAACCAGTCCCCAGCATGGGGCCAGATGTAAGCCAGTGCCCCACAGAGGAGACAGGCTCTGTGCCCCATTCTCCACCCCCCTGAGCCAGCCAGTCCCTGTCCTGGGGCCGGAGGGGAGCTGGCGCCCCCTAGAGGAGAGAAGTCTCATTCCCAGCCGGGTGTCTCATTCTCTCTCTCTCTCTCTCTCTCTCTCCTTCCCAGCTTGAGAAGTACCAGCAGGGGGACTTCGGCTACTGCCCTCGTGTGTATTGTGAAAACCAGCCCATGCTGCCCATTGGTAAGCGCAGAAGGGCAGTGGGGTCTAGTGGTTAGAGCAGGGGGGTGGGGGGCTGGGAGCAGGACTCCTGGGTTCTCTCCCTGGCTCTGGGAGGGGAGTGGAGACTGGTGGTTAGACTTGGGGGGCTGGAGCCAGGACTCCTGGGTTCTCTCCCTGGCTCTTGGAGGGGAGTGGGGACCGGTGGTTAGAGCCTGGGGGGGGGGGGAGGGATGCCGGGAGGCAGGACTCCTGGGTTCTCTCCCTGGCTCTGGGAGGGGAGTGGGGGCTAGTGGGGGAAGGAAGGTGGGATCCAGGACTCCTGGGTTCTCCCTGACCCCTCCCCCGCCCCCCAGGCCTGTCCGACATCCCCGGCGAGGCCATGGTGAAGCTCTACTGCCCCAAGTGTATGGACGTCTACACCCCCAAGTCCTCCCGCCACCACCACACGGACGGCGCCTACTTCGGGACCGGCTTCCCCCACATGCTCTTCATGGTGCACCCCGAGTACAGGCCCAAGCGGCCAGCCAATCAGTTCGTCCCCAGGTGAGCTGCCATTGGCTGGGGCAGAGTCCGGTCCCGGCGGGTTGGGGGATCCAGCTCCGGGTTTTCACCCTTTCCTGATGGGCTGGAGCCGAAGCCTGTGCTGGGGGGGGGCCAGACTCCAGTTCTTCCCGCCGCCCCCCCGCAGGCTGCGGCCAGAGTCCGTTCCAGTGGATTCTGGATCTGCCTCCAGCTCTTCCATCTCCTCTGGAGAGCTGTATCTGGCAGCCCATTCCAGTGGATCCAGACATCTAGGTCTTCCATCGATCCCCCTGGGGACCTGGCCCCTCCCTCCTGCCCCACATGGGGCAGTGTCCAGAGTCCATTCCAGCTGGGAACACGGATCTGGCTCCAGGTTTTCTCCTCCCTCCCCCATTGTGGCTTCAGCCAGACTCCATTCCAGGGGGATCCGGCTCCTGTACTTCCCCTTGCTGCTGATTGCAGCTGGGCTCCATTCCAGAGGGCATATGGAAATCTGGTTCCGTTTCTTCCTTCTCCCATGCACTAACTGGGGCTGCAGCCAGAGTCCATGCCAGTGGGCACGACTACTTCAGTTCCGGCTCTTCCTTCTCCTACAGATGTGTTCACTCTGGAACCTACTGATGTCACCACGAACACCAGCTTGGCAGAAATTCCTAGCATCAGTGGGGGCTGTGGTGGGCGGCTTGTAGGCATGGCCAGGGCTTGGGTAACCCCCACCGCTTCCTCCCAAATATTAACTTCTTTCTCTCCTTTTGGTAGGCTCTACGGCTTTAAGATCCACCCCATGGCTTATCAGCTGCAATTGCAGGCTGCCAGCAACTTCAAGAGCCCTGTTAAAACCATCCGCTGATCCTCTTCCTGGACGCCTGGGTCCCCATCTCCTAAGCCAGCCCCTTTCCCTCCACCATTTCCCCCTGGGACGGAGCCACTTTGGTTTGATTTTTTTTGGGTCCCCTTGGACTGGTCTGAGTCCCCCCCATCCCCGCTTTCCTCTGTCGATTCTGATTTTAGTTGTCTCCGGTGCGTTGTTTAAATTAATATTTCGTTCTCAGAAAAACACACATAAAACTCAGAAAAAGTTCAGAAGTATTTTCGACTCCTTTTTCAAAAATACATCGAGGAGGAGGATTTCGCTCTCAGCTCTGAAAGTGAGGTCCAGGGCGTTCGAGCCTGAACTCCTGGGTTCTATTCCAGCTCTGGGAGGGGAGTGGGGGCTTGTGGTTAGAGCAGGGGAGGCTGGGAGCCAGGGCTTCTGCCCCCAACCCCTCTCAGGACCTGGCTGAGCCTGGATCCTGTACCCAGCAGCTGTTTCCTGGCCCCAGCCTGCTCGCTCTGGCTGCCGGGGTCGCTGGATCTAGTGTTCTTCCCTGGGGCTCGGGGCCAGCTGTTCTCACCCTCCGGCCTGGCTCTCATGGGGGAGTCCGGGGGCTGCTGGCTCCAGCAACTATGTGAAAGCCCTGGGGTGTTGGGGGGGCCCCCCAGTACAGGCCTCAGCCCAGGCTTCAGCTGAACAGTGGGACAAGGGAAGAGAGAACAGAACCGGGAGGAAGGTCAGGGCTCATAAGGGCTCCAGAGGAGGACAGGGAGCAGAGACCCCTATGCTCTGCCCCGAGGCACGACAGTGCCAGGGACTGGAAATAGACCCCCACCCTCACAGATCTCCCCAACATCCCAAAGGGGGGGCATCTTGGCTGGCACCCAGGGGAGGCTGGTGGGGTGATCCTCTGGCTTTGCAGGGGGTCCTGGTTGGGTTGTGCCAGGTTGCAGATTGATGGAGAGGGGGGCCAGGCTCTCCCTCTTGCCACGAAAGGGGCTAAGGCCTTGGGGACGCACCTGTGCCCATGGCTCTGCAGAGGAGCCACCAGCTGCTAGCCCCATGGCACCAGCAGGGAGCCCAGGCTGGCCCAGCCGGGTCCCTTGCCCACCTTGGATGGCAGCAGGTCCCACTGCTCTGTGTCAGGGCAGGACACGAGGACGGGGTGAAGCTCACATGTGTAGAGCTGGTTCCTGGATGCAGTTTGGGGGCAGCTGCTGGGCCTAGGTCAGGAGAGGGGCAGGCAGTGCCCTCCCACAGGGCCCTGCCCTCCCCACTGCTGGGTGAGTGGTCTCTACACAGGGCCCTGTGCTAAGGGGCTGCTGGGGAGGCCTGGGGGCAGGTCTGACCCCCTGGCTGCCTAATGCCCTCTTTATGGGGAAGGGAGGGGACCCTGTTTCTATGGGGCTCCCTGCATTTCAGCTCCTGCCCTATCCCTCCCCCAGCAAACAGACCCCACCACCTCCATCCCAGGCTCCCCCTGGCCCCTCACTCCTGTACCCAGCCAAATAGCCCTCAAGGAAAGTGGGGGGCCTCTCTCTGTATTAACCCCTAGACCCCATTCTGACTAATGTAGCCTGGCTCCCCATCTCTCCCCCCTGCTCTAACCATTAACCCCACTTCCCTCCCAGAGCCAGGGAGAGAACCCAGGAGTCCTGGCTCCCAGCCCTACACCCACTGCCCTAATCCCCTGCTGAACAGCAGGTCCTGGGACACTTGTCCCTTATCACAGTAGTTTTGTTCCCTGGACAGTCTGAGCTGGAAGTAGGGGGGGCCATGTAAGGCTAGGGAATCATAGAATATCAGGGTTGGAAGGGACCCCAGAAGGTCATCTAGTCCAAACCCCTGCTCAAAGCAGGACCAATTCCCAGTTAAATCATCCCAGCCAGGGCTTTGTCAAGCCTGACCTTAAAAACCTCTAAGGAAGGAGATTCTACCACCTCCCTAGGTAACGCATTCCAGTGTTTCACCACCCTCTTAGTGAAAAAGTTTTTCCTAATATCCAATCTAAACCTCCCCCACTGCAACTTGAGACCATTACTCCTCGTTCTGTCATCTGCCACCATTGAGAACAGTCTAGAGCCATCCTCTTTGGAACCCCCTTTCAGGTAGTTGAAAGCAGCTATCAAATCCCCCCTCATTCTTCTCTTCTGCAGGCTAAACAATCCCAGCACCCTCAGCCTCTCCTCATAACTCATGTGCTCCAGCCCCCTAATCATTTTTGTTGCCCTCCGCTGGACTCTCTCCAATTTATCCACATCCTTCTCGTAGTGCGGGGCCCAAAACTGGACACAGTACTCCAGATGAGGCCTCACCAATGTCAAATAGAGGGGAACGATCACGTCCCTCGATCTGCTGGCAACGCCCCTACTTATACATCCCAAAATGCCATTGGCCTTCTTGGCAACAAGGGCACACTGCTGACTCATATCCAGCTTCTCGTCCACTGTCACCCCTAGGTGCTTTTCCGCAGAACTGCTGCCTAGCCCTTCGGTCCCTAGTCTGTAGCAGTGCATTGGGTTCTTCCGCCCTAAGTACAGGACCCTGCACTTATCCTTATTGAACCTCATCAGATTCCTTTTGGCCCAATCCTCCAATTTGTCTAGGTCCTTCTGCATCCTATCCCTCCCCTCCAGCGTATCTACCACTCCTCCTAGTTTAGTATCATCCGCAAATTTGCTGAGAGTGCAATCCACACCATCCTCCAGATCATTTATGAAGATATTGAATAAAACCGGCCCCAGGACCAACCCTTGGGGCACTCCACTTGATACCGGCTGCCAACTAGACATGGAGCCATTGATCACTACCCGTTGAGCCCAACAATCTAGCCAGCTTTCTAGAAGAGAAGAGAGGGAAGGTGGGTAAGTGGGGGAGGGAGGACCAGAGAGGGGGATGGGTCTAATTTGGAGGATCCCCCCCAGATCCACCATCTGCAGAAATGCAGGGATCCCTCCATGCTGCTGCACTGAGCCCCGTAAGCCCACCCAGCAGGGACTCGTGGGCCACTTATTAAGGGACATCCAGGAGCCATCTCAGAGAAGAAAAACGTGGCTCTCCAGGGGCAAAGTTTCAACTCACAGGGTAGCTCCCTCTTGGGATGGTGGAGATCTCTAATACTAGGAGTCACACCAGCAGAGCCACGGCCCATTCACACCAGCTGCGGACCCTGTCTGAGCCCAGCCATGGGGCTGTTGGGAAGACCCCCCCAATGGAAAGACAGACACCAAATCCACATCCAAACAACAGATGTTCAAGCTTTATTTGAGGGCGCCTGAATGACGCCCAGGTCACCTGGAAATGCTAAAAACCAAAAAGGAAGTTTACATGGGGTTAAGATCTGTTGCAGCAGAAGTAGATGCCCATTTGGGGTCCAATGTCCACCCCGGCAAGCAATTACAGCTACGAGACTCCATTCCAAAGGAAGTGAAGATAGCCGCGAGGACAGAGGTTGCTGGAGAGGGCTACAGTAATGAATATGCCGGTGTAAATCAGGATTAACCCTGTTTTGAGTGGAAACGAGGTCAGAATCCAGTCCTGAAAAGGCACCAGTTGCGGTTAGACAGGGCTGAATCCTGACCTAGAACCCCAGGATGAATCCAGAGCGAGTCCACCAACGTCAATGGAGGCAATCCTTAAGTCACGTCAACTTGAGTCACTCTGGTTGCCCCCTCACTGAGAGAGGGTTAAACTCACCCACCCCAGCAAAGCACAGAGCAGAATCCGGGTCATCGCCTGTATCCCCCCCAAGACCCATTAGAATTATACTCAATATATCTCACCCATGAATGTCTTCCACAATGGAGCAACAATGGTTTCTACTATCTGGGGGATGGGGAATCTGGCCCATTTTGCTTGTGAGCCTCTTCAACAATTAACCCGTTTTGTTCATTGTGCTGGGCTTGTTGAAGAGCTAACGCCCCCCGCCCCAGTAGCTAATACATCTTCTTCACCATCTCCAAGAGCGGTCCAGCCGGGATGTAGTTGACCATCTCCGCCACGGTCTTCACGATGTTCCTGCTGAAGACTCTTGCCACACAAGTGTCCCACCGGGGCATTTTGATATTGTACTGGACTTGCCCTTCCACATGGAAGATGGATATTTCATTCTCCTGCGTGCCAGACACGAAGACCAGCACCGTGGTCTCGCTTTGGATGGTCATCCTGGCGTTTTGCTGGACGCAAAGCGGCTCCTGGGAGAACTCGCTCAGCGCTAGATTGAAACAGGCCTTGAGCTCCTTGGTCAGCCGCCTCCGGGACTCCAGACGTGTCCGGACCTGGAGGAGCCGCTCGATGCTCAGGGGTTCTGGGAGGCTGGATTTAATCACACACCCACCCATGGGTCATCCCCAGACCTTCGCTGGGACTTGATCACCGGAGACTAATACAATCTACAAAGGAAAGAAACTGGGGCTAGTTCCCTGGAGACCTGGGTTCACACCCATCCCCCTGTCACAAGTGAGATGAGTTTTCATTTGGTCTCAGCCTAGTTTGGTTAGTAGACCTAGTTGAAATAAACTCAAAACTCAGTAGACCCCCTTGTGACATGAATGCTGCCGAGTTCATCATCATTTTTGGTCTCCACTTAGAGGAGTCTAGTGGGTTGTGGGGGGCGCAGCTGTGAGCCAGGACTCCTGGGTTCTATCTCTGGGCCTTCCACTGACTGTATAAATGTCCCATTTTACATATGGAGAAATGGGGGCACAGAGTGGGGAAGATACTTGACAAAGGTGGCTGGTGTTTTAAGATCTCCCAAGGGAATGCACCATTGCATGGTCTTTCAGTCACCACCCTTGAGACTTCCAAGGGGGTCAGAAACAGGAGTCAGAACCTGGAGACTAGGGGTGGGCCCAAAATGTTTTTCCCATCCCAGAAACATTTGAGATTTCAAGAAAAATTTGCTGTTCTACACCTGAACTAAAGTGAGCCCTTTCTGAGTCCTCTGTGCAAAACCAGAGAGAGGCACCCGGTATGGACCCACCCCCTTATTTTGACCAAAAATTCCATCGTGGACCCCAGCAATCTTCCCAACGAAGCTGTCTTTGACCCTGCCCCCTTCTGGCAGAAAGTTTCAGTTTCCACTAACTTTTGGGGGTCAAAATTCCCAGCCCGATCTGCTCGCTGCCCCTGCACCTTCCCAGCTGCTGGGGTAGGAGGGTTAAAGTCCTGCTCCAGCTACATGGAAGAAAGCTACTGGCCCCTCTCCTCGGTAGAGTTTCTCCAGGGTCACTAAGAGTGACGTCTACACTGCAGTGCCAACCTGCTGCACTGAATTGGAGGCCCAGGCTTGGGCTCGGAGCGACATGTGCAGACATTAGGCTTGGGCTAGAGACAAGTCCACGCCACAGGGTTCAGCCCAAGCCTAGCCGGATCTGGATCATCTACCCTGCAATTTTATAGCCCCCAGCCCAAGCCCCAGTCAGCTAATCCAAGCCAGCCAGGGTTCTTCCATTGCCATGTAGACGTACCCGTGGTCAGCTACTTTTCCTCCACTCCAGGCTGTTCATGCTCAGCAAGAACCCCAGAATTTTCCCCCTCATTCCCACACTCTCGTTTGCTACTTAGCATGAAGCCAGGGGTCAGATCCTCCCCCACACCCTAGGGATCAGCCCCCATTTAACCAGCTGATTTACTTGGATTAACAGAAACTCAGGGCATAGACGGTCTCTGCACAGTACAGCAGGTCCGGCAAGCTCAGATGGGACTAGAACCCAGGAATCCTGACCCCCACATGTGCTTTCCTCTCACCCACTAGCCCCCACTCGCCTCCCCGAGCCAGGGAGAGAGCCCAGGAGTCCTGGCTCCCTGCTCTAACCCACCAGACCCCTCCCCAAGCCAGGGAGAGAACCCAGGAGACCTGGCTCCCAAGCCCCCTACTCTAACCACGAGACACCCACCTCCCAGAGTCAATAAGGGAACCCAGGAATCCTAACCTTAAGCCCTACTGGAATACACTTGTATGCAGCTGTCCCTCAGTGAAAGTACCCCCCAGACAGGGCTATCCTACAGCAGTAGGTTCCACAGGTTAAAAACACTCATCAAGACATATTGGAAAGTTAAAGCAGTCCTAGAAAAGAGAACACAATACTAAAAGTTACAAGGGTTAAATAACAGCAACAAGGTTATCAGAACCCCCTCTAAAACCCCCCCAAATCCTAGCCCCTGTTTAACCCCTTACCAGGACAGGGGACTCTCCTGTGTCTTCCAGACAAAAGAAAGACCAGACCGCACATACCCCTCTAACCCCACACACACAGCAATAGCATAGAAACAGCCCCTCTTGTGTCCTTTTTATAAGCAAGTAGCTCCCAAGGGAGGCTGGGAGTTGGGAGCTAGGAATGCTGGGAATTGTAGTTTCTTAGCCCATTTGCAAAAGGCTCCATTTCTGATTGGCCTGGGAACGAAAGGGGGCCGGGCCCTAGACCACCATCTACCTACTCCATTGGTCTTTTCTGCTCTTCCCGATCCAGGGTATGAGCTGGGCTGTGATTGGCCCAGCCCACCCAGACAGCTGGGTCTCAAGGTTCCACTGGCCACACCCCTCTCCTCTCTGATTGGTCAGTTTTTTCGGGCTTGGGGTGCCTGATTGGTCCCAAGGGGGGTGTCCCAGCTATTTAAAGCTCATGGGTGGGTTCTGCCCCTATGGTGGTTGGAGCTGGGTGTTGTCTTGTCTTGTTTCTGGAGCTGCTGCCATGGAGTGTGTAAGTTGTGGGGGGCGGAGGGGTATTAAGGCTGGTTCTCTGGGGGGTGGGATGATAGCGGTGGGAAGAGATTGGTAGATATGTGGAGCAGGAAGTCTGGTGGCAGGGGGTTGTTGGGTTCTTGGAGTGTCTTTAATTTCTCTCCCTGGGCTGGATGATCCCCAGTCCTGCCCCTTATTTGTATGGGGTGAGTTGTCTGTCTCTTGGTAGCCAACCCCCCTGCCCTGTGACTGGGAAGCTGTGAGATACCCAAGGTTGGGGGTGGGTGATGGGATCCTCTAGGGCTGAGAGGGTCATGTTGGAGGGAGGGGGGGCCCAGGTGTAGTGGGCTGGGGGGGGGGTCAAGGCTTTGTCACCTGTACCTGTGGGAAATTCATATTCCTTCTCTGCTTCCCCATCTAGTGCCCCCCTAGAGGGGATGTGCCCCATTCCTAGCCCCCCTGAGCCAGCCACTGCCGTGGGGCTAGTGGGAGCTGGCTCCTCCTGTGTCCCATTTCCTGCCCCCCCCCCCCCGAGCTGGCCAGTCCCATGCCTGAGGGCTGGATGGGGGCCTGTGCCCCATTCCCTGTCCCCTCTGGGGAGGGGTGGTGGGGGAGTCGCTGGGGGGTGCTCACCTCTGCCCTTCCCCCACCACCAGGGGGTGGTTCTGACCCACTTGAAGGTCCAGCCTGGCGAGAGCATCGCCGTGAAGGGGACGGTGCTGCCGGATGCTAAGAGGTGAGTCTGGGCTGATGGGTACGGGGAGGGAAGGGTTAACCTGATCCTGGGGGGGGGCCAATGCTGGGGTCCCCCTGCTGCCAAACAGCACACTGGGGGAGTCTCTGGGACCCATGGATGGGGCTTAGCCCCTGCAAGGGGGCAGCATCTCCCTGCAGGCCCCTCACTCCCTGGATCTGCATCGTCTCAGCCCCCCTGAATCCTCCAGGGATCCATGTCTCAGCCCTGACCCCCATCCCCACAGCTCCCCCTCAAGGGGGTATGTGCTAGTGGGCTTCCCCATGGGATGGGGGAACTGGTCTCCCCAGGACTGACCCCTGGGGGGCTGGCTCTCAGCCCCCTACATGGGGTGAGCTCAGTGGGTCAGAGCACCGTGGGGGGCTGCAGGGGGCCCGGGGCTGGTGTTGTCCCCCCAGTGCTCCCCTCCACCCTGGGAAGGGGCTGGAGGGCAGCAGAGAGGATGCTGGGAAAGCTGCCCCATAGGCTGGTGCATTGTGGGAAGCTCCCAGGTGATGCCTAGCAGGTGACCCTGCTGCCGAGGATGCTGGGAAACTTTCCTGCAGGGCTGCAGCTTTAGCCCAGGGGATTCTGGGAGACTTGCCCATGACCTGGAGCCTGTGGGGGGTCACAGCAGGGGATGCTGGGGGAATTCCCATGATGCAAAGCGTGTCACTGAAGGGGCTCCATGATGTGGTGCTGTCCCAGAGGATGCTGGGAAGCTTCCCCCAATGCACCAGTTCAGAGCAGAGGGGATTCTGGGGGATTCTCCAATGGTGAAGGGGAATTTCCCATGATGCTCTGCATGGCAGAGGGCTGGCTGGAGGCTTCCCACAATGCAAAGCAATTGGTTGCCCCTGGGGAAGCTGCCTGGCCCAGTGGGGTCCCAGCCTGTGTCTCTCTCCCCTCCAGCTTTGCCCTGAACATGGGCCGGGCCGGCTCGGACCTGGCCCTTCACTTCAACCCTCGCTTCGAGAGCCACGGGGACACCCGCATCATCATCTGCAACTCGCTGCAGGGCGGGGAGTGGGGGGAGGAGCAGCGGGAGCCGGACTTCCCCTTCCAGCCGGGGCAGGATGCCAAGGTGAGGCGGGGCACTGCCTAGGGGAAGATCCCAGCTCTCCCCCTGTGGGGTGGGAGATGAATTGTGAGCTCCTCTCTGGGGGAGAGCTCAGCCCCCTTCTCACCTAGCTAGGGTGGGGTGCAGGGCACTGTCCAGGGGAAGATCACAGCTGCCATTCCTGGTGTGAATTGGGAGGGGGTGGGGGGAAGGGCACTGTGAGGTGGGGGTAGATCCCATGTTTTGGGGGCAGGACTCGCTCTCTCTGAAGGCAGCCTTCTCCAATCTCTGGGAGACTGAGGAAGATCCCAGCTTCCCTTTGCTGGGGTCAGCTGGGTGGAGGGGGAAAGGGGGCAGGGCACTGTGTGGGGAAGACCGCAGCCACCCATCTCGAGCAGATGAGTCTCTTGCTGGTGGGGATGTCTCCTCTCCTGGTTGGGATGGGAGTGTGTGTGTAAGGCTGGGATGATATTTAACCCTGTAGGGGGCAGGTGTCTCTGGCTCCGCCCCTCACCCTCTGGCTCCTCCCCCAGATCGGCATCTCCTTCGATGCCCAGGAGCTGACGGTGGTGCTGCCGGGGGAGCAGCAGCTCAAGTTCCCCAACAGGCTGGGGCTGGAGGCCATCGAATTCTTCTCGGTGGAGGGAGACTTCAGGGTCAAGTCCATCAAGTTCAAGTAGCTCCGCCCCTTCCCTGCTGGCTCCACCCCCTCCATGGGGGGTTGAAATCTACCAATAAACATAATCTGCTGGTCACCCTGCACTGTCCCTGGGCTCGTTATTCACCCCAGTGCAGCCTGGGAGCTGGGACTGGGGGCCTTGCCCAGGGGAGCTGGTTGGGTGGAGGCTGGGCAGGGAGAGGCTGCTAGACCCGGATGTATGGGGGAGATTCTCCTTTGGAGACATGGGTCTGTCTGGGACCCATACAAGGGATGGGGGAATCTAGGGGTGCAATCGTGGAACATCATTGGGAGCCAGGACTCCTGGGTTCTATCCCAGCTCTGGGAGGGGAGTGGGGGCTTGTGGTTAGAGCAGGGGAGGCTGGGAGCCAGGGCTTCTGCCCCCAACCCCTCTCGGGACCTGGCTGAGCCTGGATCCTGTGCCCAGCAGCTGTTTCCTGGCCCCAGCCTGCTCGCTCTGGCTGCCGGGGTCGCTGGATCTAGTGTTCTTCCCTGGGGCTCGGGGCCAGCTGTTCTCACCCTCCGGCCTGGCTCTCATGGGGGAGTCTGGGGGCTGCTGGCTCCAGCAACTATGTGAAAGCCGTGGGGTGCTGGGGGGGCCCCCCCAGTACAGGCCTCAGCCCAGGCTTCAGCTGAACAGTGGGACAAGGGAAGAGAGAACAGAAGCGGGAGGAAGGTCGGGGCTCCAGAGGAGGACAGGGAGCAGAGACCCCTCTGCTCTGCCCCGAGGCACGACAGTGCCAGGGACTGGAAATAGACCCCCACCCTCACAGATCTCCCCAACATCCCAAGGGGGGGCATCTTGGCTGGCACCCAGGGGAGGCTGGTGGGGTGATCCTCTGGCTTTGCAGGGGGTCCTGGTTGGGTTGTGCCAGGTTGCAGATTGATGGAGAGGGGGGCCAGGCTCTCCCTCTTGCCATGAAAGGGGCTAAGAGCTTGGGGACGCACCTGTGCCCATGGCTCTGCAGAGGAGCCACCAGCTGCTAGCCCCATGGCACCAGCAGGGAGCCCAGGCTGGCCCAGCCGGGTCCCTTGCCCACCTTGGATGGCAGCAGGTCCCACTGCTCTGTGTCAGGGCAGGACACGAGGACGGGGTGAGGCTCACATGTGTAGAGCTGGTTCCTGGATGCAGTTTGGGGGCAGCTGCTGGGCCTAGGTCAGGAGAGGGGCAGGCAGTGCCCTCCCACAGGGCCCTGCCCTCCCCACTGCTGGGTGAGTGGTCTCTACACAGGGCCCTGTGCTAAGGGGCTGCTGGGGAGGCCTGGGGGCAGGTCTGACCCCCTGGCTGCCTAATGCCCTCTTTATGGGGAAGGGAGGGGACCCTGTTTCTATGGGGCTCCCTGCATTTCAGCTCCTGCCCTATCCCTCCCCCAGCAGCTGGGTGAGTCCTGCTGTTTCCTCTGCAAACAGACCCCCCCTGGCCCCTCACTCCTGTACCCAGCCAAACAGCCCTCCAGGAAAGTGGGGGGCCTCTCTCTGTATTAACCCCTAGACCCCATTCTGACTAATGTAGCCTGGCTCCCCACCTCTCCCCCTGCACTAACCATTAACCCCACTTCCCTCCCAGAGCCAGGGAGAGAACCCAGGAGTCCTGGCTCCCAGCCCTACACCCACTGCCCTAATCCCCTGCTGAACAGCAGGTCCTGGGACACTTGTCCCTTATCACAGTAGTTTTGTTCCCTGGACAGTCTGAGCTGGGGCTGGAAATAGGGGGGTCATGTAAGGCTAGGGAAGAGAGGGGAGGTGGGGTAAGTGGGGGAGGGAGGACCAGAGAGGGGGATGGGTCTAATTTGGAGGATCCCCCCCAGATCCCCCCATCTGCACCAATGCAGGGATCCCTCCATGCTGCTGCACTGAGCCCCGTAAGCCCACCCAGCAGGGACTCTTGGGCCACTTATTAAGGGACATCCAGGAGCCATGTCAGAGAAGAAAAATGTGGCTCTCCAGGGGCAAAGTTTCAACTCACAGGGTAGCTCCCCCTGAGGATGTTGGAGATCTCTAATACTAGGAGTCACACCAGCAGAGCCACGGCCCATTCACACCAGCTACGGACCCTGTCTGAGCCCAGCCATGGGGCTGTCGGGAAGACCCCCCCAATGGAAAGACAGACACCAAATCCACATCCAAACAACAGATGTTCAAGCTTTATTTGAGGGCGCCTGAATGACGCCCAGGTCACCTGGAAATGCTAAAAACCAAAAAGGAAGTTTACATGGGGTTAAGATCTGTTGCAGCAGAAGTAGATGCCCATTTGGGGTCCAATGTCCACCCCGGGAAGCAATTACAGCTACGAGACTCCATTCCAAAGGAAGTGAAGATAGCCGCGAGGACAGAGGTCGCTGGAGAGGGCTACAGTGATGAATATGCCGGTGTAAATCAGGATTAACCCTGTTTTGAGTGGAAACGAGGTCAGAATCCAGTCCTGAAAAGGCACCAGTTGCGGTTAGACAGGGCTGAATCCTGACCTAGAACCCCAGGATGAATCCAGAGCGAGTCCACCAACGTCAATGGAGGCAATCCTTAAGTCACGTCAACTTGAGTCACTCTGGTTGCCCCCTCACTGAGAGAGGGTTAAACTCACCCACCCCAGCAAAGCACAGAGCAGAATCCGGGTCATCGCCTGTATCCCCCCCAAGACCCATTAGAATTATACTCAATATATCTCACCCATGAATGTCTTCCACAATGGAGCAACAATGGTTTCTACTATCTGGGGGATGGGGAATCTGGCCCATTTTGCTTGTGAGCCTCTTCAACAATTAACCCGTTTTGTTCATTGTGCTGGGCTTGTTGAAGAGCTAACGCCCCCCGCCCCAGTAGCTAATACATCTTCTTCACCATCTCCAAGAGCGGTCCAGCCGGGATGTAGTTGACCATCTCCGCCACGGTCTTCACGATGTTCCTGCTGAAGACTCTTGCCACACAAGTGTCCCACCGGGGCATTTTGATGTTGTACTGGACTTGCCCTTCCACATGGAAGATGGATATTTCATTCTCCTGCGTGCCAGACACGAAGACCAGCACCGTGGTCTCGCTTTGGATGGTCATCCTGGCGTTTTGCTGGACGCAAAGCGGCTCCTGGGAGAACTCGCTCAGCGCTAGATTGAAACAGGCCTTGAGCTCCTTGGTCAGCCGCCTCCGGGACTCCAGACGTGTCCGGACCTGGAGGAGCCGCTCGATGCTCAGGGGTTCTGGGAGGCTGGATTTAATCACACACCCACCCATGGGTCATCCCCAGACCTTCGCTGGGACTTGATCACCGGAGACTAATACAATCTACAAAGGAAAGAAACTGGGGCTAGTTCCCTGGAGACCTGGGTTCACACCCATCCCCCTGTCACAAGTGAGATGAGTTTTCATTTGGTCTCAGCCTAGTTTGGTTAGTAGACCTAGTTGAAATAAACTCGAAACTCAGTAGACCCCCTTGTGACATGAATGCTGCCGAGTTCATCATCATTTTTGGTCTCCACTTAGAGGAGTCTAGTGGGTTGTGGGGGGCGCAGCTGTGAGCCAGGACTCCTGGGTTCTATCTCTGGGCCTTCCACTGACTGTATAAATGTCCCATTTTACATATGGAGAAATGGGGGCACAGAGTGGGGAAGATACTTGACAAAGGTGGCTGGTGTTTTAAGATCTCCCAAGGGAATGCACCATTGCATGGTCTTTCAGTCACCACCCTTGAGACTTCCAAGGGGGTCAGAAACAGGAGTCAGAACCTGGAGACTAGGGGTGGGCCCAAAATGTTTTTCCCATCCCAGAAACATTTGAGATTTCAAGAAAAATTTGCTGTTCTACACCTGAACTAAAGTGAGCCCTTTCTGAGTCCTCTGTGCAAAACCAGAGAGAGGCACCCGGTATGGACCCACCCCCTTATTTTGACCAAAAATTCCATCGTGGACCCCAGCAATCTTCCCAACGAAGCTGTCTTTGACCCTGCCCCCTTCTGGCAGAAAGTTTCAGTTTCCACTAACTTTTGGGGGTCAAAATTCCCAGCCCGATCTGCTCGCTGCCCCTGCACCTTCCCAGCTGCTGGGGTAGGAGGGTTAAAGTCCTGCTCCAGCTACATGGAAGAAAGCTACTGGCCCCTCTCCTCGGTAGAGTTTCTCCAGGGTCACTAAGAGTGACGTCTACACTGCAGTGCCAACCTGCTGCACTGAATTGGAGGCCCAGGCTTGGGCTCGGAGCGACATGTGCAGACATTAGGCTTGGGCTAGAGACAAGTCCACGCCACAGGGTTCAGCCCAAGCCTAGCCGGATCTGGATCATCTACCCTGCAATTTTATAGCCCCCAGCCCAAGCCCCAGTCAGCTAATCCAAGCCAGCCAGGGTTCTTCCATTGCCATGTAGACGTACCCGTGGTCAGCTACTTTTCCTCCACTCCAGGCTGTTCATGCTCAGCAAGAACCCCAGAATTTTCCCCCTCATTCCCACACTCTCGTTTGCTACTTAGCATGAAGCCAGGGGTCAGATCCTCCCCCACACCCTAGGGATCAGCCCCCATTTAACCAGCTGATTTACTTGGATTAACAGAAACTCAGGGCATAGACGGTCTCTGCACAGTACAGCAGGTCCGGCAAGCTCAGATGGGACTAGAACCCAGGAATCCTGACCCCCACATGTGCTTTCCTCTCACCCACTAGCCCCCACTCGCCTCCCCGAGCCAGGGAGAGAGCCCAGGAGTCCTGGCTCCCTGCTCTAACCCACCAGACCCCTCCCCAAGCCAGGGAGAGAACCCAGGAGACCTGGCTCCCAAGCCCCCTACTCTAACCACGAGACACCCACCTCCCAGAGTCAATAAGGGAACCCAGGAATCCTAACCTTAAGCCCTACTGGAATACACTTGTATGCAGCTGTCCCTCAGTGAAAGTACCTCCCAGACAGGGCTATCCTACAGCAGTAGGTTCCACAGGTTAAAAACACTCATCAAGACATATTGGAAAGTTAAAGCAGTCCTAGAAAAGAGAACACAATACTAAAAGTTACAAGGGTTAAATAACAGCAACAAGGTTATCAGAACCCCCTCTAAAACCCCCCCAAATCCTAGCCCCTGTTTAACCCCTTACCAGGACAGGGGACTCTCCTGTGTCTTCCAGACAAAAGAAAGACCAGACCGCACATACCCCTCTAACCCCACACACACAGCAATAGCATAGAAACAGCCCCTCTTGTGTCCTTTTTATAAGCAAGTAGCTCCCAAGGGAGGCTGGGAGTTGGGAGCTAGGAATGCTGGGAATTGTAGTTTCTTAGCCCATTTGCAAAAGGCTCCATTTCTGATTGGCCTGGGAACGAAAGGGGGCCGGGCCCTAGACCACCATCTACCTACTCCATTGGTCTTTTCTGCTCTTCCCGATCCAGGGTATGAGCTGGGCTGTGATTGGCCCAGCCCACCCAGACAGCTGGGTCTCAAGGTTCCACTGGCCACACCCCTCTCCTCTCTGATTGGTCAGTTTTTTCGGGCTTGGGGTGCCTGATTGGTCCCAAGGGGGGTGTCCCAGCTATTTAAAGCTCATGGGTGGGTTCTGCCCCTATGGTGGTTGGAGCTGGGTGTTGTCTTGTCTTGTTTCTGGAGCTGCTGCCATGGAGTGTGTAAGTTGTGGGGGGCGGAGGGGTATTAAGGCTGGTTCTCTGGGGGGTGGGATGATAGCGGTGGGAAGAGATTGGTAGATATGTGGAGCAGGAAGTCTGGTGGCAGGGGGTTGTTGGGTTCTTGGAGTGTCTTTAATTTCTCTCCCTGGGCTGGATGATCCCCAGTCCTGCCCCTTATTTGTATGGGGTGAGTTGTCTGTCTCTTGGTAGCCAACCCCCCTGCCCTGTGACTGGGAAGCTGTGAGATACCCAAGGTTGGGGGTGGGTGATGGGATCCTCTAGGGCTGAGAGGGTCATGTTGGAGGGAGGGGGGGCCCAGGTGTAGTGGGCTGGGGGGGGGTCAAGGCTTTGTCACCTGTACCTGTGGGAAATTCATATTCCTTCTCTGCTTCCCCATCTAGTGCCCCCCTAGAGGGGATGTGCCCCATTCCTAGCCCCCCTGAGCCAGCCACTGCCGTGGGGCTAGTGGGAGCTGGCTCCTCCTGTGTCCCATTTCCTGCCCCCCCCCCCGAGCTGGCCAGTCCCATGCCTGAGGGCTGGATGGGGGCCTGTGCCCCATTCCCTGTCCCCTCTGGGGAGGGGTGGTGGGGGAGTCGCTGGGGGGTGCTCACCTCTGCCCTTCCCCCACCACCAGGGGGTGGTTCTGACCCACTTGAAGGTCCAGCCTGGCGAGAGCATCGCCGTGAAGGGGACGGTGCTGCCGGATGCTAAGAGGTGAGTCTGGGCTGATGGGTACGGGGAGGGAAGGGTTAACCTGATCCTGGGGGGGGCCAATGCTGGGGTCCCCCTGCTGCCAAACAGCACACTGGGGGAGTCTCTGGGACCCATGGATGGGGCTTAGCCCCTGCAAGGGGGCAGCATCTCCCTGCAGGCCCCTCACTCCCTGGATCTGCATCGTCTCAGCCCCCCTGAATCCTCCAGGGATCCATGTCTCAGCCCTGACCCCCATCCCCACAGCTCCCCCTCAAGGGGGTATGTGCTAGTGGGCTTCCCCATGGGATGGGGGAACTGGTCTCCCCAGGACTGACCCCTGGGGGGCTGGCTCTCAGCCCCCTACATGGGGTGAGCTCAGTGGGTCAGAGCACCGTGGGGGGCTGCAGGGGGCCCGGGGCTGGTGGTGTCCCCCCAGTGCTCCCCTCCACCCTGGGAAGGGGCTGGAGGGCAGCAGAGAGGATGCTGGGAAAGCTGCCCCATAGGCTGGTGCATTGTGGGAAGCTCCCAGGTGATGCCTAGCAGGTGACCCTGCTGCCGAGGATGCTGGGAAACTTTCCTGCAGGGCTGCAGCTTTAGCCCAGGGGATTCTGGGAGACTTGCCCATGACCTGGAGCCTGTGGGGGGTCACAGCAGGGGATGCTGGGGGAATTCCCATGATGCAAAGCGTGTCACTGAAGGGGCTCCATGATGTGGTGCTGTCCCAGAGGATGCTGGGAAGCTTCCCCCAATGCACCAGTTCAGAGCAGAGGGGATTCTGGGGGATTCTCCAATGGTGAAGGGGAATTTCCCATGATGCTCTGCATGGCAGAGGGCTGGCTGGAGGCTTCCCACAATGCAAAGCAATTGGTTGCCCCTGGGGAAGCTGCCTGGCCCAGTGGGGTCCCAGCCTGTGTCTCTCTCCCCTCCAGCTTTGCCCTGAACATGGGCCGGGCCGGCTCGGACCTGGCCCTTCACTTCAACCCTCGCTTCGAGAGCCACGGGGACACCCGCATCATCATCTGCAACTCGCTGCAGGGCGGGGAGTGGGGGGAGGAGCAGCGGGAGCCGGACTTCCCCTTCCAGCCGGGGCAGGATGCCAAGGTGAGGCGGGGCACTGCCTAGGGGAAGATCCCAGCTCTCCCCCTGTGGGGTGGGAGATGAATTGTGAGCTCCTCTCTGGGGGAGAGCTCAGCCCCCTTCTCACCTAGCTAGGGTGGGGTGCAGGGCACTGTCCAGGGGAAGATCACAGCTGCCATTCCTGGTGTGAATTGGGAGGGGGTGGGGGGAAGGGCACTGTGAGGTGGGGGTAGATCCCATGTTTTGGGGGCAGGACTCGCTCTCTCTGAAGGCAGCCTTCTCCAATCTCTGGGAGACTGAGGAAGATCCCAGCTTCCCTTTGCTGGGGTCAGCTGGGTGGAGGGGGAAAGGGGGCAGGGCACTGTGTGGGGAAGACCGCAGCCACCCATCTCGAGCAGATGAGTCTCTTGCTGGTGGGGATGTCTCCTCTCCTGGTTGGGATGGGAGTGTGTGTGTAAGGCTGGGATGATATTTAACCCTGTAGGGGGCAGGTGTCTCTGGCTCCGCCCCTCACCCTCTGGCTCCTCCCCCAGATCGGCATCTCCTTCGATGCCCAGGAGCTGACGGTGGTGCTGCCGGGGGAGCAGCAGCTCAAGTTCCCCAACAGGCTGGGGCTGGAGGCCATCGAATTCTTCTCGGTGGAGGGAGACTTCAGGGTCAAGTCCATCAAGTTCAAGTAGCTCCGCCCCTTCCCTGCTGGCTCCACCCCCTCCATGGGGGGTTGAAATCTACCAATAAACATAATCTGCTGGTCACCCTGCACTGTCCCTGGGCTCGTTATTCACCCCAGTGCAGCCTGGGAGCTGGGACTGGGGGCCTTGCCCAGGGGAGCTGGTTGGGTGGAGGCTGGGCAGGGAGAGGCTGCTAGACCAGGATGTATGGGGGAGATTCTCCTTTGGAGACATGGGTCTGTCTGGGACCCATACAAGGGATGGGGGAATCTAGGGGTGCAATCGTGGAACATCATTGGGAGCCAGGACTCCTGGGTTCTATCCCAGCTCTGGGAGGGGAGTGGGGGCTTGTGGTTAGAGCAGGGGAGGCTGGGAGCCAGGGCTTCTGCCCCCAACCCCTCTCGGGACCTGGCTGAGCCTGGATCCTGTGCCCAGCAGCTGTTTCCTGGCCCCAGCCTGCTCGCTCTGGCTGCCGGGGTCGCTGGATCTAGTGTTCTTCCCTGGGGCTCGGGGCCAGCTGTTCTCACCCTCCGGCCTGGCTCTCATGGGGGAGTCTGGGGGCTGCTGGCTCCAGCAACTATGTGAAAGCCGTGGGGTGCTGGGGGGGCCCCCCCAGTACAGGCCTCAGCCCAGGCTTCAGCTGAACAGTGGGACAAGGGAAGAGAGAACAGAAGCGGGAGGAAGGTCGGGGCTCCAGAGGAGGACAGGGAGCAGAGACCCCTCTGCTCTGCCCCGAGGCACGACAGTGCCAGGGACTGGAAATAGACCCCCACCCTCACAGATCTCCCCAACATCCCAAGGGGGGGCATCTTGGCTGGCACCCAGGGGAGGCTGGTGGGGTGATCCTCTGGCTTTGCAGGGGGTCCTGGTTGGGTTGTGCCAGGTTGCAGATTGATGGAGAGGGGGGCCAGGCTCTCCCTCTTGCCATGAAAGGGGCTAAGAGCTTGGGGACGCACCTGTGCCCATGGCTCTGCAGAGGAGCCACCAGCTGCTAGCCCCATGGCACCAGCAGGGAGCCCAGGCTGGCCCAGCCGGGTCCCTTGCCCACCTTGGATGGCAGCAGGTCCCACTGCTCTGTGTCAGGGCAGGACACGAGGACGGGGTGAGGCTCACATGTGTAGAGCTGGTTCCTGGATGCAGTTTGGGGGCAGCTGCTGGGCCTAGGTCAGGAGAGGGGCAGGCAGTGCCCTCCCACAGGGCCCTGCCCTCCCCACTGCTGGGTGAGTGGTCTCTACACAGGGCCCTGTGCTAAGGGGCTGCTGGGGAGGCCTGGGGGCAGGTCTGACCCCCTGGCTGCCTAATGCCCTCTTTATGGGGAAGGGAGGGGACCCTGTTTCTATGGGGCTCCCTGCATTTCAGCTCCTGCCCTATCCCTCCCCCAGCAGCTGGGTGAGTCCTGCTGTTTCCTCTGCAAACAGACCCCCCCTGGCCCCTCACTCCTGTACCCAGCCAAACAGCCCTCCAGGAAAGTGGGGGGCCTCTCTCTGTATTAACCCCTAGACCCCATTCTGACTAATGTAGCCTGGCTCCCCACCTCTCCCCCTGCACTAACCATTAACCCCACTTCCCTCCCAGAGCCAGGGAGAGAACCCAGGAGTCCTGGCTCCCAGCCCTACACCCACTGCCCTAATCCCCTGCTGAACAGCAGGTCCTGGGACACTTGTCCCTTATCACAGTAGTTTTGTTCCCTGGACAGTCTGAGCTGGGGCTGGAAATAGGGGGGTCATGTAAGGCTAGGGAAGAGAGGGGAGGTGGGGTAAGTGGGGGAGGGAGGACCAGAGAGGGGGATGGGTCTAATTTGGAGGATCCCCCCCAGATCCCCCCATCTGCACCAATGCAGGGATCCCTCCATGCTGCTGCACTGAGCCCCGTAAGCCCACCCAGCAGGGACTCTTGGGCCACTTATTAAGGGACATCCAGGAGCCATGTCAGAGAAGAAAAACGTGGCTCTCCAGGGGCAAAGTTTCAACTCACAGGGTAGCTCCCCCTGAGGATGTTGGAGATCTCTAATACTAGGAGTCACACCAGCAGAGCCACGGCCCATTCACACCAGCTGCGGACCCTGTCTGAGCCCAGCCATGGGGCTGTCGGGAAGACCCCCCCAATGGAAAGACAGACACCAAATCCACATCCAAACAACAGATGTTCAAGCTTTATTTGAGGGCGCCTGAATGACGCCCAGGTCACCTGGAAATGCTAAAAACCAAAAAGGAAGTTTACATGGGGTTAAGATCTGTTGCAGCAGAAGTAGATGCCCATTTGGGGTCCAATGTCCACCCCGGGAAGCAATTACAGCTACGAGACTCCATTCCAAAGGAAGTGAAGATAGCCGCGAGGACAGAGGTCGCTGGAGAGGGCTACAGTGATGAATATGCCGGTGTAAATCAGGATTAACCCTGTTTTGAGTGGAAACGAGGTCAGAATCCAGTCCTGAAAAGGCACCAGTTGCGGTTAGACAGGGCTGAATCCTGACCTAGAACCCCAGGATGAATCCAGAGCGAGTCCACCAACGTCAATGGAGGCAATCCTTAAGTCACGTCAACTTGAGTCACTCTGGTTGCCCCCTCACTGAGAGAGGGTTAAACTCACCCACCCCAGCAAAGCACAGAGCAGAATCCGGGTCATCGCCTGTATCCCCCCCAAGACCCATTAGAATTATACTCAATATATCTCACCCATGAATGTCTTCCACAATGGAGCAACAATGGTTTCTACTATCTGGGGGATGGGGAATCTGGCCCATTTTGCTTGTGAGCCTCTTCAACAATTAACCCGTTTTGTTCATTGTGCTGGGCTTGTTGAAGAGCTAACGCCCCCCGCCCCAGTAGCTAATACATCTTCTTCACCATCTCCAAGAGCGGTCCAGCCGGGATGTAGTTGACCATCTCCGCCACGGTCTTCACGATGTTCCTGCTGAAGACTCTTGCCACACAAGTGTCCCACCGGGGCATTTTGATGTTGTACTGGACTTGCCCTTCCACATGGAAGATGGATATTTCATTCTCCTGCGTGCCAGACACGAAGACCAGCACCGTGGTCTCGCTTTGGATGGTCATCCTGGCGTTTTGCTGGACGCAAAGCGGCTCCTGGGAGAACTCGCTCAGCGCTAGATTGAAACAGGCCTTGAGCTCCTTGGTCAGCCGCCTCCGGGACTCCAGACGTGTCCGGACCTGGAGGAGCCGCTCGATGCTCAGGGGTTCTGGGAGGCTGGATTTAATCACACACCCACCCATGGGTCATCCCCAGACCTTCGCTGGGACTTGATCACCGGAGACTAATACAATCTACAAAGGAAAGAAACTGGGGCTAGTTCCCTGGAGACCTGGGTTCACACCCATCCCCCTGTCACAAGTGAGATGAGTTTTCATTTGGTCTCAGCCTAGTTTGGTTAGTAGACCTAGTTGAAATAAACTCAAAACTCAGTAGACCCCCTTGTGACATGAATGCTGCCGAGTTCATCATCATTTTTGGTCTCCACTTAGAGGAGTCTAGTGGGTTGTGGGGGGCGCAGCTGTGAGCCAGGACTCCTGGGTTCTATCTCTGGGCCTTCCACTGACTGTATAAATGTCCCATTTTACATATGGAGAAATGGGGGCACAGAGTGGGGAAGATACTTGACAAAGGTGGCTGGTGTTTTAAGATCTCCCAAGGGAATGCACCATTGCATGGTCTTTCAGTCACCACCCTTGAGACTTCCAAGGGGGTCAGAAACAGGAGTCAGAACCTGGAGACTAGGGGTGGGCCCAAAATGTTTTTCCCATCCCAGAAACATTTGAGATTTCAAGAAAAATTTGCTGTTCTACACCTGAACTAAAGTGAGCCCTTTCCGAGTCCTCTGTGCAAAACCAGAGAGAGGCACCCGGTATGGACCCACCCCCTTATTTTGACCAAAAATTCCATCGTGGACCCCAGCAATCTTCCCAACGAAGCTGTCTTTGACCCTGCCCCCTTCTGGCAGAAAGTTTCAGTTTCCACTAACTTTTGGGGGTCAAAATTCCCAGCCCGATCTGCTCGCTGCCCCTGCACCTTCCCAGCTGCTGGGGTAGGAGGGTTAAAGTCCTGCTCCAGCTACATGGAAGAAAGCTACTGGCCCCTCTCCTCGGTAGAGTTTCTCCAGGGTCACTAAGAGTGACGTCTACACTGCAGTGCCAACCTGCTGCACTGAATTGGAGGCCCAGGCTTGGGCTCGGAGCGACATGTGCAGACATTAGGCTTGGGCTAGAGACAAGTCCACGCCACAGGGTTCAGCCCAAGCCTAGCCGGATCTGGATCATCTACCCTGCAATTTTATAGCCCCCAGCCCAAGCCCCAGTCAGCTAATCCAAGCCAGCCAGGGTTCTTCCATTGCCATGTAGACGTACCCGTGGTCAGCTACTTTTCCTCCACTCCAGACTGTTCATGCTCAGCAAGAACCCCAGAATTTTCCCCCTCATTCCCACACTCTCGTTTGCTACTTAGCATGAAGCCAGGGGTCAGATCCTCCCCCACACCCTAGGGATCAGCCCCCATTTAACCAGCTGATTTACTTGGATTAACAGAAACTCAGGGCATAGACGGTCTCTGCACAGTACAGCAGGTCCGGCAAGCTCAGATGGGACTAGAACCCAGGAATCCTGACCCCCACATGTGCTTTCCTCTCACCCACTAGCCCCCACTCGCCTCCCCGAGCCAGGGAGAGAGCCCAGGAGTCCTGGCTCCCTGCTCTAACCCACCAGACCCCTCCCCAAGCCAGGGAGAGAACCCAGGAGACCTGGCTCCCAAGCCCCCTACTCTAACCACGAGACACCCACCTCCCAGAGTCAATAAGGGAACCCAGGAATCCTAACCTTAAGCCCTACTGGAATACACTTGTATGCAGCTGTCCCTCAGTGAAAGTACCCCCCAGACAGGGCTATCCTACAGCAGTAGGTTCCACAGGTTAAAAACACTCATCAAGACATATTGGAAAGTTAAAGCAGTCCTAGAAAAGAGAACACAATACTAAAAGTTACAAGGGTTAAATAACAGCAACAAGGTTATCAGAACCCCCTCTAAAAACCCCCCAAATCCTAGCCCCTGTTTAACCCCTTACCAGGACAGGGGACTCTCCTGTGTCTTCCAGACAAAAGAAAGACCAGACCGCACATACCCCTCTAACCCCACACACACAGCAATAGCATAGAAACAGCCCCTCTTGTGTCCTTTTTATAAGCAAGTAGCTCCCAAGGGAGGCTGGGAGTTGGGAGCTAGGAATGCTGGGAATTGTAGTTTCTTAGCCCATTTGCAAAAGGCTCCATTTCTGATTGGCCTGGGAACGAAAGGGGGCCGGGCCCTAGACCACCATCTACCTACTCCATTGGTCTTTTCTGCTCTTCCCGATCCAGGGTATGAGCTGGGCTGTGATTGGCCCAGCCCACCCAGACAGCTGGGTCTCAAGGTTCCACTGGCCACACCCCTCTCCTCTCTGATTGGTCAGTTTTTTCGGGCTTGGGGTGCCTGATTGGTCCCAAGGGGGGTGTCCCAGCTATTTAAAGCTCATGGGTGGGTTCTGCCCCTATGGTGGTTGGAGCTGGGTGTTGTCTTGTCTTGTTTCTGGAGCTGCTGCCATGGAGTGTGTAAGTTGTGGGGGGCGGAGGGGTATTAAGGCTGGTTCTCTGGGGGGTGGGATGATAGCGGTGGGAAGAGATTGGTAGATATGTGGAGCAGGAAGTCTGGTGGCAGGGGGTTGTTGGGTTCTTGGAGTGTCTTTAATTTCTCTCCCTGGGCTGGATGATCCCCAGTCCTGCCCCTTATTTGTATGGGGTGAGTTGTCTGTCTCTTGGTAGCCAACCCCCCTGCCCTGTGACTGGGAAGCTGTGAGATACCCAAGGTTGGGGGTGGGTGATGGGATCCTCTAGGGCTGAGAGGGTCATGTTGGAGGGAGGGGGGCCCAGGTGTAGTGGGCTGGGGGGGGGTCAAGGCTTTGTCACCTGTACCTGTGGGAAATTCATATTCCTTCTCTGCTTCCCCATCTAGTGCCCCCCTAGAGGGGATGTGCCCCATTCCTAGCCCCCCTGAGCCAGCCAGTCACTGCCGTGGGGCTAGTGGGAGCTGGCTCCTCCTGTGTCCCATTTCCTGCCCCCCCCCCGAGCTGGCCAGTCCCATGCCTGAGGGCTGGATGGGGGCCTGTGCCCCATTCCCTGTCCCCTCTGGGGAGGGGTGGTGGGGGAGTCGCTGGGGGGTGCTCACCTCTGCCCTTCCCCCACCGCCAGGGGATGGTTCTGACCCACTTGAAGGTCCAGCCTGGCGAGAGCATCGCCGTGAAGGGGACGGTGCTGCCGGATGCTAAGAGGTGAGTCTGGGCTGATGGGTACGGGGAGGGAAGGGTTAACCTGATCCTGGGGGGGGGCCAATGCTGGGGTCCCCCTGCTGCCAAACAGCACACTGGGGGAGTCTCTGGGACCCATGGATGGGGCTTAGCCCCTGCAAGGGGGCAGCATCTCCCTGCAGGCCCCTCACTCCCTGGATCTGCATCGTCTCAGCCCCCCTGAATCCTCCAGGGATCCATGTCTCAGCCCTGACCCCCATCCCCACAGCTCCCCCTCAAGGGGGTATGTGCTAGTGGGCTTCCCCATGGGATGGGGGAACTGGTCTCCCCAGGACTGACCCCTGGGGGGCTGGCTCTCAGCCCCCTACATGGGGTGAGCTCAGTGGGTCAGAGCACCGTGGGGGGCTGCAGGGGGCCCGGGGCTGGTGGTGTCCCCCCAGTGCTCCCCTCCACCCTGGGAAGGGGCTGGAGGGCAGCAGAGAGGATGCTGGGAAAGCTGCCCCATAGGCTGGTGCATTGTGGGAAGCTCCCAGGTGATGCCTAGCAGGTGACCCTGCTGCCGAGGATGCTGGGAAACTTTCCTGCAGGGCTGCAGCTTTAGCCCAGGGGATTCTGGGAGACTTGCCCATGACCTGGAGCCTGTGGGGGGTCACAGCAGGGGATGCTGGGGGAATTCCCATGATGCAAAGCGTGTCACTGAAGGGGCTCCATGATGTGGTGCTGTCCCAGAGGATGCTGGGAAGCTTCCCCCAATGCACCAGTTCAGAGCAGAGGGGATTCTGGGGGATTCTCCAATGGTGAAGGGGAATTTCCCATGATGCTCTGCATGGCAGAGGGCTGGCTGGAGGCTTCCCACAATGCAAAGCAATTGGTTGCCCCTGGGGAAGCTGCCTGGCCCAGTGGGGTCCCAGCCTGTGTCTCTCTCCCCTCCAGCTTTGCCCTGAACATGGGCCGGGCCGGCTCGGACCTGGCCCTTCACTTCAACCCCCGCTTCGAGAGCCACGGGGACACCCGCATCATCATCTGCAACTCGCTGCAGGGCGGGGAGTGGGGGGAAGAGCAGCGGGAGCCGGACTTCCCCTTCCAGCCGGGGCAGGATGCCAAGGTGAGGCGGGGCACTGCCTAGGGGAAGATCCCAGCTCTCCCTCTGTGGGGTGGGAGATGAATTGTGAGCTCCTCTCTGGGGGAGAGCTCAGCCCCCTTCTCACCTAGCTAGGGTGGGGTGCAGGGCACTGTCCAGGGGAAGATCACAGCTCCCATTCCTGGTGTGAATTGGGAGGGGGGTGGGGGGAAGGGCACTGTGAGGTGGGGGTAGATCCCATGTTTTTGGGGGCAGGACTCGCTCTCTCTGAAGGCAGCCTTCTCCAATCTCTGGGAGACTGAGGAAGATCCCAGCTTCCCTTTGCTGGGGTCAGCTGGGTGGAGGGGGAAAGGGGGCAGGGCACTGTGTGGGGAAGACCGCAGCCACCCCATCTCGAGCAGATGAGTCTCTTGCTGGTGGGGATGTCTCCTCTCCTGGTTGGGATGGGAGTGTGTGTGTGTGTAAGGCTGGGATGATATTTAACCCTGTAGGGGGCAGGTGTCTCTGGCTCCGCCCCTCACCCTCTGGCTCCTCCCCCAGATCGGCATCTCCTTCGATGCCCAGGAGCTGACGGTGGCGCTGCCGGGGGAGCAGCAGCTCAAGTTCCCCAACAGGCTGGGGCTGGAGGCCATCGAATTCTTCTCGGTGGAGGGAGACTTCAGGGTCAAGTCCATCAAGTTCAAGTAGCTCCGCCCCTTCCCTGCTGGCTCCACCCCCTCCATGGGGGGTTGAAATCTACCAATAAACATAATCTGCTGGTCACCCTGCACTGTCCCTGGGCTCGTTATTCACCCCAGTGCAGCCTGGGAGCTGGGACTGGGGGCCTGGCCCAGGGGAGCTGGTTGGGTGGAGGCCGGGCAGGGAGAGGCTGCTAGACCAGGATGTATGGGGGAGATTCTCCTTTGGAGACATGGGTCTGTCTGGGACCCATACAAGGGATGGGGAATCTAGGGGTGCAATAGTGGAACATCATTGGGAGCCAGGACTCCTGGGTTCTATCCCAGCTCTGGGAGGGGAGTGGGGTCTGGGGATTACAGGATGGAGTGGGGTGCTGGGAGCCAGGACTCCTGGGTTCTTGCCTGGCCATGGTAGGGGAAATCTCTTGCTGGAGGGAGAGGACAGGGGGTGTCTCACCCTCTTTACCTTCTCCTCTCCCACTTTGAGATATTTTTATCTTGACCTTCTCAATGTCTAGTAGCCACTTCAGGGTAGGGGGGACCTTTCTCCTCAAGCCAGCCAGTGTCCCCACCCTGGGGCCAGACTAGAGCCAGGCCACCTAGATGGAAACAGGCCCCATGTCCCACTACCTAAACCAGCTGTTCTCACACTGTGGCCCCAGGGGCTCCGTGGCCGTTGCACAGGGGCTCTGCAAAATGCTATGGGGAGAAAAACCTCCCTGCTCACCTGCATTCGGGGGGGGGGGGGTGTCACATACCTGCCCCCCCACATTTGTGCCTTCCATGGGGCCCTGGTGCTGATGTAGCGTCTCCTTGGCTAGCTGCTGTCTGCTCATGGAGTCATGGCTGTGAGCCCCCCCCGAAAGGCAGGGGTGGGGTGGCAGATAATCTCTCTTCGGCCGTGCCCCTGCGATTTTGGCAGACTAGGGTGGGGAGGGGCTCGAGGTGGGGCTCCTTCCCCAAGCCCTGCTGGGCAGGGCTAACCTGAGCCCTCAAAGGTTTTGGGGGTGCAGAGGAACATTTGAGGTGGGGGGAGCGGTGAGCCTGACCAGTTCAGGGGGAACTAGCGCTGTCCACACCGGCCTTTGTGGGGGCAAGGGGTGGCTTTTTCCCCACACCTCTGGCCATTTACTGATAAAGGGGCTAGTGTGGACATAGCTTCAGTAAACGCTGATTAACTTTTCTGGCTGGCCCCCTGCAGACAAACCCCCGAGTTAAATGCACTCAGGCCTCCTCGTGGGCGGATTGTAAATAGTTTTTATAGTGCAACAAGCCTCCAGAAAATCCTTTAACTAAAGGAGAAATAATTCACAGCGTTTTACGAAAGCACCGAGAGAATGGTCCGCTTCCCCCGCCCATCCACCGTACCCCAGCGCTTGCAAGGCCCCAGTCCCTACACCCCTCTCCACGGCCTCACCACCGCACACGTACAGGCATGGGGCTCAAACTATTAACAACAGGCATCCCTGACGCTACTCCCCCGGGTGTCGGTGTTTTCTACGACTGGCTACTCTGCCTCCCAGCCGTTGTTAAGGCTGTCCCTTTGCTCTCACAGCTATTGTGCAGAACACAACACGCAGTTACGGTGTTCTGAATTTTTCCTGCTGCTTCCAGCCTGTCCCTTAAACAGTGTCATCTGCCCGTCAGGCGGCCCAATGCACACTCCCCTGCCATTCTGCAGCTACCAGGGCCAGAGTGAAATGTTCCTTCTTTCTGTCCACATAGCCTGCATGTGGCCTCATTAACCAGGGTATCAGAGGGGAAGCCGGCTCTCCCAGAATAATGGGATCAACCTCCACGCCATTAATGTCCATCGTGTTCCTAGGGGTAAACAGCCCTTCCTCCATTAATTTAAACAGTATTGAGTGTTGAAAGATCCTACCAGCACGGACTCTCCCAAACCACCCTGCCTGTCCGTCTTTGGCACGCAATGGAGAAATACCACTTTGTGTTTATAAATTCTGTGCCCTGGTTACGGGGGCAAATGACAGGCACATGGGTCCCATCGGCTGTCCCGACACAGTTTGGGAACCCCGTGCGTGCAAAGCCACCAGTGATTTCCTGAGCGTTACCCAGCGTCGTGACCTGGCTGGCCAGCACCTTGTCAATGGCACAGCCGACCTGCCCCAGCGTGGCCCCAACAGTTGATCTCCCCAAGCCGGCTGGGTTGGCTACAGGCCAGTAACGTCGTGGGATGGCCAACGTCCAGAGGGCAGTGGTGAGCCGCTTCCCCAGGGGTCTGGGCACCGCGTGTCGCTACGTGCCGCTGAAGGCTCCGGAGTCGGTTCTGCACCGAGCCCAGAAGAGGTAACCGTCCCCAGCCGGACACCGTCTCACCGCTGCTGGGTCGCCCCAGCCCTGCAGAACCGTCCTCTCCCACCGACCCATGCTGGCTTCCCGGGCCCAGCAACGGCGCTGAACGCTGTGTAGCTGGTCCAGGAGCCGGCCCTCTAGTTCTGACAGCTCAGTGTCGTCCTCTGCCTCCTGCTGCCGCCAACGCAGCGCGGTCTCTGCCAGAGAATAATCTCCTGCTCCCCCCTCATCTGCGCGGTGGTGCAATGGGCGAAGTCCAAGGCCAAATTCGTCCGGCTTTGGCTGCTGTAATGCAGACCAAGCAACCTCTGTGCACTGGCGGTTGCCACCATGGTGGAGGGGAGCAAGCTGACAATGGCACAAGCCCAGGGCAAAAGGAACCACGGGGGTGCAGACAGCAGAAACGTGGGACTTCTTGAAAAAAACATTTGAACCCAGCTGGCTTCCCACAATGCACAGAAAAAACAACCCCAGGATGCTCGCTGCTCAGGAGTGAAGCAAAGGACCATGGGATGTCCCCGGAGGAAGTTACACCCTCAGTTTGCAGCAAACGGCTGCCGTGCATTCCCATGATGTGATCTGAAAACAGAACGGGCCATGCGTGGGCACGCCATTGCATCCTGCAAGTTACCCGATGCATCAAAGAGCTTCGGATTCAAGCCCCCGTGTAGACGCATATTTAGTCTCTTCCCAACACTTTGCAGCTTATGAGAAGTCTAGCAATCCATGGCCACCATCCTGACACCCGAACCATGTATTGGATTCTCCCCTCTTCACCTTTACACACGGTGATTAAATTCTCCCCCCGCCCAGAGACAAACTCCAGCTTCTCCCCACCCCACTGGATCAGCAGCTTGGCGTTGGCCTGCACACACCAAGGCTCCTGGCAGAAACGCTCCCAGGCATGGTGAAAACAGGCTCTAAGATTGCCTCTGTTCCCCTTACAAGACCCCAGTTTGTCCCGCACTCTCCGTAGGGTGTCGGCACTCAGTGGTTCTGGGAGGGCGCGTAACCGAGCCAGGTACATGGGCATGGGAAGCTTCCCGACCTTGTATTGGGGTCTCCCGTCTCTGTAGTACACGGAGATCTCACACTGCCCCTTCCCCGACAGGAACTGCAGGCTCCCCCCGTCCCACTGGATCAGCAGCCTGGCGTTCTCCTGCACGCACGGGGGCTCCCGTCTGAACCGGAAATTGGCCTCCCCAAAACAGCTGCTCAGCTCCTTGCCCAGCCCCCACCAGCGCCCCAGTCTGTCCCGCACCCTCGCTAGGTCTGCGACGCTCAGCGGCTCTGGGCTGGCGTGTGACCAAGTCACTGGCCTGTCCCCTCCCAGTTCTGTGATCTGATACTGGGGTCTCCCATCGGCGAGGCGCACCGAGATCTCACACTGCCCCTGGCCGGAGACAAACTGCAGCTTCCTCCTACCCCACCGGATCAGCAGCCTGGCGTTCTCCTGCACGCCCCGGGGCTCCTGGCGGAAACCCTGCCAGGCTCGGTCAAAACAGGCCCTCAGGGCACCAGTGTCTCCATGACAGGCCCCCAGTTCACTCCACACTCTCCGCAGGGTGTCTACGCTCAGTGATGGCCGGTGGGCGCGTAGCTGAGCCAGGTACACATGCACTGGGATCTTCCCAACACGGTACTGGGGTTTCCCGTCCTCATAGCTCAGTGCGATCTTACATTCTCCCTTCCCCGAGGTGAACCTGACCTGCCACTTCCTGCACTGGATCAGCAGCCTGGCGTTGGCCTGCACACTCTGGGGCTCCCATCTGAACCTCTCCCAGGCGCAGTGAAAACAGGCTCTAAGATCATCAGTGTCCCCCGTACAGGACCCCAGTTTGTCCCGCACTCTCCGTAGGGTGTCAACGCTCAGTGGTTCTGGGCGGGCGCGTAACCGATCTAGGTACATGTGCACGGGGAGCTCCCCAATATCGTACAGGGGTCTCCCGTCCCTGTAGTACACGGAGATCTCATACTCTCCATCCCCCGACAGGAACTCCAGCTTCCCCCTTTCCCACCGGATCCCCATTCTGGCGTTCTCCTGCACGCACCGGGGCTCCCGGCTGAACTGGGAAATGGCCTCTCCAAAGCAGATTCTCAGCTCCTCACCCAGCCCCCCCCAGCGCCCCAGTCTGTCCCGCACCCTCGCCAGGTCTGCAACGCTCAGCGGCTCTGGGCTGGCGTGTGACCAAGTCACTGGCCTGTCCCTTCCCAGCTCGGTGATGTGATACTGGGGTTCCCCATCGGCGAGGAGCACCGAGATCTCACACTGCCCCTGGCCGGAGATGAACACGAACTCCTCCTCACCCCACTGGACCAGCATCATGGCGTTCTCCTGCACGCACCGGGGCTCCTGGCGGAAACCCTGCCAGGCTCGGTCAAAACAGGCCCTCAGGGCACCAGTGTCTCCATGACAGGACCCCAGTTCATGCAACACTCTCCGCAGGGTGTCTACGCTCAGTGACAGGCAGCGGCCGCGTAGCTGAGCCACGTACATGTGCTCTGGGATCTTCCCAACACGGTACTGGGGTTTCCCGTCCTCATAGCTCACTGTGATCTCACATTCCCCCTTCCCCGAGGTGAACCTGACCTGCCCCCTGCCCCACCGGATCAGCAGCCTGGCGTTGTCCTGCACAGACGGGGGCTCCCGGCTGAACCCCTCCCAGGCGTGATGAAAACAGGCTCTAAGATTGCCTCTGTCCCCCTTACAGGACCCCAGTTTGTCCCACACACTCCGTAGGGTGTCGGCACTCAGTGGTTCTGGGTGGGCGCGTAACCGAGCCAGGTACATGTGCACGGGAATCCCCACAACCTCGTAATGGGGTCTCCCATCCCTACTGCACACGGAGATCTCACACTGCCCCTCCCCTGACAGGAACTGCAGGCTCCCCCCATCCCAACTTATCCCCATCCTGGCGTTCCCCTGCACGCACCGGGGCTCCCGGCTGAACCGGGCAATGGCCTCCCCAAAGCAGCCACTCGCCTCCTTGCCTAGCACCCCCCAGTGCCCCAGTCTGTCCTGCACTCTCACTAGGTTTTGGGTGCTCAGAGGCTCCGGGCTGCACTGGACCCAAGTCACCGGCCTGTCCCCTCCCAGCTCTGTGATGTGATACTGGGGTTCCCCATCGGCGACGAGCACGGAGATCTCACACTGCCCCCGGCCGGAGACAAACTCCAGCTCCCCCCCGCCCCACCGGATCAGCAACCTGGTGTTGCCCTGTATGCTAAGCGGCTCCCGGCTGAACCGGGCAATGGCCTCACCAAAGGAGCTGCTCAGCTCCTCGCTCAGCCCCTGCCACCACCCCAGTCTGTCCCGCACCCTCGCCAGGTCTGCGACGCTCAGCGGCTCAGGGCTGGCGTGTGACCAAGTCACTGGCCTGTCCCCTCCCAGCTCTGTGATGTGATACTGGGGCGTCCCATCGGCGAGGAGCACCGAGATCTCACACTGCCCCTGGCCGGAGACAAACTCCAGCTTCTCCCTGCCCCACTGGACCAGCAGCCTGGCGTTCTCCTGCACACACCGGGGCTCCCGTCTGAAGCCCTCCCAGGCTTTGAGCAAGCAGGCCCTCAGCGCAGCAGTGTCTCCCCAACAGAGACCCAGCTCAGTGTGAAATTTGAACAGGCTGTCAGCACTGAGCGGGTCCTTGCGGGAACGTAACCGGGCCACGTACAAGTGTCCTGGGAGATCATCAACATGAAAATGATAACGGGGATTTCCTTCCTCATAGGATACAGAGAAAATGTACTGCCCCTCCCCTGACAGGAACGCCAGGCTCCCCCCGTCCCAACACAACCACATCCTGGAGTTCTCCTGCACGCACGGGGGCTCCCGGCTGAACTGGGAAATGGCCTCCCCAAAGCAGCCGCTCAGCTCCTCGCCCAGCGCCCCCCAGGACTCCAGTGTGTTTCGAACCCTCTCCAGGTTACTGATGCTCAGCGGCTCTGGCTGCGAGTGTGTCCAAGCCACAAACACGTCCCAGGTTTTCTCTGTGATGTGGTACTGGGGCTCCCCGGCGCTGCAGGACACACTGATCTCACACTGCCCCTGCCCGGAGACGAACTCCAGCTCCCCCCCATCCCAGCGGACCAGCATCCTGGCGTTCTCCTGCACGCACTGGGGCTCCCGGCAGAACCTCTCCAGGGCGAGGTCCAGGCAGCTGCCCAGCTCCTCGCCGAGCTCCCCGCGCTGCTCCAGTCCGTCCCGCGCTCCCTGCAGGGTCTCCATGCTCAGCGCCTGGGGGCGGGCATGTAACCTGGCCAGACACACGTCCCCCGTGGGCTCAGCGACGTGGCCCCGGGGCTCCCCATCGGTGTCACACACGCGCATCTCACACTCCTCCTCCCCTGAGGTGAGCGTCAGCTCTGCCCCCTTGCTGCGGTCGGCCATCCTGGGGCTGCCCCCACACACGAGGGCTCCCTGCTGGACTCAGTGGAAGCAGCTTCTCCGGGATTTGGATGCTTCCTGCTGGTGAGTCACTCTCTGCACTGTGATCTGCAACTTATCCCACTCACAGACTTTGGGTTGGACCCTGATGAAGGCCGATCCATGGCCCCATCGGTGAGTTGCCCGTTCTTCCCGTCTTCTCCCCTCTCTGTCCATAGAGACGCACCCGCACCACGGGCCCGAGCTCCGGGTCGCAGTTTGGTTTTGTGTTGCCCTGAGTGGGGCTCTAGGTTGGACTCCTGCAGAGCGGGGCTGAAACGGGCTCTCAGCTCATCCGTCGCTCCCCCCTGGGATTGCAGCTTCCACCAGGTTCCCAGGGTGGAGCAGAGGCAGGTCGCATGGATTCAGTTTGGTCCTTCTGGGGCGTCCTCCTCCCAAGGGCTCCGCTCAGCTTCTCTCCTGCCCTGCTCCAGCAGGTCCTGAGAAGTAAATGAGAGACGCCCATTTCAACTGGAGAACATTAGGGCTGGTCAGGGGCACAGGCGCCGACTCTCTGGGTGCTCTGGGGCTGGAGCACCCTCGGGGGGAAAATGTGGGTGCACTGAGCACCCACCGGCAGCCCCCCATCAGCTTCCCCCCAACTCCCCCAATGCCTCCCGCCTGCTGGTGGGCCCCGCAGATCAGCGCCTCCCCCTCCCTCCCTGCACCTCCCGCCCGCCGCCATCAGCTGTTTTGCAGTGTGCTGGGGGCTCTGGGGGGAAGGAGGAGGAACGAGGACACGGTGTGCTTGAGGGAGAGGCGGGGCAGGAGTGGGAAGAAGCGGGTAGGGGTGGGGCTCTGGAGGAGGGGGTGGTCTGAGAGCAGGGGAGGGCCTGGGGCAGAGCCAGGGGTTGAGAACCCCCCAGCACATTGTACAGTCAGCGCCTGTGGTCAAGGGGGTGAGTCTGGAGTCTCCCCAAGCTGTAGATCTCAGGTCACAGCCCCAGGCAATGGCTCATGGAGCAGGCACAGGAGAGAAGTATTTCTGTCTTTAACGGCACCAGGCAGGGTGTCCAACATGCAGCCCGGGGCCGGATCCAGCCTTCCTCTGCGTGTAGGTGGCTGCAGGACATGTTCAGCTTGTGCAGGGTTTGGGAGTGGAGGCACCAAAGGAACGAAGCGCGGTGACGCTGCGTGTCACCACGCCCGACTTTCCGGTGTCTGGCAGATCCCTGCCATTCACCGCACCTGAGTTCGGTGCCTGGGCTCCTACACAACGCCTGGGGAGAGCCGGGCACAGCGACAGCAATTCACAAAAGCCAGTAGGTTGGGCAGGGGGCCACCTAAGCCAGCCAATGGGAGGGGTGCACGGTGGATAAATAACTGAAAAGTCATTGGCACAGGGGGACTGGATCCTGGGTCTCCCACCGCTGAGCACAGCTACCGGATTGCGTTCTGCAGGTGAGTGAGGCCGATGAAGGCCTGTCTTCCCCCCGGTTTGTGAATCGCTCTGGGGTCAGATGGGAACTAGGCAGCCCGGCACTAGAGGTAGACATATAGGTGTGGAGGGAACTTTTATGGCAAATACCTAGGTGCTGAGGGAGTTTAGGTGCTTACAGGGCTCAGCAGGAGTTGTGTGCATCTCCGTGGAGCCTAAAACTGGGATTTAACTGCCTGGCTCCGTTTGTGCATCCAGACCAGGGCTTTCATTTACAAATAAAGAGTGAGGCCCAGCTCCACAAAGGTGTTTTGCTACCTAACTTCAGGGCCTACATTTCTAGCCCTGATGGCAGCAGAAATAGCCTTCCAAAAAGGAACAGCATATAACTGGCCCAGTGATGTCTGCCGGAGTCTGCAGAGAGCCTGAAACCATTCCCAAGTGAATGCTTCTGCCCTGGATTCACTTCTAAAGCCCGGGGCTGATAACAGTTCAGTATCAAACGTAACGATTTCACTGCTGATCATTTCAACAGATTGCACTGGGAAAGGGGTGGGAGTGGAAGCCCATAGCAAGGGAAATGGAGAATTCCCTCAGAGAAGGAAAGGCAGAGCTGAGAACAGAGACTTGCACAGAAAAGACAACGAGGAAGGAAGAGAAACGAAGGGCAAACATAGAGGGAGGCTGTAAGGGAAGCAGATTTTCTCATTGAGCAGTGAATGTGGCCCTAAGACCAGATTTTGAAATGTATTTCGGTGCTGAACTTCCATCTCTGCTTTATTTCCTTCCCTGCCACAATTCACAATTTCTGACCTCTGGGCTTCACCCCCACGGTTGGGAAACTGATTTCAATGGAAGTTAGGTGCCTAAATACCTGTCAAAATCTGGGCATTAATTGTTACCTAAAGGCCACATCCTGCCATTGACCTGAGCGGGAGCCCCGCTGTGCGTTGTGGGGAGGGCGTGGTCCAGAATTTACACCCCAGCGCAAGGATCACAGCCCGAGAGGGAACCCGGCTCCGTGCTCTGAAGGAGTCTGACACCCCTGCCACAAGCGTGGTCATTTGTTTGAGAACATCACATCCCACTGTGTCTCCTTCTGTTCTTCATCTCCTGTCCCTTCCCATGTGGTCTGAACATTTCTATATCCCCGTACGTGCGTCTCTGCTGCCTGAACCCCTCTCCGCCCCACCACCTACACGCGTTTCCCTGCTAGCTATGTCACCTGCATTCCCTCCTCAGCTTCCTCCACACCCGCCGTTTAGCAAAGGGGCCTAAATACACACATCCCCCGTGGATGGGTCTCTGAAAGGCTGGGCCACTAGTGGTGGTCCTTTAAAGCCAGCAGCAGTGGGTTTAAGGGGGTGAGGGGGCTCTAAAGCAGGTGGGTTTGGGGAAGGGAGTCAATGTCCTGTCCTCCTTGAGCAGAGCAGGTGGAAGAAAGGATGCGAAATGCGGAGTTCTCTTGTGATCAGTGGGCCTGAAATTAACCCTCACTGTGAGCTCAACTGTAATTAGTATGCGAAAGTTCATAAAATGTTACAATCTATAGTAAGAAAAGCTGAAGGGAAAAGGTACAAACAAGAGACAGAAAGATGGAAGTTAATCCCAAAAAAATGCCTCCTGATACAAACCAAGGATGGTGTTAAAATTGTGCCTGGTAAATGAGAAAATGTGGGTCTGGAAATTAATGAACCACAATCGGTGAGTTGGGCATTAGGCCTAATGGGTGGACAAAATAATGAGGGGATGGGCTACTCCTCCCATCACTCCCTTTTTGCATCCTCGAGGAGAGAGACTTCAGGGGGGAAATACAGAAGAACAGACGGAGGCTGTCATCATCATGGTTTCTGACCCCCACCCTTTCCTGGGACCCTGGGCCTTCATCATCCTGATCCTGAGAAATGTTCTGACCAGACCAGGCCAGAGAGTCTGATCCAGATAACACCGCCACCCTACCGACTCCTCCTGAATCCCAATCACCACTGGAGATGAAATGGGATCGGACTTTAACAACAACTCCAGTCCATCTCAACTCACTTCTTCTCTTTTCCCCAAGGGACAGTTATTACCATCTTCGATACCCTCTAATAGACTGTCAAACAAACAGGTTTTTTCTTTAAAGACTCTCTCCAGCTAAAGGGAAAGTCAACAAGGGATATTGTTATGATGAAAGCCTTACTTAATGCTTTCCATTTCCAGGGCTTTCACTGTTTTTCCTTCTTTTCTTTGCCTTTAAAGAAAGGTTAAAAGGATTTTTAATGGGGTGTTTGCCATGAGACTAAGCAGGCTGATGTCTCTGGAGACCAAACGCCAAACCATAATTCTGGACAGGGGCTGGGTTATGATAACACCTTTGTATTTCATGTTCTTTCTAAATTAATTCGCAGGCCCCACCTAGAATGTGAAGCACTTGAGAGCCCTGGTCGTCCTCTCCCCCTCTACATGCTTCCCTGCCACTTGGTTCCTTTCTCCTTGCTCCCTTGGATCTAGCCCCCAATAGCCTGCTCTCAATTATTTTCAACCCAAAAGCCTGCACAGGGGTTTGCCAGACTCTCAGTTCTCCAGAAGGCAGAGACGTGGTTCTAATTAGACACAGCGCACACTAAGGGGGGCTGAAATGTGTGACAGGTTCATACACAGGGGTCCCGATGAAAAGTTGATGAGAGAAACATACAAAAAATGGATGGGAATTAGGGGGAATTTTGTTTTCTAAGAAGATGAGTAAAATTACTGGGAAACGTTAGACTGTACTACACTTAAATACTATTGTATTTGCTGTCAAATATTAACACTGCTGGTTTAAAAAATCGCCAGTGGTTTCTTATACAAGAGAGAAGAAGTGATATGGTTTGCCGGTACATGCTGACCCTATTGGTTATGTAAAACCAGAACATTTTATCTAATCCTACTCCTTGGAGTTTCTCCTCATCATATAGTCATTGCATCCGTATGATTCAAAGTACAAATTTCAACCATCCTTTCCCTGGCAGAAGGATTTCCATTGGCTGGGAGATAACACATGACCCTTTCCTAATTATGTAGATGAAATATACTTTTGAATTGTACATAGTAGAGACCACCGGTCCTTTGCTATGGAGAATTGCTGACCATCAATCTGCTGTTAGGCAGGGAGGTACCATCTCCCCTATTGTCATTTCATAGATCGAAACCATTCTGTTAGCCCCTTAGGATTATGGGGGGTTGAATATAATTTTAGATCAAACAGAGGAAGAGAGAGAACTAACAAACTTCAATAATGAAAGGGGCTGACAAAGGAGGTGCTGTTGTCATCATGAAGAGGTCGGATTATGAACAGGAGGCTGCCAGGCAACTCTCCAACACCACATTCTAGAGGCCACTTTCCTCTGACCCCACTGAGAGTACCAAAAGAAACTACACCATCTGCTCAAGAAACTCCCTGCTACAGCACGGGAACAAATCTACACGGACACACCCCTAGAGCCACGACCAGGCGTATTCTATCTGCTACCCAAGATCCATAAACCTGGAAACCCCGGACGCCCCATCATCTCAGGCATTGGCACCCTGACAGCAGGATTGTCTGGCTATGTAGACTCCCTTCTCAGGCCCTACGCTACCAGCGCTCCCAGCTATCTTCGAGACACCTCTGACTTCCTGAGGAAACTACAATCCATCGGTGATCTTCCTGAAAACACCATCCTGGCCACCATGGATGTAGAAGCTCTTTACACCAATATTCCACACGAGGATGGACTACAAGCCGTCAGGAACAGCATCCCTGATGAGGCCACGGCACACCTGGTGGCTGAACTTTGTGACTTTGTCCTCACCCATAACTATTTTACATTTGGGGACAATGTATACCTTCAAATCAGCAGCTGTGCTATGGGTACCCGCATGGCCCCACAGTATGCCAACATTTTCATGGCTGACTTAGAACAACACTTCCTCAGCTCTCATCCCCTAGCACCCCTCCTCTGCTTGCGCTACGCTGATGACATCTTCATCATATGGACCCACGGGAAGGAGGCCCTTGAAGAATTCCACCTGGATTTCAACAATTTCTACCCCACCATCAACCTCAATCTGGACCAGGCAACACAAGAGATCCACTTCCTGGACACTACAGTGCAAATAAGTGATAGTCACATAAACACCACCCTATATTGGAAACCTACTGACCGCTATACTGACCTACATGCCTCCAGCTTTCATCCAGACCACACCGCATGATCCATTGTACACAACCAAGCTCTAAGATACAACCAAATTTGCTCCAATCCCTCAGACAGAGACAAACACCTACAAGATCTTTATCAAGCGTTCTTACAACTACAATACCCACCTGGAGAAGTGAGGAAACAGATTGACAGAGCAAGACGGGTACCCAGAAGTCACCTACTACTGGACAGGCCCAACAAGGAAAATACTAGAATGCCAGTGGCCATCACATACAGCCCCCAGCTAAAACCTCTCCAGCGCATCATCAACGATCTACAACCTATCCTGGAAAACGATCCCTCACTCTCACAGACCTTGGGAGGCAGGCCAGTCCTCACTTACAGGCAGCTCCCTCAACCTGAAGCAAATACTCACCAGTAACTACACACCACAGCACAGAAACACTAACCCAGGAACCAATCCCTGTAACAAACCTCGTTGTTTACTCTGTCCCCATATCTACTCTAACGACACCATCAGAGGACCCAACCCCATCAGCCACACCATCAGGGGCTCGTTCACCTGCACATCTACCAATGTGCACTTTTCTCTATGCCATCACTTAGCTGCCATCCTGTGCCAGCAATGCCCCTCTGCCATTTACATTGGCCAAACCGGACAGCCTCTACGCAAAAGAATAAATGGACACAAATCAGACATCAGGAATGGTAACATACAGAAGCCAGCAGGAGAACACTTCAATCTCCCTGGACATTCAATAACAGATTTAAAAGTAGCCAGCCTGCAACAGAAAAACCTTCAAAAACAGACTTCAGAGAGAAATTGCAGAGCTACAATTCATTTGCAAATTTAACACCATTAATTTGCGCTTGAATAGGGACTGGGAGTGGCTGGCTCACTACGAAAGCAATTTTCCCTCTCTTAGTATTGACACCTCCACATCAATTATTGGGAGTGGACCACATCCCCCCTGATTGAATTGGCCCTGCCCACACTGGTTCTCCACTTGTAAGGTGACTCCCTTCTCTTCATGTGTCAGTATTTTTATGCCTGTATCTGTAATTTTCAGTCCATGCATCTGAAGAAGTGGGTTTTTTACCTACGAAAGCTTATGCCCAAATAAATCTGTTAGTCTTTAAGGTGCCACCGGACTCCTTGTTGTTTTTGTGGATGCAGACTAACATGGCCACCCCCTGATACTTCATCAAAGGGAGACGATTTAAATTTAAAACCCTTGTCAATTCTTGGAACGTAGGAATTCCCAGATGGGATCAGACCTGTGGTCCATGTTGCCCAGTCCCCTGTCCCTGAGAGAAGAGGCAATAAACTCCAAAGTTAGTTGGGACCCTAACAGCCCCTCAGTCCCAGCTGGCAAAGAGTTCAGTCACATAACAGGTTTCAGAGTAACAGCCATGTTAGTCTGTATTCGCAAAAAGAAAAGGAGGACTTGTGGCACCTTAGAGACTAACCAATTTATTTGAGCATAAGCTTTCAATAATCAGATGTCAAGAATTATAACATTCATAAACCAGTCGGAGAACACTTCAATCTCTCTGGTCACGTGATTACAGACATGAAAGTTGCGATATTACAACAAAAAAAAACTTCAAATCCAGACTCCAGCGAGAGACTGCTGAATTGGAATTTCATTTGCAAATTGGATACAATTAACTTAGGCTTGAATAGAGACTGGGAGTGGCTAAGTCATTATGCAAGGTAACCAATTTCCCCTTGTTTTTTCCTACCCCCCCAGACATTCTTGTTAAACCCTGGATTTGTGCTGGAAATGGCCCAACTTGATTATCATACACATTGTAAGGAGAGTGATCACTTTAGATAAGCTATTACCAGCAGGAGAGTGGGGTGGGGGGAGGTATTTTTTCATGCTTTGTGTGTATAAAAAGATCTTCTACACTTTCCACAGTATGCATCTGATGAAGTGAGCTGTAGCTCACGAAAGCTCATGCTCAAATAAATTGGTTAGTCTCTAAGGTGCCAGAAGTACTCCTTTAGTCACATAACAGCAACTCCAATCAGACCTGACAAACTCACCTAAACAACCTTAACTCTGCCCTTTGTGTCACCCACCTCAGAACAACTGAAAACAGCAAATGATCCTATCCTTATAGAAACAAACATTGAAAAGTCTGAAAATACACAGTGCAAGACACCAACATAACCTTAAATCTGCCCTCTAGTTATTATTGTTAATCGGCTGATTGTGCATGAAATAACTAACCTCCCTCCCCAAACTAGAGTCCTCCTCCTTCACATCTTCCTCTATCTCAGGGGTTCTCAAATATTTTTTGCTGGGACCCCCTTTGAAAATATTTCAGGCTGGGACAACCCCCACCCCAAGTGACGACCCCCGCATACCACGTCACCCTTACTTCTGTGCTGCTGCTGGCCGCAGCGCTGCCTTCAGAGCTGGGCGTCCAATTAGCAGCCACTGCTCTTGCAACCCCCCTACAATAGTCTTGCAACCCCCTTTAGGGTAGGGACCCCCAGTTTGAGAAACGCGGCTCTATCTGTTCTTCCTTTCTGAAGCCAGATCAGAAAACAAATGTAGAGTCTCTAGGCCAAACCCATTTTATCCAAGCTATGAAGGGAATGTTTGGAAACTTTTTGAAACTCCAGAAGAGCTTTTTCCTGTATCCCCTGGACATCAGTAATGCCTTGTCTGTTTCACCTCAAATTTTCCATGAACATTCTCCCCTTCTAGAAACTCTTTCTGCCACTTTTCAGGCAGATTGGTTATGCTCTAGTGAAGTGACAGAGGGCACAAATGAAATGAGAGAGTCTCATTTCATGTTTTAACCACCACTGTTGAAGGGGGAGGATTTACTTGTCGTATCCTTCCACTCTGAAATGTAGCTCTTAGCCCTAGAATGAGAGAAAAGAGTCAGGCAAAGGGTTTGTAGTGGGGTGGTCACCCACTCTTGCCCTGAAGGGCTGAAAAGCCAGCCCTTGGAGAGGGCTGTAGGCTAGAAGCTGGGCTCATTGGGGAAGTAGCCGCAGCTGGGCCACGTGCCAATCAGGGCCCAGCTGGCCCTTATAAAGGCTGGGAGCCAGCAGCTCAGCCAGAGTCTCTCTGGCAGGAGAGATAGGCCTGGCTGCAGGGGACCCAGAGTGAGGCAGGGCTAGGGAAAGGCCTCAGAAGCTGGGAAGCCCTAGGTTAGCAACTCCCCAGGCTGCAGGGCCTGGTCCCAGGCCCATATAGGTATTAGGGTTGCAGAGGGGCAGCCTGAGGGTGGGTAAAGGCAGCCAGTCCAAACCCCTTGTTGCCTGTGATGATGGGCTTTTACGCTGCAGTCTGCCCCAGGGTGCGGGGGCTAGATGGTGACTGGCAGTAGCCACTACTGAGGCAATGCGGGGATAGTCAGTGAGGGTTCCCTGGGGTGGGGAGACCCAGGGAGTGGGGTACTGCCAGGGGGGCAGCACCCAAGGCAAGAGCACCAGGTCTGGGAGGGATACGGGGGCCAGTGGTAAGGCAGATCACTGGCCTGCGGAGGGCGCTCTGGGCTGGCAAGTGAGCTAATTCCTAAGAACGACCAGCAGGAGGTGCCGCAGGGGTGAGTGTGAACCCCTTTACAGGGTCAAAACGACCCTGGATCTGTTTCTCCTTTGCCTGGCTACTAGTTGGAGTCATTCACACCTGAGCAAAGTGTGTATAAAACACCACCAACCACAATCTGAGCCCAGGACACACCGGTGGGATGATTCTTCACTTCTCTCTACGCCATCACTTAGCTGCAGGGTCATCCACAAGATACCACGGGTAGCAAGAGCCTCTCTAATGGGGAAAATGGGGGTAGTTGGGGGCTCATGGGCTGCCATTAGCCTCACCGAACTTTTGGTTTCCAAATGACTCTACAGCTCATCTAGCAGCTGCTGCTTTGAGCTGGGGTTGGGCATTTTCTAAACACCCCAGACTTTGGGATCAGGCTAGTCCTATACGCTGAGCCCGGCTCCTCCCACTGACACCAGGTCTAAACCAAGTGGGGGGGCTAGTCCCAGGAAGAAGGTAGGATGTGAATTTAAAGCAGATTAGCTATTCTCAATTAACTGCATGCGTGGATACTCTTGGTTCAGAAGAGGGGCTCCTGACTAACTCCTCTTGTGGCTGCTCTTTGTCCAGAACAGGAGTGCCTTGTTCCGAATTAGCCTCATGCAGTGGATAATGCTAATTCGGAATAAGGCACTCTTATTGGACAAAGAGCATCCACATATGGAATTAATTGGGAAGAGCTCCTCTGTAACGCCCCCCCACCATGTAGACAAGCCCTGACTCCAGTGAAGTCATTGGCATTACGTTGGTGTGAATCTAGATTGGCAAAAGGGGAAGCAGCCTATCACTTGCGTCCGTGCTGCTCGGGGCAGGAGGGGAAACACACAGCTGACGATATCTGAAAAGCTTGTTATTCCTGCCCTGGGGACTGTGATTCCAGATGGAGGGGAGGGTGACACACACAACTGGGAGAAGAGAAATTCCTCATGGGATCCCGGAGTAGGAATCCCTTCCTACCCCTATAAAATCTCCCATTGGGACACTGGGGCCTCCTCCTAGCCCCTTCCCCTCCCAGCACAGACACTTGCAGCTCAGCTCAGGGATTGGTTATTATTTGTGTAGCCACAAAACCCTCTGATAACTCACAGTGTCATCTGCTGAGCTCTGTTCCCAGCCCGGCTAAACCATCTCAGCCCCTTTACTAAAAACACCCAAACAACTAAGGGCATCATGAGCTAAGGTGACAATCCTAATGTTCTGTGCCCAAACAGCCTTAACTGTGCCCCTGCAACAAAACGTGTCCACCTACTATGGGACAACACCTAAACCAACCTTCGCTGTCCACCCTAAAACTGTCTCTCCTAACCAACAAAAAAACTTTAATCCTTCCCTCTTCTCCCCAAACCAGACTTATTCATTAAAAAACAAACAACAAACCAGTTAATATTGTCAAGTGACAAGAAGGTACTTAAACAGAGCTGTGTGTCAGGAGAGCCCAGGGCTGAGCTAGCAGGGGCTGCGGGGCAGGAGTGAGGGGCATTGGCAGAGGCGTGGGAAGCCTAGGGCTGGGAGAGCAGGTGTCTGTGGGTCAGGATTAAGGGGTACTGGTGGAGCTGAAGGAGGGAGGGTATCTCAGGGCTGGGATATAGGGGGCTGGGAGGGCAGAAATAGATGGGAGGACAGAAATGTAGGGGGACAAAATATGGGGGACATATGAGGACCGACATAAAAGGGGAAGAGAGACCATGGAAGTTAAAGAAGAGAAATGAGGGAGACCTCAAAGGCAGCAAAAGATGGGAGCACCATAGGAAGAGGGTGGGGTAAGCCCTATGTCTTCTCAGGAGACAGAGAAACGGGAGAACCCCTTGTGACGTTGCACCCCATAATGCTTTATGGGAATATGCTTATGAATGTATATACAACATAACTGGAATATGTTTTATGCTACATATGCCATGTAACATATCTTGGTAAAGATTATGATCTACGGAATATAGTCATCCTATTTGTATGCATGTATCATTTTTGTATTCAAAGTTATGAATATTGGCCGTATACTTGTTTAATTTTAAGTAGACTCGGTGAAGCAGTTGGTCAGCTTCCTGAGAAAAGACCATTCTCAGTAAGTGCCCAATCAAGAAACACTTAAGCCAACAATGAACTTGGAGATGCCAATCCACATCTGAACTTTCCCAGGAATGTGGCCTGGCTGGTAAGGAACTCAGTCATGCATGAACATGTGACTTGCCCATGTGACTCCAAAACTCCATCTTGGAGCTGAATTCGGGATAGGAGGGGGACCACCCACAAGAGAAAGTCTATTTAAGCCTGAGGGAGACCCCTCCATTTTGTCTTCAGCTGGCTCAAGAGATAGCCTCTCCACCCCCAAAGGTTACCTGAAAGAGACTGGAACAAAAGACAGTAACTACAGGGGTGGGAGTGATTGCTGGACCCAGACTAGAAGGAGCCTAGTCTGTAAAAGAACCTTACTGGAACATCTCTGAGGGTGAGATTTCATCTGTGATCACTTTCTTACTGTTATTAGGCATAGACTTGCGTGTTTTATTTTATTTTGTTTGGTAATTCACTTTGTTCTGTCTGTTATTACTTGGAACCACTTAAATCCTACTTTTTGTATTTGATAAAATCACTTTTTACTTATTAATTAACCCAGAGCATGTATTAATACCTGGGGCGGGGGGACAAACAGCTGTGCATATCTCTCTATTAGTGTTATAGAGGGTGGACAATTTGTGAGTTTATCCTGTATACGCTTTATACAGGGTAAAATGGATTTATTTGGGGTTTGGACCCCATTGGGAGCTGGGTGCTAGAGACAGGAACACTTCCTAAGCTGTATTCAGTTAAGCCTGCAGCTGTTGGGAGACACGGTTCAGATCTGGGTCTGGGTTTGCAGCAGACAAGCGTGTCTGGCTCAAACCAGGCATGGCACTGAACTCCTAAGCTGCCAGGGGAAACAGGCTCAGGGGCAGTCTCAGCATATCAGGTGGCAGTCCCCAACGGGGTTTCTGTGATCCAGCCCATCACTCCCCTTTACCACAAGCTGAGAAGGGAAAGGAGAAGGCTTTGGGGAAGCCCCCGAAAATGCCGAAGGGTGGGAAGAGGCTCACGGTTTGAGGAGTGGGGACAGCTCATTCCATGCCCGGTGCCGGGCACAGCTGAGGGGCCTCCTGCAAGCTGCCATGGGGAACAAGAAACTCCTCACTGGGGATGGGAGGCACTTCGGGGAGGCTGCAGGACCCTGGGTGGCTCATAAAAGGTTACCACAGGGTCAGAGACTTGCCCCAAATCCTGAGGGGACTCCATTAATATGGAAAATAAGCAACATTTCCCTGAACGATCCCCCCTACCCCCACCAATTCCCATCTCCTAAAGCCAGCGCCTCAGCCCACTCTCTGAAAACCTTGGGTGAAATCCTGGGAGTTTTTCCACTGACTTCAGTGGGGCCTGGACTTCATCCTTTCCATGTAGGAGAGGGAACGAGAGACAGGAACAGAGAGAGAGACCCTGGGACAAGGTCACCTACTTACCAGGTTTGGGGGTATCCGCGGAAGGACCCTGAAATCTCCCCGATTCCTTCCTCTTTTCTAGGGCTCAGCCGACGGGCTCTGCTCTGGCCCCAAATCCACCATTATCCTCATGACACGTGTCGGTGTCCAAATGGCGCCGGGGCCTTTTCCTGGTCTGCACAGCCTTAGAGCTCAGGTTACAGCTGGCCTATGCCCGCAGCTGGGCTGGGCGTGGTGAGACACGCAGTGGAGGACTAAGGGCCTTTCGCCTACCCTGATACATCTCCCCTGTGGACTTTGATTCCAGGTGGAGGGGAAAGAGATAAACAAGTGACTGGGAGAAGAGACACACCCCATGGGAGCCCGGCCCAGCAGTCCTGGATTTCCCATGCTGATGTGTCCCATTTCAGACGCCGGCTCCAGCCCCTGCCACTCAGCTGGGATTAGCTGTTGTTAATTATCGGCCTGTCATGTACCCTTTGCACCAACCATCATGCTGCCTGCACAGCTCGTTAGCTTAGAATGAAGGTTGATAAATGCCATTCACAGCCATGCTAAACTCTCCCACCCCTCCCCAACACCCAGACATCTCTGCTGCTGTGGAGAGCCCCCAGGGGCCGCTCCCTGCCCAGCTCACCCTCCAGACGGAGATCCCCGTGCAGAACGGGGTTTTATAGTAATGCTGCTCTTCCAGCTTGTGGCCAGCCTGGGCGGCTGTGCTCCCGCAGCTGGCCCCATCACCTGCTTCTTGCAATGCACAGCGGCCTGCCCACCCCACCCTGAGCGTCCCTGAGGGAGGAGGGGAAGCTGGGATTCATGGCTGGGATTCTCTAAGGAACGGGGAAGAAACAGACTCAGATGGGCCCAGGGTGCTGGGAGAGGGGTTCAGAAGAATGAGGCCGGGGTAGTCAATTATTGTTGTCAAGGTCCAAATTTCTTGGTCAAGGTACAGTCAAGGTCCGGACTCCAGAGAAACATTTTTTCACCCTCCATAACAATAATGATACTAATAAGTAAATAAAAAGGTTTGTGGTCCGTTCACAAGTGTCTGGTGGTCCGGATTTGGCCCACGGTCTGCCTATTGACTGCCCCGAACGAGGCAGTGTGAGGAAGAGTTGTGGGATGACAGAGAAGAGGCCACGTAATCTACTGGCTCAGTGTATTCCAGGCGCCACGGAAACCAAACTAGGCCACAGGGAATCCAGGTGCCATGGAAACCAGGCCTCAGAGAAACAGGTGCCACAGGAGCCCAGCCTCAGGAAAACCCAGGGAATTCAGACCTCTGAGAAACGAGGTGTCATGGAAACCAGGCACTATAGAAACCAGGCACCATAGGAATCATGGGCCACAGAAACCAGGCCTCAGAGAAACAAAACACTGTGGAAACCAGGCCTGAGAGAAACCAGTTGTCATGGAAACCAGGCCTCTGAGAAACCTGGTGTCATGGAAACCAAGTTGTACAGAAAATGGGCTTCAATGACAACGTGAGCCTCAGGGAAACAGGCCTACAAAGAAGCAGGGTGCCATGGAAATGAGATCTCAGGGAAACTGGGCCTCAAGGAAAACAGGCTGTCTAGAAACCAGGCCTCAGAAACCAGGTTTCAATGACTACAGGCCTGTGGGAAATTGGGTGCCATGGAAACTAAGCCACAGGGAAAACAGGCTATACAGAAACCAGGCATCAGGGAAACTGGTACCAGGGAAACCAGGCTTCAGGGAAAGGGGGTATTAGAGAAAATTATTGCCCCAAAAGGCCATCAAGACACCAGGCCCCAGGGAAAGCAGCTCATGGAGTCAGCTGTCCTGACAGTGAGTCTATTTTTATTATTTCACAGCAAATAAGGTGCTTGGCACTGTAGATAATTCCCAGGGCGGGCCCAGGTGTCTGATTTCCTCCCGCAGCAGGTGATTGTATAGGACAAGGGCTGGTTGGGCAGACCCTCTCTGCAGGCCTGGTGCGGCCGTCCTGGCTGTGAATGGGCGGCCGGCCAGGGAGCCCTTTGTTCCCGTGTAGGCAAGTGGAATAACCTGCTTCGGGTTTAGTGTTGAGTCTGGTTTTGCTGAATATTCGTAGACACACTGGGTTAAATTCTGATGACATTTATAGCAGCGTAGATCTAGAGTAACTCCAGAGTCCAACGTTTTGTATCCATATGATGGACCTGATTCCTCGCTGTGTGACTCTGGTTTCACACGGGTATAACTCCTCTGATTTACAACGGACTCTAACTGGTGTAAACCTTGAGTAACACCGTAGCGAATCAAGCCCTGTGTTTGGGTCTGTGTCTGATCGCTGATACATGAAGCGTCCTAGTGACAACTACAGCTAATGTTCCCCCATAAGCCTCTACACCCACCCCCTCCTAGGACCCCTGCCTCTCCTACCCCGCTCCTTACCCCTGCCAACGAGCTTTGGGTCCTTCCCACTTCCCAGCCCTCAGCACCAAGAGACAACGCCATGGTTTCAGAAGGGCCCGGCCTGCAGAGGAGGACCCAGGTGCCGGCCATGCTCCCAGCCATGTGATGTGTGCAGTTGTGACAAGATCACTGCTCAGCCATATGTGTTTACAGCTTACAGGGAACCCTGTTCCGGGCACCTCCTCGCGGGGCTCAGCAGGAGTGCGAGGTGTGGGTGCCTTTCCCAGGCACGTCCCCCCGCAGCCATGCTCAGTCTGACAACCACCCTGGCAGAAATCTGGGGGGGGCACATGACCCTGCATACTGCCCCGCCCCCATTGCCTCTGTGCGCGGGGCTGACAGGGCTCCCGCTGTCAGCCCTGGGCGGCTGGGCTCCCCCGTCAGCCTCACGGGGCTGAAACAAACAAATCCTGACATTTAAGAGTTCTAGCGCGAGACCATGAGTGAGGCTTAATTTATCTCAGAAATCATGTCTCTCGTGAAAGATTCACGAGAGTTGGCACGGCTGCTAAGGGCCACGAGGCCCCAGTGAACCCAGATGCCATGGAAACCAGGCCGGGCAGTGAACAAGCCTTGAGAAAAGAGAGGAACATGAGATGTAGGGTGGCCAGTTTTGGTTGGCCATATTCCTGGAGGTTTCATCACATGACATAATCTTTAAAGATTAAACTTTAATTCCTGGAGACCCGGACAATCCTGGAGGCTTGGCAACCCCACTAGATAGTGACAAAGAGAGAGTAACCCCAAGACATGTCATCTGCTCAAAGGTGGGCTCCAGGGGAAAGCCCTGAAATCTCCCGATTCCGTCTCTCTGCCCTGGGCTAGGAACCGCCGACGCCTTTATCCTCATTAAACTTTCAGTTTCCAAATGACACCAGACACCACCTGAGGGAGGCTGCTCAGAACTGGGGCTGGGCTGTTTCTGATCAACATGGACTTTGAAATCAAATGAGACCTGCAAAGCTGGATTATCCACTTTCAACTACCGCTGTGTCACTTATTGCAGACACAGAGTTAGGGAAAGGAGGGTCAGTTCTGGTCTGTGCCTGCCACTTGTGCTGGGAGGGGAGAGACACAGCGCTGGGTGTAAGGCCCTTCACCCGGCCCGAGTTGCCTGATATTCCCGTCCAAGGTCTTTGGTTCTGAAAGGAAGGGACAGTGACATACAGAGGACATGGAAATTCCCCTTGGGAGCCTGGGCCAGGCACTGTAACATCAGCTGCTTTGGATACAGGGAGCCTCCTCCCCACTCCCAGCTGCGCTCCCTCTGAGGGCAATTCTGGCCACCTAACTGGGATTAGTTATTATTAGTTATTCCCCCACACAAATAAGCACATGTTTGAAACCCCTGGTTTTATGTTTTCTTCCAGATCATTGATAAAGATTTTGAGTAGAACAAATCCCAGTGAGACCTCTCTAAAAACACCCCCACTAAGTGATGATTCCCCAGTAAGAATTACATTTTGGGATCAATTAGCCAGTTTTAATTCAATTTAATATGGACAATATTGTTTTGTGTCAAGCTAGTTTTTTAATCATAATGTCCTGCTGTCTACGGGTATGTCTACACTACAGAGACGATACTGGCTTAGGTATGTTGGTATCGCTATCCCGGCATAGCCCCATAGTGCAGACAGGGTCACACAGAAGGGTTTTTCTGTCAGTGCAGGAACACCACCTCTCTGAACAAAGCTAGTTATGTTGATGGAAGCCCTCTTCCGTCGACATAGCTGCATCTACACTGGGGTTTTGTTGGCATAGCTATGTCCAGAGTGTACACTTTTCACACTGCTGCGCGACGTAGCTGTGTTGACATAGCTTTAAAACCTAAGTCAAATGCCTTCCCGAAGGAGAGAGAGTAGGATTGAATGAAGGAGAGAACTTGTGGGGGATCTCAGAACAGAGAAAGAGGGGAAGCCCAGACCCCCTGGGGAGAGAAAGGTGAATTAAGCCCAAGTTGCTCAGGCTTTGGCTTCAGCCCCGGTGGCAGAGCTCAGGGCCCCAGGCTTCTGCCCCATGCAGTGGGGCCTTGGCTTTCTGCCCTGGGCCCCAGTGAGTCTATTGCTGGCCCTGCTTTGAGGACCCCCTGAAACCTGCTCGCAGCCCCCCAGGGGGCCCCGGACCCCTGGCTGTGAACCACGGTCCTATACAATCACCCGTTACTGGGCCTTACGTGGGGTTACCTACAGTGCCCGGCTCCTTGTTTGCTGTCAAATAGTAATAAAAACAGTCTCGCTGTCTGGCCGCTGACTCCATGAGCTGCTTTCCCTGGGGGCTGGTGTCTCGCTGGCCTTTTTGGGGCAATATTTTTCTCTGCTGCCCCCTTTCCCTGACACCTGGTTTCCATGGTACCCAATTTCCCTGAGGCCGGGTTTCTCCATGGCCCAGTGTTTCTGAGATCTGGTTGCCATAACACATGATTTCCCTGACACCTGGCTGCCAAAGTACCCTGTTTCCCTGATGCCGGCTTTCTGTATCGCCCAGCTTCCCTATGGCTTGGTTTCCATGGCACCCAATTTCCCAGAGGCCTGTTGTCGTTGAAACCTGGTTTCTGAGGCCTGGTTTCTACACAGCCTGTTTTCCCAGAGGCCTCGTTTCCATGGCACCCAGCTTCTTTGTGGGCCTGTTTCCCTGAGGCTCGTTGTCCTTGAAGCCTGGTTTCTCAGGCCCAGTTTCTGTACAGCCTGGTTTCCATGGCACCTGGTTTCTCTGAGGCCTGGTTTTCGTGGCACCTGGTTTGTCAAAGGTCTGCTTTCCATGGCACCTGGTTTCTCTGAGGCCTGGTGTCCATGGCACTTGGTTTCTCGAAGGCCTAGTTTCCATGACACCTTGTTTCTTTGAGGCCTGGTTTCCATGACACTTAAGTTTGTCTAAGGCCTGGTGTCATGGAGTCCCTGGGCGATGCTCTGGAACTGCTCCCCATGAAGCCAGTCAGGACTCTGGGGCAGTCGCCTTTCTGGGAGCAGCCTGTCTTCAGGACACACAGCTCACCCAGCTTCCACCTTCCTGGGTCTGACCTCGGAGCATTCAGCCTCCTCTGCCCCTCCGTGCGCTTCCCCCAGCGAGTCCGCTCAGGCAGGGCTCCTGGGGAAGCCAGAGGGTCCGGCACACCAACTCCGCAGTCAGACATGACTCTCAGCCAGCCAGTAAAACAGAAGGTTTATTAGATGACAGGAACATGGTCTAAAACAGAGCTTGCAGGTGCAGAGAACGGGACCCCTCAGCTGGGTCCATTTTGGGGGCGGTGAGCCAGACAACCCCGTTTGCCCTTCACTCCATGTCCCAGCCAGCCCCAAACTGACACTCCCTCCAGCCCCTCCTCCTCTGGGCTTTGTTCCTTTCCTGGGCCAGGTGGTCACCTGATTCCTTTGTTCTCCAACCCTTCAGCTTTCACCTTGCAGGGGGGGGAAGGGCCCAGGCCATCAGTTGCCAGGAAACAGGGTGTCGGCCATTCTCTGTGTCCAGACCCCTGCACACACCTGCCCTCTAGGGCTCTGCAATGATCATACACCCTTACCCCACCCCCTAGATACTTAAGAACTGCCTAGGGGAAACTGAGGCACCCCCACAATATTCGGAAGAAACATTAAGAACAGGCCCACTTCGTCACATCTGGTTTCTATGGCACCTGGTTTCTCTGAGGCCTGGTTTTCGTGGCACCTAGTTTGTCTCAGGCCTGGTTTCTACGGAACCTGGTTTCTCTGAGGCCTGGTTTTCGTGGCACCTGGTTTCTCTGAGGCCTGGTTTTTGTGGCACCTGGTTTCCATGGCACCCAGATTCCCTGAGACCTGGTTTCCATGGCACTGGGTTTCTCTAAGGCCTGGTTTCTAGGTGTAACAAAGTGGGAATGTTCTTAATATTTTCTCTGAATACTGTGTGGGTGCCTCAGTTTCCCCATGCATTTCTGAAGTATCTAGGTGTGGGATAAGGGTGTGTGTGATAGGAAAAAAACCCAGAAAGCGACCCTATAATCATGTAAAGCTACGCTGCTGTCTTTTTTCTATGCTTATCTGTCCTTTCTACTTTGTTTATGGATAGAAAGAATGCGAACTGTGTGTAACCTGCACTCCCTGCTTTTGGGGAGAGAATTCCTTATACAGATAAGCCTCCATGCTCTTACCTACCCCAGAACTTGAAACAGACTGGGTTAACCGGTTCGAACTGGAAGAGATATCACAATGTATGTTGAACCAAGCTATAAAAGCTCATCCCTGTTCTTTGTTCGGGGCTTCACCATTTTCCTCTGAAAAGGAATTGGTGAGCCCTTCAGCTGTCGTATTCGCTAGCAATAAAGTGCCTCACTTTATCAAAGAGCCAAGACTCTGTGTTTTGTTTGGCTAATACAGAAGTCCAGGGAAGGCTACCCTCCTAACCCTAGACGGGAGGGGAACCCTTTTTCCCTAACATGTGCTTGTTGCAGAGCCTTAGAGGACAGGGGTCTGCACAGAGAATGGCTGAAACCCTGTCTCCTGGCAACTGATGGCCTGGGCCCCTCTCCTGCAAGGTGCCAACTGAAGGGGTTGGAGAACAAAGAGATCAGGTGGCCTCCTGGCCCCGGAAAGAGACAAAGGCCAGAGGAGGGGCTTGTCATAACCCTAGAGGGAGCCTAAATTCCTCCTTAACTGTAAGGGGTTAAGAAGCTCAAGTAACCTGGTTGGCACCTGACCAAAGGAACCAATGGGGACAAAAGATACTTTCAAATCTGGTGGCGGGGGGGCAGGGGGGAGGTTTTGTTTTGGGTTCTTTGTTTGTGTGGCCATTTGCTCTTGGGACTAAGAGGGACCGGACATCAATCCATGTTCTCCAAATCTTCCTGAACAAGTCTCTCATATTTCAAACTTGTAAGTAACAGCCAGGCAAGGTGTTTTCGTTTACCTTTGTTTTCTCAACTTGTGAATTTTCCCTTTGCTAGAGGAAGGTTTATCCCTGTTTTGTTGTCACTTTGAAACTAAGGCTAGAGGGGGTTCCTCTGGGCTCTTTGAATTTTCTGCTACTCTGTAGGGTTAACTACCAGCCTAAGTTTACAGAGGTGATTCTTTTACCTTTTTCTCTTTAAATAAAATCCTTCTTTTGAAGAACCTGACTGATTTTCCCATTGTTCTAAGACCCAGGGGTTTGGGCCTGTCGTCCCTTTATAACCAATTGGTGAGGATATGTGGTCAAGCCTTCCCCAGGAAAGGGGGTGTAGGCATGGGGGAATATTTGGGGGGAATAGGACTCCAAGTGGTTCCCTTCCCTGATTGTTTGTTTGTTAAATCACTTGGTGGTGGCAGCGATCCCAAGGCAAGAAAGGAATCTGTGCCTTGGGGAAGTTTTAACCTAAACTGGTAAGAATAAGCTTAAGGGGTCTTTCATGAGGATCCCCACATCTCTCCCCTTGAGTTCAGAGTGGGGAAGGAACCCTGGCAGGGCTGGAGGGGGTTTCAGTTTGGAGCTGGCTGGGGAAATGAAGGTGACGCAGCTACCAAGAGGGATTTTACAGTTAACTGGCTGGCTGGGTGTCCATGAAAGGGAGGTATCCCCAGACTTTATTTGTCACAGGGGCTGACCCCTCTCTGGCAGCTTACCTCAGCAGCCGCGGTGCTACTGGCAGGGGTTCAAAGGAGCCGCCCTTTCTCCCGAGTCAGCGTTGCCTATTGGCACGAGTTGGGCAGGGTAGGGGAACCCGGGCCCACCCTATCCTCCGGGTTCCAACCCAGGACCCTATGAAACCCGTTACCCGGGGTCAGGTCTCCGCATACTCAAAGACATCTGCTGGGCCACTTCCTACCCTTAGTCCCGTCTCGGGCGTCTCTCCCACCAGAAGCAGCTCGACGTCCCCTTCGGGGCCCGCGACTGACAGGGCTCCCACGCCGCAGTCTGGGGGTTCGGCTTTGGCGGTCTGGTATCCTGGCGGCTTCTCGGCAGGGGCTCGCGGCGCACGTCCACTCTTCTCTCCAGCCAGTGCAGACTGAGCCGAGCTGCTCCCTTTTATACGCTCCCTCCGCCACCGGGCACATGCCCAGCAAGGGTGAGGGGGTGTGGACTCTTGGCCCCAAGGTACTTGCATCATCAGAGTGGGAGGGCTGATACAACCTCTCACAGGGAGAGTGGGGTCTGGTGGGTTAGAGCAGGTGGGGACTGGGAGGCAGGACTCCTGGGTTCCCTCCCTCCCGGCTCTGGGAGGGGAGTGGGGGCTGGTGGGTTAGAACAGGTGGGGCTGAGAGCCAGGACTCCTGGGTCCTGTTACAACTTGGCTACACTGAAGCCTAATTTGGATGAGGGCCAGGTGCATATGTGAACTTCCTTCACGCTCTGTGACTCCATCCAGACCTGTTCTCATCGCAGAATCACTCCACATTTCAACAGTCTCTTTTCTCCACCCCTTCGTGGTGAGAGGCAGAAACCAGGAGGCGTTTGAATTACCCTGGACGGGGAAATCGAAAGTTAGGGTCTGTCTGTGTGTCTGTGTGTGAGTGTTCTGGGGACATCTTGAGGGGTTCACAAACAGCAACTTGTGGCCAGAGACACAGGGAGGCAGGGGCCCTGAGTTAGTGTCTGTCTGTCCCATTACCAGCCATTTGCACTGGGTGGGGAGTTGGGCCCAAGGGGGCAGGGCTCTGGGGAGTAGGGGCTACTGCAGGGGATGAGTACAGGGTGCTGCAGGGAGGCAGAGGGTTTGAGGGAGCTGGGTGCAGGCGGTTAGGTTCAGGGCGCTGGGATGCAGCTGGGAGACTCTGGGGGATGGGGGGAAATCAGCCGCGGGCTCTCAGCTCCCCTTTGAGGCACAGCAGGGATGAGTTTGTGGAAGACTCAGCCCCACTGGGAGAATGAAGCCAGTGGAAAATGAAACGTTGTGGGAGAGTTTTCCTTTACTTTTATTGAAGTAAGTCAGTTGGCTTCCAGGTTCACACTGGGGACACAGAGATCAGAATCTGGCCCTGATCTCCATCCCTAGGATGCCTGGGTTCCATCCTGGCTCTGGGAGGGGAGTGGGGGCTGGTGGGTTACAGCAGGGGGTAGGGAGCTGGATTAGCTGCAAACACAGGTGTGTGTGGGGATTTTAATTACACTCAGGGCAAGGCTGTGACTGGACTGGGGGATTGTATCTCCGCACCTGGCTTTTCTTCACCCTTTGGTTGCAATAAACCTCTGGCTCTGTCTGGACCCCATGGTGTGGGGCTGTTTCCAGGGGGTGAGACCTGAGACATGGGAGGGATGGGTCCTAACTGCAGAGCCCAAATGGAGGCACGTCCAACAAGCTACTGATTTCATGAGCTGCAGCTTGGAGTCTTGCCTCTTAAATTGGGGGGCTGCGAGTTGAACGTGAAGCAAATGTGGCTGACATGAAAAGTTTGGAGGAAAATGTTCAGAGAAAGTTGTATTGACCCCTGAACATTGCTAGCAGTCCTATTGTACCATCTTCTGCTGGGAAGGCAGGAGATGAGGATGGCTTGCAGTCCTTCTGCACCGTCTGCTGCCAGCCAAAGATGTAAAAGATGGAGTGGATCAAAACAAGAAATAGACCAGATTTGTTTTGTATTTATTTGCTCCCCCCTCCCTCCCTCCGTCCCTCCGTGAAGTTCTGCCTGAAATACTCCTTGATGTAAAGCCACCCCCTTTGTTGATTTTAATTCCCTGTAAGCCAACCCTGTAAGCCGTGTCGTCAGTTGCCCCTCCCTCTGTCAGAGCAACGGCAGGCAATCATTCCGCGCCTTTTTTCTGTGCAGACACCATACCATGGCAAGCATGGAGCCCGCTCAGCTCACTTTGGCAATTAGGAGCACATTAAACACCATATGCATTATCCAGCAGTATATGCAGCACCAGAACCTGGCAAAGCGAAACCGGGCAAGTAGGCGACGTCAGCGCGGTGACGTGCATGATGAGGACATGGACACAGACTTCTCTGAAAGCATGGGCCCTGCCAATGCATGCATCATGGTGCTAATGGGGCAGGTTCATGCCGTGGAATGCCGATTCTGGGCTCAGGAAACAAGCACAGACTGGTGGGACCGCATAGTGTTGCAGGTCTGGGACGATTCCCAGTGGCTGCGAAACTTTCGCATGCGTAAGGGCACTTTCATGGAACTTTGTGACTTGCTTTCCCCTGCCCTGAAGCACATGAATACCAAGATGAGAGCAGCCCTCACAGTTGAGAAGCGAGTGGCAATAGCTCTGTGGAAGCTTGCAACGCCAGACGGTCATTTGGGAATCAATTTGGAGTGGGCAAATCTACTGTGGGGACTGCTGTGATGCAAGTAGCCAACGCAATCAAAGATCTGCTGATATCAAGGGTAGTGACCCTGGGAAATGTGCAGGTCATAGTGGATGGCTTTGCTGCAATGGGATTCCCTAACTGTGGTGGGGCGATAGACGGAACCCATATCCCTATCTTGGCACCAGAGCGCCAAGCCGTCGAGTACATAAACCACAAGGGATACTTTTCAATAGTGCTGCAAGCACTGGTGCATCACAACGGACATTTCACCAACATCAACGTGGGATGGCCGGGAAAGGTACACGACGCTTGCATCTTCAGGAACTCTGGTCTGTTTCAAAAACTGCGGGAAGGGACCAGACCAGACCAGAAAATAACCATTGGGGATGTTGAAATGCCTATAGTTGTCCTTGGGGACCCAGCCTACCCCTTAATGCCATGGCTCATGAAGCCATACACAGGCAGCCTGGACAGTAGTCAGGAGCTGTTCAACTACAGGCTGAGCAAGTGCAGAATGGTGGTAGAATGTGCATTTGGACGTTTAAAAGCGCGCTGGCGCAGTTTACTGACTCGGTTAGATCTCAGCGAAACCAATATTCCCACTGTTATTATCGCTTGCTGTGTGCTCCACAATATCTGTGAGAGTAAGGGGGAGACGTTTATGGCGGGGTGGGAGGTTGAGGCAAATCGCCTGGCTGCTGGTTACGCACAGCCAGACACCAGGATGGTTAGAAGAGGACAGGAGGGCGCGGTGCGCATCAGAGAAGCTTTGAAAACCAGTTTCATGACTGGCCAGGCTACGGTGTGAAAGTTCTGTTTGTTTCTCCTTGATGAAACCCCCCGCCCCTTGGTTCACTCTACTTGCCTGTAAGCTAACCACCCGCCCCACCTCCCTTCGATCACCACTTGCAGAGGCAATAAAGTCATTGTTGCTTCACATTCATGCATTCTTTATTCATTCATCACACAAATAGGGGGATAACTACCAAGGTAGCCCAGGAGGGGTGGTGGAGGAAGGAAGGACAAGGCCACACAGCACTTTAAAAGTTTAAAACTTTCAAACTTATTGAATGCCAGCCTTCTGTTGCTTGGGCAATCCTCTGTGGTGGAGTGGATGGGTGGCCAGAGGCCCCCCCACTGCATTCTTGGGCATCTGGGTGAGGAGGCTATGGAACTTAGGGAGAAGGGCAGTTGGTTACACAGGGGTTGTAGCGGCAGTCTGTGCTCCTGCTGCCTTTCCTGCAGCTCAACCATACGCTGGAGCATATGAGTTTGATCCTCCAGCAGCCTCAGCATTGAATCCTGCCTCCTCTCCTCACGCTGCCGCCACCTTTCAGCTTCAGCCCTCTCTTCAGCCTGCCACTTACTCTCTTCATCCCGCCACCTCTCCTCCTGGTCATTTTGTGCTTTCCTGCATTCTGACATTGTCTGCCTCCACGCATTCGTCTGTGCTCTGTCAGTGTGGGAGGACAGCATGAGCTCAGAGAACATTTCATCACGAGTGCATTTTTTTCGCCTTCTAATCTTCGCTAGACTCTGGGAAGGAGAAGATCCTGTGATCATTGAAACAAATGCAGCTGGTGGAGAAAAAAAAGGGACAGCGGTATTTAAAAAGACACATTTTATAAAACAGTGGCTACACTCTTTCGTTCCAAGGTCGCATTTTGCCTCCCCCCAGCACGTGGCTAGCCCCTCCCCTCTCCCCCCTCTCCGTGGCTAACAGCGGGGAACATTTCTGTTCAGCTACAGGCAAACAGCCCAGCAGGAATGGGCACCTCTGAGTGTCCCCTTAAGAAAAGCACCCTATTTCAACCAGGTGACCATGAATGATATCACTCTCCTGAGGATAACACAGAGAGATAAAGAATGGATGTTGTTTGAACGCCAGCAAACATACACTGTAATGCTTTGTTCTACAATGATTCCCGAGTACGTGCTACTGGCCTGGAGTGGTAAAGTGTCCTACCATGGTGGATGGAATAAGGCTGCCCTCCCCAGAAACCTTTTGCAAAGGCTTTGGGAGTATATCCAGGAGAGCCACAAATGCCAGGGGAAATTAATCATTAAACATGCTTGCTTTTAAACCATGTATAGTATTTTAAAAGGTACACTCACCAGAGGTCCCTTCTCTGCCTGGCGGGTCCGGGAGGCAGCCTTGGGTGGGTTCGGGGGGTACTGGCTCCAGGTCCAGGGTGAGAAACAGTTCCTGGCAGTTGGGAAAAATGGTTTCTCGGCTTGCTTGCTGTGAGCTATCTACAACCTCATCATCATCATCTTCCTCGTCCCCAAAACCTGCTTCCGTGTTGCCTCCATCTCCATTGAAGGAGTCAAACAACATTGCTTGGGTAGTGGTGGCTGAACCCCCTAAAATGGCATGCAGCTCATCATAGAAGTGGCATGTTTGGGGCTCTGACCTGGAGCAGCCGTTCGCCTCTCTGGTTTTCTGGTAGGTTTGCCTCAGCTACTTAAGTTTCATGCGGCACTGCTTCGGGTCCCTGTTATGGCCTCTGTCCTTCATGCCCTGGGAGATTTTGACAAATGTTTTGGCATTTCAAAAACTGGAACGGAGTTCTGATAGCACGGATTCCTCTCCCCATACAGCGATCAGATCCCGTACCTCCCGTTCGGTCCATGCTGGAGCTCTTTTGCGATTCTGGGACTAAATCATGGTCACCTCTGCTGATGAGCTCTGCATGGTCACCTCTGCTGATGAGCTCTGCATGGTCACCTGCAGCTTGCCACGCTGGCCAAACAGGAAATTGAAATTCAAAAGTTCGTGGCCCTTTTCCTGTCTACCTGGCCAGTGCATCTGAGTTGAAAGTGCTGTCCAGAGCGGTCACAATGGAGCACTCTGGGATAGCTCCCGGAGGCCAATACCGTCTAATTGTATCCACAGTACCCCAAATTCGACCCGGCAAGGCCGATTTCAGCGCTAATCCCCTTGTCGGGGGTGGAGTAAGGAAATCAATTTTAAGAGCCCTTTAAGTCGAAAAAAAGGGCTTCATTGTGTGGATGGGTGCAGGGTTAAATCGATTTAACGCTGCTAAATTCGACCTCAACTCCTAGTGTAGATCAGGGCTATGTTACACCCAACACTCCTATTAGTACATCCAAGAATGAAATTTGCCTTTTTTGCAACAGCATCACAGTGTTGACTCATATGCCTTTTGTGATACACTATAACCCCCCAGATCCTTTTCTGAAGTACTGCTGCCTAGCCAGTTATTCTTCATTTTGTGTTTGTGCATTTGATTTTTCCTTCCTAAATATAATGCTTTGTACGTGTCTTTATTGGATTTCAACTTGTTGATTTCAGACCAATTCTCCAATTTGTAAAGGGCGTTTTGAATTCTAATCCTGTCCTTCCAAGTGCTAGCCACCTCTCCCAGCTTGGTGACATCTGCACATTTTATACGTATACTCTCCACTCCATGGTCCCACTTCATCATCCAAGTCGTTAATGAAAATAATTAATAGTACCAAACCTAGGACAGAGCCCTATGGGACCCCACTCAATACATCCTCCCATTTGACAGCAAACCATTGATAACTTCTCTTTGAGAACAGTTTTTCAACCAGTTGTTCACCCACCTTGTAGTAATTTCACATAGACCATATTTCTTTAATACGCTTATGAGACTGTCATGTGGAACTGTGTCAAAAGCCTTAATAAAGTCTAGATATAACACACCTACTGCTTTCTGCCATCCACTGGGCTGGTTAAGCTGTGAAAGAAGGAAATCAGATTGGTTTGGCATGATCTATTCATGACAAACCCACGTTGGCTGTTTCTTACAACCCTATCATCCTCTTGGTTTGAACAAATCCATTGTGTAATAATTTGTTCCAGTATTTTTCTGGGTAGTGAAATTAGGCTGGCAGATTTCTAATTCCCTTGATCTTCCTTTTTAAAGATAGGTGCTATGTTTGCCTTCCTTCACTGAAGTCCTTGCTGGGACTTCACACATCCTCCTTGAGTCCTTGAAGATAATTGCTGCTGGTTCCTAAGGTGAAAATTCTTCAGGCCCCACAAACTTAGATGTAGTTAATTTATCTATCAGAGGGGTAGTCGTGTTAGTCTGTATCTGCAAAAACAACGAGGAGTTCTATGGCACCTTGAAGACTAACGGATGCATCTGACAAAGTGGGTTTTTGCCCACGAAAGCTTATGCCCAAATAAATCTGTTAGTCTTTAAGGTGCCACAGGACTCTTTGTTGTTTTTTAATTTATCTAAATATTCTTTAATCTGGTCTTTCCCTATTTTGGTATGAGATCCTTTTCCCTTGTTACTATTAAGTATCTGGTCACAATTAACCGTTCTGGTAAAGGCCTGAAGCAGAATACGTATCCTCAACTTCAGCCTTCAGAAACAGTAGCACAGGTTAGAATTTTTTCATTGCAAACTGGCTTTTCAAAGGAAATGAAAAATGTTGTGGGAAATTTTTTTCATTCCTTTGAAATTTTCCAATATTTAATGAAACTAAATGACAAAATGTTTACTTTTTTAAATAAAAAAAATGCTTTTGTGAGTCTTGGCTTCTGAAAAAGTGAAACAGACTTGGAGTTTTGGGTGTGTCTGTCCCACCTTTCTTTCTCCCCCCTCCCTCCCCAATTTTCCACTGGAAGGGAGAGAAAAGGCAGAGCATTAGGGGGTGTGTGCGTGTGTGTGTGAGAGAGAGAGAGAGATAACAACAAAAGAACTCCATTTTTTTGTTAAATTTGTTTTTTTTTTTTAACTGGGAAAAATTCCGTGAAAATTGTCAAACAAAACAGTGTTTTTCATTCAATTTTTTAATTTTTAAAATTAATTTGGCGGAGAACATATTTTTCTCCTAGCTCTAAGAAGCAGCACCTGTCTTGGAGCCCTGCAAAAATGCTGACTCATACAACAGTCGATTAAACATAAAGAATGTGAAATTTGTACCCTAACAGTTAGCCCAACATTAAACTTTATAACACAATCTGTCAATATTAGCTTTGCCCTAAACACTGTCTCAGGGCACAGTCATTTCAGCATCTTAATTATTTCACTTTCACTGAAAGAGAAAGGGACGATGCCTCGGCTGAGTTTCGGGACTACACAGGGTGGGGAGCTGTTTGTTCATCTGAGGAGAGAGCTCACAGCACTAGATATTTAAAGACTAAATACCTTTGAAAAATCTGGCCCTCAGATCGGTGTCTGGTCCCTCTCTTGCCTCTGTGTCATGACACTCTGCCAATCAGTAGTAATTAATGGATGGTGCTGTACAGAGCATGGGCTGTTGTGCTGTATGAACATGGTGCTGGTGTTGTGTGGAGCAAGGGGGACATTTATCCCTGGCTGTTACCCGCCCTAGCTTTGAAGAGATTTCACTCAACACCTGGCATAACAATACTTATACGCAAAACATTCCTTCTCAGTGTCCTCAGGTCTGCTGGCCATAGCTTTCTCATGTCCTCTTGCCTCTCATCAATTTTCTGTGATTCCTAACAGTGAATATAAATGTGACACTATCCATTCCCCCTTTTCTCTGTTATAGTTTTTATTATTATTATTATTTTATTTTATTTATAGCACCTTTTTTCACCTCCCCTCTAAGCAAGATTGTGGGGGGTGGGGAGTTCCCCCTAGCTAGTATAGCTTTCCTTCTCAGTTGCAGAATTGTGGCTTATTGGGCATTTAGTCAAATGCTCATTAACAGCTCCCAATTATCATTCACATTTTTCACTTTAAATCCTTTCTCCCAAAGCACCTTGTGCATGTATATTGTGGCGGGGCAAGGCCAGAGGGCTATAGGAAAGTCGTGAGAAACAGGTATATTAGCCCCAGGCTAAACCAATCCCTGTTACCATGGTAGCCAAATGGCAGTTGCTCCAGGTCAATTAAGACACCTGGGGCCAATTAAGATCCTTCTAGAAAGCAGTGGAGACAGCTAGGTTGATAGGGTCACCTGAAGCCAATCAAGGGCTTTCTGGAACTAGTTAAAAGCCTCCCAGTTAGTCAGTGAGTGGGGCATGTCAGGAGCTGTAGGAGGAAGCCGTGCTGCTGGAGAAACTGGGCAGTACAAATCCTATCAGGCACAAGGAAGGAGGCCCTGAGGTAAGGGTGAAGTACGTGTTGAGAAAGTGGGGAGCTGCTGTGGGGAAATGGCCCAGGGAATTGTACCTGTCCTGTTTCAAAAGATCAGCTACCAATAGCTGCTACTATTAGGGTCCCTGGGCTGGAGCCTGGAGTAGAGGGCAGGCCCGGGCTCCCCTCCCTCCACTCCCCCCTGATTAATCACAGAGACTGTGCAAAGGAGGGTTGCTTCTTCCCACCTCCCTTGTTGGCTTATGTTGAAAATGGCTCAGTAAGCTGTGACCCTTGCCTCTAGAGAGAAGGGCTACATGGAGGGTCACAGTAAGTCTCTGAGGCCAGCGAAATCTGCCTAGAAGCGCGGGACCCATTAAGACAAGGTTGGAGCTTTGTCACAATATATATTACTTCTATAGACACAGTCTGGACTTCATTCTGTTTGCACATAATAAATGTACTCAAGTCATGATCACTTGGACCCCACAGCCCTACCTTTCAGTTCTCAATTCCTCATTGTCTGTCCAGATGAAATCTGATATAGAATTGCCCCGTGTTGGATGTAACGTCTTGAGTTAGGAACTAGTCATCTCTAATTTTGAGGAAATGACAGCAGGAAAAAAACATTCAGCATATGCCACTCAGATTGACATCCTTCATAACATGGCAATTTCCCCTCTACATGTCATGAAGCCGCTCATCCTGTTTTCTCTATCACTTCTTTCCAGGATACAGTCCTCCATCCCGCAACTGTGACCTGTGTTCTTGGTTTCTAGATGTAGGACCTTGCATTTGGCAGTGTTAAGTTAATTGAATTGCACTGTCTGAGAACAGATCCCTTCACGAATTCATTAGAAACACCCCATTGGATGATGATTCCCCACTTACAATTACATTTTGAGATCTATCCATTAACCAGTTTTTAGTCCATTTAATAGGGAATGAATTGATTTGGCATGGTGCTCAGAATTCTTTTACCATGATAAGTCTCGCTTTGGTTCCACATTCCCATAACATGTCTTGGGCTCAGAGGGCGAGCTAATTCGGTGATTATGAATGTTATCATCTTCATCTAGTTTCATTTCTGGTAGGGTAAAACATTACACAAGCAATGTCAGGCTTCCAGTAACTTATTTAGATAATATTCATGCACTTTTCCCTGCACTTTTATTTTAGACTGACTAGGCAGTGACTGGAGGATCGTAGAGTCATAGAAATGTCGGACTGGAAGGGACCTCAAGAGGTCATCAACTCCAGACCCCTGTTCAGAGGCAGGAGCAAGTGACCTTAGACCATCCCTGTCCAACCTGTTCTTAAAAGCCTCCAATGATAGGGATTCCACAACCTCCCTTTGAAGTCTGTTCCAGAACTTAACTAGCTTTGTAGTGCTGACTCTCATTCAATTTGTGATCCACTATAACCCCCAGATCCTTTTCTGTAATGGCATACAGATGCTCCCTGACGTACGCAAGCATTCCATTCTGGAATGCCTTCCGTAATTCGAATTTTGCGTAAGTCGGAAAGGTATCTCTGACCAGTACGTGGGGAAAAAACCCCAACCCCTCTTATTTTTAGCTTATGGAACTTTTTCCGTAAACTTGGATTTGCGTAAATCGGGTTTCCGTAACTCGGGGAGTGTCTGTATTAGATTTTTTTCCTTCCTACACGTAGTACTTTGCACTTGTCTTTAATGAATTTTATCTTAGAGATTTCAGACTATTTCTCCAATTTATCAAGAGCATTTTGAATTCGAATCCTGCCCTCCAAAGTGCTTGCAACCCCTCCCAGGATGGTGAAACCGACCCAGATCAGAGGGTCCAGCAACACAAAGATGCCCCAACTAAACAATCAACACCTAACAGCAGGGTTCTTCCTCAGATGGGGAGGGGGGCAGGACATGGGACACGGAGCATTTCCCCTCTAGGGGATACCAGCTCTGATCCAGCCCCAGGAGAGAGGAGGAAGTTGACAAGGATGTGACCCCCTCCCGGCACACTACACATGGGCCACCCCTCAAACGTGACCGAGAGTACCTAGACTATCACCCCTCATGGGGATCTCAGAACTTCAAAGTTGGACTTGGCTATCAGGAGGTACAACCTGGCTCTCACCACCACTGCCACAGCTTAGTGGGGGGCAAAGGTGGGCGTCACTTTGAATTCACACAGCCTCCCTGCATCAACCAAGGGTGGCGAGGGCATGCCCAGCCCAGGGCAGGGGAGCAGCTAAGACATCCCAGCTGTCCACTCTTCCCCCCCACCAGAGCTCCTACCCCACTCCCAGTCCCAGCTGACTCTCCCACGCCATTGCAGCTAGAAATTCAACCCCCCATCCAATGGGTCCAGACAGGGCTTAACCCACCCATGAGCTCTAGATAGCTGGGACACCTCACTTTTGACCAATCAAAAAGGCTGAGCCCTAAGAAACTGAACAATCAGAGAGGAAGGGGCATGGACACTTGAATTTGAGACACAGCTGTCTGTGTGGCAGACTTGCACTGAGGAGACCTGTGTACTACATACATTGTACCTAGGTTCCTTCCCACTTCCTTCCCTGTCCAATCAGCTGCCTGTCCTGTCCAAAGTGAGCCTTTTGCCGACTGCCTTGCCTATTAAAAGGCTGCAGTTGGGTGTGTTTCCAGTCTATCACTTTGTGTGTTTGTGAGCTGCTGTGGTAGTGTAAGCCGGTAATGTGTTGTCTGGGGTTTCTTTTGGCTGGAAAGAAGTGGAGAGTTCCTTGAAGTGGTAAGAGGCTGAATATGGGTTACTCTTTGGGGTGTTTTGTATGGGGGGATTTTTTTTTTGGCTGACTATTTAACCATTGTAACTGCTCGTATTCTGTTATGAAGTTGCCGGATATTTAAATAGAGGGATTTAAATAGAGACATTTGTATTACTGTAGTGCTTAAGGTTAGGATTTCTGGGGTCTGTTCCTGGCTTTAGGAGGGAAGGGGTGAAGGGGCGGGGGGGAGTCAGGACTCCTGGGTTCTATTCCCCCTTTGGAAGGAGAGTGGGATCTAGTGGGTTAGAGGAGAGGGTGGGTCAGAGGCAGGACTCCAATTGGCAGTTCTGTCAGATAGCTGCCCAGAGTGCACCGCTCCGAATGCCTCTGCAAGCAGATGACAAGTGTGAACACACAACAGCGGTTTCCCTTCAGCGCTCTCTGAGTGGCGATGTAACTGCCTGCGGAGAAACTCTGCCGGTGTAGACATCCCCTAAGTAAATCCGATAGCTAAAGGGGATATTAACCCTAGTTCCTGTGGGAGGAACTGATCCCCTCGTGTGATGCTAAGCACCAAATAAGAGTGTGTGGGAATAATGGGGAAAGTACCTGAGATTACGGGGGAGAATGAACAGGGGTTGAGGGAAAGTATGTGACTAAAAGACGCTGGAGAAACGCTGCCCTGAAGAAGAACTAGTAGTATTCTTCCAGCTAGACGGAGAAGCAGTTCTTGGTCTCTTCCCTTCTGGCACTCCCAGTGCCCCACCCCAGCAGCAGTGTGGGAAGAGCAGGGGCGCTGAGTAGAACAGGTGGGTGGGAATTAGGACAGAAAAAAAAGTTAGTGGAAACTGAAACATTCTGCAGGAAGGGTTGGGTTCAAAGATTGCTGGTTACTTAACCATTGTAACTGCTCGTATTCTGTTTGGGATTTGGGGGGGTATTTAAATTGAGGGATTGCTTTATACACTTGTATTACGGTAGTGCTTAAGGTTAGGCTTTATGGGCTCTATTCCTAGCTGTAGGAGGTAAGTGTGTGTGTGGGGGGGTGTCTAGTGGTTCTAGTGGGGGCTGGGCATCAGGACTTCTGGGTTCTATTCCCACCTTTGGAAGGAGATTGGGGTCTAGTGGGCTAGAAGAGGGGGTGGAGGGGAATCAGGACTCCTGAGTAGTTTTCCCGTCTGAGCTCAGAGGACTCCTAAACAGTCTATTCCCTATAAAGCTTGTAGTCTAAGTAAATCCAATAGCTAAAGGGGATATTAACCCTAATTTCTGCGTGAGGAACTGATCCCCTCATGTGATGTTAAGTAGCAAATAAAAGTGTGTGGGAATAAGGGGGAAAGTACCTGAGATTATGGGTGAGAATGAACAGCCTGGGGTTGAGGGAAAGTGTCTGACTTTGTCTACACTACGCAGCTTTTAGCAACACAGCTGTGCTGTTAGAAGGCGCGCAGTGTAGCTGCTGTTTGTTGGCAGGAGCGCTCTTGGGAAACTCTACCTTGAAGAGGAACTAGTAGCATTCTTCGAGCTAGATAGGGATGCAGTGCTTGGTCTCTTCCCTTCAGGCACTCATGACGCCCAACCCTAGCAACATGGGAAGGGCAGGGGCATGGAGTAGAATGGGATTTTTTTTGAAATCTCAGCAGGGTAAAACCATTTAAGGCCAGCTCTAGTGTTCAGGTTCCAACTCCCATTCGTGACCCACTTGCGGGTCCCAAGGGTGATGGCTTGAAGACCACAGAATGGTGCATTCCCTTGGGAGATCTTAAGGCACTTGACAAAGGTGGCTGGTATTGGTCCCCCTCTGTGCCTCCATTTTCCCATCTGTAAAATGGGAAGTTTATATAGTCAGTGGAAGAGCCTTGGATAGAACCCAGGAGTCCTGGCTCTCTGGCCCTCTGCTCTAACCACTAGATTCCTTTAAATAGAAAACAGAAATAACCTAGAACTCAGAAGAAGCATCTGTGTCACAAGGGGGGTCTACTTGGTTACCAGTTTATTTCAACTAGGTCCACTAACTGAACTAGCTGAGACTTGATGAAAACTCATCTCACTTGTGGCCAGGGGAGGGGTATGAACCCAGTCCTCCAGGGATCTAGCTCTGATTTCTTTTCTTTGTAGATTAAACTGTTCTCCTATGACTGAGTGCCAGCAGCATGGGTGGGTGTGTGCCTAAATCCACTACCCCAGAACCCTTGAGCATTGAACAACTCCTCCAGGTCCGGGGGCGTCTGGAGTCCCGGAAGCGGCTGACCAAGGAGCTCAAGGCCTGTTTCAACCTGGCATTGAGTGAGTTCTCCCAGGAGCCGCTCTGCATCCAGAAGAACGCCAGGATGACCATCCAAAGTAAGGCCACGGTGCTGGTCTTTGTTTCCGGTACAGAGGAGAATGAGATATCAGTGTTCTCTCTGGAGGAGAAGATCCAGTACAGTATTAAAATAGGCCGGTGGGACACTTCTGTGGCCAGAGTCTTGAGCAGGGACATTGCGAAGACCATGACAGAGATGACTAACTACATCCCGACTGGATCGGTTTTGGAATATCTGAAGAAGATGGTGCAGTTCTAGCTACTGGGGCAGAAAGTCCTCTGGGGTTCCACAAGCCAAGTACAATGAGCAATGAAGAGGCTCACCAAAAAAATGGCCCAGGTCCCACCCCCAGGCTAGTAGAAACCATCGTTACTCCATTGTGGGACCAGAAATTCAGCTAGTGGGAGCCATCCTAGCTCAGACTTCAATGGAGCTATGTTCACTGATGCCAGCGGAACTTCTAGCCCAATACATGCAGGGCTCTATGACTCCCTCTCCCTCCAATTATCCCGTATCGATAGAACATCTGATTTACTCTCCTTGAGTTTTGCCTTAGTGTTTGAATATTGATCGAAAACGGACACAGCTGCTGAAGTATAATACAGATGTGATATAAACAGGGACTGACAGGGATTTTGATTTGTTACTTAGGGATCTTAACACATCAAAGACAAATGGAGAGACAGGCACAAGGGAGCATCTGCGGACATGGGGTGGGTATGCGAGAATCACTTGGGGGGGGGGGCGGGGATTTTATAGAGCTGTGCTATTCAGATAATCTTATCTTAAGGCTCCCTTCTGGCTCTAACATCCGGGAGAGCCATGACCCTTGGCAGGGAATTGGAGCAAAAGAGAGAATGTGAGAAATGAAAAGGAGGTCTTGTGGCACCTTAGAGATTAACCAATTTATTTGAGCATAAGCTTTCGTGAGCTACAGCTCACTTCATCGGATGCATACTATGAAGTGAGCTGTAGCTCACGAAAGCTTATGCTCAAATAAATTGGTTAGTCTCTAAAGTGCCACAAGTCCTCCTTTTCTTTTTGTGAATACAGACTAACACGGCTGCTACTCTGAAACCTGTTAATGTAAGAAATGTCACCTACTTACTGAGGTGGGGATGATGCGAAAAGACCAGAAAAGCTCCCCTGCTTCTCCTCTCTTCTCCAGGGTGTAAATGACTGATGACACTCAGACTAAGCACTGTGTTGACAGCGTCCCTGTGCACGTTTGCTTCTGAGTAATAACGGCACCTACCAGCAGGTCAGGGCTTTTATTTTCCTCACTCAGTTTAAATGACAGAATCGCTTCTCTCTCTTTCTTCAAAATCTCCAAACGGCTCCAAATTTGGTCCTAACAAAAGAAAAACTGGTTTAGTTTTGGTTGTTTTTGGAGGATTTCCCCCCATTTCTTTATATTTGCAAGAATATCAAATACATAATAAAATGGGTGAGTGCTCTAACCACACGACTATACCGTCACTCTCATGCTTGTGGTCTCTCTCTCTTTGGCCCAAATGACATTTTATCCCCAGTGGAATAGCTTCTCCAGGGGAGAAGGAGGGAGCCCCACATCACAATAGCTCACTGTTAGGGCACTCCCCTGAGAGATGGCAGATCCTTGTTCGAATCTCCTCTCCTCATCAGGTGGAGGAGGGACTTGAACCAGTGTTTCCTACTTCCCAGGTGAGTACCCTAACCCCTGGGCTACAAGTTAGGAGAGAGGCTGCCTCTGTGTGTACTAGCTTGTGGGGCCTGGTCTGGCAGGTGTGCTCAGAGGCCACCTACCAGGTTGTGCCCCACACTCTACTTAGGCAGCTGAATGCCTATCTTCCTCCAGACTGTGAATCGCTCTAGGGCTTAGGTGGGAAATAGGTGTCTGGATGCCTAGAGGGAGGCAGCACTGCAGTGTGCATGCCTAGAAATATAGAGATGGTGTAAAAGCTGGAACGAGCCAGAAAGACCCAGAACAACATTTTAGTCAATAAAATTGTTGCAAAGACCAGCAGGTACTTTTACAGATGGTTAAGAGCAATATTTTAGTAATGAGAACAGACTCATAACACATTGTACTCCTGGGGGAATTCTGAGCCACTGCACAATGCAGAATTTTGCAGAAATTAATGTTGGGCAAGCAAAATTTCCTTTTTTCCCCACAGAAATGGGCTGCAGAGATGTTGACCACCACTAGGGGCTGCTGGGCTTGGCAGAGCCCAGCTCACAAATAGAAGACAATGACAGGGGGAGGGCCCTGGAGTGTTCCCAGCAGCGGTTGCAGTTGCCAACACGCCCCGAGGGAAGGACGGGGGCAGCAGCAAGCAGGAAACTCTGTGCAAGCATCAGGCTGTTTCTCCTTCTGGATCCCTGGGCTCTGGAGAGGAAGGGTCTGTGAGTGTCTGGGCTGGAGGGAACCTTGCAGCTGGCCTCTGGGGGGAGAGGGGAGTGTGAGTGTCTGGGCTGGGGAGGGGTCCCCAGCTGGGCCCTGGGAGGGAGGGGTTGTGAGTGTCTGGCCTCCCAGCTGGGCTCTGCGGGGGAGGAGGCAGAGAAGCAGGAACTGGGTTGTTGTAGGGGTTTCTTAAGTCCCTATTCCTGGGGGTGGGGGGAGGAATTTTGTGTCTGTATTGTTACAGACATTCTTGCTGACAGGTATTTTGAAATAAATTACAAAAATAATTGAAACTGGTGTGATTGTATAGTGTTGTTTTGACAAATAAAATTTTCAGAATTTTGCAGAATTTTAAAATATTGTGCGCAGAATTTTAATTTTTTTGGTGCAGAATTCCCCCAGGAGTAACATTGTCATTAACTCATTTTGGTTCAAAACCATATTTTAAACCCCAAAAAACCCCAAAAAGACCTTGAGGACAATATTTTACCGCTGAGAACTGATCATAGAATCATAGAAGATCAGGGTTGGAAGGGACCTCAGGAGGTATCTAGTCCAACCCCCTGCTCAAAGCAGGACCAATCCCCAACTGATTACTAGCACACTGTCATTAACCTGTTCCAGCCCAGAGCCAGTTTTTGAACGCTACTAGGAACCAGGAATACACAGTTCCAAAGTGGCAAAGGGACAAAATTTATACATACAGCACATTACCTTGAGGACAATAGTTTAGGAATAAGAACTGATTAACAGCTGACTGTCATTAACCCATTCCAGCTCAGAACCATTTTTAAAACCAAGGAGGAGCCTGAACAGTCAGTTCTGAAGTGGCTCGGGGGACCAAGTTTTACATACAGCACATATAGGTGAGACTGAGATAATGCTAATGAGAAACTTGTCTGAACCGACCTTTAACCCGGGTTTTCGGGTGATAATTAGCTTTATTACTAAACCCACCCAGAACACCTGGTCCAAAGTGACACAGGGGACAAAAATGATGCATATAATACAAGGGAGAGCAGCATGGTACTACGGAAAACACCGGCCAAACCAGCCTTTAACTGCCTGCTCTGTGCAATGATGGCGTTAATTATGAATAAAACACTGTTCCGAAGTGTCCCAGAGGATGGAAGTGAGTTTTTTGCCTCCTACTGCCTGGCTCTGCTTAAATATTCTGAGTCTCTCTTGCTCCTTTTTGCTTTGAAGCTGATTTGCTGCCTCTCTCTGTGTACCTTTGTGTAAGCTCGAAAGCTTGTCTCCCCAACAGAAGTTGGTCCAACCAAAGATATTACCTCACCCACCTTGTCTCTCTGCCCCCTGCAAGTCCATTTCCTTACTCTGATCTCACTTTTCCATCAGTGCTCACTCCTAGACCAGCTCAGATGTTACCACGGAAATGGGGCCAGGGAGCAGGCAGCAAGGGGGACAGTGTGGGTATTCCCAGGGGGCGAATATTCACTTTCTTGCTGCTTCAGAATGCATGTACCTTTGGGAACACCTGTTTTCATCCTGTTTTCACCTCTGTTCCTCTGCAGTTTGGAACCTTGATCTTCCCCCTGCACGTAGCTCCCAATTGGTGTTGAGAATGCACAGAGCTGCTTAGAGGGTGTGGAAATCCCCTGTGTGTACAGTTGCATGGCACATAAGTAGGTTCAGAATAGGCCACTAACCTCCTAGGTCCCTATCATTGTTGCCAATCACTGAGCTGGTAGGGTGTGTTGCTTAAATGCAATACGTTATTCTACTTTAATCATCCTACTCTATCATCGGTTGCGTCTCGACAATTGTCCAGTCGGTGGTGTGTCTCACCCGTAACTCTAATCTGATTTGCGCAAAGCCTTGCAGAAGATTTAACAAAACTTAAAGTTCACAGGTGCACAAATATAATAAAATAGATTGTATAGTCTTTCTTTCCTCCAGTCTGTGTAGTTTAGTTTCTATGTATAAATTGGGACCACTTTCACTGCAAGAAGCACTGGACATTTTAAGAAATCCTATAAAAGACAAAATATCGACTCTTCCAGCTTCTAAGCCAAAAAATGGACAGCTGCTTGCATACAGTTATGAAGGGCAAAAGGACAAAAAAGATGACAGGAGGTGTGATCAATACAAATGGATGCACAGAGGAAGACATCTTTTCCCAATGGGGGGAGCCTCGGGTAAGGAAGAGATATTTCTGAAGGCTGACCAATACAGATGAGGTTTTGTGTCACAGATACGGATATGAAGTTCTTGATGGAAATGTGAACAAAGTGATTGTTCATTATTTGGGACAAGACAAAACACCTGACCCATGTGTGCCCTATAGGAATATGGGAAAATATCCCTTGAGATCTCATGGTCGTACAATGCCGCCTGAACTGTCAAAAGTTGTGGAGCAGAAACATTCAGGCCTCTCTAAAAATTACCAGTGAAAAATAACAGACTCTAATGTCTCAGCTGTGCACATGAAAGTGACTCTTCTTAAAAATACACAAGAAATAAAAAATGTTACTGATATTTTTTAAGAGGTGACAATATTGAAGCCAACTTCACTTGTTCATAGGCCACATTTCAGCTGGGAGACTTTTCCTCTCCCCCTTCATGTGCCTTTTTACAGGAAAACCCAGCCATTCCTGTGTCGGCGCCGATTCCTGACAAGTGCACAACACATGCACACAAGATGTTTTTCATTTCTAGCAGAATCTGTGGCCCAGGTCAGCAGCAGTCCCACTGTAACAGCACTGGGCTATAGGTACACATTTCAGCCCCTGGGCAATTCAGAACTGACTTTTCTGGGTCCTTATTGGTGTTAAAAATGGTTGTGAGGGAGGGTGGGACACAGGAGCTCCTTCCTCAGGTGATAGACCCGATAGCAAGTCCAAGACCCCATACCTGGAAAAGGGAAACAGAGAGGCACATTGGGGTTCATGGAGATTTAATTTTTCCCTGGTTACAAGTACCAGAAACCACCCTTCCAGAAGCAACAGCAAGACACCCCCTCACCCTCCTCTGGCACACGTCATTGCTTCCTTCCCCCTCCCCTGTCCTCCCCCCAGCACTGAATGCATCTTTGTTTGAGCGATTGGCTGAACAAGAAGTAGGACTGAGTGGACTTGTAGGCTCTAAAGTTTTACTGTGTTTTACTGTTAAGTGCAGTTATTCTTTTTAACATAATTCTACTGTGACGGTGCACCCCATAAGGCTCTATGGAAATATGCTTATGAATGTATATATCTGACATAAATGGAATATGTTTTATGCTACATATGCCATGTAACATATCTCTGTAAAGGTTAGGATCTACTGAATCTATTCCTCCTATTTGTAGGCATGTATCATTTTTGTATTCAAAGTTATGAATATTGGCTGTGTACTTGCTTGATTTCTAAGTAGCCTTAGTAAAAGCATTTGGTCAGCTTCTTGAGAAAGGAATGTGCAAGTTAAGTGCCCAGTCAAGAAGCACTTAACAGACAATAAAGCTTGGGAGGTTCCAATCCACATAAGAAGTCTACCTGAGGACTTTCAAGGTAGCATGTGAACCATGGCTGCTATCTGTAAGTTCTGAGTCATCCATGGACATGTGACTTGCCCATGTGACTCCAAAACTCCATCTCGTAGCTGGAATTCTACACAGGGGGAGGAAGGGGTATCCATCCACAAGAGAAAGTCTATTTAAACCCCTGGGAGAGCCCTCTATTTTGTCTTCAGCTGTCAAGAGATAGCCTCTCCACCCCCCAAGGATACCTGAAAGAAACTGGAACAAAGGACAGTAACCACGGGGGGTGTGAGTGTTTGCTGGACTCAGGCTAGGGGAAGACTAGTCTGTAAAAGGAAGTTTACTGGAACACCACTGAGGGTGAGGTGTTATCTGTATTCAGTTTTATTACTGTATTCGAGATAGATTTGCATGTTTTATTTTATTTTACTTGGTAATTCGCTTTGTTCTGTCTGTTACTACTTGGAACCACTAAAATCCTACTTTCTGTATTTAATAAAATCACTTTTTACTTATTAATTAACCCGAAGTACGTATCAGTAGTACCTGGGGGGGCAAACAGCTGTGCATATCTCTCTATCAGTGTTATATAGAGCGAACAATCTATGAGTTTACCCTGTATGAGCTTTATACAGAGTAAAACGGATTTATTTGGGGGTTGGACCCCATTGGGAGTTGAGCATCTGAGTGTTAAAGACAGGAACACTTCTTAACCTGTTTTCAATTGAGCCTACCGCTGTTAGGGGACATGGTTCAGATTTGGGTCTGGGTTTCTAGCAGGCTAGCAAGTCTGACTCAAACCAGGCAGGGCACTGAAGTCCCAAGCTACCAGAGCAGGAAAGCAGGGGCAGAAGTAGGCTTGGCACATCAGTTGGCAACCCCAAGGGGGTTTCTGTGATCCAACCCGTCACAGTGGCATAGTCGAGCAGGGTCTGCACACAGCTGATTGCTTGGAGATACTGGTAGTGATTTTAAGTGAGTTTTGGGTGTTGTTAGGATATACGTATTCAGGCCTGTCTGTAAAGGCCTATACTCTAATTTAGGTGTATTCTTATCACTTAGCTAGTTATAGAGGTATAAAAGAAAGAATCAAAATCACTGTCTGCCAGTGTAAGGGCCTTCTCTTACTGTGACAGTCTGAGGCCCTGTTCTTAGGCTCAGGCCTTTGGCTAAGCAACAGAGGCAGCCATAAGCTGGGAAGCGACAGGTCACCTCCTCACATTCCAAACTAGTCACATTGAAATCAGGTGCTATTGGGCTGTTAGGAATACAATCCTGTCCTGATAATGCCTATTGCCTCCAGAGAAAGGGAAGTGCCTAGAAGATGTGAAAGGAAACTTAGTTTGATAGCATCCTGTCTGGCAAGAACTCACTTATCAATAGCGGGGATGTGAAATCCTCACTTCTGTGTTTGTTCTATCACTGTAGTCCCCATTTCCCTATTGTTTGTCTGTATAATCTCTGTCTGGATCTGTGATTGTTCCTGTCTGCTGTATAATTAATTTTGCTGGGTGTAAACTAACTAAGGTGGTGGAATATAATTGGTTAAATAATCATGTTACAATATGTTGGGATTGGTTAGTTAAATTTCAGTAAAATGATTAGTTAAGGTATAGCTAAGCAGAACTCAAGTTTTACTATATAGTCTGTAGTCAATCAGGAAGTGTGTGGGTTGGGGGTGGGGAAATGGGAACAGGGAATGGGGGTGGGGAAATTGGAATCATGTTTGGCTAAGGGCAGGAATGGGAACAGGGACATAGGTGTAAGGCTCTGTGGTGTCAGAGCTGGGAAGGGGGACACTAAGGAAGGAAACTGGAATCATGCTTGCTGGAAGTTCACCCCAATAAACATCGAATTGTTTGCACCTTTGGACTCCGGGTATTGTTGCTCTCTGTTCATGTGAGAAGGACCAGGGAAGTAAGTGGGTGAAAGAATAAGCCCCCTAGCAGGTGTGGTAGCTGGAGAACAGACAAAGTGGTTACTGGTTTGTTGTTTTCTGTTTGCTTATTTCGGGGAAGGGAATAGAGGCAGGAAAATCAGCAACATGAGTGAGAGCGAGGCTCAGACAAAGCTAGAGCTGCAGAGGTTGCAAATGGCTGAGAAAGAAAATGAACATAAAAGACTGATCAAATTAAAACAATAAGAAATTAATGCAGAGGAAGCTGCCCACAAGAGAGCTATGGAGGCCGAAACAGCCAGGGAGGAAGCTGCCCACAAGTGAGCTAGGGAGGAGGCTGCCCACAAGAGAGCTACTGAGGCCCAGAAGCATGAACTGGCTGTTATGGAGTGGAAGAGACAAAACCCTCCAGCTGCTGGCTCCACTTCCCCAAAAATCCACAAATGGGAGCGACTATGTCCACAGGATGATGAATCCAGCAATATTGCTGAATATTTCATCACCTTTGAGAGACTGTGCACCCTCCATGCAATCCCTGAAGATCAAAAGAGATAATAAGGCACTTCAATTAACACCAGGACTTTATCACACCTTTGTCACAGACCCAAAATATATCCTGGTTTTGTGCTAATCTGAGTGGGTGATTTTCCAGTCAACATGGAATTATAGATCCTTAAGTAGAGATTCTTATTTATCTCCAATCAAGCTTATTTGCCAGTGGAATTATGGGACTGCTTATGTCAGTTCAACCAAATGATTGTCAGCTAGGATTTAGAAATTTTGACACATTACTGAATTATCAAACAATGTCAATTTCACTCAAAAAATGACCTTGCAAGGCTGAGGCTCAGAGCCAGACTTTGGCTCTTATAAATGTATAAAACTATCGCACCTATAGGCATGGAAGAATTTTATAATTTTGATGGATAATATCAAAGTTAATTTTTAAGCATTTTTAATTTTTTACTTGATTTTAAATAGCCACTATTGTGGGAAATGGGGGGTTGGGGGTGGGAGAGGGCTCAGACAATAATTATTGAATGACAGTAGAGGTTGGGATGTTGTACTTAAAGTAATGCTGTAATGATGTTGTACTTAAAGTCAGGATCTCTTCAGGGTGAATAAGGCAAAGCGCCACATTTATTGATAATACATATTGTGACAGGGTCGGGCCAGATGCCTACAGGAGAATAATAGAAGGCAGATATATTAGCCCCAGACTAAGTAGGTCCCTTTTCCCTGGGCAAGGTAACAGGGAAGGTTCCAGAACAATCAGGAACCTTCTGGAGACAATTAAGACAGACAGGCTGATTAGAACACCTGCAGCCAATCAAGAAGCTGCTAGAATCGATTAAGACAGGCTAATCAGGGCACCAGGGTTTAAAAAGGAGCTCACTTCAGTTTGTGGTGTGCGTGCGACGAGCTGGGAGGAAGAGGCACTAGGAGCTGAGAGTGCGAACGCGGACTGTTGGAGGACTGAGGTGTACAAGCATTATCAGACACCAGGAGGAAGGTCCTATGGTGAGGATAAAGAAGGGGTTGGGAGGAGACCATGGGGAAGTAGCCCAGGGAGTTGTAGCTGTCGCACAGCTGTTCCAGGAGGCACTCTAGACAGCTGCATCCCACAGGGCCCTGGGCTGGGACCCGGAGCAGAGGGCGGGCCCGGGTTCCCTCCAAATCCTCCCAACTCCTGGTCAGACACAGGAGGAGTCGACCTGGACTGTGGGTTCATGAAAATGGCCAAACTGAGGGCTGCCATGAAGCTCCAAGGTGAGCAAATCCGCCAATAAGCGCAAGGTAGAGGAGGAACTTTGTCACAATATGCATATGATATATATTACATTCATGCACTCACATACACACACAAACACACTCTGTCTTGTTGTTGTTACCAACTAGTTGATCCCCTTAACTTCACTGGTCAGGTGAGTTAGATGGGGGAGGGGTGGAGCCAGGCTTCTGGCAATCCGGATCGATGCTCCGATGTTGACAAGACGGGGACCCGGGGTCCTCTGCAAGACGCCTCACATTTATAGCAGCTTCCCTCTCATGCAAATCTATAACAGATACGAAATCTGTGTCTGTGTCCATTGGTCCTTTGTGGCGTTTCCTTCTGGGTGTCGTCTTAATGCTGCCACATTTATTTTCAAAGAGGGTGTTTTCAAAAGAAGGTGCTCGCTTTTAACTCCCAAGGCCGTCAACATGTCTGATCTTCTTTAGTGAGCCCACTTGACAAGTTTTATTGTTCTTGGGTCTGGCTTCCATCCCCTCTTCCTCTGTTGCAGCTGTCTGGAGGTGCTTGTCTTCCACACCTTACTCATTCACACCTCGTTCATTCAACAGGGCAATTGATTAACTGGGGGTGGCGGGGCGGAGATCTTATTCTACTTCTAGCGAAAAGACATTTTTCTCCTACCTTAACTATCCTTAGGGGCTATAACATTATACCAAGGCTCAATACAAAGTTTCTATATAAGGATTTGATACAAAGTTCCTATATCAAAGGACTCAATACAAAGTTGTATGAAAATAGAGGTTATATATGGATAGGCTTAATACAAGGTTATATGAAGAGGCATAATACAAAGTCATATGAAAGTTATGTGAAGATGCTTAATACAGAGATTTATCTACAGGGATAGTTAAAGAAAGTTAAAGCTTTGTCTCTGTTAAAACGCAAATAGTCAGCATCACATGTCAAAATATACAAAGTATATAGCCTTAAATCAGGTTTCAGAGTAGCAGCTGTGTTAGTCTGTAGCCACAAAAAGAAGAGGAGGACTTGTGGCACCTTAGAGACTAACAAATGTATTTGAGCATGAGCTTTTGTGGGCTAAAACCCACTTCATCAGATGCATAGAATGAAGTGGGTTTTATCCCACGAAAGCTCATGCTCAAATACATTTGTTAGTCTCTAAGGTGCCACAAGTCCTCCTCTTCTTTTAGCCTTAAATCAAACTCCACTAAGTTCTCAAGCACCATGTTTCTTACTGCACCTATCTGTATATTTCAGTTGTTATTGATGGAATTGTTTTTTCATCCATTTATGTGTGTGTGGTGAAGTTGATGTTTACCAACATTTACCAATAAAAATCAAAGCAAATCCTTCCAAGCCACACCTACGTTCTGTGAGTGTACAGCACCTAGCACCGTGAGGTTCTGGCCCATGACTGGAGCATCTCTGAGCTATGGTAATACAAATAATAACACAAAAGCCAAAACAAAATGTGCAGGTGATGATTTTGATGCCATTTCTCTCTGGAATTTCACGGGTGCTGTAAACACTGATGCTACTTTCACCAAAAATTCAAATGCCGATGAAATCTTTCGCTTACAGGCCAAGCCAAAGTTTCTTCCACTTTTTTCAAGGAAACTGGCCGTTCTTTCCCCTAGAAAATCTGTGTGACTTTAGGCTTTGAACCTTTTGAAACAATTGGGATTTTTCACAGTAACTTTTGCCATGGTTGAAGCAGTTTCCTCTTATTTAGCATGCTAAGATTAATTAGTATAATGAGTTTCTCCCAGTTCAACATTTGCAATTGCCTGTTGATTTAGTGTGACTTCTAGACAGCTTTAGTGAAACATCATACATTCAGAGAATTTTAACACAGGTATTTTCTGTCTGTAGCCCACGAAAGCTTATGCTCAAATAAATTTGTTAGTCTCTAAGGTGCCACAAGTCCTCCTTTTCTTTTTACAAATGTTATAGGTGGAGAGAAGAAGAAAGATTAATGCTGTTTTGCTTGCCCACAAAAATAAAACCCACAGCAGCTTTCAGTTGTGTTCCCCCATTTTGCTATGGAAAAAGGAGTGGGGAGGGAACCACTGCAAAAATGAAAAATGGAAAACATTTTTTTACAGGTTTCATTGAAAAAATGGAAAATTCCAAAAAAGTCCAAAAATTTGCCAGGAAGATTTACATTTTTTATGAGCTGTTTTTTGATAAAACAAGGTTTGTTCTCAGCATTATGACCCACTCTAATTTTGGTTTGGTGCTGAATTTTATCAGCGCCAATTTATCTCCCAAATTAATTGTATTAAATTTGGGATTGATGGTCTCATCCACTGTAGGATCAAGTTGAGTATAGTATCTCTTCTCCTATTTAACATTCTAGCTACCGCTATGAGCTGCGAGGCTGTTAAGTCATACTGGGCTCCTCTATTAGCAAAGAAGAACACACAGATTTGACATTCACCCCTTCCTGAACTAAATTCCAGCAATTTACCTCTGGATTGGATCACCATCCTTGCATTCTCCTGGACAAACTTGGGCTCTTGGAGATACTCATTGAGAGCGAGATCCATGCAGCTTCTCAGCTCGTCCGTCATCTGCCCCTGGGTTTCTAGATTGCTCCTCATCCGTAAGAGATGCATGGTGCTCAGAGGTTCTGGATCATGGCGTAATTGAGTGAGGAAGCTGGCTGGTTTCCTCAAGTTATAATGGGGCTGGCTGTCGATGGTGAAGAAGGTAAACACACATTCACCCTTCCCGGAGATGAATTCCAAGATGTCACTGCGGCTCTGGATGACCACCTTGGCATTCTCCTGAACACCCATGCACTCCTGAGGGAACACCCGCAGCACTTTGTCAAAGAGGCTTCTCAGCTCGTTGGTCATTTTCCCTTGAGACTCCAAACGAGATCTCACTCTCAGGAGACTTTCAACACTCAGTGGGCGTAGGCCGGGTGGTCTGCTGAAAATCAAGCCCATCTGGATCTCTTTAGGATAGCTTTCGATTCTGGACAAAACCCCTTTTCCAGCCTGAAAATGAAGCAGAACGAAATCCTTGGAGCTCAGATAAATTAAGCCAAGGAAGTTCACCATCCTGCCTTCCACAGACGACAGGGGTGACTTGGTTAGGATGTGTGAGTTTGGCAGAGATTTTCAGAAAAGGGGTGCTCAACTTCCAGGTGCCTGACTTTCAGTGGGCGGGATCAGTATGACAATCAGGCCACTCTAAGGTGTCTAAAAATAGATTGTACAAATTCAAAGCCCCTAAAATTAGCAGTCGGTTTTGGAAGTTGTGGTCCCTGATCCTAGTTTATTAACTGCTTCCACCTCAGAGGTGAGGTGATATTCAGCACCCGACACTGCTCAAGAGAGTCTCCGGGACTGGACACAAGGGGGGGTTGTAGGCTCAGAATGAGGGGGTCAGCAGAGCTCTTTGAGGGGGGTGCCTTTAAGGGCTGGGATAGCGGAAGGGGGCACTTCGGGTCAGGCGTGAGGGGACCACTATTTTATACTGGTGCCTGGAGGCTCATGCAGGATTGGGGCCCCATTCTGTGAGGTACAAGGGCCCAAATCCTCTAATGTGTTTAGGTTTATATTGGACTTTAATCACTTTACATTTTTACAGTAGCGGGAATTCATGAGGGATCAGACGATGGGCGGGGATCAGTCAATATGTATTTAATGACCGTAGAGATTGAGATTCAAAAAGTTAAAGCTTTATTGACGGTTAAAATATAAATTGTCAAAAAAAACCACCTGTCAAAATATACAAAGGAAATAACCTGAAATCCATCAGCAGTGCCTTCTCAAGGAACATCTTTCTGACTTTGCATGTCGGTAAATTTCAGTTATTATCAAGGACAATAGTTGTTTGTCGGTTGGCGTGTGTGCAGAGAAATCAACATTTATTGCTATTTACCAATAAAATATAATTCTTCCAAACCTATTTATATAGCACTCTGAATCCTTTGTAAACATTTTTTTCTCCCAGCGAGGTTTATTTAATTCTTCTTTTTCATTTTTAAGGTCGACTTTGCTGAATTGATTCTCTCTGAGAATTCAGGCCTAGCAATGACTTGCATTTTTTCAGGGCAGCCATTTTCTTCCAGAAAGTCCTCGCACTTAACAACGGCTTGTTGGATTTAGCATTAATTTTCCATCAGTAAGTTACTCTCTCTTGATATATTTTAGGCCAATTAGATATTTTAATCCAAAAAGTTATTAACAGGGTTAGAATGGAGGATAGTTAGAACCCTAATCTTATGAGCAACTGATTAATGCACCATTTTTCCCAACCGGAAAAAATAATCATATCCCCCAATCAATAAAGTTCACAGATACACTATGTACTTACAAGATTACTCAGTGTAATATGTTGTTGAAGCCATGTTGGTCCCAGGATATGAGAGAGACAAGGTGGGTAGGTAATATTTTTTATTGGACCAACTTCTGATGGTGAAAGAGGCAAGATTTCAAGCACCACAGAGCTCTTCTTCAAGCAGAAGACCTGAAGTAGAGCTGAAGAGGTTGAAGAGTAGAAGAAGCGCTCCATAGCACTCAAAAACTTGTGTCCAATAAAATATATTAACTCTCCTACCCTGTCTCTCGCAAGATTGTAATAGGTACGCTGTAGATATTTATTACTATGTCTGATGGACATGATCACCGGGCGCTTAATAAATTGCCATTTGCACGCTACTTAATATAATTTTGAGATGTTCAGTTTCACGAACTCCCGACTCCCTGAGTCGTTCATACAATAGGGGCGCCGCAATATCAGAATGGAGAAGAGCATTCAGCTTCAACCCTTGAGTCACAAAACCAAGGCCCCGGCGCCGCTGCATTTGCGAGTGTGTCATAGGGGCAGCACCTTTTGTCTTCCACCTTCTTTTACACACGACTCATTTTCTATACGCCAATGCGCTTGTGAATGTGGGTGTTTGGGGGCCTAGTTCCCGCAAGGCTTGACCCTAAATGACTAGTATTTTTTCTGCCACTGATTCAACTCTGGCTTCAATGGTTGGGCTTCTTTATTCTTGTATGGGGCTTATGCATGTTCACTCTCCACCTTGTTCTTGTACAGTCTGTAATCTACCTGTGCCGCCATAATTTCATCTGCCTAGACCGGCACTGGCCTTTTTATCTGGAGAAGGCTGCTCCCAAAGTGATGAAAATGCAACGTGAGGAACACAGAGAGAGAAGCAGAAGCATACAAAGAAGGAAAAGTTTGAGTAAATGTGAGCTACTTACTAGATTTTGAAGAGCTGGACAAGACCACAAGTCTTCTGCAGAGAGAAACAACTCTGATGAATTGCAGTGAAAGAAACATCCCATCACGTGAACACCAGGATGTGTGATCACATAAAGTGAAGGCGTGGAGAGAGGGCAAAAAGAGAGAAGAGAATAGGCAGCAAGGTGACCGTACATCTTGTTTTGCCCGGGACCGTCCCTTTTTTAAGCCCTGTCCTGGCCATCCCAACTTTTTTGGCAAAAGTGGACATTTGTCCCGTTGACTCTTGCCAACTCGATCATCAGTTGGCAAGAGCCAATGAGACAAATGCCCAGGTTTGGGGAGGGTGCGGGGGTGAATGGCAAAGCCAGCCCTGTGTGGGAGGGAGGGTTTGGGACAGCCGCTCAGGCCGGGCCAGCCCTGCAGGCAGTCTTTCACTCAGGCCTTTCCGAGCAATTCCCTTGCCCTTGCTAAGGTTCACCCTCTTCAGAGAGTACCACACTATTATTCCATTCCTACATCCCTGCACGGTGACATCAGTGCTTGGGTCAGGGCTTTAGATGGAGCCTGTGGGCCCTGTGCACCACCAAATTTGCCCATCTTGCTCATTCCCATGAATTACCTCCCTAATTATCACATGGAGGCTTCTGAATCTGAAACAGCAATTAGATTGCAATAAAACACGGTGGCAGAAGAGTCAAAGTCATGGCTAATTTTCTCTCCGGATCCCTGTCTACATGACTTTTGTCCAGGTCTCTAAATGCAAGATTTGCCTAAACCACTATTGCAAATGAAGCACAGTGACACAGCTATGGACAGAATAACATGTATGGGCCAGGTTCTCCGCTGACTTCAGTGAAGCTTCGGCCAATTGACACCAGCTGGGGATCTGGCTGCATTGAGTTGACGGAGTTACACTAGCTGGCCAGTGTAAACCCAGGTGTCTAATTCTTTGTGTCTTCTTCTAGCTCCACCCAAGGTCATCCAATTCTGGAAGGGTCGATTATATCATGGCCTCTTTTCAACAAAAGATGGCTAATGGGGACGGAGAATCGTTCTTTGGTTCGCACGGCCTCAGGCTCCATTGCCAGCAGTGTGTAGAAACAACCAGCGAGTGGAGAGACTGAAAATAGATGTCACAGCCTGGAAGATGCTTTAGCTAAACATGAGGTGGTGGGCTCAGTCAAGGGAATCAGGGTGAAATGTGAAGCCCTGTGCTGTGCTGGAGGTCAGACTAAAATATCATATAATGGTCCCTTCTGGCTTTAAACTCTAGGAAGCTATGAAAATCTATTAAATCAATAGGTCTCCTGTGGGGGCAGGGGTCAGCTTGTAGGATCGGGGTCTTGGTGAGAAAACTTTCCTTGTGGGTGTGGAGTAAGTGATTCAGCTGAGAAAAAGTCTACACTGCAAAAAAATGCTTATCGATCTGCCAGGGGTTGAACCCAAGCTGCAAGGCCCCGTTAAAAGCCATGTCACCACGATTTTAACCTGGGTTAGGAACTCACCTTTTATTTATTTTTATATATATATATATATATATATATATATATATATATAATTTTAGTACATACTCTGCAACTCAGTGCTGGCTAAGTTTTTTGGTTTTCAATCAAGGACAAGCAGAGTTTTCTGTGCCGAAAACCAGGCTGCACTGGGCCCTTGGATATACCCCTACTCTTGAACGGCAGACATGTACTCGTGCTATTTGATAGGTTTCAGAGTAACAGCCGTGTTAGTCTGTATTCGCAAAAAGAACAGGAGGACTTGTGGCACCTTAGAGACTAACCAATTTATTTGAGCATAAGCTTTCGTGAGCTACAGCTCACTTCATCGGATGCATGCTGTGGAAAGTGTAGAAGATCTTATTATATGCACAAAAAGCATGAAAAAATACCTCCTCCCACCCCACTCTCCTGCTGGTAATAGCTTATCTAAAGTGATCACTCTCCTTACAATGTGTATGATTTGATCTGATTTGATGTGGTCTGGAAACACAGTGTCAGCAGCAGAAGAGGGCAGGAAATCAGCTCACAGTATCTTGCAGCTTGAAGTCAGACAAGGTGCAGTAATGTAAGTCGGTTTCAGTTTTGTGAGACTTTGTCCCTTTTGTGTGAATTTCTGCCTCCTACTTCTGCATTTATTCCTGCCTTGGATATGGAGTGCACCATGTTCCCAGCTCTGGCAAGGGAGTGAGAATTAATGGTTAGAGGGGGGCTAGGACCCAGGACTCCTGGGTTCTATCCCAGCTCTGGGAAGGGAGTGGGGTCTAGTGGGTTGGGGGCAGGACGGGGAGTCTGGATGCTTGGGGTCTATCCCCAGATCTGGGAGGGGACTGAGGTCGAGTGGGTTGAGGGGAGCTGGGAATCAGGACTCCAGGGTTCTATTCACCATTCTTTTTTCCCAGTGGTCTTCTCTGTATCTCAGGTTCCTCATCTATTCTGTATAAATGCTATATAACACCCACCTGTGTAAAAGGCTTAAAGCCTTTGAGGGGCTTGGGGAAAAGCCACTCTACAAGTTCAGAATATTGTTAGGCTCGATATATAATCGTTCCTAGCAAAGGTTGCAAGAGACTTTCCAGTCTACATTTGGCTGGCTAGATACTTTTTGTCTGAAATGTCTCATCCTCTGTGTCGATCCAGAGGAGAATTTGAGGGGAGATTTTGAAAAAAAAACAACAACAACGGGGCAAACCCCTCAATACAACTGTTGAGAAGGAAATAATTTTCTAATTGTTCTCCCCTACCATTTAACAGACATGTAGCTAAGACAAACAGCTACACATCCTTAGACCTATACTTTTATATACATTTTATTAAGGTTGATATGTGAGTAGCTAGGCCATTTTCTTTGTACGTTTTTTCTACTTTAGCTTTGTATTTAATCCTCAATGATTATACCTTGTCCTTGCTGCTAAGTGCTCACCGGTTATGCACATCAGGCTGCTTATTAAGTACCAAAGTAAGGGCTTCAGTGAGATTTTCAAGGATTTGGGCATCTAACTTTAGTCTCTCCTATTTTTAAAAATGTTGGCCCCTTGCTTTTCAAAATCTCCAGCTTATCTGTGCACAGTTCATCTACCCCCAGTTTAAGAGTCTGTAGGACTTCACTGGACTTAATCGTTACAATTCTTCACATCATGAATGTGAACTTAGTGTGATAAACTCATAAGCTCAGTCTATTTAGCTTAAACATTGGGAAGGTTAAGGAATGGCTTGATCACAGTCTATAGGGGGAACAAATATTTACTAATGGGCTCTACAGTCTTGCAGAGGAAGGTCTTAACACGATCGAATGGCTGGAAGTTGAAGCTAGACAAATTTAGACTGGAAATAAGGCCTACGTGCTACATTTTTGACAGGGAAGGTAATTAAACACTGGAACAATTCACCAAGGGTCATGGTGGATTCTCCGTCACTGGCAATTTTTCAATCAAGGTTTGATGTTTTGCTGAAACATCTGCTCTAGGAATTATGTGGTGTATAATTGTAGCTGTGATGGGAATAGTAAGGAGACTGCTATTGCGTGATCTGTGATTATTTTGGTTTTATATCTAAAGTCTTCTTATGAACTGAGGTCCCAGTTCAGCCATGCAATTAAGTACATGCTTAAATTTATGCATGTGCGTTAGCCCTCCTGAAGTCAATGCAAGGTAAGCAGAATCCTAAAAGTTTTGCCGAATCATGACCCAAGTCTGACTGACTTAACTATTCTGAAAACTCAGTTCATTTTTCAGGCTGTCTCTATCCTTATGTTTCCTCTCTGTAAATAGTTTTTTGTTTTTAATAAGTAGATTTTCTTTTCTGAAAATCACAGAAATTATAGAAATGTGGGGCTGAAAGGGACTTTAAGAGGTCATCATCGATTCCATCCCTGCTGCACCAGGTCTGCACAGACCATCCTTGACAGGAATTTGTTTAACACCTCCAGTGACGTGGATCTCACTGCCTCCCTTGGAAGCCTGTTCAGAGCTTAACTATCCTTAGAGTTAGGGTGAAATTCATCAGCCTCTGCCAACTTGAATAAATCTAATTTATCTAAATAGCCTTTAATATGTTTTTTTCCTACTTTTGAGCCTAAGAACCTCGCCTCTTGTTAATATTAATTGTGGTAACTTAAGCAACTGGTCACAACCTTATTAGTGAAGCAAAAAAGACATTAAACACCTCAGCCTTCTCTGTGTCATCCATTATTTGATCTTTTCCCCCATTAAGTAGATGCTCTATACTTTCCTTCATCTTTCTCTTACTTCTAATGTATTTATAGAACCTCTTCTTATTGCGTATTGTGGCCCTTGCTAGGTGTAACTCTTTTTTTGCCTTAGGCTTTTTGATTTTGTCCGTATCTGCTTGTGCTTTTCTGGAGGTGGCTATTTGCAAATGATTTGTTTTATAGACATCTGGGTTACTTCTGTCTAATAGAATTGGGGCTGTTATGTCTAGGCTTGGAAAGGTTAGTTTTTAAGTGGTAAATGTCAAGTTCACCATACATGCAGAAACCGACAAAAAAAATTTTTTCCATCAGTACTAATAGAAATGTACAGATAGGCAATGTAAGAGAAGTGTTGTTTCAGAAATACTTTGATTTCAGGCTCTTTACTTTGTACATTTTGAAATGCAATGTTGACAATCTGTGTTTTAACACCTACGAAACATTAATTTCCTGACTCTCAGGGTCTACATCTATTAAATAATTGTCTGCCACCTCATTGCCTGCCCCCCTTGCCACATTTTCTGCTACTATGAAAAATTAAATGGGTTAAAACCATTAAAAATGCTTAAAATGAACATTATCTGTAGAAATTATAATACAAATGAAAATTGCAATTTGCCATTTTCCTGCCCAACCCTGTGAAGACAGATGAACAACTATATATTGCAGGAAAAAACAGCAGAGTGGGTTTTGTTTCGTGGGCATATCTGGTCACCATTAACCTTTTTAGTGAAGACTGAAGCTAAATAGACATTAAACACCTCAGCCTTCTTGATGCTGTCAGTTATTAGCACTTCCTCCCCACTAAGTAGAGGCTTTATGCTTCCCTTCACCTTTCTCTTACTTCTAATGCATTTATAGAACCTCGTCTTATTGCATATTATGGCCTTTGCTAGGTATAACTCATTTTGTGCCTTAGCCTTTCTGATGTTGCCCCTAGATGTTTGTCTTTTATGCACTCATCCTTAGCAGCTTGTCCATGTTTCCACTCTTCCTAGCATTTCCATTTGATTTTAGAGTCATATTGGTCTTTTAGTATGCTTATCTTTCTTCTGTATCGGGATAGGCTTTTTTTAAAAAATACAAAATTGTAAGGGACATAAACCCCTGAAGCAGTTGGTACTTGCCATTCAAGGATTCCGTTGTACGTACAGGAGAATCCCGTTTATCTGACCCTCCAGATTAACTGAACAACCAACACGCACACACAGAATCATTACAAAGCATTAAAACAATAGCACTCTTCTTTATTTATTTGTGTATGCCAGGAAGCTACAGCTAGTTTAAAAGCAACTCTGCATCTTAAAATAATGGATAGAAAGCTCTTTGCCCATTCTCCAGATTATCCGAATTTTTGATCATCTGATCTGGCCCTGGTCCCAATTAGTACCGTGTCCTATTTGCAAGACAAATTTCCCTATTTGACTTCAAGATACTGCAGAGAATTCTACTATGGTAAGCCCAGGTTCTTGGGCTGATGTTCCCCACAACCCTGGAGATTGTCCTTTCCTGTTATTCAGACAACCCCCTCTGTAGTTATTTACAGTAAGGCAATTGAGGGTGGCTCTGTGCTTCGGGGAAATGGCTGATATATGAGTGAGTAGGAAAGGAGATAGCTCATGACTCAAAATATTTTCGGAAAATAAGGCTCAGTCCCCCACCTACGTGATTTTCCATCCCGTGAAAGGGAGTGCTTTGTAGGCTAGTGAAAACTGAAAGCCCAAACTCAGGGCTCTGGTCACAGCTTTGGGACTGACTCTCTCCCAGTGGAATTCACCATCCCATCTCTGAAGCCCTCAAGACTGGACTTTGGTGGGATTTGAGTGGTATGTATGCCCTGCCCAAGGTCTTGCTGTGAAATCTGCCTCAGAAAGTAAAACCCTACTGAGAAAGCAGAATAATGGGACTTTTGGATAAGTTATCTGGTATAGGAGTTAAATATTACTGAGAGTGGTAAAACCATTGAAAGTGGACATCCAAATTAAGGCGCAGGCCTGAAGCCAAATTTTGGACTAGCAGATGCGTGCATTCATGCTGATGGATGATCCCACCTACATTTTTCCCCTCAAGAAGGTTTTTGTTAAGAAATGCCCTCTTATTGAACATGGGCATTTTGGTGAAAGTTTGTTTGGGGGTAATTTTTCTTCTAAGTTGGTGGTTACCTTTGTTAGGGTCATTGCTCCTTACTTTTTGTGCGTGAGCGTGTTCAGATACCATGCTGCTTCGAGCCACCTTTTCATGCTTCTATTTTTAGGCATTCTACTGTTGCTTCTCTTTGTCTCTCTTTTGCATTCATTCATTGAACTTTTCTCTTTTTGTGCAGTTGCTCAGTCACCGGTTGGAGGCATTTGTAGGGGTATTAGGCTACGATTCTGTCATGGAGATCAGGGATTCTGCGATTTTCAGAGATGTCCATGAGTTCTTTGACATCAACTTTAGCTCCACCATGTCCATACTCTGGTTTTCTACATTTGTACCATGATAATTCTGTGAATTTTGCCGAATTTTGCCGTGACAGAATCGTGTCCAAAATGCGTTTGATTGCTGTTTTTCAGAATTGTTTTGGTTTGCGGAGGTTTTCTGCACCTCCAGTTTTGACCAGTCAACAACGGAAGCTTTTTTACCCCGTCAAAAATCAGATTTCCCAACAAGAACATTTTCCATTTCAAAATAGCAACATTACCTTTTCAAAAGTTAAACATTGTGATAAAAAAAAATCACAGAAGAATGAAATTCTGGGGAAGGGAGTGAAAGACAGCAAATACACACAAAATAAGTACCCCCCAAACTGTTGACCGAGCAAATGCACAAAAAGAGAAATGTTCAATAGATGAACGCAGAAAAGAGAAACCAAGAGAAGCAACGATAGAATACATAAAAACGAGGCTAGAAGCAGCATGGTGTCTGAACAATCACACACATGCACAAAACAGGATCAGTGACCTTACCAAAGGTGTCAAAAGCCGAGAAGAAAAACTACCCCAAAGAGCCAACAGATTCTGTTTTGTTTTGTTTTTTTGATTAACGTTTCCATCAGACTTGGTTTTACAATAGCAAACTGTCAGTTACCAAAATTTTCATGTTCAGTGAAACAGCACTTCTTGACAACAATGTTTTTGAGGGGAAAAACTTAGCATTGATCATCTGTCGGAACAAATACGGTGAAAATTTTACTCCGTTCCCCCATTTCAAAACCAAAGGAATTGTTAATGGGGACGATAAATAACCACTGGAATGATTTATTAAGGGTCATGGTGGATTTTCCGTCACTGGACATTTTTAAATGAAGACTGAAAGTTTTCAAAGAAGATCTGCTCTAATCGAAAGAGGAATTATTGTGGGGCAGTTCTCTGGCCTGTGTTATCCTAGCCTTGGAATCTATGAATGTATGAAAGAGAGACTAGCACGGCATTTGTATAAGGCATAACCTGATAGCGGAAAGAACGCCGTGTCGGGGGTGGTGGAAATCAACAGAGATCCACGGTTGGAAAGAGAGCTATGATGCTTAACACCATTTAATCAGAGTTAATGCTGTAACAGGCTCACAACAACCAAGACCCTGTGTGTCCCATGGCAAAAGACAGATCCAAAGTCTGTGGCAAATGCCCTGCCTGCAGTGTGGCTTGCTTTTGTTTATTTATTTTTTTAAAAATGCAGCCTTCTAAGGAGTCAAATATGAAAGCGAATCACACAGCCAGCACCAAGCTAACCACAGCGCTAGCAAACCAAGCATGGCTCTTACCTCCCAGAACTGTGGACAGAACCCAGGAGTCCTGGCTCCCAGGCCTCCCCGCTCTAACCACTCGTCCCCACTCCCCTCCCTGAGTGGTTAAAATAATGGTGGCATTTTTGGGGCGGGTAGGGGAAGGGGGGATTATGTGTGTCTTTCAACATTCCTGATTAGGACTTTTGAACTGAAACTCATCAGTAAAACCCTGTGCTGTCACACATTTGTGCATGGGTGGCGTGCAGGATTTTTGTGGCTTTTTGTTGTTGGGCTTTATCTCTGAAAATGAGGCACTTGTGATGAGTTGTACCGGGGCGGCGGCTGGGAAGGGGCCCTTGCGGTGAGTTGTACGAACGAGCTGTGGAAAACATAATCTCAACATAACCCCAACAAGATGATGGGATCAAAATGAGCTGTTCCCACTCAAGGGAGAGATCCTGGCGTCGTTGTGGAGAGTTCTCTGAAAGCATCCACTCAGTGTGCAGCGGGAGACAACAAAGCCAACAGAATGCTGGGAACTATTAGGAAAGGGATAGCGAATAAGACAGAAAATACCGTGTTGCCTCTCTATAAATCCATGGGACGCCCACTTCTTGGATGCTGCATGCAGATGGGGTCGCCCCATCTCAAAAAAGGTAGATCGGAATTGGAAAAGGTGCAGAGACGGGCAACAAAAATGACGAGGGGTCTGGAGCGGCTTCCGTACGAGGAGAGATAAAAAAGACATGGACGGGTCATCTGAGGAAAGAGGTGACTAAGGGGAGGATGTGACAGAGGGCCGTAAAATCATGGATTATGTGGAGAAAGTGTCATTTACCCCTTCACATACCACAGGAACCAGGGGGTCACCTGATGAAATTCATAGGCAGCAGGTTTAAAACACACACAAGAACGTACTCTGTGGAAGTCGTTGCCAGGGGCTGTTGTGAAGGCCAAGACTATAACAGGGTTAAATAAAGAACTAGAGAAGTTCCTGGAGGACAGGTCCATCAGTGGCTATTAGCCAGGATGGGCAAGGACACAACTCCAGGCTCTGGGTGTCCCTAAACTTCTGACTGTCAGAAGCTGGGACTGGATGACAGGGGATGGGTCATTTGATAATTGCCCTGTTCTGTTCATTCCCTCTGAAGCACCTGGCACTGTCAGAGACAGGACACGGGGCTAGATGGACCATCGGTCTCAGCCAGTCTGGCTGTTCTTTTGTGGAATGTTTGCTTGAGTTACCTCTGTTACCGCAACGGTCTAGGCCTCAGGCCACGGCATAGACACGTGCCGTGAAGTCACGTGACTGTAATACCTAAAGTCCAAATGGTTCTTGTCAACTGCTGGAAATGGCCCACCTTGATTATCACGACAAAAGGTTCCCCTCCCCCCCCCACCCCGGCTCTCCTGCTGGTAACAGCTCACCTTAAGTGATTACTCTGGTTACAGTGTGTATGGTAAAAAGAACAGGAGGACTTGTGGCATCTTAGAGACTAACCAATTTATTTGAGCATAAGCTTTCGTGAGCTACAGCTCACTTCATCGGATGCATTCAGTGGAAAATACACTGATGTTTTTATAGACACAGAAGAAGATGTTTTTATACACACAGACCATGAAAAAATGGGTGTTTATCACTACAATAGGTTTTCTCTCCCCCCACCCCACTCTCCCGCTGGTAATAGCTTATCTAAAGTGATCACTCTCCTTACAATGTGTATGATAATCAAGGTGGCCCATTTCCAGCACAAATTTAACAAGAACGTCTGAGGAACAGTGTGGGGTGGGAAGGAATAAACAAGGGGAAATAGGTTACTTTTTATAATGAATCAACCATTCCCAGTCTCTATTCAAGCCCAAGTTAATTGTATCCAATTTGCAAATTAATTCCAATTCAGCAGTCTCTCGTTGGAGTCTGTTTTGAAAGTTTTTTTGTTGAAGGATAGTCACTTTGAGATCAGAAATCGAGTGACCAGAGAGATTGAAGTGTTCTCCGACTGGTTTATGAATGTTATAATTCTTGACATCTGATTTGTGTCCATTTATTCTTTTATGTAGAGACTGTCCAGTTTGACCAATGTGCATGGCAGAGGGGCATTGCTGGCACATGATGGCATATATCACATTGGTGGATGTGCAGGTGAACGAGCCTCTGATAGTGTGGCTGATGTTAATAGGCCCTGTGATGGTGTCCCCTGAATAGATATGTGGGCACAGTTGGCAACGGGCTTTGTTGCAAGGATAGGTTCCTGGGTTAGTGTTTTTGTTGCGTGGTATGTGGTTGCTGGTGAGTATTTGCTTCAGGTTGGGGGGCTGTCTGTAGGCAAGGACTGGCCTGTCTCCCAAGATTTGTGAGAGTGATGGGTCGTCCTTCAGGATAGGTTGTAGATCCTTGATAATGCGTTGGAGGGGTTTTAGTTGGGGGCTGAAGGTGATGGCTAGTGGCGTTCTGTTATTTTCTTTGTTGGGCCTGTCCTGTAGTAGGTGACTTCTGGGTACCCTTCTGGCTCTATCAATCTGTTTCTTCACTTCAGCAGGTAGGTATTGTAGTTGTCAGAACGCTTGATAGAGATCTTGTAAGTGTTTGTCTCTGTCTGAGGGGTTGGAGGAAATACGGTTGTATTGCAGAGCTTGGCTGTAGACGATGGATCGTGTGGTGTGGTCAGGGTGAAAGCTGGAGGCATGCAGGTAGGAATAGCGGTCAGTAGGTTTCCGGTATAGGGTGGTGTTTATGTGACCATCGTTTATTAGCACTGTAGTGTCCAGGAAGTGGATCTCTTGTGTGGACTGGACCAGGCTGAGGTTGATGGTGGGATGGAAATTGTTGGAATCATGGTGGAATTCCTCAAGGGCTTCTTTTCCATGGGTCCAGATGATGAAGATGTCATCAATATAGCGCAAGTAGAGTAGGGGCATTAGGGGACGAGAGCTGAGGAAGCGTTGTTCTAAGTCAGCCATAAAAATGTTGGCATCCTGTGGGGCCATGCGGGTACCCATAGCAGTGCTGCTGATTTGAAGATATACATTGTCCCCAAATGTAAAATAGTTATGGGTGAGGACAAAGTCACAAAGTTCAGCCACCAGGTTTGCTGTGACATTATCGGGGATAGTGTTCTTGATGGCTTGTAGTCTGTCTTTGTGTGGAATATTGGCGTAAAGGGCTTCTACATCGATAGTGGCCAGGATGGTGTTATCAGGAAGATCACCGATGGATTGTAGTTTCCTCAGGAAGTCAGTGGTGTCTCGAAGGTAGCTGGGAGTGCTGGTAGCGTAGGGCCTGAGGAGGGAGTCTACATAGCCAGACAATCCTGCTGTCAGGGTGCCAATGCCTGAGATGATGGGGCGCCCAGGATTTCCAGGTTTATGGATCTTGGGTAGTAGATAGAATATTCCAGGTCGGGGTTCCAGGGGTGTGTCTGTGCGGATTTGATCTTGTGCTTTTTCAGGAAGTTTCTTGAGCAAATGCTGTAGTTTCTTTTGGTAACTCTCAGTGAGATCAGAGGGTAATGGCTTGTCGAAAGTGGTGTTGGAGAGCTGCCGAGCAGCCTCTTGTTCATATTCCGACCTATTCATGATGACAACAGCACCTCCTTTGTCAGTCTTTTTGACTATGATGTCAGAGTTGTTTCTGAGGCTGTGGATGGCATTGTGTGTAAGATAACACCCATTGTTTCATGTTCTCTGTGTATATAAATCTCCCCACTGCATTTTCCACTGAATGCATCCGATGCAGTGAGCTGTAGCTCACGAAAGCTGATGCTCAAATAAATTGGTTAGTCTCTAAGGTGCCACAAGTGCTCCTGTTCTTTCTGCGGATGCAGACTAACACGGCTGCTCCTCTAAAAACAGGAAGGTGTCAGATGGTGAACGTCAGGAGTGACTGCACCTGGTGATAGTCTAACAAAAATAGCCTCAACCATGCTGGTAGCAGCTTCCATCGCTTCACATTGGCTCAGAGGTTCTAGGCTTCAGAGTGACCCGTGCACAGAGCAACAGTCTTGGAATTGTGTAGCTAGATTAGGACTAAATACAGGAGGGGTTTTCCCAAGGCACCAAATGGAGTTGCCTTCAATGGAAGTTGGGTGTCTAACTCCCTCCTTTCTTACCGCCCCGGCTGAATTGTAGTTCGAGTTCGGGGCCCTGGATAATGATTTATTTGTTAATCTATTTGATTCTTTTAGATCTTCAGGGAGCTGGTGCGGGAGAGCTGCTCCTGTTCTTTAGGGAGGGAGACAGAAGCTGTGAGAAGAGGAGGATGGAGGGGCCTTCCCTTGTCAGCAAATCTTGCTACCTGGAACCTCTGAGCGTAGAGAACCTGCTGCAAATGCGGAGCAAGCTGGAGTCCAAGGGGAAGATGACCAGGGAGCTGAGAGCCCACTTCAACGGTGTGCTGAAGATGGTCCAAGAACGCGAGTTTGTCCAGAACGACGCCAAGAAGGTGATCAAGTGCAATCAGGAAGACCTGAAATATCTCTACAGCGATGGAGAAGACAAGATCTTTGTCTTCTGCCACAATGGAGAACCCCCGTATATTGGAAAAGAAAGGGACAGTGATAGGTACCTGTGTCCGTCACCCCCCGAGACAGAACTGCTGAGTATCAGACACCTACTGAGTGCGATGAGCAGGCTGGAATCCCAGGAGCGCATGACCAGCGAGCTGAGAACCTGCTTTGAACATGCCCTGGAGAATTTTCGCCAAGAACCCAGCTTCATACAAGGGAACACAAGGCTGGTGATCTGCTATGAGGAAAAGGAGTTTCATTTTGTATCAGGGAATGGGGAGAATGAATTCATGGTATACCTGGAGGATGGCAAAGCCCGTTATGAGAGCCGAGTGCTGGGATGGGGGGCATACCTTTTTAAAATGCTTGCCAGTTTGTTTTAAAGCGGCAGGGTCAGCCAGATTTTAACTAGAAGAAGGCTGCAAAAAACAAACAAACAAAAACCTCCAGGGAATTAGAACTGGGAAAATAACTGATTGTTCAGGTCACTGGCAGTGACAAAAATTGATTTGAATCCAGTCCAATTGAAAATGTTGCTAAATTGCAAATAAATAAATAAATGTATTTTGGATTAAACGAACATTTGACCTGAAACAAGATGTTCCGAGCATTTTTAAAAGGCTAGATTCACAAGACACCTGGAAAAGGAGCTATCCTTCTTTTATCTTTTAGCACAGGGGTTAGGGCACTCCCCTGGGATGTGAGACCTGAGACCTCCCTAAGTTCAAATCCCTCCTCCACATTCAAGCAGAAGGGGGAAATTGAACCTGGGTCTGTCATATCCAAGGTGAATACTCTAACCACCAGCGTCAAAGTGATAAGGAGACCTCCTCCATTCTGTGAATGGCATCCAAGTCCTGACAAAGAATTTTTTGGCAAAAAACTGGTCAGCAAATTTGCGTCGACGTCGTGACTAGTTCAACTGAAGCTGCATTTTTCACTGAATAAACTTTTCATATAGTTCATCCTGCCTGTCACTCAGGCCCATAATTTGGGTGTCATATTGGACTTGGACTCTCTCTAGGTCTCCAAATCCAGGATATGCCTAAATCTGGCTGATTCTTTCTGCAGAATATCTCTAAGATCCAGGCTTCCCTGTCCATCCACCAGGTTGAAACTCTCATCCAGGCTCTCCTCATCTCGTGTGTGGACTGTACGAGGAGATTTTGGCAAACCAGTAAAGTGTCTGAAACCACTATGGCTTATTGCTAAAAGCAGCCAAGTCAGCAGGCTGTAAATTGGCCATTCAGCAGTCTCAGCTTGACCAAGGCAGGAGGGGAGGGGGTTTTGGGTGCCGCAGAAAGGGCAGCTTGACCCTGCGTCCTTCCCGATAAGAATTGTGCTGAAGTTGCTGATACATGCATTTTAGAAGAGCAGGATGTATGTCTATTGGGGCCGTGTCATAAATATCAAGGGAAGGGTAAACACCTTTCAAATCCCTCCTGGCCAGAGGAAAAAACCCTTTCACCTGTAAAGGGTTAAGAAGCTAGGATAACCTCACTGGCACCTGACCAAAATGATCAATGAGGAGACAAGATACTTTCAAAGCTGGAGGGGGGAGAATCAAAGGGTCTGTCTGGGTGATGCTTTTGCCGGGGACAGAACAGGAATGGCATCTTATAATTTAGTAAGTAATCTAGCTAGAGATGCGTTAGATTCTGATTTCTTTAAATGGCTGAGGAATTAAGCTGTGCTGAAAGGAATGTCTTTGTGTCTTTTTGTAACTTAAGGTTTTGCCAAGAGGGATTCTCTATGTTTTGAATCTAATTACCCATCCTGATTTTACTAACCTGTTGCGGATGTTTGTAAGTGCTTGAGACTAAATAAAGTTTAGCTTTAAGTGAAAGAAGTCTTGTGTTGTCCTGTTTGTGCCAGCCATCTATCGGTCGGACGGCCGTGTCTCCCCGATTGATTTCCTGATACCACCTCACACAGAGTAAAAGTTACCAAGAGCTTTGGGTTGAAAGAACCCCGGGTAACATGGACTACAGCAACATCCTTCTCCCTGGCCTTGACAAATGCAACCTTGCCCTGCTCATATCCATTCAGAGAGCTGCTGCAAAGATCCTTCTCTTAGCCCGTCACGTGGACCAGGTCACCCCCCTCTTTGAATCCCTCCCCTGGCTCCCCTTTCCCTATAGCGTCAAACACCAGCGGCTTGCCTTCACTTCCAAGGCCCGGCCCAGCTGATTCCCACCCAACTTATCATCCCTCATTCATGCCGCTGGTTGGCACATGATAGCACGTGATTGCCCGCTTGTTACTTGTGCTGTGCTTCTGGGGGACACCCCAGACAGTTTGTCATCAGCACCACCTAGCCTGCCTGATGGTCCATTGAGGACCATCAGCGACACAACTGACCCACTGAGAGAAGGCAGACATGCCTGGGGACTCAGCAAGGCCTGCAGGGACATGGCCTATGGACAGAACTCTAAAATTTTGTCATGCCATGTGCTTTGGGATCGGGAGAACCTTTGTTCTTTTGCTGGGGTGTTGGATTTCATAACCATTCATCCCCATAATGAGGGGCACTGGTGGTGAGACTGGGAAACTGGAGCGTCTGAGGGAATTGCTTGTATGACTTGTGGTTAGCCAGTGGGGTAAACCGAAGTCCTCTCTGACTGGCTGGTTTGGGTTTGCCTTAGAGGTGGAGAAACCCCAGCCTTGGGCTGTGACTGCCCTGCTCTAAGCAATTTGTCCTGAATTGATACTCTCAGAAGTGTCCCACCAAAGCCAGCATCGTTACACAAGCCCCTTCCAGCATCTCCCAGGCTACCTCTCATGCTCGGGAAGAACTCCCTGGAAACATCCAAAATGGTACTTCAGTAGCCACCTTCAAATCCCTCCTCCTCAGGACTCTATTTGTGCAACGCCTAGGCCAGGGTCTGACTCGGGCTCTGAGGCACCAGAATAAGACAGTAAAATAACGCTTCCCGGACCTGTGGCCATTCAAAAGGCAAGGCAGAGGCTGTTCATCTCTCTTGTAGCGCAGGGACTAGATGACTCAGGGAAAGAGTTAACCCTAGACGTCGCTCAGTAAATAGCAACCCTGGAGGAATCCAAGTATCGCTCCGATGACTGGGAAGCAGAGCTCGGGTTGCCAGACATCACATAGCTAAGAATCAGCTATGCACCATGTTAACCCACTGATCCAGCCCCTCTCGCCCATTGCCAGCTTCTGGCAAACAGAGGCTAGAGACGCCATCCCTGCCCATCCTGGCCGTTCTTATGTTGGCTACCTCCCAGTACCAAAAGGAAGGGGAAGGGTTGACGGGAAACCAGGCCCTTAATCTAGTCCCCAGGAGCAATGGGGAGAGGCCAATGCTCCAGGTCAGCCTGATGGACAGGGCAGGCAGGCTAATGGGGGAATCAGGAGGCCGGGGGGGTCCCGTGTGAGCCGGAATCACCTGGGCCAGAGTGGGGCCGAGCTGAGGAGCGAGGGGGCCCAAGCTGAGCTGGGGCACAGAGCTGTGCAAGCCAGAGAGAACCAGAGAAGCAGCCCCGAGATCAGACCTGCTTCTGAGGAAGGAGGCCTGGGACATGTGAGGGACAGAGTGTGAACTGCCCTTACCCTCCAGAGACGCTGGCTGTGACGTCCCCGGGCCGCAGAGCGGGGCGACGGGTTTTCCTTTCACCTTTCCCGGCTTTTCTTTATTTTTTATAAAACTGGTTGCTGTTTAACAAATCGTATGTGCTTTGAACTGTGTGTGATGATCAGTGGGTCAGGGAAGCGTCCAGTGCGGAGCGAGCACCTGGAGCGGGGACACCCTAGCCCCTGCCCTAGGTGACCACGACGAGGATGGGGTTCAAGCCCCCCAGGAATCCTGGGCCCCGGCTTGTCGGGGTTAGGAGGACTCTCCTGTGTGGCAGAGTCCTCCTAACCCGACAAGGGGAAGCCCTCGTGGTCAGGCAGGGCTCTGGGTAACGGGAGTGGGAGCGAGGACTCGGATCCTTTCGCCAGCCCGCTTCACCGGTGTCATGTACAAGCCGGGAAAGTTCCCCCGCCCCGCTTACACTTACTTTAGCAGAAGCAGGGGAGACCTTTGTGCCCCTCCTGGGCAGCGTTCCTGAGCACACGTGTTGGTTCGGGCATCAGGGGGGGTGGTGGGAGACAAAAATCACCACCTCGCAGAATAGGGAGCGGGCCTGGGCATGCATGAGAGACCGTCCCTCTCCCTTGCCATCACGGTGCACCTGGCGAGGAGCGGCAGGGCCCTGGGGTGTTTTGGGGACGGATGCGGGGCAGGCCCAGCCCTTGGGCTGTGGCAAGGTCGCCGGGTGCAGCCGTGTCCCGGGGGGGAGCTGCAGGTCCCTCACCTCTGTGTAGCCAGTGGCCCGTGCTCCTCCTTGCCGTGCTGGGCAATAGCATGGAGGCTCCTTCTAATCGAGGACTCTGGGACTCAGCTGGGCAGCTGCCTTCAACCACTTGGGGTCTCACGTATTATTCATGGGCTTTTGAATTTAGTCACTTCATTTATTAGAGGAAAGAAGAAGGAAGCGTGAACCGACTACGCTGAGGGGAAAGGGTCCGGGTTTGCTATGCTGATGTTCAGTCTTAAATAGATCTGCTGGTAACCTTGGGTTGTAGGTAGAGGGAAAATGGCTTGCAACGATGATTGAATCATAGAATACCAGGGTTGGAAGGGACCTCAGGAGATCATCTACTCTAACCCCCTGCTCAAAGCAGGACCAATCCCCAATTTTTGCCCCAGATCCCAAATGGCCCCCTCAAGGATTGAACTCACAACCCTGGGTTTAGCAGACCAATGCTCAAACGACTGAGCTATCCCTCCCCTTTCAGGGCCTTACCACTACCTTTGTAAAATGGTCATGAAAATTAGCCTGCCTAGATAGCCCAGCTAGTTGCCTTTTACCAGGCCCGTTCATAATGAAAAATATTTTACTTACCTCTTAAAAAAGACTTTGAGGGCAAATAACATGTTAGTTATCGGTTCTAACTTTGATCTTTTCCCACTGTACTTCGCTTGAGAACGAGTGGCAAACAATGTCTGATTTGCTGGTGTGAAAGTGCTGAATAATTTAAAATGACAGTCGAGGTATTTTGCTGTTTGGTCTTCTTGGAATGGAATTTAAATGAAAATCCAGACTCGTAACTGAAATGCAGGGTGGTGGGTACCAAGCTCGACTCCGTGGGTGCTCCGGGACTGGGGCGGGGCCTCGTGCAAGGGGTGGAGTGGGGGCAGGGCCAGGGGCAGAAGCGGGGGTCAAGCACCCACAGGGGAAAGGGGAAGCCAGTAAGGGGAGTCCTGGGGGGCAGGCAGGGAGCAGGGGGAGGGTTGGCTGGGTCGGGAATTCTGGGGGGGGAGGGGCTGTCAGGGGGCGGGGGTGTGGAGAGGGATCGGGGCAGTCAAGGGACAGGGAGCAGGGGGTTGGATGGGTCAGGAGTTCTGGGGGTCCTGTCAGGGGGTGGGGAGCGGTTGGATGGGGCATGGGAGTCCTGGGGGTCTGTCTGGGGGCAGGGGTGTGGATAAGGGTTGGGGCAGTCAGGAGACAGGTAGGGGGTAGGGTCCTAGGGGGGCAGTTAGGGTGGGGGGGGTCCCAGAAGGGGGCAGTCAGGGGACAAGGAGCAGGGAGGCTTAGGTAGGGGGTGGGGTCCTGGGGGGTGGTTAGGGTGGGGGGGTCCCAGGAGGGGGCAGTCAGGGGACAAGGAGTTGGGGGGGGTTGTGGGTTCTGAGGCGGGCAGTCAGGGGGCGGGAAGTGAGAGGGAGTGGATGGGGGCCGGGTGGGGGCAGGGCTAGGGTGGGTTTAGGGCGGGGCTCCCCCCCCATGTCCTCTGTTTTGATTGTTGAAATATGGTAACCCGAAATAAATGTTCTCTTTAACGGGCCATCAACTTGAACAGTCCATTCAAAGTGGCTGGTAGCCTGGGTGTAAACTGGGTCATAACTGGGTGTAAACTGGGTGTAAACTGCCCTGCGGGTGTTGCTCAGGAATACAGCACGCGGGTAGGATGCCAGTAGAGAGTCAATATTTATCACTTCGGGGACAAGGATGATACAGGTCTATGAATAGGAGAATCACACTTGATAGTAAATTTCCCTTGATTCCTTACATGATGCACTTCTTACAAGCTTTGGTGCAATGGTTCAACAGTGGTAGCAGCAAAGACATACGGTCCGATTTCAATCATGCGGCGTCTCAGGGGGTTCGTGCTCTGGCTCTGGCAGGGTGTGTAACCGAGCGAGGTTTATGTGCCCTGGGAGCTCCCCAACCTCGTACTGGGCTCTCCCGTGCCTATATCGCACAGAGATCTCACACTGCCCCTCTCCTGACAGGAACTCCAGTCTATTCCTGTCCCAGCAGATCCCCATCCTGGCGTTCCCCTGCACCCACGGGGGCTCCCGGCTGAACCGGGAAATGGCCTCCCGAAAGCAGACACTCAGCTCCTTGCCCAGCCCCCCCCAGCGCCCCAGTCTGTCCCGCACCCTCGCTAGGTCTGCGACGCTCAGCGGCTCTGGGCTGGCGTGTGACCAAGTCACTGGCCTGTCCCCTCCCAGCTCGGTGATGTGATACTGGGGTTCCCCATCGGCGAGGAGCACCGAGATCTCACACTGCCCCTGGCCAGACACTAACTCCAGTTCCTCCCCACCCCACCGGATCAGCAGCCTGGCGTTCTCCTGCACGCACCGGGGCTCCTGAACGAATTGGTCCAAGGCGTGGGAAATACAGGCTCTTAGGATACCGGTGTCTTCCTGACAGGACCCCAATTTTCTCAACACTCTCTGTAGGATGTTGGTGCTCAGTGGTTCTGCGTGGGCACATAACCGAGCCAGGTACATGTGCACGGAGAGCTCCCCAACCTCGTACTGGGGTCTCCCGTCCCTACAGCACACGGAGATCTCACACTGCCCCTCCCCTGACAGGAGCTCCAGGGTCCCTCCATCAGACCTGATCCTCATCCTGGCGTTCCCCTGCACACAGCGGGGCTCCTGGCTGAACTGGGAAATGGCCTCCCCAAAGCAGCTGCTCAGCTCCTTGCCCAGCGCCCGCCAGCGCCCCAGTCTGTCCCGCACCCTCTCTAGGTCTGCAACGCTCAGCGGCTCTGGGCTGGCGTGTGACCAAGTCACTGGCCTGTCCCTTCCCAGCTCTGTGATGTGATACTGGGGTTCCCCATCGGCGAGAAGCACCGAGATCTCACACTGCCCCTGGCCGGAGACAAACTCCAGCTTCTCCCTGCCCCACCGGATCAGCAGCCTGGCGTTCTCCTGCACGCACCGGGGCTCCCGTCTGAACTGCGCAATGGCCTCCCCAAAGCAGCTGCTCAGCTCCTCACCCAGCGCCCCCCAGTGCCCCAGTCTGTCCCGCACCCTCGCCAGGTTTGCGACGCTCAGCGGCTCTGGGCTGGCGTGTGACCAAGTCACTGGCTTGTTCCCTCCCAGCTCTGTGACGTGATACTGGGGTTCCCCATTGGCGAGGAGCACGGAGATCTCACACTGCCCCTGGCCGGAGATGAACACGAGCTCCTCCCTGCCCCACCGGATCAGCAGCCTGGCGTTGTCCTGCACGCACCGGGGCTCCCGTCTGAAGCCCTCCCAGGCTCTGTGAAAGCAGATCCTCAGCGCAGCAGTGTCCCCCTGAGAGAAACGCAGCCCCGTGAACAACGCCAGCAGACTGTTAGAACTGAGCCGTTCCTTGCGGGAACGTAACCAGGCCACATACAAGTGCCCGGGGAGATCCTTAATATGGAGATAATAATAGGGATTTCCTTTATGATAGAAAACAGAGATTGTGTAACCTCCATCCCCCGACAGGAACTCCAGACTCCCCCCGGCCCAACTCAACATCATCCTGGCGTTCCCCTGCACGCACGGGGGCTCCCGGCAGAACCTCTCCAGGGCGAGGTCCAGGCAGCTGCCCAGCTCCTTGCCCAGCTCCCCGCGTCGCTCCAGTCCATCCCACGCTCTCTGCAGGGTCTCCACGCTCAGCGCCTGGGGGCGGGCACGTAACCTGGCCAGACACACGTCCCCCGTGGGCTCAGCGACGTTGCCCCGGGGCTCCCCATCGGTGTCACACACACGCATCTCACACTCCTCCTCCCCTGAGGTGAGCGTCAGCTCTGCCCCCTCGCTGCGGTCGGCCATCCTGGGGCTGCCCCCACACACGAGGGCTCCCTGCTGGACTCAGTGGAAGCAGCTTCTCCGGGATTTGGATGCTTCCTGCTGGAGAGTCACTCTCTGCGCTGTGATGTGCAACTTATCCCACTCACAGACTTTGGGTCGGACCCGGCTGAAGGCCGATCCACGGCCCCATTGGTGAGTTGCCCGTTCCTCCCGTCTTCTCCCCTCTCTGTTCATGGAGACGCACCCGCACCACGGGCCCGAGCTCCGGGTCGCAGTTTGGTTTTGTGTTGCCCTGAGTGGAGCTCTAGGTCGGACTCCTGCAGAGCGGGGCTGAAACGGGCTCTCAGCTCATCCGTCGCTCCCCCCTGGGATTGCAGCTTCCACCAAGTTCCCAGGGCGGAGCAGAGGCAGGTCGCATGGATTCAGTTCGGTCCTTCTGGGGCGTCCTCCTCCCAACGGCTCCGCTCAGCTTCTCTCCTGCCCTGCTCCAGCAGGTCCTGAGAAGAAAACAGGAGAACATTAGGGCTGGTTAGGGGGGTGAGTCTGGAGTCTCCCCGAGCTGTAGATTTCAGGTCACAGCCCCAGGCAATGGCTCATGGAGCAGACACAGGAGAGAAGTATTTCTGTCCTTAATGGCACCAGGCAGGGTGTCCAACATGCAGCCCGGGGCCGGATCCAGCCTTCCTCTGCGTGTAGGTGGCTGCAGGACATGTTCAGCTTGTGCAGGGTTTGGGAGTGGAGGCACCAAAGGAACGAAGCGCGGTGACGCTGCGTGTCACCACGCCCGACTTTCCGGTGTCTGGCAGATCCCTGCCATTCACCGCACCTGAGTTCGGTGCCTGGGCTCCTACACAACGCCTGGGGAGAGCCGGGCACAGCGACAGCAATTCACAAAAGCCAGTAGGTTGGGCAGGGGGCCACCTAAGCCAGCCAATGGGAGGGGTGCACGGTGGATAAATAACTGAAAAGTCATTGGCACAGGGGGACTGGATCCTGGGTCTCCCACCGCTGAGCACAGCTACCGGATTGCGTTCTGCAGGTGAGTGAGGCCGATGAAGGCCTGTCTTCCCCCCGGTTTGTGAATCGCTCTGGGGTCAGATGGGAACTAGGCAGCCCGGCACTAGAGGTAGACATATAGGTGTGGAGGGAACTTTTATGGCAAATACCTAGGTGCTGAGGGAGTTTAGGTGCTTACAGGGCTCAGCAGGAGTTGTGTGCATCTCCGTGGAGCCTAAAACTGGGATTTAACTGCCTGGCTCCGTTTGTGCATCCAGACCAGGGCTTTCATTTACAAATAAAGAGTGAGGCCCAGCTCCACAAAGGTGTTTTGCTACCTAACTTCAGGGCCTACATTTCTAGCCCTGATGGCAGCAGAAATAGCCTTCCAAAAAGGAACAGCATATAACTGGCCCAGTGATGTCTGCCGGAGTCTGCAGAGAGCCTGAAACCATTCCCAAGTGAATGCTTCTGCCCTGGATTCACTTCTAAAGCCCGGGGCTGATAACAGTTCAGTATCAAACGTAACGATTTCACTGCTGATCATTTCAACAGATTGCACTGGGAAAGGGGTGGGAGTGGAAGCCCATAGCAAGGGAAATGGAGAATTCCCTCAGAGAAGGAAAGGCAGAGCTGAGAACAGAGACTTGCACAGAAAAGACAACGAGGAAGGAAGAGAAACGAAGGGCAAACATAGAGGGAGGCTGTAAGGGAAGCAGATTTTCTCATTGAGCAGTGAATGTGGCCCTAAGACCAGACTTTGAAATGTATTTCGGTGCTGAACTTCCATCTCTGCTTTATTTCCTTCCCTGCCACAATTCACAATTTCTGACCTCTGGGCTTCACCCCCACGGTTGGGAAACTGATTTCAATGGAAGTTAGGTGCCTAAATACCTGTCAAAATCTGGGCATTAATTGTTACCTAAAGGCCACATCCTGCCATTGACCTGAGCGGGAGCCCCGCTGTGCGTTGTGGGGAGGGCGTGGTCCAGAATTTACACCCCAGCGCAAGGATCACAGCCCGAGAGGGAACCCGGCTCCGTGCTCTGAAGGAGTCTGACACCCCTGCCACAAGCGTGGTCATTTGTTTGAGAACATCACATCCCACTGTGTCTCCTTCTGTTCTTCATCTCCTGTCCCTTCCCATGTGGTCTGAACATTTCTATATCCCCGTACGTGCGTCTCTGCTGCCTGAACCCCTCTCCGCCCCACCACCTACACGCGTTTCCCTGCTAGCTATGTCACCTGCATTCCCTCCTCAGCTTCCTCCACACCCGCCGTTTAGCAAAGGGGCCTAAATACACACATCCCCCGTGGATGGGTCTCTGAAAGGCTGGGCCACTAGTGGTGGTCCTTTAAAGCCAGCAGCAGTGGGTTTAAGGGGGTGAGGGGGCTCTAAAGCAGGTGGGTTTGGGGAAGGGAGTCGCTGTCCTGTCCTCCTTGAGCAGAGCAGGTGGAAAAAAGGATGCAAAATGCGGAGTTCTCTTGTGATCAGTGGGCCTGAAATTAACCCTCACTGTGAGCTCAACTGTAATTCGTATGCGAAAGTCCATAAGATGTTACTATAATAAGAAATGCTGAAAGGAAAAGGTACGAAGGAGAGACAGAAAGACGGGCGTTAGTCCAAACAAAAAGGAACCCTGATATAATTCAAGGATGCTGTTAAAATACTGCTTGGTAAATGAGAAAACATGGGTCCGGAAATTAATGAACCAAAATTGGTGGGTCGGATATTAGGCCTAATGGGTGGACAAAATAATGAGGGGATGGGCTACTCCTCCCATCACTCCCTTTTTGGGTCCTCGAAGAGAGAGACTTCAGGGGAAAATACAGAAGAACAGACGGAGGCTGTCATCATCATGGCTACCGATCCCCACCCTTTCCTTGGACCCTGGGCCTTCATCATCCTGATCCTGAGAAATGTTCTTACTAGATAGGGCCAGAGAGTCTGATCCACATGATACTACTGGCTCCACCTCAATCCCAAACACGTAACAGCAACCCCTATCAGGCTTGACAAACTCACCCGAACAACCTTAACTCTGCCCTTTGTGTCACCCTGCTTAGAACAACTGAAAACAGCAAATAATCCTACCCTTACAGAAACAAACATTGGAAAGTTTGCAAACACACAATGCAAGACACCAACACAACCTTAACTCTGCCCTCTAGTCGTTATTGTTGATCGGTTAATTGTGCCTGAAATAACTAACCTCCCGCCCCAAACGAGAGTCCTCCTCCTTCACATCATCTTCTATCTCAGAGATTCTCAAACTTCTTTTCCTGGGACCCGCTTTGAAAATATTCCAGGCTGTGACAACACCCCCCTCAAAAAGTGACGCCCCCCCCCCATACCATGTTACCCTTACTTCTGCGCTGCTGCTGGCCGCGGCGCTGCCTTCAGAGCTGGGCACCCAATTTTCAGCCACTGCTCTTGCGACCCCCCTACAATCATCATGCAACTGCCTTTTGGGCTGGAACCCCCAGTGTGAGAAACGCGGCTCTGTCTGTTCTTCCTTGAGGCTCACGATTTGGGAAGTGGAGACAGCTCATTCCATACCTGGTGTCGGACGCAGCAGAGGGGCCTCCCACAAGTCCCACAGGGAACAAGAAACAACTCAGCCGTGGGGGCAGTTGGTGGGGTTGGGGGATCATGGGTGGCTGATAAAGGGTCACCACTGGCTCAGAGACTCACCCCAAACCCCGAGGGGGCCCATTTAATATGGAAAATAAGCAACATTTCCCTGAACAACCCCCCTGCCCAATTCCCATCTCCTAAAGCCAGCGCCTCGGCCCGCTCTGTGAAGACCTTGGGTGAAATCCTGGGCGTTTTTCCACTGACTTCACTGGGCCCTGGATTTCATCCTTTTCCATGTAGGAGAGGGAACGAGAGGCAGGAACAGAGAGACTCTGAGACAAGGTCACCTGCTTACCGGGTTTGGGGGATCCACAGAAGGACCCTAAAATCTCCCCGATTCCTTCCTCTCTTCTAGGGCTCGGCCGACGGGCTCTGCTCTGGCCGGAAATCTGCCATAATCCTCATGACACGTCTTGGTTTCTAAATGGTGCCGGAGCCTTTTCCTGCTCAGCACAGACTTTGAGCTCAGGTTACAGCTGGCCTACGCCCGCAGCTGGGCTGGGCGGGGTGAGACACACGGTGGAGGACTCAGGGCCTTTCGCCTGCCCTGATACACTTCCCCGGTGGACTTTGATTCCAGGTGGAGGGGAAAGAGATAAACAAGTGACTGGAAGAAGAGACACACCCCATGGGAGCCCGGCCCAGCAGTCCTGGATTTCCCATGCTGATGTGTCTCATTTCAGACGCCGGCTCCAGCCCCTGCCACTCAGCTGGGATTAGCTGTTGTTAATTATCGGCCTGTCATGTACCCTTTGCACCAACCATCATGCTGCCCGCACAGCTCGTTAGCTTAGAATTAAAGCTGATAAATGCCATTCACAGCCATGCTAAACCCTCCCACCCCTCCCCAACACCCAGACATCTCTGCTGCTGTGGAGAGCCCCCAGGGGCCGCTCCCTGCCCAGCTCACCCTCCAGACGGAGATCCCCGTGCAGAACGGGGTTTTATAGTAATGCTGCTCTTCCAGCTTGTGGCCAGCCTGGGCGGCTGTGCTCCCGCAGCTGGCCCCATCACCTCCTTCTTGCAATGCACAGCGGCCTGCCCACCCCACCCTGAGCGTCCCTGAAGAGCTGGGAGGTGGGGAAACCGGGATCCATGGCCGGGATTCTCTAAGGAACGGGGGAGAAACAGACTCAGATGGGCCCGGGGTGCTGGGAGAGGGGTGCAGAAGAACTAGGCCGGGGTAGTCAGTTATTGTTGTCAAGGTCCAAATTTTCAGGTACAGTCAAGGTCCAGACTCCACAGAAACGTTTTCCATGCCGCCATAACAAGAATGATACTAATAAGTAAATAAACAGATTTCATGGTCCGTTCAAAAGTGTCTGGTGGTCCGGATGTGGCCCACGGTCTGCCTATTGGCTGCCCCGAACGAGGCGGTGTGAGGAAGAGTTGTGGGATGACAGAGAAGGGGCCACGTAATCTACTGGCTCAGTGTATTCCAGGCGCCACGGAAACCAAACTAGGTCACAGATTAACCCATCTAGGAAGGACCCTTGATGAGGGTCTGCAGCCTCCTGACTGAGGATACTTGTCCCCATCCCTTTTCCTTTCACAGGGCTCTGACATTCGAGCCCCTGGCTTAACGATGTTCTTTCAACTGCGGGTGGCCTCTCATTTGGGACAGGTTAAGCACAGTCCTGCTTTCCTGTATTCCTACAATAATTACAACCTTGGTAACCATATTTCACTACCCTGCATTCAGTACTAAGGTGATTTGTACCCAACACCAGCCCAAGTTGATCACTTTGACACCGCTGTATCTGCTGAATATGTAATCAGAGCAGGAGCAAACTGTATTTACATAAACACACGCTCTTCTCTTCTCCTCCCAGCTAGCTGTCAGGGCAGCATTCAGTCAGACCCCGCTCACAGAAGTGTAAACCCATTTGTAGACACTAACGGCAGGTCAACACTAGAGCCCAGATCCACGCTCTGAGATCGATCCGCTGGCGGTCAATTTAGTGGGTCTAGTAAAGACCCGCCAAATCGACTGTAGATCGCTCTGCAGTCGACCCCTGTTCTCTACCCCGGATGAGAAGAGTAAGGTAAGTCGATGGGAGAAAATCTCCCATCGACCCCCCATGGTGTAGAGCCCGCAGTAACTCGACCTAAAATACATTGACTCCAGCTAGGTCATTCATGTAGCTGGAATTGCATAGCGTAGGTCGACTTACAGCGATAGTGTAGACATTACATTGGTTTACACATGGCTTACATCGATTTTGGGACTTGGTCCAAGTGTTTTATATCATTATAACTTAATTTGGTAAGAGATCCATTTAATTTAAATTGAGATAAGCCTAAATTACTCTTGCTTAAGGTGTGACTGGAGGATCAAAGTGATGTCGGGCTGGAAGGGATCTCGAGAGGTCCTCTAGTCTTTCCCCCTGCACTGAGAGAGGACCAAGTAAACCTCGAACATCCCTGAGAGGTGTTGGTCCAACCTGATCTTAAAAACCTCCAATAATTGGGATTCCACAACCTCCCTAGGTAACCACTTTGATGCTTAACTAGCCTTAGAGTTAGAAAGTTTCTCCTAAGGTCTAACCCCAATCTCGCTTGCTGCACACTGAGCCCATCACTTCTTGTCCTACCCTGGCTGGACGTGGGTAACAATTGATCACTGTCCTCTCTGCAGCAGCCTTAAGCATATTTGCAGACCATCATGTCCCCACTCAGCCTTTTCTTCTCTAGACTAAACATGCCCAGTTTTTCAACCTTTCCTCACAGGTCTTGTGTGCTCAGCCTCCCACCATTTGTGCTGCTCTTGTCTGGACTCTCTCCAATTTGTTCACATCTTTCTTAAAGTGTGGTGCCCAGAATTGGATACAGTACTCCAGACGAGGCCTCCCTAGTGCCATATAGGGTGGAAAAATCATCTCCTGCATCCTTCACCCAACACTCCCGTTAGTACATCCAAGAATGGAATTTGCCTTTTTCGCAACAGCATCACAGTGTTGACTCATATGTCATTTGTGATCCTCCATAAGCCCCGGATCCTTTTCTGCAGTTCTGCTGCCTAGCTAGTGATTCCTTATTTTGTGTTTGTGCATTTGATTTTTCCCTCCTAAATATAACGCTTTGCACTTGTCTTCATTGAATTTCATCTTGTTGATTTCAGACCAATTCTCCAATTTGTAAACGTTGTTTTGAATTCTAATCTTGTCCTCCCAAGTGCTTGCCACCTATCCCATCTTGGTGTCATCTTCTCATTTTATAATCATCTTCTCCTCTCCAAGGTCCCTCTCCATTATCCAAGTCATTAATGAAAATATGGAATAGTACCAGACCTAGGACAGAGCCCTATGGGACCCCACTCAATATGTCCTCCCATTTGACAGCAAACCATTGATAACTTCTCTTTGAGAACAGTTTTTCACACAGTTGTTCACCCACCTTATGGTAATGTCACGTCAACCATATTTCCTTTGCTTATGAGACTGTCATGTGGAACTGTGTCAAAAGCTTTAATAAAGTCTAGATATAACACACCTGCTGCTTTCTGCCATCCACTGGGCTGGTTATGCTGTCAAAGAAGTAAATCAGATTGTTTGGCATGATCTGTTCATGACAAACCCACGTTGGCTGTTTCTTATAACCCTATTATCTTCTAGGTTTGAACAAACTGAGCATGTAATAATTTGTTCCAGTATCTTTCTGCGAATTGAAATTAGGCTGGCTGCTCTCTAATTCCCTTGATCTTCCTTTTTTCAGATAGGTAAACATAGTGCCTTTCTCCAGTCCTCTGGGACCTAACCAATCCTCCGTACATTCTTGAGGATACTTCCTAAGGGTACCAAGATGGCTTCAGCTGGTTCCTAGGGTGAAAATTCTTCAGGACCCACAAACGTAGATGTATTTAACTTATCTAAATATTCTATAATCTGTTCATTCGCTGTTTTTGTTTGAGATCCTTTCCCCGTGTTAATATTAAGCATCTGGTCACAATTAACCGTTCTGGTAAAGACCTGAAGCAGAATACGTATCCCACACTTCAGCCTTCAGGCGCAGTAGTACTGGTTAGAATTCTTTCATGGGAAACTGGCTTCTCCAGGGAAACGAAGATTGTGGCGGGAAATTTTTCATCCCTTTGATTTTTCAGTTTTTTTATTAAACTAAAGGACAAATGGTTTAATTTTTTGAATCAAAACATGCTTTTGTGAGTCTTGGCTTCTGAAAAAGTGAAACAAACTTGGCATTGTGGGGAAGTCTGTTCACTTTTCCTTCTCTCCTCTCTCCCCCGCCCCCCCACATTTCCCAATGGAAGGGAGAGAAAAGGCAGAGCGAAAAGTGTGTGTGTGGGGGGGGGAAGAAGTGGGAGGGCCTGATAACAGTCTTCAGATATGTCTGAGGCTGTTCTACACAGAGTGGTGATCACTTGTGCTTCAAGTCCAGTGGGGGTAGAACAAGGAGTAATCGCTTTCATTTGCAACAAGGGAGATTTACATTAGTGGGACGGGGTTCCCGGGGTGCAGCCTGGACGGTGGGACTGCTGAGCCCTCCGAATCCCCAGCCTGGGCTGCCTCTCGCCCTGTGATGCTGATGTCCAGCTACAAGCCTGGCCGGCCCTGCGCTGAGACAGACGCCCACGGGCAGGGACACGCCCAGCTGTGTTACACGACTCCGCTCCTGGCCATTGATGAACCAGCAATAGAAGGCACCAGCCAGTTCCCCCCAGCTCCAGCCCTGCCCCCCAGAACTGCACCGACTCACCCTGCTCAAGGCTCCCTGGGGCATAGAATCATAGAATCATAGAATCTCAGGGTTGGAAGGGACCTCAGGAGGTCATCTAGTCCAACCCCCTGCGCAAAAGCAGGACCAATCCCCAATTAAATCAAGTGCAAGTTCATTAAGTCGTTTGCCTTCCCCAGTGTGGGGTGGACACGCGCCAGCCTTTGTAAGCTGAGAACCCCTGTGCTAGTGGACTGACCATTGTATGTATCCAAAGAACTAGATAAAAACATAAATTATCTTTGAAATGGGTTAGTGGGTCTCACTCCAGGTTCTGGTACGATGGGTATCGACATCCCCACAAGGATTGTCCCTAATTATCTCCCTTAAATGGTGTACAGCATGTAAGTCAGGTGATCCTGCTTCCCACAGTCACAATAGAAGACCAAGGGGATGTTCAGTGCCACTGAAAGGCAACTAGTGTAAAGCTGTGAAAAGGAAATACTTTTTTGTACACAATTCATTAACCTGTGGAACTCATTGCCACATGGTATTACTGAGTTTCATAAATGCATAAAGTTGAAGGCCAGAAAGGACCATAAGATTATCACATTTGGCCTCCTGTATATCACAGCACAGGCTCCGACTTTCTCATTCCCCTGGGGGTGTTTGACCCCGGCTCTGCCCCGGGCCCTGACCCCACTCCACCCCTTCCCCCAAGGCCCCAGCCTGCCTCTTCCCGCCCTGCCCAGCCTCTTCCCACCCTTGATCCCCCCCGCCTAGCACCTCCTGCCCGCTGCTGAACAGCTGATCCGTGGTGGGTGGGAGGCGCTGGGAGGCAGGGGGAGGAGCTGATGGGCAAGGCCAGCTAGCAGGCGGGAGGCACTGGAGACTGGGGGGAAAGCTGATCTGTGGGGCTGCTGGTGGGTGTTGAGCATCCACGATTTTTTTTCTGTGGGTGCTCCAGCCCTGGAGCACCCACGGACTCGGTGCCTCTGTATCACAGGGCCTTAAATTTCACCCAGTTATTCCTGTATTCAGCAAAATAACTTGTATTTGACTAAATCCTAACATGTGTTGACTAAAGCACCTTCCAGAAAGCCATTCAGTCTAGATTTAAAGACATCAACAGACACTAACGCTTGAAGCTCCCTGGAAGTGGGAGCCACCAGTGCCCAAACCGTGGCCCCACCCCTGCTCCGCCTCTTCCCCTGAGACCCCTCTCACTACTCACTCCTCTCCACCCCCTCCCCCCATCACTTGTCTTTAAGGCAGGTACAAAGGGAGAGAGCAGAGCTCTCCCACTTGTAAAAGTGATGGGGCCGTGCCCCCCCTGTTCTGGCGCCCCTGTCATGAGATGGAGAATCCACCACTTGCCTTGGCAGTTTCTTCCAAGGTTAATCCCCCCACACTCTTAAAAATGTCTGTCCGGTTTCCCATTTGAATTTCTCTGGCTTCAGCTTCCAGCAATTGGTCCTTGTTGTGCCTTTGTTTGCTCAACTGAGGAGCCCTTTAGTACCAAGTCTATTCTCCCCGTGACGGTATTTGTACCCCACACTCAAGTGCCAGGGTGCTCTCCGTGCGAGGCATTTTTACCAGCCCTCAAATCATTTTTGTGGGTCTTCTCTGCACCGTCTCCACTTTTTCAACGTCCATTTTAAAATGGGGACACCAGACCTGGATGCAGTTTTCCAGTATCGGTCTCACCAAAATGAAGGGGAAGCTTGTCGTGTCAAAGCTGGTATTGGACGTATTCCTGGGGCCAGAGAGACTTTAATCCCCCACGGTCGGCTGAGCTACAACCATTCGCTAGAATAAAATACATTTTAGTAAAACACAAATATGAACGGACTCCACAAGGAGTAACACTGGGTTGTTCTTTCAGAAGTGAGAGGGAGAAGTTTCAGAACCCAGTGGCCTTTTCTTCGGACCTGAAATGGAGAATCTGGGAATCTTCTCAAAGAAATGCGTCTCTGGAGACCAGAATGACGAAATTCAAAGGTAATAAACTGTCACCTGGGGAATTTTCTCAGGTACATTACACGGATAATTGACAGATCTGGGGAAATCCCTTAGGGACAATAACTGTGGCTGGAGATAGTCAACTAATCATTTGGAACCTATGAATTCCCAACTCAGCTCTCAATACGGCACAGACGCTCTGGGTTAGGGTCCTACATTCGGACTCCCTGGGGTTTCTCCTTTCTCAGCAGCCATGAACGTGAACCTTTGCTTGAGCTTCCTGCAGAATTAACTGGTTTTGAACTGTGTTAGGATTTTCTGTCTGCAAGGCCTCCTGTGTCCTCACAGTCCCGCTCTCGCTCTAGAGCAGGGCTGGGGAACCATTTTTCTATCACGGACCATTGACCCCCAGAAAAAAATCAGTCGCAGGCCACTCACCCGCAGGGGGACAGAGAGGGGGCATGGAGGCTCGGGGCTTCCCCCCACAGCAGGCTGAGCCTGTAACAAATTTTACAGTGGGGGTGCCGAAAGCCAGTGGTCCCCAAACTTTTTACCGGGCACCCCCCCTTATCCCTGTCTGTGCCTCCTCTCCCCAAGACTGGGCCATGGCTCCGGGAGGGGGGTTGGGACACAGACAGGGGTAAGGGGGCTGAGGCTGGGACCACAGCTGGGGGCAGGAGCAGAGCCTCGGGTGCGGGGCCAGTAGATGGGAGCCTGCCTGTGGCACTGGGGGCAGAGCTCGGGCGGGGGTACGGCAGCCAGCCAGGACCCTGGGCACAGGGCCGGCGGCTGGGACCCCGTGCAAAACCTGGGGGGTGTTGCAGCACCCTCCGCGCTCCTAGTTCCCGTGTGTATCGGGGCAGTTACCCCGCTCTGGTGGAAAAATTGGGGAAGCAGCCACAGCTGGGGCCACGCCCAATCAGGCCACAGCTGGCCCTATAAAAGGGCTATGAGCCAGACACTGAGTCAGTCTCTCTCTAGGGTACCTGAAGCAGAGCGGGGCTAGGGAAAGGCAAGAGGAGCTGGGGAGCTCCAGCCTGGCAAATCCCCAGGCTGCAGGTCTTGCAAAGCAGGTGCTGCGGCTGCAGAGGTGTATCCCGGGGTTAGGCAGAGGCACCTGGTCTGACCCCCTTGCCCATGATGAGTGGCCATTACTGTTTGCAGTTAGCCCCCATGAGAGGGGGCCAGATGAGGATTGGCAGTAGCCACCGAGGCAAGGTAGGGATGGAGGGAGGGGAGACCCAGAGCGTGGGGTGCTGTGGTGGGCAGAACCCCAGGTTTAGGGGCACCGAGGTCCGGGAGGGACATGGGGCCTGAGACAGGCGAGACATCGGCCCGCAGAGGGTGCTCTGAGGCTGGAAAAGAGCTCATTCCCAGAGGACCCACAGGAGGTGCCGCACCGGTGAGCCTTCGCTTCGCTACATCGTGGCTCTGCGCAGAGGCTTGGGGCTTCCCGCCATGGTGGGGCGAATCGGCACTTGTGGCTCCATCCCCGCGGTGGGGGAGGGGAGTGGTGCTGCGGGCCGGATGAAATTTAGCAACAGGCCAAATCTGGCCCGTGGGCTGTAGGTTCCCCGCCCCTGCTTTAGAGGTTCTCCACCTTGTATCCTCCTGAGCTGGAGAGAATGAGACCACCAGGGCTGTCAGGAAGGTTGAGCCCTGTCCTTAGTTTCTGATGTTTGTGGTTATTTTTTAGTGAGGTGTGTAATGGTTTGTATTGGTGTGAACTGCACTTAACCTCCTTAACAAACTTTATTAAGTTATAGTTTTCCTTTCATTTTGCTTTTGTGTTAGCACATTAACAATGTGAATATATTCATCAACATGACAACACGACATTTCATCTTTTTCACCCTTTTCTTCCTACAGACTCACTGTCGTCTAGCCAGCGGTTGCACAAAGGTAAGTTTCTCGGATCAAAGGGGGAGTGAAATTTTTTATATGAATTACGGTGGGTCATTGGCAGCACCATAGTTCAGGGTTTGTTTCAAGTTTGCATTTGACAGGAGCTGAACACCGTATAGCTGGTGGCTGCCCAGATCTTTCCTAAAAACGGAAAAGTCGATTCTTTTCTCTGTTTGAATTTAGGATTTGTAACTAGTGGTTGGTAGCCAGATGGGCTGGGGTGCCGGGGAGGGGGCGGCCAGTGTATCTCTGTAGATCTAAGAGTTTAAAAATGAGCCTTTTGGAAAATGAGAGAGGAACATCGCACCTCATTCTCAGAACTCTTTATGCGCGTACATCACATCCCCTGGCCATATGATTATTAGGAGCAAATGCACAAGTGGTACAGTGAAGACTGGGAAAATTCAACCTACAAAAATAGACATTTCGGTTTTTTCTCTCTACTTTATCAGTCAAAAGGAAAAAAATGTTTGAATTGATGGTGAGAGATGCGATTTCTGAATAAAATGAAGCCTCGCTCATGATCTCGCGACAGAGCTCTCAGCTGTGGCTGAAAAAAAAAAATCCCGACATTTGAGAGCTCTAAAACTGAGGCTTAATTTTACTTTGAAATCCTGTCAGCGGCCCTGGGCGCGGCTGGGGCTCCCGCTGTCAGCCACCCAATGCGGCTGCTCCCCAGCCAGCCTGGGAAGTGGGAGAGGGGACCCCACGGTAGCCCCCAGGCCTAGGGAGGGTGACAAACCCTAGGAGGAGCAGAGGTGACGCTGGGAGGGCTTTATTATGGCCTGGGGGCTGCAGGGGGCCTGAAGTGAGTGGGGGGCTGATGGGCTGGGGGGGCTGTATTGATGGTGGGTTCTGAGCAGATAGGGTGAGTGCTGAGAGGGTGAACTGAGGGCAGTGGGGTAAGGGTGCTGAATTGATGGGACAGTGATGATGGGGGCTGGGGGATTGAATGGGGGCATTGGATGGGGACAGAATGGATGGGGGGCTGGGGGACAGGATTAATTGCTGGGCAGGAGATGGGCAGATGTGGGGGTGAGAACTCCTGCAGCAGGAGCCAAAATCACCTTCTCCAGTACATGTGGGAGAGTGGGCAACACTAATTGTCACTTGCTCACACCCTGGGGAGGGGCCAGGGGAGTTCAAACATCAAGAGACTGACCTAAAAACGACAACAGAATCCTGTTTAAAATGTCAGGATTGTTGGGCCAGTCTCATGAGATTTGATCTCTTGAAGTTGGCAATCCTGTATTAGCCATTGCATAGCCTTGGGGCCAGCAGTGTGGAGTTTGGAAAGTCCCCGATAGACCAGCACAAGACGAGCAGCCACTCAGTAAGTGTGCGGTGTCCTCACCCACACCGCAGCTACAGAGTCATGGGGGGCCAGTGGGGTCTCTATAAAAGCAGTTTTTCTGTTGCTCAGCTGGCTGATCTTTAGGAGGGAGGGGGCTCTGCAAGGAGACGGGGTGTGAAGAGTCGCATCTTTGGACAGGGGGACTTTGGATTCCCTGTAATCTGCTGGGAGCCTCCTCTGGTGCCAGGGTCTCTAATCACATCTGTGGGGAGAGGTGGGTGCAGGTGGGGAAAGATTCCATGGGCCTGATCGTCTGGCCCTTTTATGCTGCTCTGTCAGAGCAAAGGGGCCTCAATTTGCATGGCAACTGTCCCCAGAAAATAGCTCCGGTGCAAGGGAGCGCCCGCCCCCGGCCCTGTCCCGCCCCGTCCCGTCCATGTGAAGTTGACAGAGGGGCTCTTCAGCACTCTGCCCCCAGCTCTTATTGTAGGAGTGGGTTTGGGGCATGCTGGGGGCCAGGGCCGGCTCTAGGGGGTCCAGGGCGGAAGTGACAGATTCGTCTCTTCTGGGACCGACCGCGCCAGCCAATCGCACAGGCTCCCCAAAGCGGTTGCCCGGATTCGCCCTCCCCAAGGGACGGCTCTGCTGGGGGCATAGACAGGAGGCATCACACTATGGCTGCTCTCTGCTTTGCAGCCCTGAGGCCCCTGTAACTAGAGGCCAGGGAGACTAAAGGAAGGACAAAGGTGGCTTAAAACCACCCCCCTCTAACCCCCTTGTCTTTACCCCAAGCACAAGGATGGAATCACTGAGAATCGGACTCTGGGTCTGGGGGCCTGGCTGAGCTGAGCTGATCCCTTCACTCTGTCACTGAACTGGCTCTGTCAGGGGTGTGAATCCCCCCTGCACATGGCTGAGATCTCAGCGCTGCTCCCCATGCAGAGCTGGGTAAATCCTGGATGGGGGAGGTTGCCTGGTTCACTCCCCAGCTGGGGCAGGTTCTGTACAGACACGATCAGACTCTGCCCCAGGGCTGAGCTCTGCCCCTCACGCTCTGATTCTCTCTCTGCAGCCAGCGTGACTCTGGATCCAGACACGGCCCATCCTGACCTCACCGTGTCTGCAGATCGGAGACGTGTGAGATGGGGAGACACACGGCAGGATCTGCCTGACAACCCTGAGAGATTTGACACTAAGTCCTGTGTGCTGGGCTGTGAGGGATTCACCTCGGGACGACATTACTGGGAGGTGGAGGTGGGGGTGGAGGCGATGGGAGTCTGTGCTGTGGGGGTGGAAGGGACGGATCCGCCCTAACCCCGAGGAGGGGATCTGGGCTGTGCTGTGCAGTGAGGATCAGTCCCGGGCTCTCACGTCCCCTGGGCAGAGCACGCCCTTGTCCCCGAGCCAGGCACCCCGCAGGATCCAGGTTTATCTGGACTAAGACGGGGGGCGGGTGGCGTTTTTCTATGCTGGTCGCGGGGACCCGATCGTCACTTTCCCGCCGGCCGCTTTCGCCGGGGAGAGAATCCGCCCGCTCTTCTGGGTTGGTGTTAGCGTGCGGCTCCTCTAGCCCCCACCCCCCTGATCTCTATGGCCTGGAGGACTCCGCCAGTCCTCCCCCCCGCACAGACAGGGCTGAAGGGGGCGACGCTCTCCCCGCAGCTCTATGGCTGTGGAGGTCTGTGTGAGGCGGCGCTCTAGGCTGGGTCTCTCTGCTCCTTGGAGGCCGACTCTGTGTGGAGTGGGGGGGTCCCACCAAGGAAGGAGGGACCCCCCCGTGGGAGAGGGGCGCAGTCGAAGGCCAGGGAGAGACCCCTCAACTGGGGCGTGGGGAGAGCAGGGGGGAGGCCGGCTGAAGAGGCTGGGTGGGGGCGGGCGGGGGGAGGACAGACCAGAGGGCAACCCGGGCGTCAGGCGGGGAGAGGTTCCCAGGAGATCAGGAGCAGGTGTTGCCGGGGAAGCAGAGCTGAGCAGGGAGGACCCAGCTGCCCAGACGAGGTCCTGCCCCTTGGCTTGGGGGACAGAGAGGCTGGGGACCAGTCGGGTCCCCCAGGGGTCCACCAATCAGAGCCCAGGACTGGAGTCCTCTGCTACCCTTCGGCTGCGGTTCTAGCAGGCGTGAGCAGGACACGGGGTGGCGGATTCGGACTGACGAGCTCCTAAGCGCCCTGTGGGCCAGCGTGTGAGATCTGCGGTTCCTGACACAGAGGCAAGGGAGGGATCGGACACTGGTCTGTGGGCCAGATGTTTCAGAGGGATTGAGCCTTTCAATATCCGGTGCCGTGAGCTCTCTCCTCAGAACAAACAGCTCAATACCCTGTGGAATCCCGAAGCTCGACCGAGGAATCGTCTCTTTGCCAGCACACGTGAAAGAATTGAGAGGTTGAAGTGATTGTTCCCGTAGCCAGTGTTTATGGCAAAGCTAATACTGGCAGATTGTGTTATAAAGTTTCACCGCTGGGCTGACCGTTGTCAGTCACGGTACAGATTTCACTTTCTTTATGAGTAAACGACTGTTGTACGAGTCAGCGTTTCCTGAGGGCCGCAGGGCCAGGTGCTGCTTCTTAGAGCTAGGAGAAAAATATTGTCTCTGCCGAATTAATTTTAAAAATGTTTAAATGGAAGGAAATTTAAAAAGTGCTGTTTTGTTGGACAATTTGTGTGGAATTTTCCTTAGTTGAAAAAAATTAAACCAAACTTAACAAAACGTTTCAGTTCTTTGGTTGTTATATTCTCCCCCGCCCCCCTCCCCCACTTTTCGCTCTGCCTTTTCTCTCCCTTCCACTGGGAAATGTGCGGGGGGGGGGGGAAGGAGAGAAGGAAAAGTGAGCAGACTTCCCCACAATGCCAAGGTTGTTTCACTTTTTCAGAAGCCAAGACTCACAAAAGCATGTTTTGATTCAAAAACTTAAACCATTTGTCCTTTAGTTTTGTAAGCAGTGTCAGGATGAGCTCCACCCTGACATCTGGTGGTGAGGTGTGGCAAGTTGTGGAAAAGAACTTCAGGGGCCGATCTCATTTGCATAGGCACACCTACCCCGCCTAGAATGAGGCCGTAGCTGCCCAAATGGTCACTTTGGCTGCTGTGGGATCCCCAGTGTCTCTGTTATTGGGGCAGGAAGAATAAATTGTTATTACCCTGATTATGGGAACTGTGCTTGGAACTGTACTTGGCCTTTTGTTATGATGGAGGGACTCACCATCAACTAAGTAGCAGTCGCTAGGCAAGGGTCAGGGGTTTTAAAACTCTGTGAATTGAGAGAGAGGTTGGGGATCAGTATTAATACTTGGTGGTATGGGCCCCTGGGTGAGGGCCTTATATGCTAATTGCACTTCCTCCTCTCTCCACTGTGGAATATCAGGGCTAATTTTGATTCCATTGGGAGTCTAGTTACAGGCTGCTGAGCTCACTTTGGGCTAATGGTGCACCAGCACTGAGGTTCCCTACTACAAGCTGGATTCACCTAAGAGCTGAAATCACTGAGCGTTGTGTTAAGCAGTGGGGGAGCCTGAAGAGATATTGTGGAGCAGTTTGCGGGAGGGCTGGAGCGCCTTGTGGACAGGCTGGTGGAGCAGTTCATAGGACGGCAGGAGCTGCCGGTGGGACGCGGAGCAGTTCATGGGATGGCGGGACTGCTTGTGGGGAGCGAAGTGAAGCAGTTTGTGGGGCGGCTGGCGGAGCAGAGCGAAGGCCTATGGAGCTGTGGGGCGGTCAGCTTTAGATCATGTAAGGTGCCCCTTACCTCTCTTCCCCCCCCCCCCCCCATCTCCATCCAGGTTGGGAGGTAAAGCTCTGCAGATAAACTTTCGAACTCTGGGGCTGCCCTGACCAGAGACTTTTGGGTCATTGGACTTTTGGGACTTTGGGTGATTCGGGGTTGCTGGACTCAAGAACCAAAGGGAAAGGGCATGCCCCAATTTGCTTGGGGTGGGTTTTTTGCTCATGGGTTGTGTTATGAATCCTGTTGGTGGTGTTTCCCCAACATAATGCCACATTGTTTCTCTGTTATTAAAAGGTTTTTTGCTACACTCAGACTAGGTGCTTGCGAGAGGGGAAGTATTGCCTCTTGGAGGCGCCCAGCGGGGGTGGTATATATTTGTCCCAGGTCACTGGGTGGGGGCTCGAGCCGGTTTGCATTGTGTTATTGGAATGAATCCCCTGGATATTGAACCCGGCCCTTGTTGCTGCCAACTCTGATGGGCAGAAGGGTTACAGATAAGTTAAATACATCTAAGCTTGTGGGTCCTGAAGACCGTAGGAATCAGCTGAAGCCATCTTGGAACCCTTAGGAAGTATCTTCAAGAGCGTCAGGAGGATTGGTTAGGTCCCAGAGGACTGGAGAAAGGTGTGATGTTTGCTATCTGAAAAAAGGCAGATCAAGGGAATTAGAGAGCAGCCAGCCTAATTTCAGTGTGGAACAAATTCTTCTTCCAGTAGTGTCCCTATGGGTGCTCCACTTTAGGTGTCTGGGTGCCCTTGTGCCTCTAATCGGAGATTTTTGGGAGCAGTGTCCGCTGAACCCCGCGCCTGCGCGCTCCTGCTCTGCCTCGAGGCTATTTAGCGCTGCACGGGCGAACCCCCTTCACTTCCTTCTACATAAGTAGTGTTTGGGCTTCACCTGCCACAGCTAACACAGCAGCCCTTAAAACTCCTCCCTATGGAGAAAACACTTCAGTCCACAGGGGACTCCCGTGGGTGCTGACCCCAGGTCATCCCCGAAGGGGTCCAGCCGTGGAGAGGAGAGGAGAACAGCAGCCTCCCCCGGGAAAGGCTGGTAAAAGGGCTCCGAGCAGCTGGCCAGGCAGTGGGGCTCCCCAGAGCGGCCCCCTCGGTGGGAGACACCTGTAGCCCCAGCACCGACACGGGACCCCCTGCTGTGAGCTCTGCTCTGCGGCACCCTCCCCAGGGAGAGGCCAGGGGCGTCCGCAGCCCCCTAAGGAGAGGGGACAATGACCGTACCATCTCTAAAAGAGCAGCACAGAGAAAGCCTTTGGTACCAGGTGCAACAAAACTCCCATGGAGGACGTGTTCTGCACCTTCCCGCACGTCACAGACACTCCCCTGTGGGACCCCGTGAGCCCACCGCGGGGACACACGCGCTCTGGGACTCTGGAGACCTGTGGTCTCAGTACCCAGAGAGAGACAGTTACCGTCCCGTCTCCAAAATAGTGGCACCAAGAAACTTTCTGTGCTGGGCACAACACAACTCTCATTTAGGGAGTGCTCTGCCCAACTATCTGTACTGACAACGTGCCACGGACACTCCTCTGTGGTACCAAATGAAGCCATGGTACTGCATGAGCTCTGGTACCCTGGAGACCTGATGACTGGGGAAGAACCACAATCCCCATTACTCGGTACCAGGACCCCGGTAGCGAGAATCGCTCTTGGCACTGGGCTGTATACTGCCAATACCCCAGTCAGCGGCATCCTTACTCACTGACGAATCTGACAGTGGCCAGGAGGAGATCATTCCCTGGCCCCTCATCGTGGCCCACCGTCACACTACAAGGGTCCTCCCCAATTCCATCAAGCCAACCTACAATGGTGGTACGGGCCCACTGAGGTAAGCCCACCGCCCATGCCCGCCTTCCTCCCTCTCCACCCCAAGGCCATATTGTTCCTCTTGGGCAATGTACACACACGTCGCAACCATCCCTGGTGTCTCTCAGGGAGAGTCCACCAGCTGGTTTGCTGCAGCCTGGCTGTCCAGAGCACCTGAGTCAGGGCAGGAGGAAGCTTTTTCAGAACAGGGAAAAAGGACCCAAAGAGGAAGCTCCCCCTCCTGCACACTTCTCCTCATCGCTCCCAGACGAGGCTGTGCTGCCCACCCCTCATCACACGGGGAAGATTTTAAGAACTTTCTGGATCTTACCAAGAGGGTGGCAGATGAGCTGCAGATTCCCCTACAGGAGGTGGCAGATACACGTCACAAGTTGGTGGGAATTCTGCACACCACCTTCTCATCTAGAACTGACCTCCCAATTAATGAGGCGATTCTAGATCCTCCCAAAGTCATCTGGCAGACACCAGCCTCCATCACACCATCCAGCAACAGAGTTTAAACAAACAAACGAACCAAAACAAACAAACAAAAACACACCAAAACCCCTACATCTCTACCCAAAGAGGCAGACTTTGTTTTCAACATCCGCAACCCAACTCCATCATAGTGGATGTGGTTAATGCATAAAGTAAGCAACACGATGCCAAGTCAACTCCATACAATCAGGCTTGGCAAGATGGCGTATTCATTGACAGCATTACTGTTTAGAGTCATAAATTACCAAACTGTCATGGCCAAATACAATTTTATTAATTATGGGAAACCCAGTGTGTTTCTGGAACATTACTGGAAACACAAAAAGAACAGATTCAGACCATTCTTAGAGAAGATGGTCAGTTAATAGCCAGACTGGTCCTAGAGACAGCACTGGATGTAGCTGTTACAGCTGCCCACCCAGTCTCCATGACAGTGGTAGTGAGGCAGGTTGTGTTGTTTTGTTTTTGGCTACACCCCTCTAGATTGTCCAAAGAGCTACAGACTTCCAGTTTGAAGGGCCAAACTCTTTGCGGAGAAGACAGATTTTCTCTCCAGATCCTAAAGGATTCTCGGGCCACATTACACTCCTTAGGAATCTACACTGTGGGACAGAAGAGAAGATGAACCTCTCAACCACAGCACAGATCACAATCTTCTCAATACCCACCATCTCAGTGCTGCTGTGAGCCACAGTGTAAGAGGCCCAGGGCTCAAAAGTGGGAACAGTCTGCACCCCAGTCCGTGACCTCTCAAACTGCCTCTTATAAGCACTTTTGATGAGCTGGTCGAGGGCCTGAACAATGATACCTTACAGCATCAGCTGCCATCTATACACCTGTCACGCCACTCAGAAGTCACCTTGCCCTACTTCACAGCAGTTAGGACCAGCTCAAGAGCAAGGGGATTGATTTCTAGCCCTGAACTTATGGGGTGCCTACTTCCATATCTCAATACAAGCATCGTACAGGAGATTTCCTACTGCTTACCTTTGGGGCAGGATCAATTTCAGCACAGACTGCTCCACACAGGGTATTCTCCAAGGTTCTCTTCATTGTAGTGGCATACTAACCCCGGTACAGTGACTAGACTTTATCAGGACCAACCTTGATGCAGTACATGTGAGAGCATTTCTCTCGCTATCCACATTCACCACCCTGGAACACACATCTCCCTAATACGCTGGGGAGATTACCTACACAACCACAAGGTTCAAGACAAATGGCCTTCCACGGAAATGACCTTCCATATCACTCTTTTGGGGCTAAGGGCTGTCAGGAGTCCCTGTGCACACTTTCTGCCTTTCATCAAAAGCAACACACAAAGGTAATGACGGACTTAATGTGACCTGTATGGTTTGTGTAAACTGCCAAGGAGCTGCCAGATCTCCCTCCCTCTACAAGACAGCACTCAAACTTTGGAACTGATGCACACATCACAATGTGCTCCTCTCAGCTGTCTATCTACCAGGGATACAGAACGTCACAGCCAACAGTCTCAGTTGCAATTTTCTCACAACAGTGAGTGTGTACTGAATTCAGAGGTGCTCCAAGATATATCTGCCCTTTAGGGAACCCTGCCTATGGATCTCCTCGTTACTTAATGGAAAAAGAAACGTCCTTGTTACTGCTCCAGGAACGGCCTGGGGAAGCATTCACTGGCAGTTGCCCTCATCTTCCCATGGGACAGGGCCCACTTGTATGTCTTTTCCCAGTTTCCTACTCTATCCAAGATTCTGTTGAAAATTCAACGAGACAAAGCGAGAGTTATTCTGATTGCCCCTCTTGACCATGACAAGTCTGGCTCCCTTACCTGACACAGATGGCGATATGCCCTCCTGTTTCTTTTCAGCTCATCCCTCACCCGATCTCTCAAAACAATGGGCTGACCCTCCATCCCAACCCACGGGTCCTCCGCCTCCAGGCTTGGCTCCTTCTTAGTTCCAAGGCTGAGGCAGAATGCTCTGACAAGCTGAAAGATGTGTTGCAACACAACCAAAAGTTGACCACTCGACATACTTATCTACAGAATGGAAACGACTCCAAGTTTGTGTCATTTCAAACACACCAACCTCATCTTTCCTCCCTCTGATTTTGCACTACATTTTAAACTCTCACTCAGCTCCCTTAAGGTTCATCTCGTGGCGAAATCGGCTTCCCACTTGGTGTTTGCTCACCCACTAATGCGTAGATTCTTCAAGGGCAATGGGAATCTCTTCCCGCTTGTCACACCACCCGCTCCAGCCTGGGACTTTAACCTTGTTCTCAGGGCTTTGACTCAACCTCCCTCCAAGTCCAGGGCAACTTGTTCTCTCTTACACCTGTCCATGAAGACAGCATTTCTAATTGCCATCACCTTAGCTAGGCACATAGGAGAAAAAGCAGCCCTGATGGCACATCCATCGTTCATGGCCTTTTTTTTTTTTAAAGACAGAGTAACTCTAAGGCCATATCCCAAGTTTCTTCCTACTTTCTCTGCACTTTCCATATGAATCAACAGATCCATCTCCCTGTTTTTTCCCAAAACCACATTGTGACAACTGGGAGATAATTGTGCATATGCTAGATATTAGAAGGATATGAGCATGCTCCTTGGACAGGATTAAGAACTTCAGGAAATCCCCTAAACTCTTCCTTTTGTCCACAGAAAGATCCAAAAGCTCCATGCAGTGCTAAATAGCCTCGAGGCAGACTACGAGAGAAGAAGGGCACATGTGCTGGCTCAACGGGACCCTGCGACCAAAAATCTCCAATTAGAGGCACAGGGGCACACAGACACCTACAGTGGAGCACCCATAGGGACACACGTCTCGAAGAACCATCGTTACTGTACAAGGTGAGTAACTTCCTCTTCTTTTTAGTTACCTTCTTCTTTCTGTGCCTTTCGGATACACTTAGTACATGTTTTCAAGCTTTTCTGCGGAACTAAAAGGGCTAGAAACGTTCAATGAAAAAATAAGTTAGCGGAGATTTTTTTTAGAATCACAGGACTCCAGGAGCTGGGGATTCAAATCATCAAACATCATGAGACCCGCAATAAAATAATGATAGATGGCAACACTAAGTCACTGCAGCTGTGTCCCTTAATATCCCTTTCTGGTGCCGGCATTTCAGAGACATCGTCCCAGCCAGGACCAGACTCTGCCTCAACAGCATTGGGGAGCGGGTCAGGTGTTTGCTGAAATCACAGTCAGATTTGCTCTGGTTTTTCCATAGACTCGGCCCGTCTAGGGAGCGAGTCACAGTGCCTTCTGGGGCAGGGGTACTTTTTGGGTGCATGAGGATCAGCGACATTTTACTCTCAGCTGATTTCTTACTCATGGGCCCTCTGGGCTGGTTCTAAAGCTGTCCAGGACTTAGCTGCGAAGCCGGTGATGGGGAAGTAGAGGGAATAATTGTAGTAATCCTGCTCCTCCAGTCTCTGGCCAGCAGGGGCTGCTGTGGCCCTGGTGCAAGGTTGCCATCAGTCCCACGTCACAAATCGATACGGGATGACTTTTATCCCATATTTCAAGCTGGGCGCAGGGGGTAGCCAAGTGCTGGCAGAGAGGCCCAGCATCTCCCTCCGGCACCTGAAATCCAGCATTGCACCACCAGCAGCTCACTTTGCAAAGCGCCACAGACTGGCAACACAGACAGGCGCACAGGGTCGCAAGGCCACTCAAATTCGGCCCGGTGGCACCAAATTCGGCCCTCCAAAAGCTGCCCCCTTCCCACTGAAATCTGAAGTGAGGCCCCGTTGCTTCCTACAGTAACTTCCTACAGCAGGGAAGGTCCTCAGTCCATAGTCAATCTGCTCCTTTTAGTGTAAGGTCAGAGATCAGAGCAGGAAAGAGGCAAACTGGAGATGATTCCAGGGTCTCTTAAACCTTCTCCCATGTGGAGGGGATGCTCTCCGCCTTAGTTTATGGAAAATTGGAGGCACAAGATGGAGTCCAGGGTCACATGAGCAAAGCTTTCTCCAGCTGCTACCTTCCTCCGGTCCGCACCCCTTCTTTCAGCCCCTACCCCCGGCCGTGCCCAGCTCTGCAGCAGGCAGAGACCAGCAACCTCAGCCCCTGGCTCGGCACCCACGCAGAACCTGAAAAGGAGCCCCAGCGGTTGCCCAGCCAGCGCCGGAGACCCTGGGGTGGCTGCAGCACCCAGAGCTGGAGAGAGAGACCCCCCTAGGAAGGACAGAGGAGAAGGGGGGAGTGGCCCCCCAAGGGCCTCAAGTCAAGACACGGGACAGCTGAACTCTGTCCTGTATTTTTGGTAACCCTCTCCTGGTGTCTGCCCCCTGCAGCTGGCGTCTGCCCCAACCCCAGCACGCAGCCAGCTAGCCGCCCGCCCTGGGCATCGCTGCGGAGTTGGGCAGGGAGAAAGGGCCGGAAAAATGCACCCATCAACCCACTGTCCTGAGCAGCATCCTCTCGGTGCTGACTTTCCTGGTGGCCCAGGGTCCATGAGGTTTGGTTTCCCTGTGGCCCGGTTCGCCTGGGGCCTGGTTTCTCTGAGGCCTGGTTTCCCTGGCACATAGTTTGCCTAAAGCCTGGTTTCCATGACACCTGGTTTCTCTGAGGCCTGGCTTCCTTGACACCTGGTTTCTCTGTGGCCTGGTTTCCATGGCTCTGGGTTTCTCTCAGGCCTGGTTTCCACGGCACTGGGTTTCTCTCAGGCCTGGTTTCCATGGCACTGGGTTTCTCTCAGGCCTTGTGTCCCTCGCACCTAATTTGTCTAAGGCTGCGTTTCCATGACACCTGGTTTCTCTCAGGCCTGGTTTCCATGGCGCTGGGTTTCTCTCAGGCCTTGTGTCCCTCACACCTAATTTGTCTAAGGCCTGGTTTCCATGACACCTGGTTTCTCTGAGTCCTGGTTTCCAGGGCACCTGTTTTCTCTGAGGCCTGGTTTCCATGGCACCTAATTTGTCTAAGGCTGCGTTTCCATGACACCTGGTTTCTCTGAGTCCTGGTTTCCAGGGCACCTGTTTTCTCTGAGGCCTGGTTTCCAGGGCACTGGGTATCTCTGAGGCCTAGTTTCCATGGCACCTAGTTTGCCTGAGGCCACAGAGAGGAAGGCCTTGAGCAGGATGGAGTTTACAGTGGTGCCGGGGCCACACTCAGAACGGGCCCCACTGCCCCCCCCCCACCCCGAGGCCCCACTCCCTCCCACTCCTCTTCTGACTGGCGAACAAGAAGTCAGAACTGCAGCCTCCTTCGGCATTCCAGGCCTGGCTTCAACACCCAGACACTGGACTCTATGGTGAGTGGTTACCGAAAACCAACTTCATCACAGGTAGGGTCCTCTAATCCCGAGAGATCAGCCAGACAGCCGGGTCAGTATAGCACTCAGATCTTACCCAATAACCGGACTGCTGCCAATCGTTTAGTAGCTAATAGCAGAAGGTTTATTTACAAGCAAAAAGAAAGAGGAGAGAATTAAAATGGTCAAAGAAATCATGTACATATCATCATGGCAACGTTCTTGGATCAGGTTTGTAGCAGTGATGTTATGGACTGTTGGCTTGTACAGTCTCTGGTAACTTCCTACAGATTGGAAGGTCCTCAGTCCATAGTCAATCTGTTCCTTTTAGTGTAAGGTCAGAGATCAGAGCAGGAAAGAGGCAAAATGGAGATGCTTCCAGGGTCTTTTAAACCTTCTCCCATGTGGAGGGGATGCTCTCCGCCTTAGTTTATGCAAAATTGCAGGCACAAGGTGGAGTCCAAGGTCACATGAGCAAGTCACAGGCCCTTCGATGAGTCACAGAAGCAGCCATTATCCATATTCTGGCTAAAGCGTCCACTGGAAGGCTCATGGGACCGGGACAAGCTTCTTCTGTGGCCCATGGAGAGAGTTAAGTGTTCTTTAACGGGCCATCAACTTGAACAGTCCATTCAAAGTGGCTGGTAGCCTGGGTGTAACTGCCCTGCGTGTGTTGCTCAGGAATACAGCACGCAGGTAGGATGCCAGTAGAGAGTCAATATTTATCACTTCGGGGACAAGGATGATACAGGTCTATGAATAGGAGAATCACACTTGATAGTAAATTTCCCTTGATTCCTTACATGATGCACTTCTTACAAGCTTTGGTGCAATGGTTCAACAGTGGTAGCAGCAAAGACATACGGTCCGATTTCAATCATGCGGCTTCTCAGGGGGTTCGTGCTCTGGCTCTGGTGGAGTGTGTAACTGAGCCAGGTTTATGTGCCCTGGGAGCTCCCCAACCTCGTACTGGGCTCTCCCGTGCCTATATCGCAGAGAGATCTCACACTGCCCCTCTCCTGACAGAAACTCCAGTCTATTTCTGTCCCAGCAGATCCCCATCCTGGCATTCCCTTGCACCCACGGGGGCTCCCGGCTGAACCGGGAAATGGCCTCCCGAAAGCAGACACTCAGCTCCTTGCCCAGCCCCGCCCAGCACCCCAGTCTGTCCCACACCCTCGCTAGGTCTGCGACGCTCAGCGGCTCTGGACTGGCGTGTGACCAAGTCACTGGCCTGTCCCCTTCCAGCTCTGTGATGTGATACTGGGGTTCCCCATCGGCGAGGAGCACCGAGATCTCACACTGCCCCTGGCCAGACACTAACTCCAGTTCCTCCCCACCCCACCGGATCAGCAGCCTGGCGTTCTCCTGCACGCACCGGGGCTCCTGAACGAATTGGTCCAAGGCGTGGGAAATACAGGCTCTTAGGATACCGGTGTCTTCCTGACAGGACCCCAATTTTCTCAACACTCTCTGTAGGATGTCGGTGCTCAGTGGTTCTGCGTGGGCACATAACCGAGCCAGGTACATGTGCACGGAGAGCTCCCCAACCTCGTACTGGGGTCTCCCGTCCCTACAGCACATGGAGATCTCACACTGCCCCTCCCCTGACAGGAGCTCCAGGGTCCCTCCATCAGACCTGATCCTCATCCTGGCGTTCCCCTGCACACAGCGGGGCTCCTGGCTGAACTGGGAAATGGCCTCCCCAAAGCAGCTGCTCAGCTCCTTGCCCAGCGCCCGCCAGCGCCCCAGTCTGTCCCGCACCCTCTCTAGGTCTGCAACGCTCAGCGGCTCAGGGCTGGCGTGTGACCAAGTCACTGGCCTGTCCCTTCCCAGCTCTGTGATGTGATACTGGGGTTCCCCATCGGCGAGGAGCACCGAGATCTCACACTGCCCCTGGCCGGAGACAAACTCCAGCTCTCCCGTGCCCCACTGGATCAGCACCCTGGCGTTCTCCTGCACGCACCGGGGCTCCTGGCTGAACTGGGAAATGGCCTCCCCAAAGCAGCTGCTCAGCTCCTCGCCCAGCCCCCGCCAGCGCCCCAGTCTGTCCTCCACCCTCGCTAGGTCTGCGATGCTCAGCGGCTCTGGGATGGAGTGTAACCAAGTCACCGGCCTGTCGCCTCCCAGCTCTGTGATGTGATACTGGGGCCTCCCATCGGCGAGGAGCACTGAAATCTCACACTGCCCCTGGCCGGAGACGAACCCCAGCTCCCCCCTGTCCCACAGGATCAGCAGCCTGGCGTTCTCCTGCACGCACCGGGGCTCCTGGCGGAAACCCTCCCAGGCTCGGTAAAAACAGGCGGTCAGAGCACCAGTGTCTCCGTGACAGGCCCCCAGTTCACTCAACACTCTCTGTAGGGTGTCTACGCTCAGTGACTGTCCGGGGGCGCGTAGCTGAGCCACGTACACATGCACTGGAATCTTCCTAACATGGTACTGGGGTTTCCCGTCCCCACTGCTCACGGAGATCTCACATTCCCCGTTCCCCGAGGTGAACGTGAGCTGCCTCCTGCCCCACTGGATCAGCAGCCTGGCGTTCTCCTGCACGCACCGGGGCTCCCGTCTGAAGCCCTCCCAGGCTTTGTGCAATCGGGCCCTCAGCGCAGCAGTGTCTCCCCGACAGAGACCCAGCTCAGTGTAAAATTTGAACAGGCTGTCAGCACTGAGCGGGTCATTGCGGAAACGTAACCTGGCCACATACAAGTGCCCTGGGAGAGTCTCAACATGAAAATGATAACGGGGATTTCCTTCCTCATAGGATACAGAGAAAATGTACTGCCCCTCCCCTGACAGGAACTCCAGTCTCCCCCTGTCCCAACACAACCACATCCTGGCGTTCTCCTGCACACACCGGGGCTCCCGGCTGAACTGGGCAATGGCCTCCCCAAAGCAGCCACTCAGCTCCTTGCCCAGCGCCCCCCAGCACCGCAGTCTGTCCTGCACCCTCTCCAGGTTACTGATGCTCAGCGGCTCTGGGTGCGAGTGCGTCCAAGCCACAAACACGTCCCAGGTTTTCTCTGTGATGTGGTACTGGGGCTCCCCGGTGCTGCAGGACACGCTGATCTCACACTGCCCCTGCCCAGAGACGAACTCCAGCTCCCCCCCATCCCAGCGGACCAGCAGCCTGGCGTTCTCCTGTACGCACCGGGGCTCCTGGCTGTAACCCACCCAAGCTCTGTGCAATTGGGCCCTCAGCGCACCAGTGTCCCCCCGACAGAGACCCAGCTCCGTGTGAAATTTCAACAGGCTGTCAGCACTGAGCGGGTCCTTGCGGGAACGTAACCGGGCCACATACAAGTGCCCTGGGAGAGTCTCAACATGAAAATGATAACGGGGATTTCCTTCCTGATAGGAAACAGAGAAAATGTACTGCCCCTCCCCTGACAGGAACTCCAAGCTCCCCCTGTCCCAACACAACCTCATCCTGGCATTCTCCTGCACGCACGGGGGCTCCCGGCTGAACCGGGCAATGGCCTCCCCAAAGCAGTCGCTCAGCCCCTTGCCCAGCGCCCCCCAGCACCGCAGTCTGTTTCGAACTTTTTTCAGGTTACTGATGCTCAGCGGCTCTGGGTGCGAGTGTGTCCAAGCCACAAACACGTCCCAGGTTTTCTCTGTGATGTGGTACTGGGGCTCCCCGGTGCTGCAGGACACGCTGATCTCACACTGCCCCTGCCCAGAGACGAACTCCAGCTCCCCCCAGTCCCAGCGGATCAGCAGCCTGGCGTTCTCCTGTACGCACCGGGGCTCCTGGCTGTAACCCACCCAAGCTCTGTGCAATCGGGCCCTCAGCGCAGCAGTGTCCCCCCGACAGAGACCCAGCTCAGTGTGAAATTTCAACAGGCTGTCAGCACTGAGCGGGTCCTTGCGGGAACGTAACCGGGCCACATACAAGTGCCCTGGGAGAGTCTCAACATGAAAATGATAACGGGGATTTCCTTCCTGATAGGAAACAGAGAAAACGTACTGCCCCTCCCCTGACAGGAACTCCAAGCTCCCCCTGTCCAAACACAACCTCATCCTGGTGTTCTCCTGCACACACGGGGGCTCCCGGCTGAACCAGGAAATGGCCTCCCCAAAGCAGCCACTCAGCTCCTTGCCCAGCGCCCCCCAGTCCTCCAGTCTGTCCCGCAACCTCGCTAGGTCTGCGACGCTCAGCAGCTCTGGACTGGCGTGTGACCAAGTCACTGGCCTGTCCCCTTCCAGCTCTGTGATGTGATACTGGGGTTCCCCATCGGCGAGGAGCACGGAGATCTCACACTGCCCCTGGCCGGAGACAAACTCCAGTTCCTCCCCACCCCACCGGATCAGCAGCCTGGCGTTCTCCTGCACGCACCGGGGCTCCTGAACGAATTGGTCCAAGGCGTGGGAAATACAGGCTCTTAGGATACCGGTGTCTTCCTGACAGGACCCCAATTTTCTCAACACTCTCTGCAGGCCGTCAGCACTCAGTGGTTCTGGGCGGGCACATAACCGAGCCAGGTACATGTGCACGGAGAGCTCCCCAACCTTGTACTGGGGTCTCCCATCCGTATAGCACACGGAGATCTCACACTGCCCCTCCCCTGACAGGAGCTCCAGGGTCCCTCCATCAGACCTGATCCCCATCCTGGCGTTCCCCTGCACACAGCGGGGCTCCTGGCTGAACTGGGAAATGGCCTCCCCAAAGCAGCTGCTCAGCTCCTTGCCCAGCCCCCGCCAGTGCCCCAGTCTGTCCCACACCCTCACTAGGTCTGCGACGCTCAGTGGCTCTGGGCTGGCGTGTGACCAAGTCACTGGCCTGTCCCTTCCCAGCTCTGTGATGCGATACTGGGGTTCCCCATCGGCATGGAGCACGGAGATCTCACACTGCCCCTGGCCGGAGACAAACTCCAGCTCCCCCCCGTCCCACAGGATCAGCAGCCTGGCGTTCTCCTGCACACACCGGGGCTCCTGGCGGAAACCCTCCCAGGCTCGGTAAAAACAGGCGGTCAGAGCACCAGTGTCTCCGTGACAGGCCCCCAGTTCACTCCACACTCTCCTTAGGATGTCTACGCTCAGTGACTGTCCGGGGGCGCGCAGCTGAGCCACGTACACATGCACTGGGATCTTCCTAACATGGTACTGGGGTTTCCCGTCCCCATTGCGCACGGAGATCTCACATTCCCCGTTCCCCGAGGTGAACATGAGCTGCCTCCTGCCCCACTGGATCAGCAGCCTGGCGTTCTCCTGCACGCACCGGGGCTCCCGTCTGAAGCCCTCCCAGGCTTTGTGCAATCGGGCCCTCAGCGCAGCAGTGTCCCCCCGACAGAGACCCAGCTCAGTGTGAAATTTCAACAGGCTGTCAGCACTGAGCGGGTCCTTGCGGGAACGTAACCGGGCCACATACAAGTGCACTGGGAGAGTCTCAACATGAAAATGATAACGGGGATTTCCTTCCTGACAGGATACAGAGATCTCACACTGCCCCTTCCCCGACAGGAACTCCAGGCTCCCCCTGTCCCAATCCAATCTCATCCTGGCATTCCCCTGCACGCACGGGGGCTCCCGGCTGAACTGGGCAATGGCCTCCCCAAAGCAGCCACTCAGCTCCTTGCCCAGCACCCCCCAGCACCCCAGTCTGTCCCGCACCCTCTCCAGGTTACTGATGCTCAGCGACTCTGGGTGCGAGTGTGTCCAAGCCACAAACACGTCCCGGGTTGTCTCTGTAATGTGGTACTGGGGCTCCCCGGCGCTGCAGGACATGCTGATCTCACACTGCCCCTGCCCGGAGACGAACTCCAGCTCCCCCCCATCCCAGCGGATCAACAGCCTGGCGTTCTCCTGCACGCACAGGGGCTCCCAGCCAAATCCCCTCCAGGCTATGTACAAGCAGGCCCTCAGCGCAGCAGTGTCTCCCCGACAGAGACCCAGGTCAGTGTAAAATTTGAACAGGCTGTCAGCACTGAGCGGGTCCTTGTGGGACCGTAACCGGGCCACGTACAAGTGCACTGGGAGAGTCTCAACATGAAAATGATAACGGGGATTTCCTTCCTGATAGGAAACAGAGAAAATGTACTGCCCCTCCCCTGAGAGGAACTCCAGGCTCCCCCTGTTCCAAGACAACCTCATCCTGGCATTCTCCTGCACACACGGGGGCTCCCGGCTGAACCGGGCAATGGCCTCCTCAAAGCAGCTGCTCAGCTCCTCGCCCAACCCCCCCCAGCACCCCAATCTGTCCCGCATGCTCGCTAGGTCTGCGACACTCAGGGATTCAGGGCTGGCGTGTGACCATGTCACTGGCCTGTCCCCTCCCAGCTCTGTGATGTGATACTGGGGTTCCCCATCGGCAAGGAGCACGGAGATCTCACACTGCCCCTGGCCAGACACTAACTCCAGCTCCCCCCAGTCCCAGCGGATCAGCAGCCTAGCGTTCTCCTGCACACACCGGGGCTCCCGTCTGAAGGCCTCCCAGGCTTCGTGCAAGCAGGCCCTCAGCGCAGCAGTGTCCCCCCGACAGAGACCCAGCTCAGTGTGAAATTTCAACAGGCTGTCAGCACTGAGCGGGTCCTTGCAGGAACGTAACCGGGCCACGTACAAGTGCACTGGGAGAGTCTCAACATGGAGACAATAACAGGGATTTCCTTCCTGACAGGAAACAGAGAAAATGTACTGCCCCTCCCCTGACAGGAACGCCAGGCTCTGTCCGCTCCAACACAACCTCACTCTGGCGTTCCCCTGCACGCACCGGGGCTCCCGGCTGAACTGGGAAATGGCCTCCCCAAAGCAGCTGCTCAGCTCCTTGCCCAGAGCCCCCCAGTGCCCCAGTCTGTCCCGCACCCTCGCTAGGTCTGCGACGCTCAGCGGCTCTGGGCTGGCGTGTGACCAAGTCACTGGCCTGTCCCCTCCCAGCTCTGTGATGCGATACTGGGGTTCCCCAGTGGTGAGGAGCACGGAGATCTCACACTGCCCCTGGCCGGAGACGAACTTCAGCTCTCCCCTGCCCCACTGGATCAGCAGCCTGGCGTTCTCCTGCACACACCGGGGCTCCTGGCGGAAACCCTGCCAGACTCGGTCAAAACAGGCCCTCAGGGCACCAGTGTCTCCATGACAGGACCCCAGTTCATGCAACACTCTCCGCAGGGTGTCTACGCTCAGTGACAGGCGGCGGCCATGTAGCTGAGCCACGTACACGTGCTCTGGGATCTTCACCATACGGTACTGGGGTTTCCCGTCCTCATAGCTCACTGTGATCTCACATTCCCCCTTCCCCGAGGTGAATGTGACCTGCCTCCTGCCCCACCAGATCAGCAGCCTGGCGTTGTCCTGCACGCACCGGGGCTCCTGGCGGAAACCCTCCCAGGCTATGTCAAAACAGGCTCTAAGATCATCAGTGTCCCCCTTACAGGACCCCAGTTTGTCCCGCACACTCCACAGAGTATCGGTGCTCAGTGGTTCTGGGTGGGCTTGTAACCGATCTAGGTACATGTGCACGGGAAGCTCCCCAATATCGTACTGGGGTCTCCCATCCCTGTAGCACACGGAGATCTCACACTCCCCCTCCCCTGACAGGAACTCCAGGCTCCCCCTTTCCCACCGGATCCCCATCCTGGCGTTCTCCTGCACACACCGGGGCTCCCGGGAGAACCTCTCCAAGGCAAGGTCCAGGCAGCAGCCCAGCTCCTCGCCCAGCTCCCCGCGTTGCTCCAGTGCGTCCCGCGCTCCCTGCAGGGTCTCCATGCTCAGCGCCTGGGGGCAGGCGCGTAACCTGGCCAGATACACGTCCCCCGTGGGCTCTGCGACGTGGCCCCGGGGCTCCCCATCGGTGTCACACACACGCATCTCACACTCCTCCTCCCCTGAGGTGAGCGTCAGCTCTGCCCCCTCGCTGCAGTCGGCCATCCTGGGGCTGCCCCCACACACGAGGCCTCCCTGCTGGACTGAGTCGAAGCAGCTTCTCCGGGATTTGGGTGCTTCCTGCTGGTGAGTCACTCTCTGCACTGTGATCTGCAACTTATCCCACTCACAGATTTTGGGTTGGACCCTGATGAAGGCCGATCCACAGCCCTATTGGTCACTTGTCCGTTCCACTCGCCTTCTCTCCTCTGACGCACCCGCGCCACGGGCCAAGATCCGGTTTTGTGTTGCCCTGAGTGGGGCTCTAGGTCGGAGTCCTGCAGAGTGGGGCTGAAACAGGCTCTCAGCTCATCCGTCGCATTCGCAGGGCAGAGCAGACGCAGGTCACAGGGATTCAGTTTGGTCCTTCTGGGGCGTCCTCCTCCCAAGGGCTCTGCTCAGCTTCTCTCCTGCCCTGCTCCAGCAGGTCCTGAGAAGGAAACGAGAGACGCCCATTTCAACTGAAGAACATTAGGGCTGGTCAGGGGCACAGGCGCCGACTCTGTGGGTGCTCTGGGTCTGGAGCAGCCAAGGGGGGGGAATGGTGGGTGCGCTGAGTACCCACTAGCAGCCCCCCTATCAGCTTCCCCCCCAACTCCCCCAATGCCTCCCGCCCGCTGGTGGGCCCCGCAGATCAGCGCCTCCCCCTCCCTCCCTGCACCTCCCGCCCGCCACCATCAGCTGTTTTGCAGTGTGCTGGGGGCTCTGGGGGGGAAGGAGGAGGAACGAGGACACGGTGCACTTGGGGGAGAGGAGGGGCAGGAGTGGGAAGAAGCAGGTAGGGGTGGGGCTCTGGAGGAGGCGGTGGACTGAGAGCAGGATCTGCGTTTACGTGGCTGCAGGACATGTTCAGCTTGTGCAGGGTTTGGGAGCAGAGGCACCAAAGGAACGAAGGGCGGTGACGCTGCGTGTCACCACGCCCAAGTTTCTGGTGTCTGGCAGATCCCTGCCATTCACCGCTCCTGAGTTTGGCATCTGGTCTCCTATACAACGCCTGGGGAGAGCCGGGCACAGAGACAGCGATTCACAAAAGCCAGCAGGTTGGGCAGGGGGCCACCTAAGCCAGCCAATGGGAGGGGTGCACAGTGGATAAATAATTGAAGAGTCATTGGAGCAGGGGGACTGGATCCTGCTTTAAGGAGCTTTAGAGTTTGGCTTATACCATGAGCTGTCAGCAGTGATGGGCTGTTATCTGCTATATGGACCAGCTGCTAGAGGGGGACACACTTTGCCAGGGTACCAGCAGTACCCTGTGACCAGCCAGCTCTGTTGCTCACAAGCAGGTGCCCGGTGGGTCACTGGCTGGGACTGCTGATCTGGGCTGGGGAGGGAGCTGTCTGCAGTTTGTGCTTTGTGCGAAGGAAGGGAAAGACCAGAGAAAACCTGGACGTTGCAAGTTATGGCTACGCTCGAGGAGATAAACACCAGAAATGCCAGATAAGTTCACCCAAACAACTATGTGTCACCCTCCTTAGAACAACTGAAAACAGGAGAGAGCCCGGTCCTCAAGGAAAGAAACAAACTGTGGTATGTTTGGAAATACACAGCTGAGGCCACCCAAGCAACCTTATCTCTGCCCTTTGTGTCACTCCTAGGAACACCTGAACTCCATGGTCCATCGCTGAGATAAGTCCCCACTTCTGTCTAAACCATGAAGTAGCAGAGGGGTGACCCACAAGTCTCTGCAGGCAGCAAGAGCCTCTTTGATGGTGGAAATGGGCATGGCTGGAGGAAGAAGGGCCTCATGGGATGCCACAACTTCAGAGAATTGCCCCAAATCAGGGTTAAAAACAATCTACAGGATGAGCTCAGATGTCCCCACATGGTGGGTGCTGTACTCTCACCTGTCCAATTCTGGCTGCACCTCTCTCCGTGAGAAGAGAGGGGAACATGAGATGTAGGGTTGCCAGTTTTGGATGGACATATTCCTGGAGGTTTCATCACATGACATAATCTTTAACTAAAGATTAAGCTTTAATTTCTGGAGACCCCAGGACAATCCTGGAGACTTGGCAACCCCACTAGATGGTGACAAAGAGAGAGTAACCCCAAGACATGTGATCTGCTTACAGGTGGGCTCCAGGGAGCCCTGAAATCTCCCCAATTTCTGTCCTCTCCCCCAGCCTGGGAACGGCCAACGCCTTTATCCTCATTAAACTTTCAGTTTCCAAATGACACCAGACACCACCTGAGAGAGGCTGCTCAGAACTGGAGCTGGGCTTTTTCTGATCAACATGGACTTTGAAATCAAATGAGACCTGCAAAACTGGATTATCCACTTTCAACTATTGCTGTGTCACTTATTGCAGACACAGAGTTAGGGAAAGGAGGGTCAGTTCTGGTCTGTGCCTGCCACTTGTGTTGGGAGGGGAAAGACACAGTGCTGGGTGTAAGGCCCTTCACCCGGCCCGAGTTGCCTGATATTCCCGTCCAAGGTCTTTGGTTCTGAACGGAAGGGACAACAACATATGGAAGACATGGAAATTCCCCTTGGGAGCCTGGGCCAGGCACTGTAACATCAGCTGTTTTGGATACAGGGAGCCTCCTCCCCGCTCCCAGCTGCGCTCCCTCTGAGGGCAATTCCAGCCGCCTGACTGGGATTAGTTATTATTAGTTATTCTCCCACACAAATAACTTCCGTCACTTAGAGTTAAGTTTGCTGAATGCCTTTCAGAACCAGCCAAAACAATCCCACCCTGGCTAAAAGCACCCAAACACTGCCCACTAAGGTAACTGCAAGATAAGGTGACGTAACAAACAATTTTGACATCAACCTAACCAGTCAGATCAGATCCTCAACTGGTGTCAATCACCACAGGTCAGCTGATGTCAATGATCCACACCCAAACATCCTCAATTCTGACCCTAAAACAAAAACATTCCCAATAACTAGAAGATTTAAACTCATCTTGTCCATTTGTCATAGATGTTAAATCCAGAAGGGACCACAGTGATAATCTAGCCTGACTTCCTGTATCACACAGGCCAGAGAATGTTATCCTGTGACTCCTGAATCAAGCTTAATAACTTACGGTGGAACTAGAGCATATCTCTTAGAAAGACCAATCCAATCTTAACTTAAAAGTTCCCATCATGGAGATCCCACCACACCACATGATAACCTGTTGCAATGGTTAATTACCCTTAATCGTCAAACATCTGTGCCTTATTTCCTGATTGAATTTTTCTAGTTTCAACTTCCAGTCCTCAGATTTTGTTCAGCCTTTGTCTGCTTGATTAAAGTGCCCTCTACTATCAGAGATTTACTCCTTGTGTAGGATCGTATATAAACAGATTGAGCTTCTTAAATCTCTCTAACCCAGATGGAAACTAGGGATCTCACTACCTTTGTGGATTGATCTTTCTATATATTTTTACTTCTGTTTTTATTTTCATATGTCTTCTCTGTCCTTTTAAAAATGTGGACCTGAGAACAGGCCATAGTGTCCAGTATTGGCCTCACCAGTGCCATAGACGGAGAGGTAATATCCTCTGTCCACTCCTCTTTTGATACATCCATGGATCACATTAGCTCTCTTTAGTCAAGTCTTTTTCAGAGTCCCTGCTTTTCAGGACAGTCCCCCACCCTGTAAGCTTATGCTCAAATAAATTTGTTAGTCTCTAAGGTGCCACAAGTACTCCTTTTCTTTTTGCGAATACAGATTAACACGGCTGCACCCTGTAAGTGTAGCCTACATTCTTTGTTCCGAGATCTTTGACCTTGCATTTGCTGATGTTAAAATGCAGGGGTTTTGTTTGCACCCAGATTATTGAATGATCCACATTGGTCTGTATCAGTGACCTGTCTTCACCAGTATACACCTCCCCATCAGTCTTTGTAACATCTGTACATTTTATCAGCAACAGTTTTATGTTTTCTTCCAGATCATTGATAAAGATTTTGAGTAGAACAAATCCCAGTGAGACCTCTCTAAAAACACCCCCACTAAGTGATGATTCCCCAGTAAGAATTACATTTGGGGATCAATTAGCCAGTTTTAATTCAATTTAATATGGACAATATTGTTTTGTGTCAAGCTAGTTTTTTTAATCAGAATGTCCTGCTGTCTATGGGTATGTCTACACTACAGAGACGATATCGGCTTAGGTATGTTGGTATCGCTATCCCGGCATAGCCCCATAGTGCAGACAGGGTCACACAGAAGGGTTTTTCTGTCAGTGCAGGAACACCACCTCTCTGAACAAAGCTAGTTATGTTGATGGAAGCCCTCTTCCGTCGACATAGCTGCATCTACACTGGGGTTTTGTTGGCATAGCTATGTTGGTCCAGGGTGTACACTTTTCACACTGCTGCGCGACGTAGCTGTGTTGACATAGCTTTAAAACCTAAGTCAAATGCCTTCCCGAAGGAGAGAGAGTAGGATTGAATAAGGAGAGAAATTGTGGGGGATCTCAGAACAGAGAAAGAGGGGAAGCCCAGACCCCCTGGGGAGAGAAAGGTGAATTAAGCCCAAGTTGCTCAGGCTTTGGCTTCAGCCCCGGTGGCAGAGCTCAGGGCCCCAGGCTTCTGCCCCATGCAGTGGGGCCTTGGCTTTCTGCCCTGGGCCCCAGTGAGTCTAATGCTGGCCCTGCTTTGAGGACCCCCTGAAACCTGCTCGCAGCCCCCCAGGGGGCCCCAGACCCCTGGCTGTGAACCACGGTCCTATACAATCACCCGTTACTGGGCCCTACGTGGGGTTACCTACAGTGCCCGGCTCCTTGTTTGCTGTCAAATAGTAATAAAAACAGTCTCGCTGTCTGGCCGCTGACTCCATGAGCTGCTTTCCCTGGGGGCTGGTGTCTCACTGGCCTTTTTGGGGCAATATTTTTCTCTGCTGCCCCCTTTCCCTGACACCTGGTTTCCATGGTACCCAATTTCCCTGAGGCCGGGTTTCTCCATGGCCCAGTGTTTCTGAGATCTGGTTGCCATAACACATGATTTCCCTGACACCTGGCTGCCAAAGTACCCTGTTTCCCTGATGCCGGCTTTCTGTATCGCCCAGCTTCCCTATGGCTTGGTTTCCATGGCACCCAATTTCCCAGAGGCCTGTTGTCACTGAAACCTGGTTTCTGAGGCCTGGTTTCTACACAGCCTGTTTTCCCAGAGGCCTCGTTTCCATGGCACCCAGCTTCTTTGTGGGCCTGTTTCCCTGAGGCTCGTTGTCCTTGAAGCCTGGTTTCTCAGGCCCAGTTTCTGTACAGCCTGGTTTCCATGGCACCTGGTTTCTCTGAGGCCTGGTTTTCGTGGCACCTGGTTTGTCTAAGGTCTGCTTTCTATGGCACCTGGTTTCTCTGAGGCCTGGTGTCCATGGCACTTGGTTTCTCGAAGGCCTAGTTTCCATGACACCTTGTTTCTTTGAGGCCTGGTTTCCATGACACTTAAGTTTGTCTAAGGCCTGGTGTCATGGAGTCCCTGGGCGATGCTCTGGAACTGCTCCCCATGAAGCCAGTCAGGACTCTGGGGCAGTCGCCTTTCTGGGAGCAGCCTGTCTTCAGGACACACAGCTCACCCGGCTTCCACCTTCCTGGGTCTGACCTCGGAGCATTCAGCATCCTCTGCCCCTCCGTGCGCTTCCCCCAGCGAGTCCGCTCAGGCAGGGCTCCTGGGGAAGCCAGAGGGTCCTGCACCCCAACTTCGCAGTCAGACATGACTCTCAGCCAGCCAGTAAAACAGAAGGTTTATTAGACGACAGGAACATGGTCTAAAACAGAGCTTGCAGGTGCAGAGAACGGGACCCCTCAGCTGGGTCCATTTTGGGGGGCAGTGAGCCAGACAACCCCGTTTGCCCTTCACTCCATGTCCCAGCCAGCCCCAAACTGAAACTCCCTCCAGCCCCTCCTCCCCTGGGCTTTGTTCCTTTCCTGGGCCAGGTGGTCACCTGATTCCTTTGTTCTCCAACCCTTCAGCTTTCACCTTGCAGGGGGGGGAAGGGCCCAGGCCATCAGTTGCCAGGAAACAGGGTGTCGGCCATTCTCTGTGTCCAGACCCCTGCACACACCTGCCCTCTAGGGCTCTGCAATGATCATACACCCTTACCCCACCCCCTAGATACTTAAGAACTGCCTAGGGGAAACTGAGGCACCCCCACAATATTCGGAGGAAACATTAAGAACAGGCCCACTTCGTCACATCTGGTTTCTATGGCACCTGGTTTCTCTGAGGCCTGGTTTTCGTGGCACCTGGTTTCTCTGAGGCCTGGTTTCCATGGCACCTGGTTTCTCTGAGGCCTGGTTTCTGTGGTACCTGGTTTCCATGGCACCCAGATTCCCTGAGGCCTGGTTTCCATGGCACTGGGTTTCTCTAAGGCCTGGTTTCTAGGTGTAACAAAGTGGTAATGTTCTTAATATTTTCTCTGAATACTGTGTGGGTGCCTCAGTTTCCCCATGCATTTCTGAAGTATCTAGGTGTGGGATAAGGGTGTGTGCTTGTTGCAGAGCCTTAGAGGACAGGGGTCTGCACAGAGAATGGCTGAAACCCTGTCTCCTGGCAACTGATGGCCTGGGCCCCTCCCCTGCAAGGTGCCAACTGAAGGGGTTGGAGAACAAAGAGATCAGGTGGCCTCCTGGCCCCGGAAAGAGACAAAGGCCAGAGGAGGGGCTTATCATAACCCTAGAGGGAGCCTAAATTCCTCCTTAACTGTAAGGGGTTAAGAAGCTCAAGTAACCTGGTTGGCACCTGACCAAAGGAACCAATGGGGACAAAAGATACTTTCAAATCTGGTGGCGGGGGGGCAGGGGGGAGGTTTTGTTTTGGGTTCTTTGTTTGTGTGGCCATTTGCTCTTGGGACTAAGAGGGACCGGACATCAATCCATGTTCTCCAAATCTTCCTGAACAAGTCTCTCATATTTCAAACTTGTAAGTAACAGCCAGGCAAGGTGTTTTCGTTTACCTTTGTTTTCTCAACTTGTGAATTTTCCCTTTGCTAGAGGAAGGTTTATCCCTGTTTTGTTGTCACTTTGAAACTAAGGCTAGAGGGGGTTCCTCTGGGCTCTTTGAATTTTCTGCTACTCTGTAGGGTTAACTACCAGCCTAAGTTTACAGAGGTGATTCTTTTACCTTTTTCTCTTTAAATAAAATCCTTCTTTTGAAGAACCTGACTGATTTTCCCATTGTTCTAAGACCCAGGGGTTTGGGCCTGTCGTCCCTTTATAACCAATTGGTGAGGATATGTGGTCAAGCCTTCCCCAGGAAAGGGGGTGTAGGCATGGGGGAATATTTGGGGGGAATAGGACTCCAAGTGGTTCCCTTCCCTGATTGTTTGTTTGTTAAATCACTTGGTGGTGGCAGCGATCCCAAGGCAAGAAAGGAATCTGTGCCTTGGGGAAGTTTTAACCTAAACTGGTAAGAATAAGCTTAAGGGGTCTTTCATGAGGATCCCCACATCTCTCCCCTTGAGTTCAGAGTGGGGAAGGAACCCTGGCAGGGCTGGAGGGGGTTTCAGTTTGGAGCTGGCTGGGGAAATGAAGGTGACGCAGCTACCAAGAGGGATTTTACAGTTAACTGGCTGGCTGGGTGTCCATGAAAGGGAGGTATCCCCAGACTTTATTTGTCACAGGGGCTGACCCCTCTCTGGCAGCTTACCTCAGCAGCCGCGGTGCTACTGGCAGGGGTTCAAAGGAGCCGCCCTTTCTCCCGAGTCAGCGTTGCCTATTGGCACGAGTTGGGCAGGGTAGGGGAACCCGGGCCCACCCTATCCTCCGGGTTCCAACCCAGGACCCTATGAAACCCGTTACCCGGGGTCAGGTCTCCGCATACTCAAAGACATCTGCTGGGCCACTTCCTACCCTTAGTCCCGTCTCGGGCGTCTCTCCCACCAGAAGCAGCTCGACGTCCCCTTCGGGGCCCGCGACTGACAGGGCTCCCACGCCGCAGTCTGGGGGTTCGGCTTTGGCGGTCTGGTATCCTGGCGGCTTCTCGGCAGGGGCTCGCAGCGCACGTCCACTCTTCTCTCCAGCCAGTGCAGACTGAGCCGAGCTGCTCCCTTTTATACGCTCCCTCCGCCACCGGGCACATGCCCAGCAAGGGTGAGGGGGTGTGGACTCTTGGCCCCAAGGCACTTGCATCATCAGAGTGGGAGGGTTGATACAACCTCTCACAGGGAGAGTGGGGTCTGGTGGGTTAGAGCAGGCGGGGACTGGGAGGCAGGACTCCTGGGTTCCCTCCCTCCCGGCTCTGGGAGGGGAGTGGGGGCTGGTGGGTTAGAACAGGTAGGGCTGAGAGCCAGGACTCCTGGGTCCTGTTACAACTTGGCTACACTGAAGCCTAATTTGGATGAGGGCCAGGTGCATATGTGAACTTCCTTCACGCTCTGTGACTCCATCCAGACCTGTTCTCATCGCAGAATCACTCCACGTTTCAACAGGCCCTTTTCTCCACCCCTTCCCGGTGAGAGGCAGAAACCTGGAGGAGTCTGAATTACCCTTGACGGGGAAATTGAAAGTTAAGGTCTTCTGGGAAGGGTGTGTCTGTGTGTGAGTGTTCTGGGGACATCTTGAGGGGTTCACAAACAGCAACTTGTGGCCAGAGACGCAGGGAGGCAGGGGCTCTGAGTTAGTGTCTGTCTGTCCCGTTACCAGCCGCCTGCACTGGGTGGGGAGTTGGGCCCAAGAGGGCAGGGCTCTGGGGGGTAGGAGCTGCTGGGGGGGGATGAGGACAGGGTACTGAAGGGAGGCAGAGGGTTTGCGGGAGCTGGGTGCAGGCGGTTAGGTTCAGGGTGCTGGGATGCAGCTGGGAGACTCTGGGGGATGGGGGGAAATCGGTCGTGGGCTCTCAGCTCCCCTTTGAGGCACAGCAGGGATGAGTTTGTGGAGGACTCAGCCCCACTGGAAAAACGAAACGTTGGGGCAGAGTTTTTCTTTACTTATGTGGAAGTGAATCAGTCGGCCTCCGGGTTCACACTGGGGTCACAGAGATTGGAATCTGGCCCTGATCTCCATCCCTAGGACGCCTGGGTTCCATCCTGGCTCTGGGAGGGGAGGGGGGGTCTGGTGTTGCGAGCAGGGTGGACTGAGAGCCGGAGACAGGACTCCTGGGTTCTCTCCTCAGCAAACGGGTCTGACATGGAAAGACTGGAGGAAAATGTTCAGAGAAAGTTGTATTGACCCGAGCTGGGATCTGGCCCCATTGACTCCAACCCAGGAGTCCGAGGGGACTCTATGTCCCTCCCCCACCCCAGAGAGAGGGAGGGTGTCTGGGAAGAGCCCTCATCCCCCCCACATCCTGCCCTGCAGTCCCTGCTCCAACAGCCTACACATACCCAGCCCCCAAACCTTGTGACTAGCCCTCTGTCCTCCCATCCTTCAGCCCCCCATGTCCTGTACCCAACCCCCCCATCTTCTGTCCCCCCATAACTAGCCCTCCCACCCACCTCCACGACTTCTACCCAGTCCCCGCCCCCAGCCTGCATCTAACTTTCGATTTCCCCGTGGAGAGTGATTCACCTTCCTCCTGGGTTCAGTCCCACCCCCGGGGCGGGTGTCGATTTCACACCGCAGCAGCCAGGCTGGGCTGTTTCTCTGAGGGGAACCCAGGCATCCAGGCCCGCCCATTTGTGCTATGCTTTGTTGCCTTTTAATTGTCTTGTTCTTTACACAGGCACACGCAGTGCCAGCCTGGGGACACACACCAGGGGTGCCGGAAGAGGGGGTTCCCATCTTCCTGGGGGTCAGTGAGGGATGATCAGACTCCCCCGAGTTTGGTGGCTGCTGGCGCTTCTTGCCTACGAGCACTGAGTTCAGAGAGCCACGGGTCCCGGCTCCCAGCCCCCTCCTGCTCTAACCACCGGACCCCACGCCCCTGCTAGAAGCCAGGGCTCCGCTGGGGCCATGGGTTTCTTGCTGAAGGCGTTCCGGATGTAAACCCGGTACCGGATCTCCCCTCCGCTGCGGTAGATCGCCGTCTCGTTCCCCCCGGCCTCGGAGACGAACTCCAGCAGGGTGGATGGTGAGCCGAGCGTTTTCCTGGATGCCAGGAGGCTCCCGGGCCAGGGTCTCCAGGGCGTGATCCAGACGCTCGCCCAGCTCCGGCGTCAGCCTCCAGCCGGCTCCGGGCTGCCCAGGCTGAGCTGTTCCATGCCGGGGCAGATACGGGCCAGGGAGGTCGGCCAGCCGAGGCTCGTCTCCGCCAGCATGGCCCGGGCCCGCTCGGCCTCGTGCGACTCCAGCTCATGGGGCCCTTTGCGGGGCCGGACCCAGCAGCGTCAGCCCCGTGGCCAGCACCAGGGGCAACGCACAGAGGTGCCCCATCAGCCCCCGGCGTCCCCCAATATGGGGCCAGTCAGTGCCACGGAAAGGGTCCTACGGAGTCAGGGAGACACCTGAGCGTGTGAGCTCCTGGCGGGCAGGTAAGCGGGCGGGGGGCTCCATCTCTCCGTCCCTGCTGGCGGGGAGCGTCTGTCTGTCTGTCTGTCCGTCCCGCGCTGCTGGCTGGGGCCAGGGAGAGAGCACACGCGTGTGCACGGGTGCGTGTCCGTACCATGGCTGCCTCTGTCCTGTGGAAATGCTCGCGCCCCTGGCCCCGGCTGGCGGGAGCTCTCCCAGAGCCATGAGCTGGCCTCAGCCGGCCGCAGGTTCTAACCCCAGCTCCCCGCCTTCGGCGCCTCCCTGAATCCCCTCGGGCTCCGGGCGGAGCATCCAGGGCCCGGCGAAGGAATCGGGGTCGGGCTCTTGGCCCATCGGACTCCAGCCTGAGGTGATTTACAAAACTCCTGCGGTTTGAGGCTCCCAAAGTGCAAAACTGCTTCAACAGATGGGCTGGGACCTGCCGCTGAAATGTTACATGTCCCAGGGGGCTAGGCAGTAGCAGGGGGCTGCAGGTTGGGAGGGAGGGGCACCGGCAGAGTTTGGGGGGGAGCCCAAGGTTGGAGGGGGTCGGGGGTCAGACGCGGGGGAGGGACCCTCCCGGACTCATGGCTGCTCCTGTGTCCAGCGGGCTCCAAGCGGGGGGATCGGGGTCTCTGCGAGATGATTCTCCCGGAGCAGGGAGTGAACCCGGCACCCTGAGTCCATCCTGTTTCCTCCTCGCGAGGATACCTGGCACCTAGCCCTGGAACCTGCCCAGCTCTAACCACAGGTATTGGGCTGCCCCGTCCCACCCCGGGGTGTCCAGGCAAAGGCTCCCTTCCCTGGCCACATGCAGGACATTAACCCAGGATGGAAGCTGACCCTCAGCAGAACCCAAGCTCTGGACTCGTGTTACAGTGGGGGGATCTGCGCCCCAGAGGCAGCCGCATTTGCTCAGGGAGCCCCTGGAGAGGGCAGGGAGTGCCCTAGCGCAACCCAACAGGGATGCTGAGCCGGACGGGCCGGGAGCCAGGGCTCAGAGACCTTTCTGGAGAGGCCGTGTGGCTGGGGAGCTCCAGGTGCGCTGAGTCAATGCAACGAACCTGGGGGCCCGAGACAAGGGGAGAGGCTGGAGCCATTGTGATGCTTGTAAAGACTCACGGACTCTTTTTCAGGGGACAAGGCAACACGCTGTGTTTATTTAAAATGCTACACAAGTATTAAAATCAGTGTGTGCGTATATTTTACACACACACACACCAAAAAGGGTCTGCAGCTGGGGTTGTAGGTACCGGTCTGTATCGTTGCTCAAGTCAGCCCAACTTCAATCTAACTGGAGAACACTTCAATCTCTCTGGTCACTCGATTTCTGACCTAAAAGTGGCAAATCTTCAACAAAAAAACTTCAAAAACAGACTCCAACGAGAGACTGCTGAATTGGAATTAATTGGCAAACTGGATGCAATTAACTTAGGCTTGAAAAGAGACTGGGAGTGGATGGGTCATTACACAAAGTAAAACTATTTCCCCATGTTTATTCCCCCCCACTGTTCCTCAGATGTTCTTGTCAACTGCTGGAAATGGCCCACCTTGATTATCACGACAAAAGGTCCCGCCTCTGGCCCCCGCTCTCCTGCTGGTAACAGCTCACCTTAAGTGATCACTCAGGTTACAGTGTGTAAGGCAACACCCATTGTTTCATGTTCTCTGTGTATATAAATCTCCCCACTGTATTTTCCACTGAATGCATCCGACGAAGTGAGCTGTCGCTCACGAAAGCTGATGCTCAAATAAATTGGTTAGTCTCTAAGTGCCACAAGTCCTCCCATTCTTCTACCCAGCAATTAGCGGAAACGGCACAGGGGCTGTTAAACAATTTTCTAACGAACACGCTTGTAACAGAACATCATAGAACCATAGAACCAGAAGGAACCTCGAGAGGTCATCAAGTCCGGTCCCCTGCACTCATGGCAGGACCAAGCACCAGCTAGACCATCCCTGACAGGCGTTTGTCCAACCTGTCCTTAAAGATCTCCTATGATGGGGATTCCACAACCTCCCTAAGCAATTTATTCCAGTGCTTCACCACCCTGACAGTTAGGAAGTTTTTCCTAATGTCCAACCTCAACCTCCCTTGCTGCAGTTTGAGCCCATTGCTTCTTCTCCTATCATCAGAGGTTAAAGAGAACAATGTTTCTCCTTCCTCCTTGTAACAACTTTTCGGGTACTTGAAGACTCTTATCATGTCCCCTCTCCGTCTTCTCTTCTGCAGTTCTTTCAATCTTTCCTCAGACCTCATGTTTTCTAGACCTTTAATCATTTTTCTTGCTCTTCGCTGGACTTTCTCCAATTTGTCCACATCCTTCCTGAAATGTGGCGCCCGGAATGGACACAATACTCCAGCTGAGGCCTAATCAGCGCGGAGTAGAGCGGGAGAATTACCTCTCACATCTTGCTGATAACACTGCTGCTAATACAGCCCAGAATGACCTTTGCTTTTTTTTCAACAGCGTTACACGGTTGACTCATATTTAGTTTGTGGCCCACTATGACCCCCAGATCCCTTTCCTTTTCTGGTGGGACCCAGCTGAGAGGGCCAATTCAGGACAAGTTAAAGCAGGGCAGTTACCGCCCAAGGCTGGGGTTTCTGTGCACACCAAACCAGCCAGACAGAGAGGACTTCTGTCTCACCCCACTGGCTAACCATAAGTCACACGACCAATTCCCTTAGACACCCCAGTTTCCCAGTATCACCACCGTGCCACTTGTTATGGGGATGAACGGTTCTGAAAACCAACACCCCAGTAACAGAAAAAAGGTTCCCTCGATCCCAAAGGACCAAGCCCCAGACCCAGGTCAATATACAGATCAGATCTTACCCACAAATCGCGCTGTGGCCCATCCTTTAGAATCTAAAATCATAAAAGGGAAAAGATACAGGTGGGAGCTAGAATTGGTGAAATGGGATCAATGACACACAGTCATGGCAGAGTTCTTGGTTCAGGCTTGTGGCAGTGATGGAATAAACGGCAGGTTCAAATCAAGTCTCTGGAGAACATCCCCAGCTGGGAGGGGTCATCAGTCCTTGGCTCAGAGCTTCCGCTTGTAGCAAAGTCCCTCCAGAGGTATGAAGCAGGATTGAAGACCAGATGGAGATGAGGCATCAGCCTTTTACAGTCTTTTCCAGGTGTAAGAACCCCTCTTTGTTCTTACTCTGGAAAATTAGAGCAAAATGGAGCTTGGAGTCACATGGGCAAGTTTATAAAACAAATTACTACTAACTGAATAAATCCAAAACAGCTAAATAGATCAAGGCAACTTTGTCCAGGCTTGGGTTCTTTGGCTAACACCCTCTCTGCCCCCTCTGCTGCAGAACAGGATCATGGCCCCCCAGGACACCCCTGGCCCATTGACCATCACTCCAGCTGGCTACAGAACCTCTCCCCCGGCAGCCTTCACCACCGGGGGCCCACGTTCAGGGTGTGGTGGGGCGAGTTGCCATTGAGGAACCGCGCGGTGCGGGCCCACAGCCCCGACGCCTGGATTCGGTAGTGGACACGGCCGTCCCGGTCGTCGTAGACGTTGATCTGGTTCCCCCCAGCTCCTGCGGAGAAGCTCAGCGCCCGCCCGGCGCAGTCCACCACCATCCTGGCATCGTCCTGGACGCAGAGCGGCTCCTCGGTGAATTTCTGCACGGCGAAGTCCAGGCAGCCTCTGAGCTCCTCGGTCAGCACCCCCCAGGCCTGGAGCCAGCGCCGCACCCTCAGCAGCGCGTCCACGCTCAGCGGCTCCGGGCGCACGGCCAGCCTGGCCAGGTACAGCTCAGCCGTCCGCACCTCCACGCTGTACCGGACACGGTGGTGGAGGAGATAGACCGAGATCTTGCAGTCCCCCTGGCCGGAGAGGAACTCCAGCACCCGCCCCGCACACTGGACACTCAGCCAGGCGTTGGCCTGGACCGCCGGCGGCTCCTTGCTGAACTCCTCAACGGCCCGCTCGAGACACTCCCGGAGCTCGTAGCTCGCCTCGTCCAGGCCCTGCAGCCGGTCCCGGTGCCTCAGGAGGTTGGCGATGGTTAGAGGCTCCTGGAAGGACAGCAGGGCGGCAACGTGGAACAAGGCGTCCCGGAGGAGGCTGAGGACACCCTGGGGGAGGCTTGGCGGACGGACCATCAGAGCCGTGGGGTCCCCGGCACTCAGGGGGGAAAGGCCCAGCATCTCCTGTTGCAGCCCACGAGCGAGGATACAGAGGATGATGAAGACCAGCATCACGGCCAAGGCCACCCCGAGACACATTCGCAACAGGTGGCCCAGCTGCCTCCTGGCCCAGTCCAGGAGCAACCAGTGGAGCCAGTTAATGGCCCAGCGGTGGCTGATGGTCCTCCAGTGAGCCATGGACTTCCAGTGCCCGAGCACGGCCGGCTGCGGGAGGGGTCAGCGCAACTCAGTGTCTGGGTGACCAGCTCAGTGCAGCCCGGCTGCGGCCTGGTCCCTAAGGAACGGGAAGGAGACTGAATCAGTTTGGGTGCCCCTCACTCCCGACCCACAGCCCCCTGCCAGCCCAGCCCTGGGATCCCCCCCCAGCTCTGCCGGTGCCCCTCACTCCCGACCCACAGCCCCCTGCCAGCCCAGCCCTGGGACCCCCCCCCAGCTCTGCCGGTGCCCCTCACTCCCGACCCACAGCCCCCTGCCAGCCCAGCCCTGGGCTCCCCATAGCCCTGCCGGTGCCCCTCACTCCCGACCCACAGCCCCCTGCCAGCCCAGCCCTGGGACCCCCCCAGCCCTGCCGGTGCCCCTCACTCCCGACCCGCAGCCCCCTGCCAGCCCAGCCCTGGGCTCCCCATAGCCCTGCGTGGGCTGCAGCTCGGGAGTGAGAGGCACCAGCAGATGTGGGTGGGGGGCTGTCAGGGATATTCGTACCCCAGCACTTCCCGTCTCTCCTGTTCTCTCAGCACAGCGTGGTTCTCTGGCTCTGGCTCTGCCACAGAATAAATGAAAATTCCCCCCCGCCCCCCACCACTTCTCCTCTGAGTTTCGGTTTCCTTTCTTCCCCTGGAGCTGAGGCCGGGGCTGGCAGGAGACAGCTGGTTCCCTGGTCTGTCCATCCTCTCCCCCTCATGATCTGTGTCTCCCCCACCTCGTCCCCTGCCCAGGGGGCCCCTGCCCCCCCCCATTGTTCCCCAGCGGGGGTGGGGGACGTGTCCCAGACTCCCAGCTCCATCTGGCTCCCCTGGGATTTGCCGTTCACAGGAGATTTGGCTTTTCTCCTAATCCGGTTTTGCTCTGATCTGGAAAATTCCCCCTGCTGGCTTTCAGATTCCCCACAAACCGCAGCCCCCCAAAAGTTTGAGAGCCACAGGCCCTGAAATGCAAGGATCAGCGCCCGGCTGATGGGGGTGAAAGCAGGGTCTGCATGAGCTCTCCCCAGGCAGGGAGCTGGGGCGGGGGGAAAGCGTCAGGCCCAGGCAGTGTTTCCTGTAGCTGAACACACCTTCTGTGCCCAGGTATCCAGCAGACGGAGCTGATCCACTTCGGTTGCTGTTGGCTTACAAGCGACACTCACGACTACCGTGGCTCTCCACAAACCGCTCTCAGTATAACTTGGGATAGGTGATGTGCCAAAATATTTGCATGCTAATCTCATGACTGTACCGTTCAATGTATTAACCTTACTTTGGGACACTGCAGATTATACAGACCACGCGTTTGACGACTTTTATACCAAAATTTTGGATCGTTGTAAGCATTATGCCCCAGATGTAGAAAGACTCTTTCCTTGCCCTGTGTATTAGATCATTTTAATGGTAGCTTACATTGAAAATGTACATTTGAATGCCGGGGCAGGGAAATGATATTGTCCTTTCTGTCCGAGTGTCGGGGAGAAGAGCTGTTCTTGGCCTGAGGGCCTCACCCTAGACTGGCCTGGACTTGCTGGGTGCCAGACACCCCTGGAGCGGAAGAAGGGGTGGGGGCAGGTGTCCCTGCTGGGAGGTGCGGACACGGCCTGAGAGCCCCCGATGTGGTTTAACCTGCCCCCTCCCCACGGGTCAGAGGCCAAGCTCAGGAAGGCTCCATTGGGAGTCTTTTGTTCAGTGCTCCCGGGAGCTGAAATCACGGGCGGCGGGACGGCGTTAGTGCCCACTAACAGGTTCCCCCACTAACAGCTGAAAGTAACTGAAAGTCGGGTGGACCCTCAAGAGATCGACCTGCAGGGTCACAGTAGAGAAGCAGGCGGCGAGCGGCTGGCGGGATGGACAGTGGGGCGGCGAGCGGCTGGCGGGATGGACGGTGGGGCGGCGAGCGGCTGGCGGGGTGGACGGTGGGGCGGCGAGGGCCTGGCGGGATGGACGGTGGGGCAGCGAGGGGCTGGCGGGGTGGCCAGTGGGGCGGCGAGCGGCTGGCAGGATGGACGGTGGGGCGGCGAGGGGCTGGCGGGATGGACGGTGGGGCGGCGAGGGCCTGGCGGGATGGACGGTGGGGCGGCGAGCGGCTGGCGGGATGGACGGTGGGGCGGCGAGCGGCTGGCGGGATGGACGGTGGGGCGACGAGGGGCTGGCGGGATGGACGGTGGGGCGGCGAGGGGCTGGCGGGATGGACGGTGGGGCGGCGAGGGGCTGGCGGGATGGACGGTGGGGCGGCGAGCGGCTGGCGGGATGGACGGTGGGGCGACGAGGGGCTGGCGGGATGGACAGTGGGGCGGCGAGGGGATGGCGGGATGGACGGTGGGGCGGCGAGGGCCTGGCGGGATGGACGGTGGGGCGGCGAGGGGATGGCGGGATGGACAGTGGGGCGGTGAGCGGCTGGCGGGATGGACGGTGGGGCGGCGAGGGCCTGGCGGGATGGACGGTGGGGCGACGAGGGGATGGCGGGATGGACGGTGGGGCGGCGAGCGGCTGGCGGGATGGACAGTGGGGCGGCGAGGGGCTGGCGGGGTGGCCAGTGGGGCGGCGAGCGGCTGGCGGGATGGACAGTGGGGCGGCGAGGGGCTGGCGGGGTGGCCAGTGGGGCGGCGAGCAGATGGCAGGATGGACAGTGGGGCGGCGAGCAGCTGGCGGTATGGACAGTGGGGCGGCGAGGGCCTGGCGGGATGGACGGTGGGGCGGCGAGGGCCTGGCGGGATGGACGGTGGGGCGGCGAGGGGCTGGCGGGATGGACGGTGGGGCGGCGAGGGCCTGGAGGGATGAACAGTGGGGCGGCGAGGGCCTGGAGGGATGAACAGTGGGGCGGCGAGGGGCTGGCGGGGTGGCCAGTGGGGCGGCGAGGGGCTGGCGGGGTGGCCAGTGGGGCGGCGAGGGGCTGGCGGGATGGACAGTGGGGCGGCGAGGGGCTGGCGGGATGGACGGTGGGGCGGTGAGGGGCTGGCGGGATGGACGGTGGGGCGGCGAGGGGCTGGCGGGATGGACGGTGGGGCGGCGAGCGGCTGGCGGGATGGACGGTGGGGCGGCGAGGGGCTGGCGGGATGGACAGTGGGGCGGCGAGGGGATGGCGGGATGGACGGTGGGGCGGCGAGGGCCTGGCGGGATGGACGGTGGGGCGGCGAGGGGATGGCGGGATGGACAGTGGGGCGGTGAGCGGCTGGCGGGATGGACGGTGGGGCGGCGAGGGCCTGGCGGGATGGACGGTGGGGCGACGAGGGGATGGCGGGATGGACGGTGGGGCGGCGAGCGGCTGGCGGGATGGACAGTGGGGCGGCGAGGGGCTGGCGGGGTGGCCAGTGGGGCGGCGAGCGGCTGGCGGGATGGACAGTGGGGCGGCGAGGGGCTGGCGGGGTGGCCAGTGGGGCGGCGAGCAGCTGGCAGGATGGACAGTGGGGCGGCGAGCAGCTGGCGGTATGGACAGTGGGGCGGCGAGGGCCTGGCGGGATGGACGGTGGGGCGGCGAGGGCCTGGCGGGATGGACGGTGGGGCGGCGAGGGGCTGGCGGGATGGACGGTGGGGCGGCGAGGGCCTGGAGGGATGAACAGTGGGGCGGCGAGGGCCTGGAGGGATGAACAGTGGGGCGGCGAGGGGCTGGCGGGGTGGCCAGTGGGGCGGCGAGGGGCTGGCGGGGTGGCCAGTGGGGCGGCGAGGGGCTGGCGGGATGGACAGTGGGGCGGCGAGGGGCTGGCGGGATGGACGGTGGGGCGGTGAGGGGCTGGCGGGATGGACGGTGGGGCGGCGAGCGGCTGGCGGGATGGACGGTGGGGCGGCGAGGGCCTGGAGGGATGAACAGTGGGGCGGCGAGGGGCTGGCGGGGTGGCCAGTGGGGCGGCGAGGGCCTGGCGGGATGGACAGTGGGGCGGCGAGGGGCTGGCGGGATGGACAGTGGGATGAGCAAGGTGCCGTCTCTCCCCGCCCCAGCCTCGTGGGAGGGGAACGTGCCCCGACGCCCCCCTGGACTTCGGGGCCTCGCTGGCTGTGTGTGGGGTGCGGCGGAGGGAGGAGAGCGGGGCGCGGGAAAGGAGCTTTGGGCTGAGCTTGAGGCGAAGACGCTGCCCCACACACGCTGCGGTGGGGTTTGGAGCGACCCAAGGGGGGGCCGGGCGACTTCTCTGCTTTCCCTCAAAGTTTCTTTCCTCCTTTCCCAAGCTCCTGCGCTCGGGCTCTGAGAGAGGAAGAGGGGAAGCGGCTGGCAGAGCGGGCGACCCCGCACGGACCCCCGCACATATCCCGCCCGCAGGGAAGGAGCTCGCTCTTTCTGAACCTCTGAGGGCAGAGCCGGGACCTCACCCAGGCCCCTCCCGGAGGCCCCGAAGTCATCGAGACTCCCTGGTTTCTGTCGCCCGCCCGGGGCAGGGGAGGAGAAAAGGGCTTGAAGACCCCTGGAGCGATTCTGGGGTGAGAGCGGCCAGGACGGAGCCTGGAAGAGCAACTGCGCTTCACATTGGTACCTGGCCTCAATCCAGATTAGGTGTCAGGTGTAGCCAAGTGCTAATACAATCCAGGAGTCCTGGCTCCCGGCCCCCTACCCCCCCTGCTCTAATCCACCAGACCCCACTCCCCTTCCAGAGCCAGAATAGAACCCAGGAGTCCTGGCTCCCGGCTCCCTACCCCCCCTGCTCTAACCCACCAGACCCCACTCCCCTTCCAGAGCCAGAATAGAACCCAGGAGTCCTGGCTCCCGGCCCCCTACGCCCCCCTGCTCTAACCCACCAGACCCCACTCCCCTTCCAGAGCCAGAATAGAACCCAGGAGTCCTGGCTCCCGGCCCCCTACGCCCCCCTGCTCTAACCCACCAGACCCCACTCCCCTTCCAGAGCCAGAATAGAACCCAGGAGTCCTGGCTCCCGGCCCCCTACGCCCCCCTGCTCTAACCCACCAGACCCCACTCCCCTTCCAGAGCCAGAATAGAACCCAGGAGTCCTGGCTCCCGGCCCCCTACGCCCCCCTGCTCTAACCCACCAGACCCCACTCCCCTTCCAGAGCCAGAATAGAACCCAGGAGTCCTGGCTCCCGGCCCCCTACGCCCCCCTGCTCTAACCCACCAGACCCCACTCCCCTTCCAGAGCCAGAATAGAACCCAGGAGTCCTGGCTCCCGGCTCCCTACCCCCCCTGCTCTAACCCACCAGACCCCACTCCCCTTCCAGAGCCAGAATAGAACCCAGGAGTCCTGGCTCCCGGTCCTCTACCCGCCCTGCTCTAACCCACCAGACCCCACTACCCTTCCAAAGCTGGGTTAGAATTTAGGCCTCCTAGGGATGGAGATCGGGACCATATTCGGATCTCAGTGACTCTGGTGTAAATCCAGAAGCCGGTGGAATTGCTCCAGTGTAACTCCGGGAGAAATCAGGCCCAGCGTTTCATTTTCCCACCGGCTCCATCCCCGCAGCGAGGCGGAGTCCTGCCCACACTCATCTCCCCTGTGCCTCAAAGGGAGATCTCAGAGCCCCTGACCGGTTTCCGCTCCCCCTTTCAGAGCCAGTGAGTTTGTCACCGTGTCTCCATCCAGCCCCGGCCCCCCTCGGCACCTGGGAGCAGCCCGAGGGACCGACGACGGATTCCCGGGCCTTGATTTCCACCCGCCCGGAGGTGCCGAGTGGGGAGAACGTCGCCAAGGGACGGGAGCGGGTGGCGGCCCTGGGTGGCCTTTTTCGCCCCGTGGAGGAGGGCCTGGACCCCGCGCTGCTGGCGTTCAGGCGGGAGGCTGGCTGCCTGCGGGAGAACGCCCGGCTGGCGATCCGCGGCGAGGGGCAGCAACTGACGTTCCTCTCGGGCCAGGGTGGGAGCACCCTCCAGGTCCCCTACGTCCGGGGGGCGCCCTGCTATTGAGCGCGGCTTCCCCCGCAGAGGGGCCGCTCAGCAGGATGTTGGCGCTGAGCCTGGCGAACCTGGACAAAGTGATGGCTTCGGGCCCTGGCCGCGGGACTTCGGGCTCTGGTCCTGGGTCCCGTCTCCTGGCCGCGGGGCTTCGGGCTCCAGCTCCCTGCTGCCTCTCCCGACTCCCCCACCCCATCACCCCTGGCCCCAACTGCCTCCCGCAGACCTCCATCCACCCCCCTGTCGCCCCAACCCCGCTGCCTCCCCGCCCACCTCCCCATCCAGGGTTTAATTTGTCCCACGGACTTGCTGGGGCTGAACTGTGAGAAGTGATCTTTGTATGTTTGTTAATGTCACTTTTCACAGCAGGGGACTAACTAGCTGGCAATAAATAAATGACAATGATTTGGCCGTGCGTAGGGACACATTTCTTTCTTTGCCCTAAAGCTAATTAAGTATTTTAGGATAAATTGTCCTACTGGCCACCAGCCAGAGTTGGTGGCCGCACTCGGAGGCCACCAAAAAATGTGTCGTGAGAAGCCCTGCTCTGGAGTTACAGCAAGATCACAGAGAGCAGAGTTCATCCCTGACCCCAGGGACATTTCAGGAACTGGCTTTTCTTCTCCTCTCTCCTCTCAGTAAAACCTCAAGATAGAAAATCGTATTTTGTAAGCTGTTTACAAATGTCTGCATCGTTCGGAAACTAAAAGGGCACGTCGTGTGTTTTGGGTGCAGCTGAATCTTTTCCGCCGTCTGTGTGTGCCGAGAAGAGGGGGAAAGCACAGAGCGTGTCTCATCTCTTCGGATCCTCCCCGGCTGGGTGAGTAGGCGAGTTTTCTTGCTTTCTCGGTCTTCCTCTTTCCTTCTCGATTCTGCTTCCAACTGACAGGAAGTGCATTTCCCGGTGGAAGAGGCATATACATCTTGCAAAAATTAGGGTAATTGATGATTCCCTCCTTCAAATGTCAGTGGAATAAGGCTCAAATCAAAGGGCCAAATCCTCAGAGATACCAACTGCTGTCTTGGTCGATGTCAGGGATCCAATCGGTAACCCCCAGAGTGAGGCGGGTGTACCCCGAGAGCTTGAAGGACAGAACCATCTTCTACAGCAGGGAGCTGAAGTTAACTCGTGTTCTCTTGAAAGAGACAAGGTAGGTAAGAGAATATCTTTTATTGGACCCACCGCTGTGTGGGAGAGAGACGAGCACTTTCGAGCCACACAGAGCTCTTCTCCGGGTCTGGAGACGGTAACCAGAGCGTCTGGACTTATTACAAAGCTGGTTAAGCTCCCCTGTTGTTGCCTTTGATCACGGGCGGTGGGTATCACAGGCCAGGGCAGGCGTAAGCCTCCCCTAACCCAGGCCGTCGCCCCACCCACACTCCCCATCTCCCTCGAAGCCTGCGGGGGCTCAGCTTGGGCCAGCAGCCTAGAGCTTGGGGCTCAGATGGTCAGCGACTTAGGCTGGCCAGTGGCCCAGGGTGGCCCCAGGGTCGGGCTGGTGCTTGGGGCCATCCAGTGGCCCCAGGGGTCGGGGCGGTTTGTCCAGGGCTCCTCCGGCCATGAGGGTGGGGCCTTCGGGCTCTGGCAGGTGAGAGGTGGCAGGGGCGGGGGGCGGTGTTACACAGAGATGGATGCCCTTGTACCTGGAGAGCAGACGGGGCGTGAGCCGATTTTCCACACGTAGTTGGCATGCGTGTGACTCTCCTGACCGCCACGAATTCTGTTTTCCCCAGTGGTCTCTTTGGCCTGAAATAAATGTGCGTTGCACTCCAGCGCTTGCGAAAGACCCAGCACCCAACGGCCTCGCTGCTGGGTTCACATCCCCTTCCCTCGGTTGCTGAAGAAGCAAAGAGCACGTCCGCACTGAGCTGGTGTGACGAAGTGGGAATGTTCTTAATGGTTTCTCTGAATGCTGTGTGGGTGCCTCAGTTTCCCCTAGGCATTTCTTAAGCATCTAGGTGCGGAGATCAGGGGATGTGATTGTGCAGAGCCTTAAAGAGGGCCAGTCAATGCTGTCACTCAGAGACTCGCCTACGCCCTGTCTCCTACCAACTGATGGCCTGGGCCCTTTCCCTGCAAAGATGCCAGCTGAAGGGGTTGGAGAACAAAGAGATCAGGTGGCCTCCTGGCCCGGGAAAGAGACAAAGGCCAGAGGAGGAACCTGGAGAGTCAGTTTGGAGCTGGCTGGGGACGTGGGGGGAGGCGCAGATATAGTCTGGCCTCCCTGCCCCCCGTTTGGAGCTGGTTGGGGACGTGGGGCGGGGGGCCACAGACATAGTCTGGCCTCCCTGCCCCCTGTTTGGAGCTGGCTGGGGATATGGAGGGAGGCCTAGGCCCAGGTGGGGTGCTGGGCTCCCTGCCCCCCAAGTTCGACCTGACTGAGGGGTCCTGTTTCCTGTACCTACAAGCTTGGTTTTCGACCATGTTCCTGTCGTCTAATAAACCTGTTTTACTGGCTGGCTGAGAGTCACGGTGAATCGCAGGACGTGGGGGTGCCGGACTCCGTGACAGCTTGCAATCCCCGAACAACCCCCGCTCAGCTCAACTGGTGGGTTCTCGTGTCATGTAAGCGGCCATGGGATACGCGGGAAGGTCCTCTCCTGGGTCAGTGACTGGTTCAAAGACAAGAATCAAAGGATAGGAATGAATGGTCAGTTCTCAGGATGGAGAGAGATAGACCATATATTCCCGCAGGGCATTCGTAATGATCGTGCTTTACTTGCCCCAGCTGGTGTCCCCCAATTTTGGGTACTTTGTTTCCTACCGCCTTGTGTTCGTGACACTCGCACAAAGCCTGTGCAAATTAGGTATCAGCTCTCAGGAGCAGGTGGAGGATCCTGATCTGGTGAGAACTCATATTTACCCCTGAATAACGATGATGTAAGATGTGAGGCAAGGGGAGACTCAGCCTCCTTAAGGACAAGAGAAATATCATTTCTATTCTTTTTAGTTAAGTTGCAATTACGTATGGTTAAAGATCTTGGTCTGTATCCCCCCTGCGCTATTTGAATCCTCGACTTCCACCCCATAGCGCTGCTGGGGCCCCTCAATCCTGAACTGCAGCCCTCCTGCTATCCCAGCTCTGGGCTCCCCTCCCAGTTCTGCCAGGGCCAACTCCGTTCTTATTAACACCCTCACCCTCTGGCTGCATTTCTGAGCTGTCGTGAGCAGAGACGATTTACCCACCCCCAGAGCACATAATCTAAGTCTGTCTCCTGCAACGCTGGGTTCTTCAGTAAACTCTGAAGTGGCAGGAATTCAAATTCAACCCGTTCTCTTAGAAGTCGCTTTGCAAGTCCTGCAACGTCGCTCGGCTGTAATTAAATTGTTCCATGACGGGTTGATTTTGTTTTTGTTTCCAGGCCCAGCTGCAGCAAGGCGGGATCCCCTCGTTTAGCTAGCCAGAGTCTGAGTCAATTAAGACGGGGCCAACATGGGTTCTCAGTTGGGCAAGACCCATCAGCTGAGCGCCGGTAGCCTGCGGGAGGCGAAAAGGGATATGGAGTCCAGCGGCATATGAACGAATCGCTGAATGAGATCTTCCAGTGCACGGAGGAGCATTTCGCCAAGGAGCCCGATTGCGTGAAGAACAACGCCAAGATGACGCTCCACTGGAACGGGAAATCGCGGGTGTTCGTGTCCGGCGGAGGGGGTCTGTGAAATTAACGTCTCGTATAAACAGGGCTCTGGGAAACCCAGCTATAGTGTCAGCTCGCATAGCTTGAATATCTTTCTAGGGAGGATATCAGCTGGCCTGAGGGTCCTGAGCCTCGCAAACCTGGAAGGAGCCCGGAGGAGCCTGGACTCCTGGGAGGAGACACCCAAGAGCCTGAAAACCTGTTTTGACTGCACCATCCAGGGCTTCCAGAAGGAGCCCACGTGCGTGCAGGAGAACGCGAAGCTGGTGATCCGGACCAACAGGAGAAATCTGCCATTCGTCTCCGGGAAGGGCGAATGTGAGATCAACATCTCCTACAGCGACGGGAAACCGGTCTACACCGTCAACGAGCCCACAGGGGAGGTTTATTTGGCGCGGCTCGGCACCCGCCCCGTGCCTCTGAGCGTACCCAGCGTAGTGAGGGCTCGGAATAAGTTGGAGTCCTTTGGGGTGATGATGCAGGAGCTGAGGGGCTGCTTTCAATATGCTCTGGAAGCGTTGGAGTAGACACCTAAGTGTGTTCAGGAGAATGCGCTGATGTTGCTCGACACCACTGGAGGCAGGCTGAAGTTCAAGTCTGGGAAAGGGGAGATTACAATCACCGTCTTCTCCATGGACGGGGAATTCACGCATGACGTCAAAATGCCCAAAACCAACCGCCCGCCAAGAAAGTGAGGAAGAAAAGAAAACAAAATCGGAACTTGCCAAGAGGCTTCGACCTTCAGAATGAGATTCAACTTGAGAGCATCTTAACTGGATCCCAGTGTCACCAACTTTCTCCATTCCATCGCCATATTTAATGTTATGCTCAAAGCCTCCAGCTTCCGAAGTTAAGTGATTTCCTGAGAATCTCAGCTTTCATTTTTTTAAAAACGGGGGTTGTGTGGAAAAGCCAGAAAAGTGACACCTAACATTGCAAAACCAGGGCAGTAAGTGAACAGGATGAAACGTGTTATTGTTGTTTAAAATCTCACCATTTTTAAGCCAATCTCATGCTTTCGGGGTCCTCATTCATGATTTTTGATCACTTGGGCTTGGCAAGACTGGGACTAAAGGAGAAATCCACACTTTTCCAAGGATTTCTTCACATCCTCCAACTCTATGTGTAGAGATGGTTGAAATTTTTTTAAAGAGAAACTCTTTTTTTTTGACAAAAAATAGCCTATTTCTGCCCTCCAAAAAATATTTTTTTCACAGACTCCAAAAGATTTTTTCCCAAACTTTTAATTTTTTCAGAAATTTTCAAGAAATTAATTGTACATTAATTTAAACACACACACACACACACTCTTTCAGTTTTCATTTTCCATTTGTTTTTGGTCACCAGAGTGTGATGCAGTGCAGAACGAAAGTATGATCTCTACATCTAAAATAGGACAGGTCTCAAATTAGATCCATTATTCGGGTTGGGCTAAAATTTTCATTGAAACCTTTTCCCTATAGGAAATTGGATTTTTGTCAAAAAGAAAATTTTGAAAAACATCCACTTTGCTCGAACATTTTCGATTTTTTTCAGAAAACTGAAAGTTTGTGTCGTTTTGGATCACACATTTTTGGCACTTTTTGGCTGGACATTTTTGGCCATTTTCAGTTCAAAAATTTTCAACTGTTTTAAGCAAAATAAACCCCAAACAACCCTCCTCTTCCCCCGCCCCGCCGCCTTCCAAATAATAAAGAACCCAGCTCAGCTAGTAAAGGAGCTTTACGTGGTCTAACCACTAGGGGAGGACAGAGAGCCACACTCGAAATGTGTGCTAAAACCGTCTCCTTTTTTGTGTTCAATCCTCTTTGTTTTCAGTTGTCAAACTGAGGTGGGGGGAGCGAGGCAGGAGGTTTGGTTTTGTTTTTTGATCACCTCTGTCTGAAAACCAAAAATGAATTTTGAGACTGACACATTTTCAGTTGTGATCGTGAGCTAAACATTTTTCAGCTAGGAAAGAGAGGCGTGTTATTCACATATGTCAAACTAACCCAAGTTAATTAACCCATGTTACGAGCCTTCACTATGGAGAAGGGTGTTTTTACACCCGGGTAGCAATCTCGTTGTAAAATCCTAGTGAAGTCGAAGGACGATAGCTTTTACCTCGCTGTAACGAGTTTGGGTCAACCAAACCTCCCCACCTCGTGGATGGAGTTAGTGATGCATAGAAGGGTGGAGCTGGTTGGACAGACGGACAGCGCTGCGACTGGATGTTTTACTAATTGATTACTGAGCATATTCTTCAAGAGCTGCGTTAAGATTATTTTAACATCCCACATTAATTAGTCAAAGACAGCTTTTAGGGTGCTTATTAATGACTCATGTTAAGAAAACACAATTAAGCCATGATAAAATCTTAGAGATAATTGCTTGCAACTAATGGCACGATTACGTCTATTTACACCGATTGAGCTTTGAAATGGATTAGCTGCTGACTAGCGTAAAGCCGTGCTTGGTGTTCGCAGAGGGCTGAGAGGAAATGAAAAATATGTGGTTGATTTTGAAAACATGATCTTATCTAGGTGCCTATGCAACCTCACCACTGTTTATCTGGCTTTGAAACAGTAACTGATGGTGGCAGAATTTTCACAATGAAGGTGTCCTACGAATACGATACCGACCTTTTTTCCCATCAGATTGTTACTTTTAAAACTATTCTGCACTTATAACAACTTGCTTAATAAAAACGGCTATAATTCTCTACAGATCAGAGCTTTCGTGACTTTCACTTCTTAAGCGCGTGGGTAGGGAGTGGGTTGCCCTCCTGGTATCCCAGATTTTGAAGATTCATGATTAAAATTTGGCAATCAAAGAAAGAAAATAAATCAGGGGCAAGCCCTTTCTTGCTTTTTGTTAATGGCAAAAAAATGCAAGGGCTTTGTGACGAGGTGTATTAGGCTCAGAGGTCCTACCGCACCCCATGCCAGGAAAAGAGCAGGAGAATTGAGTCCTCCAGGCCGCCTAGAGCCGCTGCCAGGAAGCAGCCAATCAGAGAGAGGCTGCAGGGAGCAGCCAATCAGAATCCAGCAGGCTTACATAAAAGGAGCTGCTGGCGAGGGCAGTTTCAGTTGCTGGCCGGAGCCAGAGGAGCAAGGAGGGTGCCCCTGGCTGGCTGCAGGACTTCAGCCCCGAGCTAAGGGTGAAGGTGCTGGGGCCACAGGGAAGTGGCCCAGGGAACAGGAGCAGCAGCAGCAAGAGTTAAAAGGGACCCAGCGGGTGGTGGCGGTTTGTAGGGTCCCAAAGTTGGGACCTGGGTCACCCCTGTACCAGCCGCTGGATGAGAAGGGGAGTTTAAATGAGCCCGGAGAGGGAGCCGAAGACCCGGAAGAGGATCAGCTTAGGTTGGACATGGGCACCCCAAAATAGGGCCGAACTGAAGCAGTGGCTCGGTGGGAGAGCTGGGGTCAGCCGAGGTTTGCCAGGGAGGAAGCCCCGGGGGGGCGCTGATCCACCCCAGAGCAGGGATCCTTCAGGAGCCAGCCCCGCCGGGGGCTGAGGACAAAGCTCAGAGGCCGGGCTAGAGATGCTGATGGAGGTTACGGTGGTAGGAGGCGCTCACAAGAAGCGAGTGGCTCCCACCGCGGGCTTCCTGTCTCCTTCCTCTGTTCCGCTCCCTTTTTAATGGGTCCCTGTCCAAGGTCCCCTCAGCTTCTGAGAGGGGATGTGCACGGGCAGGTGTGTGCATGTGTGTGTGTTAAACACCCCAGTTATCAACTGATCACGGCGCCACGGCGACCGGGCCTCTGAGCGACCCGTCTCCACGGCGACCGGGCCTCTGAGCGACACGGCGACCGGGCCTCTGAGCGACACGGCGACCGGGCCTCTGAGCGACCCAGCGCCACGGTGACCGGGCCTCTGAGCGACACGGCGACCGGGCCTCTGAGCGACCCGGCGCCACGGCAACCTGGCCAAGGAGGAACCGGGTCTGCGAGACCCTAGGGAAGCGAGGGGCAGGGCCGAGCAGCTCGTTATCATTATTGTTTTACAGAAAACGAGGAGCTGAAAATTCTCACCCGGGCCCAGATGGAGACAGCACGAATCTCTCCTATTTGGGGCCTTATTCGGGTCTGGCTGGAAGCTTGGCCAACGTGGGGGGCAGAGGAGCCTGGTTGGGGTGGGGAGAGAAGTTTGGCTGGAGTGGGGGTGGGGTAAGGGGTCTGGCTGGGTGGGGGGGCATTGGCCAGAATTGGGGGGAGGGTCTGGGCTGGGGGGGGGGCGGCTGCAGTGGGGGGATGGGAGCTTGTCAGCAGTGGGGGGGGCAAGGGACCCGGATTGTGCGGGGGTTGCCCAGAGTGGGAAAGACCAGGTGACCAGCTTGGGGGAGCTTGGCTGGAGGTGGGTACCTAAGAGGGCGAGATCTGTGGGGCGGGGAGTGGGGGAAGTTATGTCGGGGTCACTGTTGCAAGGCAGATTCACAATTAGCCCCTCCACACCCAGACGTGGCTGGAAGCGGGGGCGGTCATTTGGGGTCCTTGTAGCCAGAGTCAGAGTCCACTGAGGGCGAGTCGTCAGGGCGGCTGCTTTGCAAAAGGCCACGTGCCCTGGGCTGGGTCGGGAGAAACCGAGTCACGGGAGCAGAAAGCAGGCAGGGTTTCCCCCAGGCTCTGTAGCATTTTGACAGCAGGTTAGTCTGAGCGTTAGCCCTCTGCCAGGAAATCCCCGGCGGTGTTCGTTACAGAAGGGAGAAATTGGGAGGGAAAATTCATTTCTCTTATTTTCATTTTATGCTTTGAATGTTGTGCGATAGCAAACTGTGTTAGTGAAATCGTCTGAACTGGTTTGAGCCACCAACTCGTCCCTTCGTTCGGGGCGATGATGGGGAAAGAGTCGTCAAGGTTTCGCTGGTCTCCGGTTTGTAGTTTTCTCGAAACAAGGCCTTCTGAATCTATCTACTTAAACTGCGCCATGGGTTAATTAATTGGCTGACCAGAGAACTGATTTCAGCAGAGGGTGCGGAAGCATCTGTCTGGATTCCAGGTGGAAATTTCTACAAGCAAGAGGAGGGAAGATCTTGTTTCCTTGCTTTGGACGCAGCCGAGTGTATAGAGTGTAGAGATTCAGGTAAACTCCACCGAAGATTCTGGGAACTCTTGAGTTTCTTCTCGCTGTGTTTCTGTGGGGACTGACCTGTCTAGATTCAATTTGTTTTCTTTATTTATGTTCCTGTCGGACGGTGAAGATAATGTAGATGGCTTATACAGTGTCCATGTTATGTTGTGGAAATGAAGTTATTATGATGTTTCTTCATCATTACGAGACTTTATAAAGTGGGTACTTAAAAGTAAAAAGTTTGATTCCTTCCTTTCTTTCTTTGTCTGGATTTGTGCGATCCTTGCTGAAAACCCTCAGTGACTGAATTCTGGGTTTCCACAGGGGTCTGCACTTCCATTTGGAATTTTTTAGGGGTCTGCAAATGAAAAAAAGCTTGAAACCCCACCGATCTAGCCCACCCAAAGGTCACAAAATCTAGTGAGCGATTTGTGCTGACAGCAGCAGAGGGCGCCAGAGACCTTCCTCCTCCGGCACCACCAGGGGGGCGCGCCGTGGGCCTTGTTTTAGTGGAAATCCAGGCTTTTCCGGTTCTCCGATTTCCACCAGAATCAACAGGGTCCTGCTCCTCCAGGCCCAGAACGTTCCCTGGGATTTGGGAACGGATCGGAGGCGGTTTTCCAAAGTTATCATGTTGCAGACAGAGAGAGAAAGGCCATCCGGTTGGTCAGGGCTTCCCTTGGCCAGCTGCCCTGTGATAACCACTAGACCCCTCTCCCCTCCCAGAGCTGGGGATAGAACCCAGGAGTCCGGGCTCCCAGCGCCCTGAGATAACAGGGAAGGCTGCCCCATTAAGGCCAGCCAGCCCCGTTCACTAACCAGACACAGCTGAGAAGGGGACAGGCGCTCCCCGTAAAATACCGCCAGAAAGCGGGGGTCTCATTGTTACAGCCGGCTGGTTTCTCTCAGGCTGTGGGGCGGGAGTTTGACTGGGCCCAGAGACATTACTGGTGGGCGGTACCCCTAGCCTAGGGATGTTATTGATCCAACTGCTTCTTCTCTGAGCCCTCATTGAAAGCGTCACGCTTATTCCATTAATTGGGGGAGCGGGGTTGGTTCCTTCCTCGCTTGGATTGACAGCTCCTACCAAACTGGGATTCCCAAACCCCACCAGCACTTAGCGAGAACTCGCTGGCTCTGCGTCAGAGACCAGCAACATCCCAGCGAATCAACGGCTGCATTTTTAAGCAGTTTGCCGATCTCCTTTGGCCTCTGCAAACAGTGGAGAAGCGGGATGAATTGCCGAAGAACGTAAGACGGCTCGTGACTCAGTATTCAGGCTATTGGGATCAGTAGGCAAGATTATGTCTTTCGATTCATTAACCCTTTCCCTTTGTAAAGCCTATAATCTCCTCGTTAGTACAATCAGCAATTCATCAGAAGACGAGTAGCAAAAAAATCCACCCCACTTTCCGTTATTGGAGCAGTAGGCATTGTCCTGTCTTTGTCTAAGTTTGTTAACGCTTTATAGAAATCTCTCCATCTCCATGCATGCCTGCCTATCTATCCATCCGCTCCCATCTATACCCATCTATCCATCCCCAAACCTTCGCATCCAATTTGTCTATTCTGGAATCACTTAGAAGGGGGATGCTTTCTGGAATAAGAGTGCCCTGGTCCAGTTTGAAAACTGGAAAAGCTAAACAGAAACAAGACTTATTTCAGAATAAATATCCGCCCTTACAGTGTTATTCTGGAGTAGTCATTCCACTTTAAATTTACACGCTATGTTGGTCTGGAATAATTTTCATGGCGGAAAGAGACAGCCTCAGCTAGTCTCTTGTATCCAGCTATTCCCACGTTCTTCCATTTCTAGGGACCAGAACCCACTTCTACACAGTTTGAGGGAGGTTGATAGTCCCACACTACCACCAGGAGCCCATATGATGGCACAGCTAGGGAGTGATAAGAGTAGGCCCTGCAGGAAGTACCGCCCACAAGGCCCAGAGTGACAGCATCCTGTAGCCCTCTGATTGGCCAAGGGCCCCTACTTAACCGCAGGGGTTAGCCCAGGAAGTTGTTTGAGCAACCACATGGCTCATGGCCTGCTGGACTTTGCCTCATCTCCCAATTTTTGGTCTCTAACTCTAGTCTGACTTGACCCTAATTCTTCCCCCTGGATTCTAACCTGGTAGCCGGCCTCACCCTGACTCTTGTTTCTGGGACCTGGCCTTGCAATTCTTCCAGCTCTGCCCTGGTGACTCCCGTCCCTGGTGGGGAGACTCAGCCCAGCTGTGACCACTAGGCCAGACCGCCTACGCCCTGGTCACTTACACCATCCTTATATGTTCTCATGTTTCTATGCTCAGCTCTGTCTGTCACTCTCTCTTTGTGTCTTTATATATCTAACTTTCTGTATCTCTTAATTTATCCCTCTCTCCGTATGTATCTAATCTTTCACTCTCTTTTCATATCTGTCTATCACAGTGTCTCCACACCAATCTTTCTGATCACTGTTGTTCTCTTCCTGTCTGTCTATATCAGGCTTTTGTTATCTCTCATTTATTGCACCCTCTATATTATTCATTTATGCTTCTTCGTGTCTTCATACCTACATGTCACATTCTCTTCATATCGATCTATATTCTCATCTCTGTAGCGTCAGTCTGTCCTTTTCACTTACTCTCTTTCGGGTTTCGCTATTCTGCCCAGTATAGGTTTGTTTTGTTTCTTTTAAGTGAAGTTTTTTTTTCTTTTAATTGTACCTGCAAAGTAGCTGGAACAGCACGAAAAAGCAAATGGAACATGCGTGCGGAGCCGTGGATTGCCCGGAAACGAGGTATGGACCAAAATCACCATATGTCGCTTGGTCAGTACATAGTTACCATGCTCAGAATGGAGGAGTGTGTGTTGGATTTTGATGTACGACTGGCCATTGCTTCTATGGCAATGAATTTTGTCGTGTACCAGCATCAAATGACTAGCTCTTGGGAATAATGTGTATATGGTTTTGTGATATGCATTTGGAGCCTGTTGGAACGCTTCCTGAAATCAAGAGACATCTTGGCATTTGCTTCACTAGGTCAGGTTTTCCAAACCTTCTATCACTTTTATTGCTCTCCTCTGGACTCTGTCCAATTTATCCACACCTTTCTTAAAGTGCGGCGCCCAGACCTGGACACGGGACTCCAGGTGAGACCTCATCAGTGCCAAGCAGGGCAGTTACCTCCCATGTCTTACATTGGACACTCCTGCTAAGACACCCCAAAATATTAGCCTTGTCTTGCACCTACATCACATTATTGGTTCGTATTCAATGTGTGAGCCACTATAACCCCCTTTTCCGAAATACTTTCCCACTAGCCAGTTATTCCCTGTTTTCTGTTTGTGCTGGATTCTGTTCATTCCATTTCTAAGGATTGAGCCGCTAGTGGTCTCGTTCCCATGGCTCTCTCAGCTACTGTAAGAGCTAGAAGCTTACTTTGTACTTTGAAGGGAAGCTGAAATTCTCAGGTAGACAATGAATGGCAGGCGGCCTTAAGGAAAGGTACATACATTGTGAGAGATGCAATTAAATGACAAGAGTTGGCAATAATGAATAGAGGACCCTGTGTTTGTCAGGAGTTTTCTAAAGTTAAGTGGTTTTTAACGACGTTGCCTAGTCTTCTGATAGATTGTCATTGGGCAAATGAAGACCGGGATTGTAATGAGAGCTATGGTAACCATATTCCTGGCTACCCAGGCCCACCATCCCGGCACTTTGACCACGTACTGAATGAGCCCCGTGTTGTCGGGATACACATTGATTTCATTCTCCCCGTTTCCAGAGAGAAAGACCGTCCTCTTTCCCACGGTGCTGATCACCAGCCGGGCATTGTTCTGCAGGTACACTGGCTCCTTGGGGAATTTCTCCAAGGCGAGTTCAAAGCATCGTCTCAGCACCTCAGTCATCTTCCCTCCGGCCTCCAGCCGATTCTGCACCTTTAGCAGGTTCTCAACGCTCAGCCGTTCCGGGTGGGAGCGCAGCCGGGATAGATACACCTCCATGGTTGGCTCTTTCATGTCATACCGGGGCTCCCCATTGCGGTAATACACGTAGATCTCATGTTTCCCGTCTCCGGATTCAAATTCCAACATTATTCCTCTGCACTGGATCAACATCTTGGCGTTGTCCTGGATGCTTGGGGTTTCCCTCATGAATTCCTGCAGGGCGAGGTCCAGGCAGGCTCTCAGGTCATCAGTCATTTTCCCCCGGGCTTCCAGTCTGCCCTGTACTCTCAGCAGGTCAGCAACACTTAATGGTTCTGGTTCTCCAGCTTCATAATTCACTGTCATGTGGGGAAAGAAAAATACCGCGAGTCCTATCACTACAGGCAGCAGTAACAACACCAGTGTCTGATGTGTTTGGCTCAACAGCAATCTCAAGACCCCCTTGACCACGTCCTTCAAGCCCCTGGTGAAGGACAAGAGTATCGGCCAAATCTGAGTTCGGATGCAGGGCGCCAGGATGCTCCATGTTCCCCACAGGAAGTCAAAGATCAGCCTCACGCAGCTCCTCAGCCCCAAGTTCATTCTGGTTTCCTCTGGTTCCCGGTTCCTGGACCTCGCAGCCAAGCTCATGCTCTGTTGCAATTCCTTAGGTCGGGACCTGAAGACACCGCAAGGGACAATGGTCTCAGTTTGAGGGCCATGAGGTTGGTGAATGTCACGGAAATTGGACCTGGTGAGTTAAGCGTGATTCTTAATCGTGGGTGCTTGCTAGAAGGTGGGGCTCTTCCATATAGGGAATCCCCACAACATATGGGCACAGCTGTGTGTGGGGGGGGAGCCCAGGGCTGGGCGAGCTGGGGGCTGTGGGTCAGGTGTGAGGGACACAGGCACAGCTGTGTGTGGGACTATCCAGGATTCGAGTCCCTGGCTGGCTGGCTAAGCACGGGATGATCCTTCCTCGTTCGTAACCACAGCCTTCCATGCCTCCTCTGCGCTCGACCAAAGTCGCCTCGGTAGCTCATGGCACCCACCAACTTCACCCCAGCGGTTCTCATGGCCACCGCACGTCCCCAGCTGCAGATGTTCCCAGTGCCCAAATCCCCCTCACCTCAGCCCGCCTGAGCCTCCCACCTGTAATTCCAGCTCCTGGAGCCGCCTGCTGGGTGTGCATGAGGGATGGTCTGTCTCCTTGGTCTCAGCTAGACGCAGGGTCCCAGCAAAGGGGCCGTGTCCCTCCATCCCCAGCTGCCCTCCTGTCCTGGGACTGGTGTTTCCAGCTGGATCATAAGGGAAGATGGTTCTGAGAAGGGCCCTGAATTTAGACACCGCCTCCCCGTCCTCCCCAGCTCCCCTGTGCTCTCCCCATCTCATGCCTCCTCTACGGTGACCGACTCGCCACCTAGTCCAAAGTCCTTTGCTTCTCCCACCCCCCCCGAGTTACTCAACAGGCCTCTCACTTGGACTCTGACTCCTGAGGGCCTTCAAAGAGCTATCCCAGGGCCTGCACTCAACGGGAGGCCGCACCGGGCCCGAGGTCCATGGCCAACGTAGGGTTGTCAACCCTCCAGGATTGTCCTGGAGTCTCCAGGAATTAAAAATATATCTTTTATGAAGGATTGTGTCATGTGATGAACCCTCCAGGAACACGTCCAACCAAAACTGGCCACCTAGACCCAACAGGAAGCTGGAATGGGCCCGGGGCCCAAACCCAACGTAGGGTTGCCAGTTTTGGTTGGACGTATTCCTGGAGGTTTCATCACGTGACACAATCTTTCATTAAAGATTAATTTTCAATTCCTAGAGACTCTAGGACAATCTGGAGGGTTGGCAACCCTTCGGGCATCCAGAACGGGCCTGGGGCCCAACAGGCGGCCGGAACAGGCGTGGGGTCTTAATTTAACTCTTCCTATAGCTGGTACAGCCCTTGAACCAGACTGTTACCACCTGCACAACTCCTGAAACTAAGGGTAAGGTTCACGGAGAAGCGAAGACATTCGCCTGCAGCAGGAACTCCCCGCTCCTGGTCCCTCCCTCCCAGCTGAGGCCTGTTCATGTTGACAATGCGGGAAGAGGGGCAGAAACGTGTTAAACTTTCAGAGCTGTCTTGAGAGGCGACGCTGAACGTGGCTCTTCCCCGAGGCCCCCTGAGCGGTGGGACAGGACAGCGAAGGGACTTTGTATTCCCGGCTCCCCCAGGCTCAGAGTGCAAGGGGTAATTCAGGCCACACAACGAGCTAGCCTGTTCCCGAGGGCACCCGAGGGTGAAGGGACATGGGGACCACGGCAGAGCTGAGCTGGGATGGCAGGGACAGACACAATGAGGAAAGGAAGAGGCATGTGACCTACCTGCCAGGTTTGGGGAAGCGTCCGGGGGAGTTGTCCCAGCTTCCGTCCCCTGCCTCTCAACAACCGATGCTTTCACTTTCTTTCCAAATGTCAAGCTCTCAGACCCTTATTTTTAGCTCTGAATAACACAGGCGCTGACTCCGGTTACTGTAATCAGAGCTGGGGGTTCCCCGAGCCAAACAGGCTGGAAGCCCGGCTCAAAGCTACCTGGGGGAGGGAGGTGGGACATGAGAGGGAGCGTGTGTTGGGTCTTTAACACACACACGGACAGCCAAATACTCAAACACCACACAGACCAATTTGCCTGCAGGCAGCAGACAGATCAACACAGGCCGCTCACTCACAAAACCAACACAAATCAACCCCCCCGCCCCATGCAGCCTACACAAAATGTCAACACAGACACAACGAAAACATATAGAAAGTGCACACAGATGACACATCTATACAACAGAGACACAGATCAACACACACACACGGAACAGCTATGCAACATACACCTAACCATCCGCAGATAACAAAATACACACTGCAGAGACACACTCAGAACGCACGTGACTCAACACACACTCCCACAAACCCACCTCTCCGCTTTCATTTAAAACACTTCATCTCTGGCCTTTGTGGTGACAATGAAAACTTCAAACTTGTATCACTGAGGCTGTGACATCTGTCTGAATCTGCAGGCAGCCTTCAGTAACAGCTCTGAAGGCTGTGAGCTACTCCGACTCACTTCAGGAGGTTGCTAACTCTGGAACCTAATGGTGACTATTTATATGGTTTGATGGTTAACTATTTTGCTGTTGGTCCAAGCAGTCAAGAAGAAAAGGGGATTAGCCTATTCTAAAATCCGCGCAATGTTTTGTGAGAGGGTGGAGCTTGGGTGGTGGGCGGAGTTGAAATTGTGGGCGGAGTTCTGTTATCATTGGGGACAATTACAGCGATATCCAGTGGCTGGGTGGCTTTCATGAAGCAAAATACTATTTATTCAGGACAAGAGCATTGCAGAGAAAACTGATCTTAAAACAATGAACAGCTTCTTTGGGTGCCTAACTTACCAGGACATAGAATGATAGTTTAGGATTGTAAGAGACCTCGGGTCCTCCCATAACGCCTAGTTTTGGGAGTCACGGTCTCACACCTGTCAGTTCTCCATCAGCTCTTTCTCTCCCTGTCATTTTTAGATCAGTTTTCACGTCCTCTGTCGTCTTAAACTTTTTAAACCAGGTCACGCCAGCCTGAAATTTTTCCCCCAAAGGGGTGAAACTTCAAAACTCTTGTTCTCTGCGTTGCTTTGGCATTCAGATCCCTCTGCCGAAGCTTGCAGGAAGCCTAGAGCCATGAATACAGCCAGTAACAAACCCAGCAAGATACACCGAACAGTTTATAAAGCTAACACGACAGTCTTTGAATGCTCCCTGATTCCATAGCTTCTGTCACAGCTCCGTAAAATAGCTTCTGAAGATTCAATAGCCCTTCAATGATCCAGCAACTGGAAAACAATTCAACCAGAATTCCTACATTTTACACATTTAATTATCTCTTCATTTATCAGCTCTCCACTTGTGTAGCTGTGTCTTCACACCTGGCTTGGATGTATGCTGACGTCGAACTCCATATGCTTTATGAAAATCTGCTTATGAATATGGATATGACAGAACTGGAATATGCTTTATGTGAAAGGTCTCATGTGAGGTATCATTGGGAAAGTTGTAATCTACTGAATTGTGATTTTCCCATTTGTACGTGTGTATCATTCCTGTATTAGAAGTAAGGAATAGGAAGGATACATCTCAGGGCCATTAATGGTGCTTTAGGAACTTGATGGCTCCCACTGGGCTGCAAATGGTTTTGTTTACTTGCAAGCCTTCCTGCGTACCTGTGGGTCAGCCCATAAATAATGGAGACTGGGGTCTTACAGAGACATGGGACCATGTCACCTGATCCTGGAATCCATCTTGAAGCTGGTATTTTTTCCACAGGGAGGTGGGACATCAAACAAAGGTTTCCTGCCTTAGGGAAATTCTATATAAGGCAGGGGAAGCAAACAAAGAGGGTTTTCAGCTGGCTTAAGAGATGGACTCCCCACCCCAAAGAGATACCTGAAAGCACCTGGAAACAAAAGGATGGTAACTACAGGGGTGGGAGAGGACAGGCTCGAGCCAGGTCAGAAAAAGCAACTGACCTGAGAAAGAGTTTACCTGAAATAACGTCGAGGGTGAGAAGTTATCATTTGTAACCAGTTTCTTCGTGTATTAAACTTAGCCTTGTATGTTTGTTTTATTTTGCTGAGTAACTTACTTTGTTCTGTCTGTTATCTCTTATGACCACTTAAATCCTACCTTTTATACCTAATACAATCACTTTTGCTTATTAATAAACCCAGTGTAAGTAACTGTTACTTGGGGAGCAAACAGTTTGTGCATCTCTCTCTTTCTTTGATAAAGAGGGCGACCAACATGAACTTGTACCATACAAAATTTTATACAGTGTAAGGCCGATTTTTCTGGGGTTTAGACCCCCTTGGGGCTGGGTATCTGAGTGCTGGAGATAGGTAACTTGCTAAGCTGTTTTCAATTAAGGTCTGTAGCTTTGGGGGCATGGCCCGGGCCCTCAGTCTGTGTTGTAGCGGGCTAGCGTGTCTGGCTCAGCAAAACAGGGTACTGGGGGCCTAGACTAGCAGGGAAAACAGGATCAGTGGTAATTTCAGCACATCAGGTGACAGTCCCAAGGGGATCTCTGTGACCAAACCCGTCACAGGTATATATCACATTTTCTGGAAGAGCTAAATTATACTGGAATAATTATGCCAGAGCAGCGATGTTGGTTCGTTTCTCCCATAGAGACAAGCCCTACGTCAAGGGAACGGCGGTTTTGGCTTCTGGGTAGCCAGGAAGGTGTTTGTTTTGTTACTGGCTGGGTGACTCTAATTGTTAGAATAAACCAGTTTGGGGGATCCTCTCCCCATTCTTTGCCATTTGCCCTGCTTGCGCACTCTCGGAGTGGCCCCCCGGGACCCCAGTCACAGGGTCACATTTCCAAGGTAAGGCTCAGAAGCCAGAAAGTGAATTAACAAAACCCAACATAGATTTCACTGGGGGTGAAATGGTGATTTTTAAACTGCTCGTTTGTGTGTCTGACAAGAGACACTCTGTATAACCCCCCTGGCTGGTTGTTTCGAATGGTCTCATTACCTGCATGGCTTTTGTTCTCTTAGGGCAGCGGTCTCCATCCTTTTCGCACCCGTTTCAGCAGCTCGGTCGTCTTTTCCCCGGCCTGCAGTCGGTTCTGTACCCTCAGCAGGTTCTCCACCTGGAGCCGTTCCAGGTGGGAGCGCAGCCGGGCCAGATACACCTCCACGGTTGGCTCTTCCATGTTGTACTGCGGCACCCCGTTGCTGTAATACACGTAGATCTCGTTTCCCCATCTCCAGATTTAAATTCCAACATCGTTCCTTTGCACTGGATCAATATCTGGGCGTTGTCCTGTATGCCCGAGGGCTCTTCCTTGAACCCCTGCAGGGCGAGGTCCACGTATGTTCTCAGCTTGTTGGTCATTTCCCCCAGGCTTGCAGTCTGCCCTGAACTCTCAGGAGGTGGGCGACACTCAACAGGTCAGGGAGGTCTGCTTTGCTTTTCGCTATCCTGTTGGGAAAGAAAACTCACGTCCTGCAAAACCCCGGGCAAGGCCGAGAAGTTCTGTTGAAGCCCAGAGTCCTTTTGGAGGCAGAATGCCCGGGCGTTCCAGATTTCCCGGAGCGGGAGGGCAAGGCTGAGCCCTACAAACGGCCAAAGTTCTTCCAACTTTTCTCAGGAGCCCGGATCCCGGGTCCTAGACCTTGGGGCTTAGCTCAGACTCTCTGGCTGTTTGTGTTTCAGCAGCTGAAGAGGACACGAGGTAAAGTGTTCTTAGTTCGGGGGCGTTAAGGCTGTCGACTATCACGGGTGATATCTGCGTTGATCCTAGATTGGAGGGGAGACAGGGGGAGGAAAGGAAGAAATCTCACCTTCCTACGAGGGGTCACTGAGATCAGAATCCGGCTCGGATCAGATGCCAGACTAAGAATCTGGCCCTGAGCTCGTCATCAAAGATGGATACAAAAATCCCGTCCCACTGATCCTGCTTTGCTCTCCAATGATCAAATAGTGACAGAAAATCTCCTCACGGATCCGCCCCATTTCCCCTCTCACTAGTGTTTGACCTAAGATCCCCTCCATTTCGGAGGGAAGTCGCTGCCCTGAGTCACAGCCCCAGAGGCTGAGGAAGTTAATCTATCCAGTGATCAACTCTCTCTCCTCCTACTCTATGGCTGGGTCATGGTGGGACATAGCCCAGCCCCTTGTGAAGTGACCCAGCCTCAGTTTACCCTGCCCCAGCTGTCAAACATCAGCCCCGCCCAACACCCATGGAAATTTCTGGCTCCACCCTCTACTCCCTTCCCTATTAAAGGGATACTGTCCCAGCCTCCCTGCTGCCCAGGGGAAAGGCAGGCTGGGAGATGGCCATGGGGGTGGGGGGTCATCACTTTCTAGTGCACAGACCACTGGACCGAGCCTCCGGTGACCAGGCTTCCCCTTCCTGCCGCCGCCCTGTGGGGTGAGTCACCTCTCCTGCCTCAGTTTCCCCCCTGTAAACTGGAGATAATGGTCCTGACCCTCCTTTGTGATGTGCTCTGAGATCTACAGATGAAAAGTGCTAGCTAAGATTATTAGTCAGCAGGTCCTCCGCTGTGACAGCTGGAGCCCTTCCCCTCCCTTCCCCCCCGGCCCTGGGGTGGACAATGGGGAGCGAGTGACCACGCCAGGCTGTCCCCTGTTGTGCACCTGGGAGGTAATTTGACTCATAAAGTGGCGGCCTGGCGAACACCCATCCCCCACGTCCTGGGCGAACACACCTATTGCTCCCCTGCCTTCGGGACCGGCCTGATTCTCGATTCTCAGTGAAGACGTTGTGTGACGTCGCAGCCTTCCGGCCCGAGTGTTTTCACTTTTCTCTGGCTTCTTGGCATGTTTGCTGTGAGCCCAACGGAAAGCGAAAGAGGAAATTGTCCCATCCGGGGTGTGTCTGAATCCTTCAGGCCACTGCACGCGGGAGGAGACAGAAGAAGCAGGGGAGTTTCGCTGCCATCTGCCCCCCAGTAAGTAGCACTGATGTTTCTTGCGTTTTTCTCTCTCCTGGCCTTTGCTCTGATTCCCTGCAAAGCCCCAGGGCTGGCGCGGGTGTCAAACCCACAAAGGGCCCTTCCCATGATCTCGTCTGCACAGCTCAGGGCTGGAAACTCTCCCCCCCGTGATCTCTGCCTGCAGCCCGCACGTTAGGATGATCTTTTAGACAGGCTGGAGCTTAGTAAACACACTTGTATGTCTGGGAACAGAGACTGAGCCCGAGCTGGGGCCCGTTTTGCTGCTAGGAGGTGGCAAGTCGCCAAATTTTGCGTCTCAGACGTGGCAACCGCCAGGGTGTGGAGGAAGCAAGCCCTGGCCCTTAAAGACAGGCATGCAACGCTCTGTGTGTGTGTGTAAGTGTAACAGGTCTCGAGTAGCAGCCGTGTTAGTCCGTCTTCGCAACAAGAACAGGAGGACGTGTGGCACCTTAGAGACGAACCAATTTATCTGAGCATCAGCTTTCGTGAGCTGCAGCTCACGTCATGGGATGCAGTCCTGTGAAGTGAGCTGTAGCTCACGAGAGCTGATGCTCAGATAAATTTGTTCGTCTCTAAGCTGCCACAAGTCCTCCTGTTCTTTTTGTAAGTGTAACAGTCACACATCCCCTCTCTAAGCTGTGTCAACCAGCTGTGGCTTCTGTGATTTCCTGGCTGGGGCTCCCCGGCCTGGCCCTCACACACGGCTCTGCGCCGGGCGCTCCGTGCCCTGCCTCCCCCAGCCAAAGCCTTGGGCTTGCACCACCCCCGGCAGCTACATCGCTGAACTTTCCTGGGGTGGACGGGGCAGGGCTGGATTGTTGGTCCCTGGATCCTGCCTCTCCTTCATCCTCTGGGCTGCGAATTGCAACCCCTAATTCCCCCCACAGAGGGTTTGATCGCCCTCTCTCAGGCCCTGATCTGCCCAATGGATCTGTGTCACGTTTGCTGAGTCCGTCGTATTTTCGAGAAGTTTTCTGACCTTTCACAGCTGACATCTATGACTGTCTGCCGGGCAGTCACCGTGCTTTGACGGACGGGGCGTAGCGCAATTTCTGAAATGCCTAGAACAGAGCCCTGAAGAAATGAGAGGGAAAAGCTCCGAGACGGGAAGTGATGCACGACACTGGGCTAGTTCTGAATTATCCAGAGGGGTTTATCTCCCCCGCTTCTCGTGTCCTCTCCAATGCTTCAACAAAAAGAGTGGGAGCCATCACCACCTTCATTTCCCTGGGCACAAGCATTGGATGAGAATACCGCGGGATGTACGTGTTTAAGGACCTAGCCCCCCAGTTCAATTTTATATCTAGGTACCCCCTTCCCTCACCCCCCCCAGGGAAAGGGTTCTGTAGTGGATGATGTCCATACAGATGGACCTTTTCCCATAGTTAATTCATTGCAATCGGTCCTACACAAAGATCTGATGTTACTGGGAGGCCATGTTTGTTCCAATCTTTACTTCAAAGCAGTTTTACAAAGAAACACGAGCTGTAGCTCACGAAAGCTTAGGCTCAAATAAATTGGTTAGTCTCTAAGGTGCCAGAAGTCCTCCTGTTCTTTTTGCTAGTAACGAGGTAGACTTTAACACTTACCGTGCGTTGTGCTAAGTGAATTCTTCACTTCGCAAGGGGGTTTAGCGGAGAATCCCTCCCCGTCGCTGTCTCTAGCAATGGCTTCCCCCCGAAATATCAACTAACAAGCAGAAAGGGGCAAACTCTGCTCTCCTTAGCACTGTTGCAAATCTGGAGTAACTGCCTGGGGTTCGACCATGATTCCGAATTTGGAGCTGTCTAAATGAGAACAGACTGTGGCCCCTCTTGTTTCATTTTTAGTTTTGATCTCCGGGCTCCAAGATTTTCAATAACATATTTGAAATTCTCCTAAATTTGGAACGACCGTCAATCAGGTGTGCACGGGAAATGTAAAAATACAGAAACTTCTGCTCAGTTGCGGGGTCCCAGGAACCAGTCTTTCAGTTAGGGTGTAATGAAACATGGATCGTGTGCATCAGCCAAATTGTTGCCAGACCACAAGATTGGAAGCAGTTCCCTGCAGGGTAGTGGTGGGCTTTTGCTGTTTTTCAGGTCGACTCGTGTCTGTAACCTAGCCCCTGGTATCACAGTGAGAGTTGCCCCCCCACACACACACAAAAACAATGTAAACGGTGCTCACCCTCCTTCCCCCCACCCCCCCACTCCCAGCAGGACTGTGTAAATTGGAGTCAATGGGTCCCAATCCCAGCTGGGGTCACTTGGCGTCGCTCTGACAGCAGAGCGGTGTTGAGTTCCTCCTGCTGGGGATCTGGCTGTATCGATCTGAGTAGCTCGTTGTCCCTTCCTGTCGAGCCCCCGCTGAGATGATCTCGTTCATCTTCCAGGTCGCAGGAGGAGCGGGCGCTGGGCGAAGCAGGAATTTGCCAGGCACGCGGCTCGTGCATTTCCCCATGCCTTAGATCATCACCGGAGAGCCAGCGTTAGGGACATCGGGTGAAGCCCAGCGGGCAGCTCAGCGTCATTGCGGCTGGAGAACCCGAATCCCTCTGGAACGTGTCCCATGAGCTGAGGCAACGCACTGCCAGGACCCGAGGGGTCTGGAAAGGCCGGGTGTGAGATCACAATGGGCTACACCAACGGGAAACCCCACAACCATGTTCAAGAGTTCACTGGGGACATGGATCTGGCCAGGTTATGCTCCCATCCCCAGCCGCTTAGCATGGAGACCCTGCAGAGTGTGCGGGATACTCTGGAGAGTCAGGGAGTGCTGGACGAGGACCTGAGAGCCGGCTTTGAGCGGGCCTGGAAGCAGTTCCCCCGGGAGCCCCCGTGTGTGCAGAACAACGCCCGGATGGTCATCCAGGGCGACGACACTGAGCTGACGTTCCTCTCTGGGAAGGGCAAGTGTAAGATCAGGATCTCTGACTACGGGGCCTGCTATGAGGTGAAAGAGCCAACGGCCCAGGTGTACCTGGCCAGGTTATGCTCCCGTCCACAGAAGCTGAGCACCAAGTCCCTGCAGGATGTGCGGGATGCGCTGGAGAAGTGGGAGTTGCTGGACGAGGACCTGAGAGCCGGCTTTGAGCGGGCCCTGGAGGAGTTCCCCCGGGAGCCCCGGTGTGTGCAGCACAATGCCCGGATGGTCATCCAGAGCGACGAGACTGAGCTGGTGTTTGTGTCGGGCCAGGGGGAATGTGAGATCACTGTGTCCGAAGGCGACAGGGAGCCCTGCTACGAGGTGAAGGAGCCCACAGTGGCGGTGTATCGGGAGAGGTTACGCACTCGCCCGCAAAGGCTGAGTGTGGGGAACCTGGAGAGAATCCGGGGCAGGCTGGAGTCCTGGGAGGTGACGACCAAGGAGCTGAGACGCTGCTTCGATCTGGTGCTGCGGGAATTCCCCAAGGAGCCCGAGTGTGTCCGGGACAACCCCAGGATGTGCGTCGCCTGGGAGGAGACAAAGCTGCGGCTGATCTCCGAAGATGGGGACTGCGAGGTCTCCGTGACCTGCTGTGACGGGAAACCCAGCTACAAGGTGAAGGTGAAGAGCTGGGCGATGTATCGGGAGAGGATGCGTCTCTCTGAACAGCCACACAGCACTGAGAACCTGGAGGGCGTGCGGCGGGAGGTGAGGGGTCTGGCGGGGACTCCCGAGAAGGTCAAGGAGGCCTTGAATGTGGCCGTTCGGGATTTCTCTGCTGAGCCGGGCTGCCTGCAGAAGAACGCCCGGCTCGTCATTGAGTGCGATGGGGGCGAGATGGTCTTTGTCTCTGGGAAAGGGGAGAATAAAGTGAACGTGTGCCTCATCGACGGGAAGGTCAGTTACAGCGTCAGCGCCACCATGTGGGTGACTGTCATTAAGAAGTGCCAGAAACTACTCTGCGAGCTCCCTGAAACTTTCCTGAAGTTCATCTTCCAAGTCTTAGGCCAACTCCTACCAAAGCTGGTAGTAGGGTTGTGAGGTGACTGACCTATACCCCACTCCCCTGCCAGAGCCAGGGAGAACCCAGGAGTCCTGGCTTCCAGCCCCCCCTGCTCTAACCCACCAGACCCCACTCCCCTCCTAGAGCTGGGGAGAGAACCCAGGAGTCCTGGCTCCCAGATTCCCTGTGACCAGGGTAGAGGGATCCTGGGACAGCGCACACCAAACATACATAGCATATAGGGTATAGAAACACAGCTCAATTGAAGCTGGAATTTGAATTCCTACAGGAATAGATTTACATATTATAAGGCCAGAATGAACCACCATTATCATCATCTTCTGTCTAATATCGGCCCTAGGACGTCCCTGAATTAATTCCTCTTTGGACTAGGGCAAGATCTCTTCGATCAACTTCCCAGCCCTGATTTTAAAATGGTCAGAGATGGAGGTGGCTAGAAACTGGAATATATAAATGAATTTCCTTTGCCTTAGCTAAGTGTATCCCTGTACCTTTAAACTGCTGTCGGTCAGCTAAGTCAGGAAGCTCTTAGGAAATCCACCTATCTGTATATTTCTTTCTCTAACTTCATAAGGTGCTAAAAAACTCACCAAAGATCAGCTGTCTGTGAGTGTGTCGACATGGGGAAATGGACCAGCATTGTTAGAGGGGAATAATTAGCAACGCCAGCATGATTCCCCATGTGGCCACTCTGTACCCCTTGACTGTGTGTAAAGCGGAGAAATTCTATAGAGCTATAATTCTCCTTTCAATTTCCCCCTGTAGAGAAGCTGTTTGACCCTAAATCTAAGTACCTATTTTCCTGTGGAGATCGATTTGTTTCTAGCCTGTAGGGCTATTTAACCTTTATTGTATTCAGCTATAACGCAAGGAACCTACAGGCCTGCCTCCTGTAAGACATTAGCTTAAGCAAGTTAGCAGAAGTCTAGTTAAGTAGGGCAGGACTGCGACCTTTCGTATAGAGAGAGGGCCTGATGGTTCCCTCTCAGTTTCAGGAACTAGCTAAAGAGTTGGTGACACGGGGCCAGAAAGGGTTAAGCGACTAGCAGGCTAAATGACCCAAATTCTACCTTGAAAGACATATGAGAAAAGTACGTACATGATCATTAGGGCTATTCCTTATAAATAGCTAACGAAGCCAGGTTAGATAGACGAGAGCTTTGAAATGTAGACTTATACTATTAGAGAACTGGAAGAAGATAGTGATTCTATTGGTCTGTGTTTCCCGATATCTTGTTAGAGATTAACAATGTAACCAGACAGTTCCTGTCTTACTATAGTCTGTTGATTCCGGGATCAAAAGGGGATATTAACGTTTAGATGGAACTTGGGTGCAATGTCATTATTGTCTCTATTTCTCTTTGAAGCCTGTAGTAAACTGTGAATGGCTGAATGGAGGATTACGTTACGCTGGTGAATGCAATCACCTTTGTATACGTAGGCAATAGGAGGTTTTCCTGCAAAGCCACACCGTAGATTACCAAGGAATAGCTGCTGTCAGGAGGCTGTCAGAGATCTACAAAAGAACTCTCGGGCCCCCGCCCTGTGATCTCAGATCTGCTTAAACTTGGTCAGGGAGAGCTGGAGTCGCAAGGCTGAGGTGTCCAGCTCCAGTCTGGATCACCCTGCTGGTTCTCGTGGAAGAACTTGAACAAACTCTGTATATGGACTGCCTAGTTGGACTATAACCCGATGAGCTGATTCTGGGGAGAACCTTTTTGCAACTCATCAGCCAAAATTCCTACTATGAACCTGCCCTAAGAACGCACCATATATCATACAGTCATATCTATATCTATAATGACCTTTTAACCACAATATGTTCTCTCTTTTCTTTTCTTAATAAACTTTAGTTTGGTTAATAAGAATTGGCTGTAAGCGCATATTTGGGTGAGATCTGAAATATTCATTGACGTGGTGGGTGATGTGTCCGATCCCTTGAGACTGGTAGACCTTCATATATGATGAACAAGATTTTTCAGTAATCCTCACCATATTCGACCTGGCTGTCTGGGTGGGAGCCTGTGATGGGGTGAACTTGCCCCACACTGGCGAGGAAGGGGTTAAGCCAGCACTCTTGGCAGCAGAAGCCACGCCCCCTCGCCCCTGCTGGGCATGCTCCGGCTGCGGCTGCAGTATAAAAGGGAGCAGCCCAGCCTCAGTCTGGGCTGACCGCCGAGGAGGAAGGGTGCGCCGTGCCGGCTCCAGCCCGGGAGCAGCCAGACCCCCAGACCGTGGGAGCAGGAGACACCAGGACCCAGACAGGTGCTCAGGTACCTGCGGACGCCCCAGGGAGATTGCAGTGGCTGGGAGCAGCCCCGCCCAAGGGGCCTGGAGGCTCCAAGGATGCCGAGTCTTCAACTGCAGGAGTCACGGTGGGAAGTAGCTGAGGGAGGAACTAGCCAGTGTCCCCGCAACTTCGGTGTGTTTCGGGCGGATTCCCCGTTGATTGGGCGGCAAACCTATTTGCCGCTATGGGGCCCTGGGCTGGGACCCAGTGGTGAGCTTAGCTTGGAAGAGCCCTTCCCACCACTTGACCTTTCAGCTCTACTGTTCGCTGCCGTCAACCCTGGGCATGGGGGAACCTGGCCCGTCGGACTCATTGGGCATGCCAGAGACAGGGCTGGGCCTTCGTCTCTTACCACCAGGGCCTCCAGGAAGGGTGTGAGTACGCAGGTCTAAGAGCTTATGCAAGGAATGGTGCCACATATCCCCGAAGCTGTCCTATTCCTAGCTTCATACGTGGCTTGGCGCTTGTCTGCCTTTATTCCTTGGTTTAATAAAGATCTCTAAGGCTGCACTTTGTCCTCAGTGTGCGAGTCCTTGTCATCCACCCCGAGGGTCCCTGCAAGATACTGAACTCATGGGTTTTAGTTCTGGGTAGTCTGCTTCTGGGACAAGAACCTTCTTATCTTCTGGTCACCTGGCCGTCGGTACAAATACTGTTGACTGTCACAAAGAAGGAGGCAACAGGTTGTATCCTGAGAGTTCATTGCACAGACAAGACTGGACGATTGCCGTGCTAACCCTCTTAGGAATGGCTGCTCTTTGAGCCAGCGAAAACAGGAGGATTCATAAAGAGGATTAACTGAGGCCACCGAAATCCACGCCAAATATTTTCACTCCCAATTGGAAACCCTACTTTTGCCCGTCTTTATGACTCCAATCCGCGTTTTCTATGTGTGTTTAAACTGCCCCGTGCCTTCTGTCTGGTCTTGCTTGGGGGCGATTCGTGGGAGGGGCACAAAGGGTCAAGAGACCCCAGCAGCCAGCCCGGGCGGGGAGAGGAAGGGGCGGGGCCAGAGCCTCTCATCTTCCAGCCACGCTGCCCCATGCTGCTGCCCCCCGCCCAGACTCAGCTTCTGGGGACAGGAGCCGACTCTGAGCATGCCGGGGAGGAGTCACATGGGGGGGCATGCGGGGAGGTCATGTGCCCCCCCCCTTTAGCTGGTGCCCCCCTTTGTGACCCTCTCATGAGTCACCCCCAACTCCAAAATGAAACCAAAGAAACATTTGTAAAACTGACCCCGTTTAGAGGGACTAGGTTCGGGTTTTCATTTTGAACCTGTGCCTTTGAGTTTGTTTCCCGTGAATTGCGTACTGTGGTCTGACGCCCCCGGGGCTTCGGCTCTGGGGTCTGTAGTTTCAAGCTCAAGCAAGCGAAAGTCACGTCTGCTACTGGCTTCAGAGGTGGAGTCTCTAGGGACGCACAAAGACCAAGGGGAGTGACCACACCGAGAGTCACAAGCGCCACGTCCAGGTTGGGGTACAACTTTTCTGAACGTTAGACTTACAGTTACGCTCACCCAAGCACCCAGAAGCACCCAGAAATCCTAGCGAGACCTATGCCCATGGTACACCTATCCTCCTCCTCCCATCCTTAGCGGCTGATGGCTGCCTTGCCAACGGACCATCAGTAGAGGGATGGTTCCTGCCGGAGTTTTCCCCTAGGGAACCCACTTTCCCAATCTGGGCACCTTATTTTATAATGTAATTCTGACTGCAGTTAGAACGTGGGTTAGAGCAATGTGACTGCCGGGTAGCTTGTAATCAAAATTAATCCTCCAGTTAATTTTTCGGCCATCCTGGGTCAGACCAAAGGTCCATCTAGCCCAGTGTCCGGTCTCCGACAGTGGCCAGTGCCAGGTGCCCCAGAGGGAATGAGCAGAACAGGTCATCGACAAGTGATCCATCCCCTGGCAAACAGAGACTAGGGACACCGTCCCTGCCCATCTTGGCATGTACCCATTGGTCCATCTTTTCCCCGTAATCTTATGGGCATCAGGTTATTCTTCGGTCACTTACTTATGTCAGCATTTCTTAGCTCTAAGCCTAAGGCCTAGAATGGCTAAGCTACAATTGTACAGACCTCAGCCTGTAGGCCTTGTGTTTCAGCCCTAATTACCTAGATACTTAATACATAATTATCCCTTTTGACCACTGATCAATCTTATACTTCTATCATCCTAAACTCAACTCTATTTAGCAAGCAATGAGTATATATGACATAGCATGTTAGTTCATCGTAACATCACACAATAAACGAAGGATAAATTGAACTAATTGGCTCCAGAATGGTGACTGCGCGCTGGCAAGGCGACGAACTGCATGGCACAAGGAGGAAGGAAATATGGAAAGGTGGAAGCACCCGGCTTGGGAGTATTCAAAGGGGCTGCTTAACAGGGCGAATTCTTGTTAGTTGCGCGGGTTGATACAGACACGGGAGAATGGCAAAGGAGGAAACTGAAACTGAAAAATCCTCCCATGGGAGAATCGCCTCTGAAAAAGAGCTCGGCAAGTTTGTCTCTTTCACCCTGATCCTAGTAGAATAAACTAACTCGCCCACCTTGTCTGGCTGAATCAGACGTATTTCTGGTACGCCACCGCCATCTCCTGGACATTGTCTGGAGCACCAGAGAAGCCAGAGAGCACCTCGTGACAAGTGTCCGATAGAAAGCAGAGGGCAGCGCGGCCCATCGGGGTATGACAAACCTGAAGTCTCCAAGGAGAACCTTCGAAGCTGCTGAGCTCAGAGTTGCGACCAGAACTCAGCTTCTTCTGTCCAGCCGAGGGTTACCAGGAATATGAAGCAGTGAGATTTCTTTTCAGAGGTTGCATTTCTCCTTCTTGTATATCAACTCTTTGAAAACTGCCTTGGCAGAGCTTAGCTTGCGCCACAGTGTGATCCCATGGGATTTCCAGAGCTTCATAGAGTTTCAGGCTGGTAGATCATCTACTCTGACCTCCTGTATAATACGGGCCCCTAAATTTTACCCAGATTCCCCTGTATTGAGCTCAAGAACTTGTGGTTGACAAATGTGTATCCTCCAGAAAGGCAACCGATCTGGATTGGAAGGTATCACTTCCCTTGATGTTAAAAATGTGTGCCTTATTTCTCCTTGGCATTTGTCTGGCTTTAACCTTCCAGCCGTGGGTTCTTAATCGGCCTTTCTTCACTATATTAAAGAAGCTTTTCATACTGGGTATTTTCTCCCTGTGAAGGTTACTGATACGTTAATCAAGTCGCCTCTTGATTTTCCTTTTGTGCTCAATTAAACCATGTGAGCTCCTCCGGTCCCTCATGGCAAGGCATTTTCTCCACCCCTTCTGTAAGCTGGCAGTGGGTAATAGAGATAAGATAGAGGTAGCTATCAGGCCATTATGTAATGTCCTGCAGGCCTAAGGCTTGAATCACAATTCACTTAGCACATCCGAGGCCTCGTTTAACAAGAACTGAACTGAGTAACCGTACACACCAGGTGTTCCAGGAAACCAAGGAGTCCGTGATGGGAGAAGGCGAAGAGAGGAACGAATCTCTTCGGGATTTCAGGGAAAGTTTCCAGGTTGTTGAGCGTAAGTGAAACCTATGTGTGCTAACCACAGCTGCACCATGGCAACTAATTAACCCAAATGCTAATGAGTAGGAGGTAGGTGGTCAATGAGCATATGGAAGTTAGGCTCTTTTAGACGGGCGGGCTACCCAGCCTGGGGGCAGTGGGAGGGAGTGGGGCAGGCTGATTTGGTCACTCATGCTCGGATCAACTTGTCCGCAGTCCCCGTGTGAGCTGGTGTCCCTAACACGAGCGCAGGAGGTTCCCGCGTGGGCTCCGTCTCCTCTGCTGGGCGGGCGTTTGTCTCGCCCATTCAGTGTGGAACGGGGCTAATCCGCGAACGGGGCGGGGCTGGTTTCTCGTGTGTCCTTGGGGTCCTCCATGGGATGGTAAAATCTCCACTGTACCCGACGTAGAAGTGAAGCCCCCTCCGATTACTGCACGGGAAATAAGCCCCAGTTCTTCCCGGGAGATCTCGCCTACGCCCCAGATCCGTTTCCTTTCACGAACGCCTGGGAGTTTGACCGCTGTAACTTTCAGGGGGCGGGGGGTTAACCTCTTTCCTTTGATCGCACACCCGGGGGGTTGAGGTGAGGGGCTGTGATCCTCATCCCCACCCTGCTGATTCCCCGCTCCTATATAGAGAAGTATACACTTCTCTTTCCTAATTTAAAACAAAATGATCACAATCATGGCATCGAGACAATTAACGCTGTACTCAACCTGCCTTTTAATTAACTTCAAGTCGTTCTGTGGTTACATTTCAGTTTTAAAACGTGGAATACAGTTACGTTAATTCAACATAGCCCCCGTCTTATCTTAGAATAGCTGTTATATTAGTTTCTTTCTGGGAGGGAGTTTGGGTGCAGGAGGGGGCTCCAGGCTGGGGCAGGAGGTTGGGGTGCAGGAGGGGGTGTAAGGTGCAGGCTCCGGCCGCTGGCACGTCTCTGCACGGGATGGGGACAGCGTGTCTCCGCGCACTGCCCGCGCCCGCAAGTGCTTCCCCCACAGCTCCCATTGGCCAGTTCGAGCAGCCGGCCGCTTCCGGGAGTGGCGTGGGGCCACGGCGTGCAGGCAGCCTGCCTGAGCCCTGCTAAGCCCCTGCGTTAACCCAGCCTTGGCTCTCCCTCGGAGCCAGGCCGTTACAACGCTGAGCAAAGTGGATTAAAGCCCGTTCGTTAGAGCTGGGCTGTGAAAGCTAACCGGCACGCTGCCGGATGTATAATTTTCACACACACACACACACCCCCCATGCTGGCGGGGAGTTCAGAGACACAACCCCTGGGTATAAAATGAGCAAGGTAGCTATCTCCTTAAGCTGTTAGAAGTCTAGGGTTTATGGTACACAGACCAGCAGGCTTAATTCCAGCCAGCAGGGGGCAGCGGGAAAACACAACGCAGTCAGTGAAGTCAGGGCTGGATTCTGATCTCAGTAACCCCGGTGTCAATCCGGAGTGACTCCAGTTCAGCACTCTTTCTAGTGGAGTGAAAGAAGAAATCCACCCACCCTTCTCCAGACAGACCCCACCCCCTTCCCCACCCTTCAGGGCCTTTCCCTCCCCCACATCCCTGGGTTATAACAATTCCAAAAAAAAGGCAAAGCAATCAGATCAGCACTCTGGTTACCAAGTGCCCCTTTAAGAAGCAAGGGGGAGGAGCTATTTAAAGGCAATGGCTAGTGGATTTAATGGATTTTTTTTGTCCTCCCGCAGCAATTATTTTCTCTCCCTCCCAGCTTCCAGAGCAGGGATTAGAGTGCCCGGGTGAGCCAGGCACCCAGCATGGCCAGCCCTGCGACCAGGGAGAGCTGGGCCCCAGCGCCCGCGGCCGCATTGCACAATTTGCCTTCGCAGCACTCGTAGGAGGTGCTGTAGGCGATGCCCGCCAAGGTCGAGGTGTCGTTGGTGTTGCATTTCCCCTTGTCAACGCAGTCCTTCTGAATGATCAGCTTGCGGCCGGCTGCGGGGAGAGCGCGAGAAAGAGGGAATGAAAAAGAGACAAATGGAGAGGGAGAGAAAATGAGGGCACGAGACAGAGAGAAGTGGGGAGGGCGGGGTGTTACCTGCACGGCCCCGGATGACAGCGCAGAGCTGCCCGTCCTGGCAGGTGACAGTGGTGGTGTGGCAGGGGATGTCAAACATGGTGAAGTCGCATTTCAGGCACTGCAGGGCCGCTCCTGGGAACAGAGAGAGAGAGGGTGAGACTAACCAGACCCACAGACCCTCCCGCAGCCGGGCAATAGAGGGCTGCGCCCCCAGGGGGTCCCTGCGGCCAGCTAGGCCTGCCCCAGCCCCATGACCGTGTCCCCTGGAGGGAGCCCCAGGGAATGAGTCAGGGAGCTGGGAAACAGGCAGGAAGGGTCTGGGGGAGAGGAGGAGTTGGGGGGCCTGGGGTTGAGGTGAGAGGAATAAGGGGCTGTGAGTCAGGTTAGGGGTGGGGTGGGGGGTGGGGGGATGGGGTGAGGCTGGGGGGCTGAGAAAAGCGGAATCAGGTCAGGGATGAGGGTGTGGGGAAATGGGGTGGGGTTTAGGGGATGGGGAGAGGCTGGGGGGACGGGGTGTGGGTCAGGGGCTGGGGCTGCAGGGAGGGGCTCAGGCCAGGAGCTGAAGGCATGGTGAGATGGGGATGGGCTGAGGGTGGGGGGAGACGGGGGGCGGGGTGGGGGCTCGGGGCACTAAGTGCGACTCTCCTCTGGGCGGAGAACCGGTGGAGAAAACTGGTGCATAGCTCAAAATATTTCCCCTGGGCTTTGAGCGAACTGGCAGCCGGTCAGGCAGCGTCAGCGCCCCCCCCCCCCGTTCCCCCCCCCCCCCGCCCTCTGCCTTTCCTGACAAGGGATAGCTGGCTGCTGGCTGATAAGCCTTGACAGCGAAAGCCTGGGGCTAATCATCAGAGGGGATCTGTAAACAGGGCACGTATTTAAGGCAGCAAAAATAACCCCGCTATTCCCAGCCTGCTACTCCACCTCCCTGCCCAGTCCCCATTAAAGCGCCGTCCGCCACCCCCCAAAGGCCCCCGTTACACCGCTTCCTTCATCCCCTGATAAAAAAAAACCCCTAGAAAACCCCCAGGAAATTCCAGTCTCAAAAACTTTGTTAAGAACTTCACTTGGTTAGGCAGGATTTCAGGGGGTGGGGGGTGGGGGAGCAGTATCTTGGGCAAGTTCACTGAACAGTGGCGCTTAATCTCCAAAAATTCCCTTACAAACAGGAGAGTTTAACTCCGCAAAGCTCAAGGGTGGGAAAAGCTGGAAAGGGCAGAGTTAAGGGGGCATTTCCCACATAAGTCTGATCCCCCCGGAGAGATGTCAATAGGAAGGGAGAACAACTGAGTATCTTAACCAGCTCACACAAGAATGGTGCTTGCCACAACCTGCACTCACATGACCCACTGGGATCCCTGAATGTGGTCTGTGAGCACCACTGAGCCAAGGGAGGGCAAAGTTAAGGGTATATTGGGAAGAATCACCTTAATTCTGGCTGCTTCTTGTCCAATGGTCTGAGTTTGGGGAATTAAACTCTTGCAGTCAGGAAGGAGGATGGAGCTTTTAAATCCTCCTTAGTGAAGTGGCCTGGCGTGGCAGCAAGTTACACTCAAAAGGGGGATCTCTTGAGGAAGGAGGGAAAGGAGAAATACACCACAAGGGGAGACGGGGCAATGATCCCCCAGGTTTCGCAGCTTACCGATCCCGGCACAGGTCAGAGCGGCCAGACACAGGAGGAGAATTTTGCCCATGGTTGTCTCCTGGCGAGGCGGACGGCGGAGTGGGTTAGCGAGGCCGGCGGGAGCGTCCCGGGGCTCGGGGGCTGGCGGCTGAGTCTGCGTCTGGCTGCGTGCAATCTGTCTGCCCCACACAGCTGGGGCGGGCGGGGCTGGGAGCCGTAGAGCAAACGCCGGGGCCCTGACGGGCGCAGCTTACAACACACGGACGTGTGAAGCTGGCCCAGAGCCAGGGGCTGGGTGGAGACGTATTCGCAGAGATAAACGACAGGCGTGCTCACAATCGCACACACTCCCATCCCTTTCACTCGCACACTCACACTCACACCCACACCCCCCCGACAGACAGACGCAGGGTGTAAAGACAGCCGTAGGTAAAACACCCCCCCCCCGTAGCTAACACACACACCAAACACACACGCACGGCAGATCTTTGTCCCTCCCGGTCACACCCCCGCCGAGATGATCTCGTTCCTCCCCCAGGTCCCACGAGGAGCAGGCGTTGGGCGAAGCGGGAATTTCCCACCTGCCGCGGCTTGGGCGGGAGACCCCCCCCTTTGGCTCCTCGCCAGAGAGCCAGGGTCGGGGACTTCGGGTGTAACACGGCCGGCGGCTCGGCGTCCCGAGTCCCTCCCCGGGCAGGCCGGGGTCCCTAACACGAGCGCAGGAGGTTCCCGCGTGGGCTCCGTCTCCTCTGCTGGGCGGGCGTTTGTGGGGTTTGTCTCGCCCATACAGTGTGGAACGGGGCTAATCCGCGAACGGGGCGGGGCTGGTTTCTCGTGTGTCCTTGGGGTCCTCCATGGGATGGTAAAATCTCCACTGTACCCGACGTGGAAGTGAAGCCCCCTCCGATTACTGCACGGGAAATAAACCCCAGTTCTTCCCGGGAGATCTCGCCTACGCCCCAGATCCGTTTCCTTCACGAACGCCTGGGAGTTTGACCGCTGTAACTTTCAGTGTGGGGGGTTAACCTCTTTCCTTTGATCGCACACCCGGGGGGTTGAGGTGAGGGGCTGTGATCCTCATCCCCACCCTGCTGATTCCCCACTCCTAACGCAGGGAAGGCAGCCGGCCGGCTACTGCTAAGTGCCACCTGGGCGGACAGTCTGCATTTCCGAGGGATGCATTTTGCCCCACTCGGCGTTGGGGCAGGACCCACGATCCCACCCGGCGCCTTGAGCTCTGCATTCGCCGTGTTTTCCGTCCGTGAATAGTCATACCCGTATAACCCCGAATGTGGGCCACTTCGACCAGTGGAAAGGGGACGCATGCCCTTCGGTACTGATACAGCTGCGGCCAGCGTGGTGATTTGATCGTACCAGGCTCGTTAACGCGATGCGACTTCCTAGGGAACCTCGTGGGCCACTTACTTCTCCGTGGGCCGGGGGCGGTGTAGCCGGGTCGGCCCCAGGATCTCCCAGACACAAGGCGGGCGAGCGAGTATCTTTTATGGGACCCACCTTGTCTCTAGCTTCTTCTCTGGGAGCCTGTGAACTTGCCCCGCTCTGGCCAGGAAGGGGTTAAGCCAGCCCGCCTGGCAGCGGAAGCCACGCCCCCCGGCCCCTGCTGGGCATGCTCCAACTGCCAGCCGCAGTATAAAAGGGGGCGGCCCTGCCTCAGTCTGGGCTGAGCGCCGGGGAGGCAGGACCCCCCGCGCCGGCTCCAGCCCTGGAGCAGCCCGGACCCCCGAGCGCGGGAGCCGGCGGCCCCGAGACCCCGAGGCCTCCAGGCGGCAGCCTTGGGGGCTACGGTAGGAAGTCGCCCGGGGGACCGGTTGCCGAACCGGATCTCGGGCTGGCGTGTGTCGGCCGGCTCCCCGCTGACTCCATGCCGCGCGCGCTCGCCATTGCCAGGGCCCCGGCTGGGACCCGGTGGAGAGGCAGGGCCCGGGCCCCCCCCGGCCGCCCTCGGCAGCTGGCAGCTCATCCCCGACTCCTCGAGGCAGGCAGACGTAACCGTGGATCCGCGACGCCCTTGCCCCACCCCATGGGGGGGGGACGGGGCGTCCTTGCCCCGCGACATAGAAAACCATCCGGTCGGGCTCAGGTTGGTCCAAGCCAACCTTGAGGAAACACGGGGAAACATCGAAAACCATCGCTTAAACCTGGGCCCGGGTGGAGAAACACCCCCCCACACCTGGCCCCCCAGCGGGCGCAAATTCAGAAAAAGGGCAACTTCTAGTCCACTGGGAGCTCGTTCATGTGTCCCAAGCCTCCTGGGGGCCCCGAAGCCAGGGAGCCCAGCCCGAGAGCAGTAGACGTTCTCAGAAACGCAGAGGCTTGACTTGACTCTGGTCCGTTAAAGGCTCAGGGGCAGAGTTTTAAAGCTATTAAACCCAAGAGATGCCGAGGGGGGGATTTTTCAAAAGCGTCCAGGCGCCCGATCCCCATAGAAATCAGAGTTAGGGGGATCGGGAACCTGGCACCCAGCTGCATTTTTAAGCACCCAAATAGCTTTCAATCCGTGGGTGTTTCCTGCCAAATAGCCTGCCGGCCTTAGGCTTCGCCCCCGTCTCACTGGATCCTTTGCACGCCGGCTGCTGTGTTTCTTATATGCCTAGATCGGGGGTCCTCAAGCAGGGGTACGCGCCCCCCGGGGGGGTACGCAGAGTCTTCCAGGGGGCACATCAGCTCCTCTCGCTATTCGCCTAGTTTGACACCTGGCTACCGGGAAAATTCTGGCTCTGTCGCGCGCTCTCGGTCCCTGCCCAAACTCAGAGTCTCTCCCAACTATCGTTCCATGCAGACGACGCCGTGTTCATCCGGCCAGGCGCTGGGAAGGGGCGACGGGGGGCGGGGGTCGCTGGGTGATCCCCTGTTGTGTCCGTTCCCTCTGGGGCACCCGGCTCTGGCCACTGTCGGCCGACGGGACACGGGGCCCGACGGGCCTTTGCTCTGACCCAGTCTGGCCGCGCTTATGGTCTTAGGCTAGACGCGGAAATGTAAGGACCGTGTTTCCAGCCCCATGGATTTATTCCATGATTACAGGGTCAAACTGCGAAACTGTTCACTCCAAGCGGGGCTGGGATGCTTCTGTGTATTGATGTCAGCCGGTTGTTTTTACGGGAGGTGAAATTCGGGGGCATGCAAGGCAAAGCCGGCTCCAGAAAGGGGGGACAGTCAGAGGCGCCGGCTCCGGGGGGGCTCCGGGGCCCCGGCCTAATGGCAGGAGTCGCCCTGGCAGCAGGGGTAGGCGGTGGCGTAGGGGACCCCGGCCCAGGTCGCCGTGTCCTGGGTGCTGCGTGTCACCTGGTCCGCCCGGCTCTTCCGCACAATCGTCTTGTGGCCAGCTGGGGGGGGAGAGAGGGAATGAGGGGAGGAAAGGAGAGCAAAGGACGGCGGGAGGAAACCAGGGAAAGAGAGTGAGAGAGAAGGAAAAAGGGAACGCGAGCGAGAAAACGAGGGAATAAGAAAAGGAACGAGAGAGAGTGACGGAGCTGGAGAACCGGGGACGGGGGACGGGGATGGAGCTGGAGAACCGGGGACGGGGGACGGGGACGGAGCTGGAGAACTGGGGACGGGAGAACGGGACGGGGACGGAGAACCCGGGGACGGGGAACGGAGGACGGGGACGGAGCTGGAGAACCGGGGACTGGGGACGGGGGAACGGGACGGGGACGGGGAACCCGGGGACGAGGGACGGGGACGGAGCCGGAGAACCGGGAATGGGGGACGGGGGAACGGGACGGGGACGGAGAACCCGGGGACTGCGGATGGGGGACGGGGACGGAGCCGGGAACGGGGGACGGGGGAACGGGACGGGGACGGAGACGGGGGAACGGGAATGGGGGACGGGGGAACGGGACGGGGACGGAGAACCCGGGGACTGCGGATGGGGGACGGGGACGGAGCCGGAGAACCGGGAATGGGGGACGGGGGAACGGGACGGAGACGGGGGAACGGGATGGGGACGGCGAACGGGGGACGGAGAGGGAGGGCGCCCCAGGGCGAGGGCAGGCGGCAGGCAGGGGGAAGCAGCCCGAAGCCGGGGGCAGGGGGCCGTTACCGGCGTGGCCCCGGCTGGTGGCACAGAGCTGCCCGGCCTGGCAGGGGACCGGGCTGAGCTGACGGGGGGCGTCGAACGCGGTGAAGCCGCATTTCAGGCACTGCAGGGCCGCACCTGGGAGGTGAGACTGGGCCCCCCCCCACCGACCCCCCCAGCCGGGCAATAGGGGGCTGCTCCCCCGGGGGGTCCATATGGGCAGCTAGGCCTGCCCTAGCCCCACGACAGCGCCCCCTGGAGGGAGCCCCAGGGAATGAGGCGGGGAGCTGGGACAGGGAGGGGGGCCTGGGGGGGCAGGAACCGTTGCGGGGGCTAGCGTTGAGGTGGGGGGACTAAGGGGCCAGGATTCAGGTCGGGGTGGGTCAGGGGTTAAGGGGATGGGGTAAGGCTGGGGGACTGCTGGGCTGGGGAGATGAGGGGGGCAGATTGGGGGCTGGCCGGGGCTCAGGTTAGGATGGGGGAGCAGGGAAAGGGCCAGCCCTCCTTTGGCCAGTGGGGGTTTAACATGGTTTGAAGCGGGAGGGTCCATTCCCCCGCCCTCCCATTCCCACAAGCCCCCGCTGGGGGATGGAGCTGGGGGATCCCACAGACCCCCCTCCCCGCCCCCAGGGACGCCCCCTTTCCCTCCACGCCCCAGGGACGCCCCAGGGATGCCCCCTTTCCCTCCCCGCCCCCAGGGACGCCAGGCTGGGGGTGGAGGCAGCGAGGAGCCTGCTGAGTTAACAGGGGTGGGGAGGGAGGTGTTGGAAATAGGACTGAGCCCCCCCCCCAGTGCCCCTCACTCCCAACCCGCAGCCCCCTGCCAGCCCAGCCCTGGGCCCCCCCAGCCCTGCCGGTGCCCCTCACTCCCGACCCGCAGCCCCCTGCCAGCCCAGCCCTGCCCCCCCAGCCCTGCCGGTGCCCCTCACTCCCGACCCGCAGCCCCCTGCCAGCCCAGCCCTGGGCCCCCCCAGCCCTGCCGGTGCCCCTCACTCCCAACCCGCAGCCCCCTCCTAGCCCAGCCCTGCCCCCCCAGCCCTGCCGGTGCCCCTCACTCCCGACCCGCAGCCCCCTGCCAGCCCAGCCCTGGGCTTTCCCACCCCTTCCCCCAGCTCACAGAACCGGGGATAGAACCCAGGAGTCCTGGCACCCAGCCCCAGGCTCCGTTTGCCTTTCAAAGCACCAGACACGTCAGCTCATTCAATTGTTTACTTAGGTCAGGCTCCTCCCAAGGCCGCAGAGCCGGTTTGTTACTGGGGGGGTCTCTCGGGACCATCGACATTCCGGTTTGTTATTGTAGGGTCCCACGTAAGCCGTGGGGCTCTAGGACTGTTTTGTTGTTCTAGGGCCTCTCTGGGTCTTCACAGGTTGGTTTGTTATCGTAGGGTCTTTCTTGAGTGCTAGGCTTGCACAGGGGCCAGGGTTTTTTTGTAGGCTCTCTTGGGGGTGTTGGAGACTCAGTGGGCCAATGTGTTGTTGTAGGGTCTCTCGGGGTCCGGTTTGTTGTTGTCGGGTCATTCAGGGGCTTCAGAGGCCGGTTTGTTGTTGTAGGGTCTCTCGGGGGCCGGTTTGTCGTTGTCGGGTCATTCAGGGGCTTCAGAGGCCGGTTTGTTATTGTAGGGTCTCTCGGGGTCTGGTTTGTTGTTGTAGGGTCTCTCGGGGGCCGGTTTGTCGTTGTCGGGTCATTCAGGGGCTTCAGAGGCCGGTTTGTTATTGTAGGGTCTCTCGGGGGCCGGTTTGTCGTTGCCGGGGCATTCAGGGGCTTCAGAGGCCGGTTTGTTATTGTAGGGTCTCTCGGGGGCCGGTTTGTTGTTGTAGGGTCTCTCGGGGGCCGGTTTGTCGTTGTCGGGTCATTCAGGGGCTTCAGAGGCCGGTTTGTTATTGTAGGGTCTCTCGGGGGCCGGTTTGTCGATGCCGGGTCCCTGGGGAGCCTGGGAAGGCAGGGTGCTGGGGGAGTCGTGGGGGGCGGGGGGGGGCCTCTGGCTCAGTGCAGGGCCCAGAGCACCAGCGTCCCCAGCAGGGCAGCGTGGGAGGCGTGGGGGGCGCGGGGGGCCCGGCTCCAGGGCCAGCGGGGGGGCAGGGCGGGGGGCGCGTTGCAGAGGTCGGTCTCGTTGCAGCAGGTGCGGTTGTAGGTGAAGCCGAAGAAGGGGTCGAGGAGCCCGGCTGCGTCACAGGGGGCCCCGGGGGGGTCGCAGCCCAGGGTGGACAGCGAGAAGAGGGGGCCTGGGGGGAGACAAGCCTGTGTCGGGGGGGGTGGACTCAGAACGATGCCAGCCCCCTCCGCCCCCCCACCTCTGGCCCCCTGCCCCCCAGCTCCCTGCCCTCCAGCCCCACACCTCCAACCCCCTGCCCCCGAAAACCTCCAGCCCCCCACTTCTGACCCCCTGGTCCCAGCTCCCCCTGCCCCACACCTCCAGGCCTCTGCCCCCCAGGCCTCACATCGCCAGCCCCCATCCCCCTGCCCCCCGGCAATGAGCCCCAGCCTTCCTGCCCCCCAGCCCTGGCTACCTCAACACCTCCAGCCACGGGGCAAGGCGGAAAGCGGGGGGCGGGGGGGGGGCAGGGGAAGGAGGGGAGGGAGCAGAGAGGAAGGAGGGGGGCAGAGTGGGGCAGGGCCCCTGCATCGTCCGGGGGGCCTGGCCCCCTCCCCCCCCACCCCCCGAGGCCCAGCCCAGCGCCCCCCAGTGGGGACTTACCGAAGGCGGCGACGTGGCTCCAGCAGACGCCCCCGGGGGGGGCCGTGCACGTCCCCTGGCCCCACACGCAGCCCTCGTAGGGGTTCCCCACCTCACACACACGGCACTGCAGCGCCCCCCCTGCCCGGAGAGATGGACACCCCGTCAGACCCCCCGACACCTGCCCTGCCCCCCTGAGCCCCTCAGCCCCCCGCACTGGGGCCGGGGGGAGCCGACGCCCCCCAGAGGGGACAGGCCCCTGCCCCATTTCCCCCCCCCTGAGCCCCTCAGCCCCCGCCCTGGGGTCTGGTGGGAGCAGGCGTCCCCCAGAGGGGACAGGCCCCTGCCCCGTTCCCGCCCCCCGGCCCCAGCCCGGCCCCGCACCGGTGGCCCAGCAGAGCAGGCAGGTGCCCGCGAGGAGCAGGGTCCGGCCCATGGCGCCGGGGGGCGGGCGGTTGAGGGCGCCGGACGCCTGCAGCCCCCTGAGCAGTGGGGGGCGGGGAGGGGGGGTCGGTCGCTGGGTCCCCGGCGAAGCAGGAGCCTGAAGTGGCCTCAGTCCCGCGCCGGGTGCTGCACGTCTGGAACCGGGTTCGCCCTGAACACGCCCAAGTTTACTCTGCTCTTATCGGCCCCACGCAGTGGGTGAGGCGCGAAGGGGTAGGAACGGGGCACGGGGCGGGGAATGGGGCAGGGGCCTGTCCCCGCCGGGGGGCGCCGGCTCCCATCTGCCCCCATGGCAGGGACTGGCTGGCTCAGCGGGGCGGGAAATGGGGCAGGGGCCTGTCCCCGCCGGGGGGCGCCGACTCCCATCTGCCCCCATGGCAGGGACCGGCTGGCTCAGGGGGGCGGGGAATGGGGCCCGCCACATCTCACTGATAGTCAGACCCACAGCTTCCAGGCGGGGGCGGGTCCGAACGAAACGGGGCGACTCCCCACCGCGGGGGTGTTGCCTTCTGCCACCAGGGCCGGCTCGGAGCTGGCGTCACGGGGCCCGTCCATGCCCCAGCCTGGCCCCGTCTCCTGGGTGCACCCCCCTCTCTCCGGGGTCCCCCCTTTCCCCTGGCCCGGGCTCCTCAGCCCCCCGGCAAATCCCCTTTGTCCCGCGCCCCGATCCCTTGTGACCTCCCAGGTCCCTGGCCAGGTTTCCTGCTGATTGGCCGATCCTGGGGCGTCTCCTTGTCTGATTTGAGCCGGGTTCGGCCCCTCACCCCGGACAGTCAGGGGGGCACACGCCCCGCCGGCCTCTGGCCCTGGTCCCGGAGCAGCCACAACCCTCTCGCCCCCACGGGGCAGCAGTGCCACGGAGAGAGGGAAACCGAGGCACGCATCGGCTCCATACAAAGAGGACAGAACGTTGCAAAGTCTGGGTCCAGTTCCCTGCCCCCCTGAGCCAACCAGTCCCTGCCCTGGGGCCGGATGGGAGCCGGTGCCCCCCAGAGGGGACAGGCCCTGTGCCCCATTTCCCTCCCCCCCCAGCCCCGGAGGCCACTTCTCCACCCTCCCTGACTGAGCCACCCCCTCCCTGCCCCTTGTCTCCAGGCCCCTTGGTTTGTGATTTCCCTCCCCGCCCCCGCAGGGCCGAGGCCTCCTCCTACCAGCCCCGGGAAATTTCACAAACCGCCCCGGCCCGCGTGAGCCGTGAGCCGTAATGAGTGTCGTGGGACGGGAGAGCGTTGATGTGACTCAGCGACCCGTGGGCCGAGCGGGGAGCCGGACGCCTGGGTTCTCTCCCCCGCTCTGGGAGGGGAGTGGGGTCTAGTGGTTAGAGCGGGGGGGTCTGGGAGCCAGGACTCCTGGGTTCTCTCCCCAGCTCTGGGAGGGGAGTGGGGTCTAGTGGTTAGAGCGCGGGGGAGGGGTCTGGGAGCCAGGACTCCTGGGTTCTCTCCCCAGCTCTGGGAGGGGAGTGGGGTCTAGTGGTTAGAGCGGGGGGGTCTGGGAGCCAGGACTCCTGGGTTCTCTCCCCAGCTCTGGGAGGGGAGTGGGGTCCAGTGTTTAGAGCAGGGGGGGCACGGAGCCTGGACTCCTGGGTTCCCTCCCTGGGTTTTCTGAGTCAGATGTTGCAGTTCTCGAAGGTCACTGCTCTGCAACCCCCTTCTGGCGACACGAGTCACTGCCCAGCCCCGGGGTGGGCGCGGAGCCGGAGCCCGAATTCAGCCCTGTGAGCTGCGAGCGAGCCACCGGCCACGCGTGTTTGCAGCCGCCGGCAACAGACAAAATCCTTACGCAGCATTTCCCACTCCTCAAGCAGAGCCCAGGGCCCGGCTGGCAGGGGCTGCGGGTCGGGAGTGAGGGGCACCGGCGGGGCTGGGGGGGAGCCCAGGGGCTGTGGGTCGGGAGTGAGGGGCACCGGCGGGGCTGGGGGGGAGCCCAGGGGCTGTGGGTCGGGAGTGAGGGGCACCGGTGGGGCTGGGGGGGAGCCCAGGGGGCTGCAGGTTGGGAGTGAGGGGCACCGGTGGGGCTGGGGGGGAGCCCAGGGGCTGCGGGTCGGGAGTGAGGGGCACCGGTGGGGCTGGGGGGGAGCCCAGGGGGCTGCGGGTCGGGAGTGAGGGACACCGGCGGGGCTGGGGGGGAGCCCAGGGGTTGTGGGTCGGGAGTGAGGGGCACCGGCGGGGCTGGGGGGGAGCCCAGGGGTTGCGGGTCGGGAGTGAGGGGCACCGGTGGGGCTGGGGGGGAGCCCAGGGGCTGCGGGTCGGGAGTGAGGGGCACCGGCGGGGCTGCGGGTCGGGAATGGGGGGCACCGGCGGGGCTGGCCGGGACCTCAAGCAGCCTGTCACCTCCTTTTCTCTGGGTCTTCGTTTTCAATTCCCAGCATCTGGGCGTCTCCCTCTCCCGGGCCCTGCCCCCTGATTGGCTGCTGCCAGCCCCGCCGAGGGATAAATACCCAGGATGGGCCCCGCCTGCCTTAGTTTCCCCAGGGAAACACTTGGGCGGTGGCACTTTCCACCTGCTGGGGCCTCGCCTGCCTGGTTCATTCCCCTCCTCGCTTGGTCACTTTCAGCCTCCCCTGAGCCGCCCTGAACCGAGCCGGGATGAGCAAAGTTCTGCTCCTGGGTTTGTCCCTGCTGCTGTGCGGTGCCCTGGGTGAGTATCGGGGGGTCCTGGGGGGCCAGCAGCCCCAAAGATCTGCTGTGAGGGTGGAGGCTCGGGCTGGGGCCGGGGCTGGGTTCTGAACTCCGTGACCCAGCTGCGAATCCGGAGCGACTCCGCTTTTGCTAGCGGCCGGGAGAGCGGGAGCCCCACCCTGGCGGAAGATCCTCGGGGGTGTTTGGCTTGCCGTGAAACCCCCGGGGGCTTCGGGGTGGGTGGGTGTGTGTCCCCCGAGTACGGGAGGAGGGAATGTCTCCGGGTCTGTCAAGGGCGTTTTTGTCTGAGTAAATCCTGAGTTAGAGCCGCAGGAGTCGCAGGGTGGAAATTGCGGTGGGGCTGGGAGCCAGGACTCCTGGGTTCTCTTCCTAGCTCTGGGAAGGGAGCAGGGTGTGGTGGGTTAGAGCAGGGGGGACTGGGAGCCAGGACTCCTGGGTTCCATTCCCGGCTCGCTGGGTGTCTTGAGCCAAATGGGTCCCTGGCCTGTCTCCCTGCCCAGCGCAGAACTTGGGATTTGCTCGGGTGCTTCCAGCTCTTTGGGGCGAGGCTGCCCCCAACCTGGCTTCTCCCTGCGAATCCCAGCTCACCCAGGGGCAGGGCGGGTCTCGAAACTGTCATTAATAAAACGCAGTTTCAAGAGGGGACCTTGAAGTTGCTTTTCTTGTTGTTTTTTTTGTTCTGAGGGCAGACTGGGGACTTCTGTCTCCTCTAGGAGAGGGGAAATTACGAGGAGAATTTTCTTTAAGCTCCCTTCCCAGATGGAGAACCTTGAAACTGCTTTTTCCCCCCTCCAAGTTTAAAGAGGGGGAGAGAAAATCGTTTCACCGCTGTGTGTATTTGCACGTTGTGTATGAAATGCTTTCCCTTTGAGGGGGACGGGAGACTCCTTTCAATTAACTTTTAATAACCAGAGACTCTGAAATTGGTGTCAGTCCCTTGTGTAAGGTGGAAAGCGGACTGGTCCCACAAGGGTGGGGTGACCGCCTTGCTCATCCGCCCCGGGGCGCACACTGGGGAGAGCCGCGACTGCTCTGTTTTGTGGATGTGGGGCGGGAGGGGCCCTGTGGAGCTGCGCGACTGGTTTCAGGGCCGTGGGGGCATTGAGTGGGCTCTTGGAATGACTCAAAACCCTCTTGACTCGCTCGAGTGTCCCTGTGGGTGGAGATTGCGCCCTTTCTTGTGGCTGGCGCGCTCGAAACACCCCGCTTGAACGCTAAACTTGGATAACCTCGGAGTTCTCCACCCACTTAAGGGACTCTTAACATTCTTGTATGTTCCCTGGCATGCACAGGGCTGCACTGAAAGCTTAAATTCCTGGGGATGGAACCCAGGAGTCCTGGCTCCCAACCCCCCCTGCTCTACCCACTAGTCCCCCACTCCCCTCCCAGGGAAGGGGATAGAACCCAGGAGTCCTGACTTCCTCCCCAGCTGCATGCTGTCCTGCTTGGCGATTCTGCTTTCCCCTGATGGGATAATGCTCAGGCTCAGGTGTTTCATCCACGCCCTGCGTGTGATCACATGTGAAACCTCAGGTAGCAGGATTTGGGGCACGTGCCCCAGTCCCTGGCTGGCTCCCAGCCTGGCTAACCCCATTCTGCCTGGGACAAAGAGCCCTTTGAGGATCCGGACCTGCCCCGGCCATGGAGCGGGAAATATTGCAGCCGTGCTCAGAGGAGGCTGTGTCTGCGCACCGGGATTGCAGGTAGCTTTCCGCCCTCCACCCCAGAAGCAGCCGCATGGCCGCGTGAGGAGCTCTTGGCTGTTGGGTAGCTTCCTACATGTCCCAATCGCCAGGGCTGGGTAAGTCACTTGAGTGAGTCAGGGCCTCTCTGAGGCTGGTTCTCCGCCTGCCCTGCCCCCCCCCCCAGTCTCTCACACACACCCTCTGGGGGGTGTGCCCACGTGCAGGGTTTCGATGCCAGAGTGCATCCCACCCCCTCGCACCTTGCCAATCCAGCAAAGAAAACAACAGCAACGGCAAATAGCACCCAAACAGCTCACTCCAGTGCCTTGGCTTAGTTCTCTCTTGGCACGGGGACGGTGAACACGGCTCAAAGTGAGGGGTGAAGAACCCAGGAGTCCTGGCTCCCAGCCCCCCGTGACTCTCCGCTGACTTACCGCCTGTCTTTCCATGCAGCTCAAGGCCTCATTTGCAGGGTCTGCAAGTTCCAGGTGGGCGCTCTCTGCTTCCACTCCCGCAGCCCCTGCACGCCAGAGAAAGACCAAGTCTGTGAGACCACCAAGGCCTACATTGGTAAGTCCAAGGGACCCCTCCAATCTCCGTGTTAGACTCACCCCCAGCCTGGAGCCGGGACTGCTCTGAATCTAGGGGGAGGAGCAGAGGGAGTTTATTCTGCAGCGTCTGGTTGCTGTTGGAGATGAGGAACCAATCTGGATGGGTCGACGTAGCCTCAGTCACAGCTCAGATCCTGGGGGAGGTCCATCCCTCCAAAGCAAAGGGCCCTTTTTTGCACTAGCCTTGGTTGCCTCCCAGGGCGGCTGGGTCTCCAAGGGACCTCACATGGGGGGTCAGGGGTCTCCAGAGAGCTGCATCCAAACTGCCAGATGAGAGGAACTCAAGGTGAAGGACTAGAGAGGGAGGTCCTGAGACTGGAGAGAGAAGGGGGGTGTCTCTCTTGAAATGGGGGCGCCCTCCAGATGGACGCCCTCCTTTGCTCTTGAGAAGTTGGCTAACAAATCCGGGGCGGGGGGGGGGGGTGTTCTGGAACGTCCTGGAGTCCAGGGTTTGGCGCTGGAGGGAACAGATAAAGGACAGCTCCTCCGGACAGGTGCTTGGAAAGGTCCCGTGGGGTTTGCTCCCATCTCTAAGCAGCGCAGGGGGGTGGGAGAAGGGAGTTAGAGGTCGGTTCTGAAGGTGTCTACCTCAGACACCCACCTGCCCCATCTCACATGGTCCCCTGCCACTGGGACCTGCTGGTGGAGATGTTTGGATTCTGTGTCAGTGGTGGGTAAAGCTCCTATAACTCAAGGGCAAAACACACCCGGACTGCTTCCCCTGCCCCTCCTATGACTTGTCCCCTAGAGAATAACAGCCTACTACTGCTAGTTACTGATATGTCTCTCCTGTAGCTCAAGGGGTGGAGGGCAGGCCCAGGGTTCAAATCCTGCTGATGATCCACCTTATGGGTGGTTGGATCACTTTCCCAGAGCTACTGCAAGATCCTCCCCCTTCCACTTCCCCTGCTCAGAGCTGGGGATAAAACAGGAGCCCCTCCACAAGCCAGGAATTGAACCCAGGAATCCTGTACCCCTGCTCACGGCTACCCCATTCTCTCCCTGCAGGCAAGGTCCTGCTGTTCTCCAAGTATGGCTGCAGCCGGACCCGTGAGATCTGCAACATGACGGAGCAGAAGGACACCATCTTCGAGGTCAGCTACAACCGGACCTGCTGTGAGACGAACCTATGCAATGCTGCTGGCCCCACCCGGGCAGCCGGGCTTCCCCTGCTCTCTGGGCTGGGAGCCCTGCTGGGGTGGTGGCTGCTGAAATAACCCCTGGCTCTCCTCTTCCCAGCCCTAGCCTCCACTCCCTCTCTGCTACATACTTTTCCCTCCCGGGTCCTCCTCGCCACACTCTTCATTAGCAGGCTCCACTCCACCCCCTCAAGTTGCCTTTTCCTGTGGTCTTCCATCAAGCCTTATTGCCTTCTCCCTGGTCTTCTCCATCCCATAAGTAGCTGCCTCCTCTCCCCTCCCGTGTCCTCTGTAGGTCCACCACAGCCTAGGAAGGGGACCAGGGAAAGCCAGCTACTACAGACAGGATGGGGAGGGGTACCTCAGCACCCCCTGAATCTGCCACCTGCCTTCTGAAGGGTTTCAAGACCCTCCCCGACCCCCCTAGAATCTAGTCTCCTCTTCTGGCCTGTGTCTCGAAGGGGTGAAGTGATGACCGACCCTGAGCTAAAGCAGAGAGACGCTTGCTATTTTAGACACAATGCTGGAGGGGAGTCTTCTCCCTGGAAGCCTCTGCAAACCCTAGCTCAGGACGGCAGGTCTGAATACCCCATCATCCCATGGGCAGGAGACCGTCCTCTGCTTTACCACCGAGGCTGGTGGGACAAAACCAGCCCCCGTGGCCCTGAGGTTGAGTTGGAAGCAGCTGTACCCCCAAATCTCCCTTGCTCACCCACAGTTCTCCTGAAGGCATGCCCCCCAAGCTAAGAAGCATAGGCAGCTCCTCCGCCACCCCCCACCCCCAGTGGAGAACAAAGGTCCCGGATCTTTGTCCCAGACACTAGACAGTGAGTTGGTTTGGGGTCTTCTGTAGTATCTCAAGACCTGTGGGAAGCCGATGGATAACTGAGTCCTTTAGGCCTGAACAGAGGTTGAAACTGTGGACCCTAGGAGATCCACACAGCTTGTTCCCATTGGGAATAGCCGCCCTAAATCTCCAGTGGAGACCAGGTGGCCTTCGCATCATCGCCTTAGATGCGGATGGCTTGTGAGCCCTCCCGGGGCATGCCGGTGAGATGGCAAAGCTGGAGAAGGATAAAGGTTGGGTACAGAGGCATAAACCCACTGGGTCCTTTCTGGTGTGTCCATTATAACCATCCTGGCGTCTCCGGGACCGAACCAGCTCGCTGTGGCATCTGTTCAGAAAGCGTCGCTTCCCTCGAGAAGTCTGGGTGGTTTTTTAACACTTTGTATGTACAGTGACTGGATTAATAATAATAATAATAATAAATGGCTTCCTGGTCTCGGAGTTGTCTTCTCTGTGGTTGTGGTCACTCACCCGGAGACATCAGAGCTCTTGGAAGAGCCCCAAGAATGGTTCATGACCTGGAGAACTTCTTAGGGTAATACAAATAATTAACAAGGCCTCCGTCATGGACCATGCTGTACAAACACGCAACAAAAAGATGGACTCTTTCCCCAAGAAGCTCACAAGTGAGATATAAGACATGGGACAGCAGCCAAATACAGGCAGGGGAGCACGGAGGCCATGTTGGTCAGTGTTACAGACCGTGGTATCAGCATAGTCCAGTGGTTGTGTGTTTTTTTTGTAGACCCCATGGCAAAGGAGAGGGGAGAAGGATAAGTGAATTACTTTTGTGTATCTTTACAGGTAGGTTTTCCCAGGCATGAGGGCCAGCAGGGAGAAAGCTCAAAGGGGCTTGTCTGAAAATGTTTCAGTGGGGCAATGGGAGCACGGGCTCCTCCAAGGTGAGGGACGACAGGTCAGCTGGGAATCGTCAGTGACGGGCGTTGCACGTGAAGACAAGTAGCTTGTGTTGGATACGATGGAGAAGGGGGAGCCAGAGGAGGCTGACGTGGTCTCAGCTGTGCAGTGGCTTTGTGGACAGATCTGAGCCGGACAAGATTGCGTTTGTGAGGGCCAGGGGAAAGGATGGTCCAGAAACCAAGATGCGCATCTGGACCAGAGGCTTAGTCGGGTGGAGGGATAGGAACGGCTGCATCTTGGAGATGCTACGCAATGAACATCTTGCGTCCAGACCAGTCTGGGGGTGGGGTGGCCAGAAGTACTTTTGCAAGGCAGAGGCGGGCAGGGATTATCTTTGCAGGAAACATTGGTTTCATTGGCAGATATGTTCCCGCCAGACACTGTGATTTGATGAAACCTTTGCATCAGGTCCAGGATACAATTTCTGGTCCAAAAAAAAAAAGTGTTCTCCCCCCCCCCCCCCCCCGACTCCCCTTGGAGGAATCACAGGGCGAAAGCACTTGCTTGGGGAGGGACCAAGGTTCAAATTCCGGCTTTCCCGATGCTGACATGGGATGGGGGAGACGTGGATTCAGTGGGTCTCCCCCTCTCCAGGCGCGCTGAACATCCACCCGGTTTGGAGTGGGTCTCTATTCTTCACACTGTTCCACTTGGTACAAACAATTAAATATTCCCTGATGCCGGGATTTCAACCTGACTGTCAGAACCGCCAGGATCTAAGGTCCATCTCTTTCTCTCTCAATCTCTGGCGTTTATTGGGAGGGGGCAAAAAATTTCCAAAGGCCTCAATTTCCTCCCACTGCAGAACTGGGAACTCTTTTCCCCACACCCCCTTCCATCTCAAACTTCTGAGGATGGACCCTTCTGCCGTTAGCTACCTCCACGTGTGCCCCAGGCCAGGATCCCACCCAGCGGCTGCTCCAGACGGCCAGTCAACTTCTGGATGAGCTAACGTGGCTGTTCTCGGAAGACCAACCCCACCTTGCGCTCAAAATGTCAAGAGACGGAACGTCTCCCAAATCCCTAGGCAAGCTGTTCCCATGGCTCAGGACCCCCCGGTTTAAAAAATTGTACTGGATTAGTCTAGCTACATTATCTTCTAGCCATTGGCTTCCCCTTCTGCCATTGTCCAAAGATTTTTTTTTTTAAAGGCCGGAGGAGACTCTCACCAATCGAGTCTGACGTCCTGCCTGTCTCGGGCTGGCAAATCTCCCCCCCGATCCCCCTCAAGCGAGCCCCGTCACTTCGTGTTTGACCAAAGCAGCTGTTCTGGGTTGGAAGCCATCAGGAGCTGGCCAATCCCCCGCTTCCCTGGGAAGTTTGTGTCGGTGATAACCAGCTGCTGGTTCTCCACTAGATGAACGAGCTCTGTGGTACCAGGTTGTTTCCTCCCTGGGAAGTTACTTCTACACTAAGTCACCGGCCAATTTTTGGGGTGAGTTAAGCATGGGCCTTGTTAGGCATTTTCTCCAGCCCTTGAGTAATTCTGGTGGCTCTCTGCTGCTTCCGCTCTGATTTTCCTTTTGGCTAGGCAGGACCCAGAACACCGTGGTGTCCTGGTGTCCGTCTCCCCGGTGGTCAAACCATCTCCGCGCTCGGCATAGCCACCGGCCAGCATGGCAGCCGACGGCGCGGGGGCCACGGCCATTGGGTCGGCGCACACCGTGCAGCACGAGGGGCCGCACAAGTCCAGTTCTCGCGCGACCGTCCTTGCCCCAGGTAACGCAGGAGCAGGGGGGGAAGCAGAAGCCGGCCCATTATTACAGCACGAGGCTTTGACACCCTGGGGCCGTGCCGCCCTCCATTGTGGCCTTGTGGCAGCCGTGCCTTTCCTGGCTGGCCAACGGGGAAAGCTTTTCCAGTCCCTCGAGCAAGGGCGGCATTTGCCTACTCTGGGCTTTGGTCAGGTTACCAGCTAGGGCCGTATAGGCTGTGCACACAAACGGTGATTCCTCTGGGAATGCCTTGGTCTTACCAGATCTCCCCCGAGTGGGGCCACACTTCGCTAGGACCCTTTTCCCAGATACTTTCTGAGGAGCTGCTGGCCATCAACCAGCCCTTTTCTAGCCCTGTGTCCGCTGTGCTGTCGGTCCTTCTCTTCCAACTGGGAAGTCACCTTAGCGCCCGTTGGTGCGCTCCTCAATATTTCTGGGGGTGCCAGAGTCTCACAAACTCGAGGACCGTCTGTGAATGTCATGGACGTGCTGCTTGGTCTCTCAAATCCTTCCAACATCATCCTTTGGATTTAGCATCGCTAGTTGCTCACGTAAACCCGAGCCAATCCGAACACTTTGTAAGATTTGGTTACCAAAATATATTATAGTCTAGATCCATGCTGCTAACATCCGTCGTTTAATTCTACAGTGACTTGTTAAGAGTTTGTTGGTTTTTTTTTGTTAAAGTTTGGTACCTCGGCTACTTTTGAGCCATCGTTAATTTCATCCACCCTTCATTTGTTAATTAATGCGCATACTTTCTGTCGAACGCTGCTTTCCCCCGTGACAAACTTTTAAATGTTCATCTTACCCCTGTAGTTTAGCATCAGCTCATTTATGTTCATGGTGAAAGACCGAGGTACAACACATCATCTGACAATGGCTTTCATCATGAATTAGAAAGAGCTCCAAAAATATCACGCCCAAGAATGATCTAGAGATCCTGCAGCCACGGTGCTGGCCCAGTATATGATGAAAACCACTTCAAGCCAGGGGGTGCTGCACTGCCAGCCCCCTAGTTCCAATACGTTTCAGGTTTGTTTTTTTTAAAGGCTACGTAGCCGACCAAACGTAGTTCTTAGCCCAAGATTCCTGGGCCGTGTTTGAAACCCAGACGTTGGAGCACCAGGACATTGAACGTGAAATGAATTAAAAGTGGTGGAACAGATTTTCCCCCAGGATCTGCGCTTAGCTGAATTGACAAAGTAAAGCACAGCCAGGCTGCAGAATTGAAAAGCTGTGATCTCCCGCCCCCCCCTCCAGAAATCAGTCTCTAAAACAAAGCGTCTATTTAAACTCTCTCTGGCTTTGAGCGAAGAAAGCTTGGGCCAGCAGGGGGCGCTGCAGGAGAGCACTTGGGGGCTTCAGTCTGGCTGTGCAGGACAGAGATCCCAGGGCTGGGCTGGCAGGGCCTGTGGGTCGGGAGCCGGGGTGCACGTAGGGTGGTACCCTCCAGTACGCGGTACCGGCAAGAGATGTCTAGGGGGTACGGGGTCCTGGAAAGACTTGGGGCCAGCCCCTCCTCCGGGGGCAGGGGGGCTGCGCTCTGCTCCTTAAAGGAGCAGAACACAGCGGGGGAGGACATTCATTCTTTGGCTTTAACAGCACGGAACATGTGCTAACAAACTGAAAGGCTTTGTTTAAGTTTGTTAGCATATGTAGTGTGCTGTTAAATTGGTCAGGAGTGCTCAAGAGGGGAGCGGTGGGGGCCGGGGGGGGAGGCCGGGGCGGAAGGTGTTTGTTAGGGGGCTTATTCCTTCACCCACTTACTTCCCTGGTCCTTCTCGCATGAACAGTGAGCAACAATACCCAAAGTCCAAAGGTGCAAACAATTCGATGGGTGAACTTCCAGCAAGCATGATTCCAGTTTCCTTCCTTAGTGTCCCCCCTTCACAGCTCTGACACCACAGAGCCTTACACCTGTGTCCCTGTTCCCATTCCTGCCCTTAGCCAAACATGATTCCAACTTCCTTACTCCCATTCCCTGTTCCCATCTCCCCCTTTAGCAAAACATGATTCCAATTTCCTTACCCCCATTCCCTGTTCCCATCTCCCCCACCCACACCCACACCCACCCCTACCCCCTCACTTCCTGATTGACTGCAGACTATATAGTAAAACTTGAGTTCTACTTTGCTATACCTTAACCAACCATTTTCCTGAAATTTAACTAACCAATCCTAACATATTGGTACATGATTATGTAACCAATTATATCCCACCACCTTAATTAGTTTACACCCAGCAAAATTAATTATACGGCAGACAGGAACAATCACAGAATCAGACAGAGATTATACAGACAAACCATAGCAAAGTGGGAACAATAATGACAAAACGATACAGAAGTGAGGATTTCACATCCCGGCTATTGATAAGTGAGTTCTTGCCAGACAGGATGCTATCAGACTAAAGTTTCCTTTTACATCTTCTAGGCACTTCCCTTTCTCTGGAGGCGATTGGCATTATCAGGACAGGATTTTATCCTAACAGCCCAATAGCACCGTCTTTCAGTGCGACTAGTTTGCAATGTGAGGAGGTGACCGGTCACTTCCCAGCTTATGGCTGCTTCTGTTGCTTAGCCAAAGGCCTTAGCCTAAGCACAAGGCCTCAGACTGTCACAGTGAGAGGAGGCCCTTACACCGCCAGACAGTGATTTTGATTCTTTCTTTTGTACCTCTAGAACTAGCCAAGTGATAAGAATACACCTAAATTCTTAGAGTACAGGCCTTTGCAGACAGGCCTGAATATCTATATCCTAACAGTGTTTAAACAGTGGTTTTGATTCTGTTTCTCCCCACGGGTCTGAATTATCCATGCCATACTGGAAAATGTTTCAGAGGAGCAGCCGTGTTAGTCTGTGTCCGCAAAAAGAACAGGAGGACTTGTGGCACCTTAGAGACGAACACATTTATTAGAGCCTAAGCTTTCGTCGGCTAAAACCCACTTCATCAGATGCATAGAGTGGAACATACAGTAAGAAGATAGATATATACAGAGAAGCTGAAAAGGTGGAAGTTGCCAGACCAACTCTAAGAGGCTAATTAATTAAGATGAGCTATTATCAGCAGGAGAAAAAAAAAGCTTTTGTAGTGATCATCAAGATGGCCCATTTCAGACCGTTGACAAGAAGGTGTGAGGCTACGTAACAGGGGGAAGTAGATTCAATTTGTGTAATGACCCAGCTGACCTTAATTTTCTAGGGAATTTGGAGAAAGTTTAACAGCCCCGATTGTTTTCGGCGTTAATCAGTGTGAACCTGAACAAATGACCAGCCTTCGCAGTCCCCACTTACTGAAACAGAAATGCCTTCCGGCTGGTGTTTGGAAGAGCGCGACAAGACACGCACGTAACCGCGTGAGCAGAGGGCGGAGAGGACACCCTCCCACATTATGACCAGCAAAATAAATCGTCATAAAATCTCAAAGAGGCCGAGGGTCACAGATTTGCAAACCTAAAAACCTGTGTTCTGCTTTGAACCGCCTCAGCACCTACCCTGGAGCTTGGGGCGGGGACTTTGGGGAAGGGGTTGGGATGGGGCGGCAGGGGGGTGGAGTTGGGGCGGGGACTTTGGGGAAGGGGTTGGGATGGGAGCAGGAGGGGGGTGGAGTTGGGGCGGGGACTTTGGGGAAGGGGTTGGGATGGGGTGGGAGGGGGCAGAGTTGGGGCGGGGACTTTGGGGAAGGGGTTGGGATGGGGCGGGAGGGGGGTGGAGTTGGGGCGGGGACTTTGGGGAAGGGGTTGGGATGGGGTGGGAGGGGGCAGAGTTGGGGCGGGGACTTTGGGGAAGGGGTTGGGATGGTAGCAGGAGGGGGGTGGAGTTGGGGCGGGGACTTTGGGGAAGGGGTTGGGATGGGGCGGGAGGGGGGTGGAGTTGGGGCGGGGACTTTGGGGAAGGGGTTGGGATGGGAGCAGGAGGGGGGTGGAGTTGGGGCGGGGACTTTGGGGAAGGGGTTGGGATGGGGGCGGGAGGGGGCGGAGTTGGGGCGGGGACTTTGGGGAAGGGGTTGGGATGGGGGTGGGAGGGGAGTGGAGTTGGGGCGGGGACTTTGGGGCGGGGCCAGGGGCAGAGGTGGGTCGAGCACCCACGGGTGCCAGTAGAAGTCGGCGCCTACGGTCTCAGGTCCGGGGTGTGATTTCTTCAGAATCTCTTTGGGGAACAGTCGTGCAGGCGAACTAGCTGGTACTTATGAGTCTGCGATCTCTATGCGTGTCTCATCTTGGTTTCTGAAGTTCTGAATATTCGCTCTTGTCATAAATATAAAGGGAAGAGTAACCACTTTTCGGTCCACAGGGCTATAAAAACCCCCCGGGCCAGAGGCAACATCCTGTTACCTGTGAAGGGTTAAGAAGCTAAGGTAACCTCGCTGGCTCCTGACCCAAATGACCAGTGAGGAGACAAGTTACTTTCAAATCGGGAGTGGGTGGGAAACAAAGGGTCTGTCTGTCTGTGGGATGCTTTTGCCGGGAACAGGTCAGGAATGCAGACTCAGAACTTCTGTTAAGTTAGTGAGTAATCTAGCTAGAAATGCGTTAGATTTCCTTTTGTTTAATGGCTGGTAAATAAGCTGTGTTGGAGGGAACGTAGGTTCCTGTTTTTTGTCTTTTTGTAACTTAAGGTTTTGCCTAGAGGGATTCTCTGTGTTTTGAATCTGGTTTCCCTGTAAGGTATTTACCATCCTGGTTTTACAGAGGCGATTCTTTTATCTTTTCTTTAATTAAAATTCTTCTTTTAAGAACCGGATTGATTTTTCATTGTTCTTAAGATCCAAGGGCTTGGGCCTGTGTTCACCTGTACCAACTGGTGAGGATTTTTACCAAGCCTCCCCAGGAAAGGAGGTGTGTAGGGCTTGGGGGGATATTTGGGGGGGAAGACGTCTCCAAGTGGGCTCTTTCCCTGTTCTTTGTTTAACACGCTTGGTGGTGTCAGCATAGGGTTCAAAGACAGGGTAAAGTTTGTACCTTGGGGAAGTTTTAACCTAAGCTGGTAAGAATAAGCTTAGGGGGTCTTTCATGCAAGTCCCCACATCTGTACCCTAGAGTTCAGAGTGGGGAAGGAACCTTGACAGCTCTGTTTGCTACACGTTTGCTCCTGGGGGAACGCCCACAAGGTATTTAGGCCGCACGTGAAGGGACGAGTCACGGTGAATGGCCCGTTCGGGACCGCTCGGCTCACAGTGGGAAACGCCTGTCTACACCGAATGGACGGCTTGTGAACGTTCTAACTAGAAGGTGGGTGGGGGCCATGGACGTGTAACTTGCCCATGTGACTCTTTCACAGTGAGAACAGATTTCCCTTTACTTGGCAGGAGCTAAAAGGCCCTGGCCTGGAAATAGCTCCATTTTACCTCTTTCCTGCTCCAGCCTCTGGACTATGAACATCTACTGATGGGAGCATTGTAACCAAGGGACTGAGGACTTTAAGGAAATCTGGAGCCTTCATATTTCCTTGATCCTTTGCAGATGGACTTACGAGTTGGATCTGGTACAGAGGCCGTTCTAGCCTCACTGATTGTTGATTTCTCCCTTGCAAGGGACAAAGATCAGATATCTACTCACTTTCTCACATGAGTAAGAAGCCTCTGATACCTGTGGGATAAGCAACCTAGCCCTTGCTTGTGTGGTTTTGTTCTTTCCTCTCCAGATGTCAAAGCCTGTTCCCATTGAACTCAATAGCAAAACTCCTTGTGATCTCAATGGGAACAGGATTTGGCCCCAAGAGATCCGAGAATGTGATTTTGATCAAGTGCTTCTCTGTCCAGAGACAGTTCTCAGGCATGTTCTGCCAGGTGGATTTTGGCTGCCCCTCCTGTAGGTCATGCTGAGGAAAATAATGAAACAATCTGGGCTGTAGTTCTATCAAGATGTACGTGGCACACACGGTTCTACGCCTCTTTCCCATCAAACCCAGCTGGTGCCTCCTCTCTGCTTCCCTAGTGCCTGGCAGGGAGCGATACTTAGAGAAAGGCAAGCCGGCAGAAGCCCAGGGCATGGCTCCGCTTGCAGATGCAGAGCACTGTGAGTTAAACCGGCCCTCGGAGAGCGCCGTAGGGACAGCCCTGCCGTGTGTTCACACTGTCGGCTGCCAGCGCACTGGTGTGGCCACATTTGCGGCATTGGGAGCGGTGCATTGTGGGCAGCTATCCCACCGAGCCCCTCTTCCCATTCTGGCTCTGTGGCTTGTGGGAAGGGGGCAGGAGGTGTGGGGCATTCTGGGTCCCGTCCCAAACGCCCCGTGATGCATCGCTTCGCATCCCAGCAAACCCTGTGCTTCCATCCACATTTGGCGCCATCTTTCAACAGTTTTTGCACTGCGCGCTCTGTCTTCCCTTTTGGTCTGCGGGAAAGGAGCCCGAAGTGCTGAGGAATATGCCGATGGGTCTCGCCAACGCGTCACGTTTGGCCGTCGAGTTACTCCTTTAGCTACAGACTGCGGAGTCCGACGATGATGTCGACTCGCATAACGCATACGACACGAGATTCCTTGTGGCATCCACGGACATGCTCACCGCCGTGGAATGCCGCTTTGGGGCTCGGGAAACAAGCCCTGAGCGGTGGGATCACGTCGTCAGGCAAGTCTGGGATGACGATCAGTGGCTGCAGAACTTTCGGATGAGAAAAGCCACTTTCATGGGACTGCGTGAGGAGCTCGCCCCCACCCTGTGGGGCAAGGACACGAGATTGAGAGCTGTACTGATGGTGGAGAAGCGGGTGGCAATTGCAGCCTGGAAGCTGGCAACTGGAAAGTCAACAGTTGGAATTGTGTTGATGCAAGTTTGCAGGGCCATTAATCATGTCCTGCTCAGAAGAACCGTGACTCTGGGCAATGTGCATGACATTGTGGCTGGCTTTGCACAAATGGGTTTTCCTAACTGCGGAGGGGCGATAGACGGGACGCATATTCCAGTTCTGGCACCAGCCCATCTAGCCTCTGAATATGTTAATCGGAAGGGGTATTTCTCTATGGTTCTCCAGGTGCTTGTGGATCATCGTGGGCATTTCACAGACATTAACGCAGGCTGGCCTGGAAAGGTGCATGTCGCACGCATCTTTCAGAACACAGGCCTGTTCAGGAAGCTGCAAGAAAGGACTTTCTTCACAGACTAGAAGATCACTGTAGGGGAAGTCGAAATGTCCATTTTGATCCTTGAGACCCCGCTCACCCTTTGATGCCGTGGCTCATGAAACCCTGCAAAGGGAGCCTTGACAGCAGCAAGGAGCAGTTCAACAACAGGCTGAGCTGGTGCCGAATGACTGTGGAGTGTGCTTTTGGCCGTTTAAAGGGTCGCTGGCGCTGTCTGTATGGGAAGCTGGACCTGGCCGATGACAATATCTCAGGGGTAATATCCGCATGCTGTACCCTCCATAACATTTGTGAAGGGAAGGGTGAAAGATTCACTCAGGCATGAACCTTGGAGGTTCAACACCTGGAGGCTGAATTTGAACAGAGAGCAGGGCTATTAGAGGGGCCACCAGTAATGTCAGGTGCCCTGCACAGGAGTGAAGTGAAGTGATTCCAATGCTACACTGACATGCAGTGCCTGTTTCTTTCCTGGCTAAGGTATCTTTTACTTAATGCAATAATAAAGAATGTTTTCAAAGGCAAAACATTCATTTATTGAAAAGAAACACAACTGCTTGGGAAAAAAGAAAGGGCATGACACATCTGTGCTGTGTGGAAGTAGGGAAGGGGGCGGGGTGGGGAACGGGACAATCATAGGTTTGCATCTGTCCTGTTCTCATACTCAGCCTTCCTGTCTGGAGTGCTGCGCAATGAGTGCTGCACTTCTGGCTGGCTAAAATGCCTGGTGATGGGGCTGAGTGCTGTGGGTCGGGGTCGTAGTTTGCAGGGCTGGGTGGTGAAGCTTCAGGTGTCGGAGGCAGCTGGTGGTGATAAGAACCCGGCTGTTGGAGAAAGTGGGTTGGAGGTGACATGGGGGCCCAAGGGAAAGAGTTTTGGGACAAGGGCTGCGGTGGGAGGGCAGGTGCGGATCTGCTCTGCCTGCATGGCTACGAGCGCCTGGATCGAGTCCGCTTGGCGCTCCATGATGCTTAGCAGCCACTGCATGCTTTGGTGCCAGCAATCCATATTTTGCTGGCGGACGCTCTTTTCACTCTCCCACCACTTCTGCGCTTTTTGATTTTCATTAAGGGACGGCTGCATGACTTCATGCAGCAGGTCCTCTTTGCTTTCTCGCATACGCTTCCTGATTCTTTGGAGTCTTTCAGCCGTTGATAACAAGGACGGCTGGGAACTCAAGGTTGCATCTGTAAAGCCAAAATGCAACACTTAACAGAGGCAGCATTGTTCACGCCAGACAGAGCAATGATTCCCCCGCACTGAAAGTAGACACGCACAGTCTACACAATGGCAGAATTTGCCCATCCCAAAGCTTGCGCACGTAACCCACAGGAGCCCCAAAATGGTGAGCAAGCACAGGGGCAAGGGGGACTGATTGATTCACGGCCGCACTGTCCTCTGGGTTTCTGTGCCTCGGGAGAGCCAACAGCGGCAGGGGGCCCTATACTGAACACTGTCCCCACATTTTCCACAGGATGAGTTTGTCCTGGAAGAAATCTCGCTGCTGAGGGTGACCTGGGAAGCAAGGGAGGGTCTTCTGCGGCAAGGCGGCTTCCGCCCCGGCCCGTCTGCAGCTTGCCTGTGTGCAGCAATGGTCCCCCCGCCCCTCGCGGCACAGTGGTGGGGACATGTTAGCCTGACTGGGACAAGGGCCACAGAGGCTCTCCCAAGGAACCTGCGCAAGCCCATTGCCCAGCTTCTGCATGAGACCTTTGAAGAGATCGCTGAGGCCGATTGCCGCGATGTGAGAGAGCTCATCAACGCCCTATTCCGCATCTAGGCACGCCGGCCCTAACCCTCCTCGCCCCAAGAGCCCGCCCCCAACAACTTCCTTCCCAAAATAAAAGCCGCTTGCCAGGAACCTCCTCTGGAGTTTGTCCTTCCCCGAGCACCGGCCGCTGCGACTGGCTACCTTCCTCCTGGCTTGAGAACAGCTCCTGGCCGCATCCTGGCTGTCCCCCTCCTCCTCAGCACCCTCGCTGGCAGGGGGCTGCGGGTTGGGAGTGAGGGACACCGGCAGGGCTGGGGGGGCAGGGCTGGGCTAGCAGGGGGCTGCGGGTCGGGAGTGAGGGGCACCGGCAGAGCTGGGGACGCGCTATCTCAGAGTTGGCAGGGGCTGCAGGTCAGGAGTGAGGGGCACCGGCAGGGCTGGGGGGCAGGGCTGGGCTAGCAGGGGGCTGCGGGTCGGGAGTGAGGGGCACCGGCAGGGCTGGGGGGGCAGGGCTGGGCTGGCAGGGGGCTGCGGGTCGGGAGTGAGGGGCACCGGCAGAGCTGGGGAGAGCCCAGGCCTGGGCTGGCAGGGGCTGCGGGTCGGGAGTGAGGGGCACCGGCAGGGCTGGGGGGGCAGGGCTGGGCTAGCAGGGGGCTGCAGGTCAGGAGTGAGGGACACCGGCAGGGCTGGGGAGAGCCCAGGGCTGGGCTGGCAGGGGCTGCGGGTCAGGAGTGAGGGGCACCGGCAGGGCTGGGGGGAGCCCAGGGCTGGGCTGGCAGGGGCTGCGGGTCAGGAGTGAGGGGCACCGGCAGGGCTGGGGGGAGCCCAGGGCTGGGCTGGCAGGGGCTGCAGGTCAGGAGTGAGGGGCACCAGCGGGGCTGGGAATGGAGGGGATGGAGGAGCCATTCTCTGGGGGTAGCTGACATGGGGCAGGGGTGCGCAGTGGTTCCCAGAGCGGCAAGGACCAAACCGAATCTGAGGTCTTCATAGGTTTAGAGTTCCAAGTGTCTGAATTCCACAGCCAGGACTCCTGGGTTCTGTCCCAGCCCTGGGAGGGAGGTGGGGGGCTAGTGGTTAGAGCGGGGGGGGGGCTGGGCACCAGGACTCCTGGGTCCTCTTTTTACCTATGCTGCTGACTTACCTAGTGTCTTTAGTTAGTCCCCAGCCCCTCCCTACCCCCCCCAGGGGGGTTATGAATGGCCGCCCCATCCAATTTGCTCAGAACTTTCCCTCCAGAGCGTCTCTCTCCCCCAGCCGCCCACACGGGTTCGTCAGGCTGGATCAGTGCCAAGGGCGTTGCCTTGACGCGCTATCTCAGAGTTGTTTGGGCCACATCTGTGGGGCTTTTGTTCTCTGAGTGGAGGGGTTTCCTCTTATCCTTGTCAAAACTTTCCTCTCTCTGCGGCAGGATGGGGGCTGCTGGGAAGCTGCCAAGGCTGGGATCCCTCTCGCCTGGGTTTCTTGGCCTGCTGAAGAGAGCCTGGAGCCCTCTCGTCTCTGCCCGTTCTGGAAGCCGGGAAATCTGAGAAGCCACAACACCTCGGTTGTAGCTGAGCCACCCCCCACCCCGCGAGACCCCCCCGAGACAGCTGTTCTAGGTGGCTCTTCATTCTGGAATCCCAGAACGAAGACAACTCTGGCTGCTAACTGAATTGGATTAGAATTAGAATTGAATTTGTTCTAGAATGAGACACCTAGAACCCCGTCTCTCTGGCATCCCGAATGAAGCCAGTCCCATCTGCTAACCGAGTGGGTGATTCACGTGCTCTCGAACGAGGGGACTCCTGGAACCTGCTACATCTGGATTCCAGAATCGAAGCCAGCTCCAGGCGGTCCCATCATTTGAAGTTCCGGAATGAGGAGAAGCCTCGAACCTGGTCTTTCTGGAGTACAGCAAGAAGCCAACCCCAAGTCTGAACAGAATTTTGTAACGGGGTGCAGCACCTAGAACCCAGACGTTCTAGAAGTCAGAAAGAAGGCAACCTTGAGCCACAGGGGACAATAAAAGATCACACCATTGGGTGGTCTGGGTGCTTGTAGGGAGGCAGAGTGGCCTCCGTTTGAACTGGAGAGCGAGGGACCACTACATTCCCTCTGGCAGGCAGAGCCGAATCCGACCCGGCACTGGAAGTCCCAGGGTGGGACAGGAAGTATAAAACCAGAGCCCCAGAGCTCGGTTGGGGCTGGACCACCGGAGGGAGCAGACATCTCTTCCAAGGAGCGGAGATCTTTGCAGGGTCCTGGACGGACACCGAGTGGAGCTGTGCCCTGCGGTCGGAGGAGATGGATGAGTAGCCCAAGGAGCGGCCAGGACCGCCATCCAAGGAATGCCCCAAGGAGCTGTGGGGACTGCCGGCGGCCGAGAACCCCGAGGAGACAGAGGACCTTTGGACGACAGAGCCCTACGCCCAGACTGTGGTAGGAAGCAGCCCACGGGAACCAGACTTCAAGCCGGTTCTGCGGCCGGAGAGCAAGTCGGTGTGTTTCGGGAGGATCCCCAGTGGTGAACCCATCCGCCATTATTAGGGCCCCGGACTGGGACCCAGTGGAGTAGGGCGGGCCCGGGTCCCTCTACCCCCACCACCATCACTGACCTCAACCCTGGGGTGGCAGCTAAACCCCCTCTTTTTGTCCAGAAGGCCTGGACTGTTTTGTGGGCTCACCCCCAGCCAGGTGGCTGTGTAGCCATAGGCTGTTTGTGCTCCGACTGTTACATGCTGTCTGCCTGGAGTGAGGCGAAGCGGCCGCCCTCCCTCGAGAGCGAGGACCACGACAGTGCTCTAGGAGCACCAGGAAACGGGTCTTTCTGGGACGCAGGAGGATGCAGAACACTTACGTTCTGCAGCCCAGAGCCCTTGGTGACTCTGGGCAGCTGGCAGAGTTTCTGAGTGGTCCGACTGTGGCTGGGGTGGACCTGCCATGTTGCCGTTACAGCATTACGTTTCCTAGAACGCAGGGAAACCAAAACGGGCTCTGGGGTTCATGGGCATTTCTGGACTGGCACAGTCTAGAGCTCTGACTCCTCTGGGAAATCTAGGGTTCTGGAGTCCAGAACCATCATCTCTCCCGCGGCCTCGGTTTGGAGGCAGCAGGGATCTTTGGGTTCTGGAATTCAGTGCTTCTCAGTGGATCCCCGCCCTTCACGACATTCAAGAATTCAGAAAGTATTTTTTCCAGAAAACGTGGCACCCTAGAACTCTGACTCTCCAAGCCGCACCCTCTAGAACCCAGCGTTTTCTGAATTCCCCATTCAGGACTCTGGGGTTCGATCCTGGCTCTGGGAGGGGAGTGGGATCTAGAGGGTAGTCGCTCTAGAACCCAGAATGTGCGGCCTAGAGCTCTAGAAGCCATGCACCTTGGGGCGATGAGTTCTGGAGCCAAAAATTCCACATACGCCAGCTCTAGACATGCTAGAACCCCGGCCCTTTGGTCATATGTGCTCTAGAACACAGAATGATTAGCCCCGTCACTCAACAAATGGGAATGTTCTGTTCCCGGAGGTCTAGAACCCATGGCGTTCATCTCCCCCGGGAACTCTAGGACAGCGTTTCGCACTGACCAGTCCGTGGGCCGGTGCCACTCCCTGAGATCTCCCTGACACCGTTTAGGACGGCAGCAAGCAGGTCCCTGATATTAAAAACGTTGAGAAATATTGCTCTAGAACTCAGAACCTTCAGACATCCAATGTTCTAGAATGTGGGAGCCCTTGCCCCCCCCCGGGCCTCATCGTGCATCTGGGAAATCCCGTTAATTCTCCTCACCCCTACCCATTCCTGGGGTTTAGGGGAGAGCACGCATGCTCTAGAACAGTGGGCGCTCTAGAGCGCCACATTCCAGAACCCGGAACACATCACCGCTTCATGCGGACGAGGCAGGAGGGAGCTGGCTCTACACATAGTCAGTGCGGAGTGGGCTGTTCGAGGCCGGATGCCAACCTTCTACTGCTGCTGCTTAACGGCGTTATTCCGCTCACTCTTGGTTTAGAGGGCTGGGCTCTTGGTGGAGACGGCTGAAAGGTCAGTAGATGCTGCGGGGGGGGGGAGGGGAGGGGGGGGAGGGGACTGCTCAGAGTAGGGTAATTGCCTTCTACTGCTGCCAGCTAATGGAGTCGCTCCTCCAGCTCCAAGATCAGGGAGTGGGGCTGCTGGGGAAGAGAGACCAGCTCGCTGCCGCGGATTTCATCCCAGGAAGCGGCCAATCAGCCGTGGCCACATCGTTCCCCACGCTGTCCTACAGTCCCAAGGAACGGGTGCGGGGGGGTCTGCTGGAGAAGAAACGGCGCTCGTCCCACACTGCGTCTGTCGGCCGAGGGCAGGGCCGCGGGGAGCTGTGCGTGTCCGGCGGAGTTACGGTGAGCTGAGGGTGAGTGTCCAAGGCCGGGCTGGCCCAGGGGGGATGGAAAATGAGGTCCTGTCTGTCCATGCAACGGGATGGGGGGGCGGATTCTAGAGATCCTTCACCCATAGGTATAGGGCAGGGAATGGGGCACGGGGCCTGTCCCCTCCAGGGGGCGCCGGCTCCCATCCGGCCCCAGGGCGGGGACTGGCTGGCTCAGGGGGGCAGGGAATGGGGCACGGGGCCTGTCCCCTCTAGGGGCACAAGACCCTAACATACCTTGTATAGCAACTCCTGGGTTCTACTTCTAATTTGGGACAGGAGTGGGATCCAGTGGCTTAGAGCAGAGGGGGTTGGGAGCCCGGACTCCTGGGTTCTGTTGCAGCACTGGCAGGAGAGGGGGGAGCCGTCTGCCACAGATCCGATGCCGGTCCTCGCTGGGTGTGCCTGGGGTTGAAGCTGGGCTGCGGGGGGGATGACACAAGGGGTGCGGCTGTGACTGATCGTCAGCCAGCTTCGCCTGGCCGGGGGCTGTGGGGTAATCGCAGCTGGGTCATCCCAGCCTGGGGTACCCGGCCCGGCAGGCCTGTCACACGCTCGTCACAGGCCTGTGGGAGAGACGCCCCAGCTCTGCCGGGGCCCCTCACCCCCGCCCCGCAGCCCCCGGTGCCCCCCCAGCTCTGCCGGGGCCCCTCACCCCCGCCCCGCAGCCCCCGGCGCCCCCCCAGCTCTGCCGGGGCCCCTCACCCCCGCCCCGCAGCCCCCGGCGCCCCCCCAGCTCTGCCGGCGCCCATCACCCCCGCCCCGCAGCCCCCGGCGCCCCCCCCAGCTCTGCCGGGGCCCCTCACCCCCCGCCCCGCAGCCCCCGGCGCCCCCCCAGCTCTGCCGGGGCCCCTCACCCCCGCCCCGCAGCCCCCGGCGTCCCCCCAGCTCTGCCGGCGCCCCTCACCCCCGCCCCGCAGCCCCCGGTGCCCCCCCAGCTCTGCCGGGGCCCCTCACCCCCGCCCCGCAGCCCCCGGGGTCCCCCCAGCTCTGCCGGGGCCCCTCTCCCCCGCCCCGCAGCCCCCGGGGTCCCCCCAGCTCTGCCGGGGCCCCTCACCCCCGCCCCGCAGCCCCCGGTGCCCCCCCAGCTCTGCCGGCGCCCCTCACCCCCGCCCCGCAGCCCCCCGGTGTCCCCCCAGCTCTGCCGGCGCCCCTCACCCCCGCCCCGCAGCCCCCGGTGTCCCCCCAGCTCTGCCGGCGCCCCTCACCCCCGCCCCGCAGCCCCCGGTGTCCCCCCAGCTCTGCCGGGGCCCCTCACCCCCCGCCCCGCAGCCCCCAGGGTCCCCCCAGCTCTGCCGGGGCCCCTCACCCCCCGCCCCGCAGCCCCCGGCGTCCCCCCAGCTCTGCCGGGGCCCCTCACCCCCGCCCCGCAGCCCCCGGGGTCCCCCCAGCTCTGCCGGGGCCCCTCACTCCCGACCCGCAGCCCCCTGTGCAATGGGGGGCCCCCAGGTTCCCAGCCTTGATCTGCCTCACTGGGGCCCCTGGCGTCACCGGCAGCCTTGAGCCCCCGGCCCCAAGCCTGGATCCCCCCCAAGCCCTGACCTCAGATCCAGCCCCCGGCGCCCCCCCAGCTCTGCCGGCGCCCCTCACCCCCGCCCCGCAGCCCCCGGCGCCCCCCCAGCTCTGCCGGGGCCCCTCACCCCCGCCCCGCAGCCCCCGGCGTCCCCCCAGCTCTGCCGGCGCCCCTCACCCCCGCCCCGCAGCCCCCGGTGCCCCCCCAGCTCTGCCGGGGCCCCTCACCCCCGCCCCGCAGCCCCCGGGGTCCCCCCAGCTCTGCCGGGGCCCCTCTCCCCCGCCCCGCAGCCCCCGGGGTCCCCCCAGCTCTGCCGGGGCCCCTCACCCCCGCCCCGCAGCCCCCGGCGCCCCCCCAGCTCTGCCGGCGCCCCTCACCCCCGCCCCGCAGCCCCCGGCGTCCCCCCAGCTCTGCCGGCGCCCCTCACCCCCGCCCCGCAGCCCCCGGCGTCCCCCCAGCTCTGCCGGCGCCCCTCACCCCCGCCCCGCAGCCCCCGGCGTCCCCCCAGCTCTGCCGGCGCCCCTCACCCCCGCCCCGCAGCCCCCGGGGTCCCCCCAGCTCTGCCGGGGCCCCTCACCCCCGCCCCGCAGCCCCCGGCGTCCCCCCAGCTCTGCCGGGGCCCCTCACCCCCCGCCCCGCAGCCCCCGGTGTCCCCCCAGCTCTGCCGGCGCCCCTCACCCCCGCCCCGCAGCCCCCGGGGTCCCCCCAGCTCTGCCGGGGCCCCTCACCCCCGCCCCGCAGCCCCCGGTGTCCCCCCAGCTCTGCCGGCGCCCCTCTCCCCCGCCCCGCAGCCCCCGGGGTCCCCCCAGCTCTGCCGGCGCCCCTCACCCCCGCCCCGCAGCCCCCGGGGTCCCCCCAGCTCTGCCGGGACCCCTCACCCCCGCCCCGCAGCCCCCGGGGTCCCCCCAGCTCTGCCGGGGCCCCTCACCCCCGCCCCGCAGCCCCCGGGGTCCCCCCAGCTCTGCCGGGGCCCCTCACCCCCGCCCCGCAGCCCCCGGGGTCCCCCCAGCTCTGCCGGGGCCCCTCACCCCCGCCCCGCAGCCCCCGGGGTCCCCCCAGCTCTGCCGGCGCCCCTCACCCCCGCCCCGCAGCCCCCGGTGTCCCCCCAGCTCTGCCGGCGCCCCTCACCCCCGCCCCGCAGCCCCCGGGGTCCCCCCAGCTCTGCCGGCGCCCCTCACCCCCGCCCCGCAGCCCCCGGGGTCCCCCCAGCTCTGCCGGGACCCCTCACCCCCGCCCCGCAGCCCCCGGGGTCCCCCCAGCTCTGCCGGGGCCCCTCACCCCCGCCCCGCAGCCCCCGGGGTCCCCCCAGCTCTGCCGGGGCCCCTCACTCCCGACCCGCAGCCCCCTGTGCAATGGGGGGCCCCCAGGTTCCCAGCCTTGATCTGCCTCACTGGGGCCCTGGCGTCACCGGCAGCCTTGAGCCCCCGGCCCCAAGCCTGGATCCCCCCCAAGCCCTGACCTCAGATCCAGCCCCCGCCGCCCCCCGCCCCGCCCCAGCCCAGCTCCTCTCCCCGAGCCAGGCTCCCCCCCAGCCCCTTCAGACCCCCGGCCTCAGAGACTGGGGGGAGGCGTCTCCAGGGCCCCCCCGCCACATTGTCATGGCGATGATGGCCCCGGTGTTGCCATGGAGATGACCCGCCATCCAGGTGCCTTATGACCCGCGTGGGGTTCCATGACCTCTGACCTCTCTGGCGTTGCCACGGTGGGGACCTGCGACCTCTTGAGTGTCGCCATGGCGTTAACCTGGCTATGACGAGCACCATGTGGTTGCCACAGTGATGACCTCATGCGACCCATGACCTCCTTGACCTTACCCAACCTCATGAGCGCCCTGCTGTTGCCATAGCAACGACCTCATGTATCCTGTGACCCCACTTGGCCTTTGAACTCTTTGGCTGGGTGACCTCTGACCCCCTGGGGGTTGCCATGGCTGTGACCTCATGTGGCTAATCACCCCCTTGAGGCGGACCTCCCATGACCTATGACCTCCTTGGCGTTGCCATGGCGCTGACACCATGTGACCTCTCACACAGTGCCCACGATGATGTCATCATGGCTGTGACCTCACGGGTCCCCCCACATGTGACATCATGGCTTTGCCTCGCCCACTGCCCACCACCCCCACCCCCATGCTTCAGCCACGGGTCCCCACACCCCGCCCAGAGCCGCGGAGAGAACCCAGGCGTCCTGGCTCCCACCCCCACCCCCACTGTAACCTCTAGTCCTCCCCTCCTGAGTCTCTGGTGTCATGTCTGTTCTCAGTGTGGGTGTGTTTGTCTATTTGTTTACCTATTTATCCCTGTTTGTGTCTTTGTACCTGTTACTGTGTGTGCGTGCGTGTGTGTGTAGCTGGGGTGTAGCTAAGGCGTGTGTGTGTGTGTGTGTGTGTACCTGGGGGGGGTGTCTAGCTGGGTGTGTGTGGGTGTGTAGCTGGGGTGTAGCTAAGACGCGTGTGTGTGTGTGTGTGTGTACCTGGGGGGGGTGTCTAGCTGGGTGTGTAGCTGGGGTGTAGCTAAGGCGTGTGTGTGTGTGTGTGTGTACCGGGGGGGTGTCTAGCTGGGTGTGTAGCTGGGGTGTAGCTAAGGCGTGTGTGTGTGTGTGTGTACCTGGGGGGGTGTCTAGCTGGGTGTGTGTGTGTGGCTGGGGGGGGTGTGAATGTGTAGCTGGGTTGTAGCTGGTGTGTGCGTGTGTCTGTGTGTAGCTGGGGTGGTTTTCTGTGTGTAGCTGGGTGTGTGTAGTTGGCATGTAGCTGGGGCGTGTGTGTGTCTGTCTGTCTGTCTGTAACTGGTCTGTGTGTAGCTGTGTTGTGTTTGTGTGTGTTTACACCGAGTCTCCCGGCATTCCCGACTCTCTCTGAGTCACTAGGCGTCTGCCTATATTTATACCCCTCTGCGATCATGTGTCCTGCCCCCCTTTCCAGCTGTCCCTGGCACCATGCCCCTGTCACACCCACTCCATGTGTGTGTGTGTGCCAATGTATATATATAACGGCACAGCTCACAACCGGAGTGCCTCCCCTCCAACTGCCCAGCCCGAGGACTGTCCGATCTTCCACCCCCACGACGACCATGGGCAAACTCCTTGTTCTGTGCCTGGCCGCCCTGAGCTTTGTCGGGATCGGTAAGCCCCCAGCCCTGCCCCACACGAATCCCCCCCAACTCCCTCTCCTCCCCTCGGAAAATCTCCCCGTTCCCTGAGTCTTTGCCAGGTTCCCTTCGGAGCCCGGGGGGGAAAATGTGCCACTCAACAAACCAAACTGGGGGGGTGGGGGAAGAGCGGCTCTGAACAGTGCTGTTCAGAAGTGGGGAAGGCGCCCTTTCCCCCCCCCCCTTTAGGCCTGGGGTTCAACGGCCTAAGTGCCCCACCAGCCATGGGGTTCAGAGGGGCTCGTGGGTTTTAGGGATTACACCCCTCCTCTCTCTGGCTGCAAATTGGCGAAGATTCACCCCACCGCTGACAACAATCTGGATCTGGCAATAGCCCAGCCCCACAACCTTTCTGCTAGCCCCCAAGTCTGCCTACTTCCCAGCCCCCCGAGTCGGCAGATGGTCCCCCAAACTCGTGGCTTTAATTGAGGTCCCAGGATGTAGCCAGAACCCCCCCGCCAACACACACACACTCACATTTTCTGTGGGAAACTGCACCCCCTTATTTTTGATTACCCCCTAATTTTCCCCCAGGTCGTGCCCCGCCCAACAGACTCACCCGCGACCCTGATTTAACCTGCCTTTAAAAATTGTCTCCCCCGCCCGGATCTTGCACCCCAGTTTCTTCTTGGGGAGCTGGCCCTGAGAGAAGAGGGAGTTTAGTAGGATGGAGGGGGGCAGGCTGGGAGCCAGGACTCCTGGGTTCTCTCCCTGGCTCTGGCAGTGGGGTGAGGTGTAGTGGTTAGACCAGGGAGAGGAGGGGGCTGGGAGCCAGGACTCCTGGGTTCTTTTCCAGCAGGCAACTCCCTTTCTTCAACCTACAGTTTGGAAATAGGTCGGGGCGAGATTGTTTTCTTGCTTCCTCACCAGTCCAGGCGACGCACCAAGCTCGGCTCCTCGGACCAGCGCCAGCCCCAGCCCGGGTCGCCCATCCCTGCCATTTCCCATCCAAGTGGGCATCTGGGAGATTTCTTGCCCTCGGTCCAGGCTCAGGCAGGGCGCTGGCCAGAGGTGGGGGGGACCCAGAGCCCAGGGAGCAAGGGAATTTCTGTGCAGCGGATACACACCAGGGACACACACACACACACACACTTGACACACGGGGAAGGAATCTGGATTTGGTTTGGACTTGAGTCCAATTTTCCAGGCTGGGCTGTTTTTCCCGTGATTTGAAATCTCGCTTGCCAAAATACACCCAGCTTTTCATGGGTGTGTTTTGTGTCCTTGTGTGTGTGTCTGGCTTTGTGTCGTGTGTTCTGCACTGGTTCTCTGTGGCGTGTCTCCATGGCTTTGTGGACGTGTTGTCGTGTTTGGCATGCCTGTGTTTGTGCCTCGTTTGTAGTTGTGTGCCTTTGTGTTTTGTTTTTCCTTGTGGGGTTTTGTATGCCCATGTTTGTGTTGGGTGGGTGTGTCCTTCTTGGCGTGTTTTTGCGGGTGCCTTTATGGTTGGTTTACAGCTGTGTATTTTGTGTGTTTGTGTCATGTTTCGGATGGCTGTTGTGTGTACCTGTGTCGCTTCCAATGGTGTGTGTGTGTACACACACATCTCTTTGTAAAGCTATCCCTGTGTTTGTGTGGTGTGCAGCATTGTGCTTGGGTGTTGTCTGTGTCTATACAACTGTGTTATTGTGCATCTCAGTGTTTTTAAATAACTCCTGTGTGTTGAGTGAAAATCATTGGGGTACCAAGGTCAGGATGCATGTGAATTCCAGAATCAAGCTGTTTTTAAAGGGGCAGGGCTAAATATAAAACTGTCATTAGCTATCCCACTGCTGGCACCAATGCTAGTAAATCTGATCCCACTGCTTCCACCAATGCTACAGACACTGAGCCCATCTCTGCCACCAATGCTATGGGATCCAATCCCGTTTCTGGCACTGATGCTACAGAATCCAATCCCATCCCGGCCACCAGTGCAGCCAGCTCTGCACCCTCCCCCAAAAGGAGATAGACTTGGTCTCACCCTCTCTCTCTCTGTTCCCAGGAGCGGCCCTGCAGTGCCTGAAATGCGACTTCACCATGTTTGACATCCCCTGCCACACCACCACTGTCACCTGCCAGGACGGGCAGCTCTGCGCTGTCATCCGGGGCCGTGCAGGTAACACCCCACCCTCCCCACTTCTCTCGGTCTCGTGCTCTCATTTTCTCTCCCTCTCCATTTGTCTCTTTTTCATTTCCTCTTTCTCGCGCTCTCCCCACAGCCGGCCGCAAGCTGATCATGAAGAAGAACTGCGTTGACAAAGTGAAATGCAACACCAACGACTCCTCGACCTGGGCGGGCATCACCTACAGCACCTCCTACGAGTGCTGCGAGGGCGAATTCTGCAACTCGGCCGCGGGCGCCGGGGCCCAGCTCTCCCTGGTCGCAGGGCTGGCCATGCTGGGTGCCTGGCTCACCCGGGCCCTCTAATCCCTGCTCTGGAAGCCGGGAGGGAAGAGGAAATAATTTCTGTTGTGGGGCAAAAAAAATCCAGCCTGACATTGCCTTTAAATAGCCCCGCCCCTTTTCTTCTTAAAGGGGCACTTGTTAGCCAGAGGTGAGACCCGATCTTTGGCCTTTTCTTGGTTGTCTTAAATCATTATAACCTGGGGAGGAGGGGGACAGACCCTCGGGGGTCTGTCCGGAGAAGGAAAATGTAGCCCCCTTTCTTTCGTGGTGGCCCCTGGAACTTTTTCACTCGTTCATTCTATTTCTTTTCCGTCAAGTCTCACTCTTGGTCTGAGCTCCCCGTTGCTGCAGCCTCCAGCCCCGAAACCGGCCCCAGCTGGCGCACTGCCATTTTTGTGTAACCCACCCCAACAACAACAACAACAAATACCAGGCGAGCAGCTGAATTTCCCACCTGTCCCTGCCGGCTCCCGATGACACGGGACTGTCAATGAGGGAGCCGCGGCCTGCGGACAAATGCACTTTTCAGAATGGGGTGCTGCGGCCCCGGCCCCTGCTTTGAGCCCCCTCGCTGCAGCTGACAATGCCCCATTGGTGGGAGAGGTGGGATCTGCAGGGGCTGCAGCCGGGGCCAGACGCCCTGGCTCCGGCTGTCCAGGCCCCTATATTCCTCCCTCTGCCTCCCCCGCTTCCCCAAACATCTGGCCCCCATTGTTGCAATTGGCCGCACCCCTAGTGCTCACTGGCACGACAGATATCTGATGTCCACTGCCTTCCGCGCTGGCCCCGCCCACGCCTGGCCCCACGTCTTCGCCCGGCTGCGGGGCTGGCGTCGGGGTAGTGAACACCCGGAAGGAGCCTGGGGGGAGCGGGACGGGGAGGGGCTCTGCTCTTCGTCCCGACGCCCACAGAGGTTGGGCAGGGGCTAGAGGGGGCCGGGAGTGTTGACCCCCACACAATGGCACGGCAGCTCGGTGCTGCCCCCTGCTGGCGCGGGCAGGATCAGCGCCTCGGCTTTCTCTGCTCATGTTCTCCTGAAACGCGTCCAGAATAAATCCTGTCTCGGCTCCGAACGCCCGGCAGTTGTGACTTTGTTCCTCCTTCACTCCCGACCCACAGCCCCTGCTAGCCCAGCCCTGCCGGTGCCCCTCACTCCCGACCCACAGCCCCTGCTAGCCCAGCCCTGCCGGTGCCCCTCACTCCCGACCCACAGCCCCTGCTAGCCCAGCCTTGGGGTCCCCCCGCCCCCATCCTCAGCTCTCTGAAATGCCCCGTGGGTCGGAGCTGGCTCGGGCCGTGACTCAGAGCTGTGCTGTTGTGTTGTTCACACTGGGCGCGTGAGTGAGGGGAGCAGAAATTCCCCATGCCACACACGGAGTTAGCGCCCGGAGCCGGGCGTGAGCGGACAGGCTGGGAGCTGGGTTGCGGGGGGTGAGATTGTGGAGACGGGCGCGGAGATGCTGGGTGCGTCTGTACTGGTGAATCTGTGCGGCGTGTGCCTGTGAAATTGTGGCCCCGGGCACGGTGAGGTTGTGTTGTGTGCGCCCGGCGGTTGTGACTTTGTTCCTCCCTCCCTCCCGACCCTCTGCCTCCTTGGGGAGCGTGTGGGGCAGGGCGCAGTGCAGTGGTGTGTGTGTGCGTGTGCACAGGGTGTGCGTGCGGGGCAGGGCACGGTGCGGTTGTGTTGTGTTGCCGCACCACGTTGTGTTGTGTGTGTGTGTGACTGGGCGTAGCTGTGTAAGTGTGCGTGTGATTGTGTTGTGTAGAGCTGGGTTTCTGTGTGGGTTTCGCTGCGCAGTTATAGGTGAGTGGGGCGTTGTTTTATTGTGTCTATCTGCATTTCTCTCTGTGTGTGTGTGTGATCGATTGTGTTACTGTGTCTGGTTTTCTGTGTGTGTGCATGGTTGTGTGAGTCTGTGATTGTGTCTGAGTCTGTGCGTGCGGTTGTGGCTGGGGGGGTGCATGTGGTTTTGGTAGGGAGTGTGCGTGGGTGGGTGTGCATTTGCAGTTGTGTCTGGTTCGGGGTGTGCGGTTGTGTGTTCTCTCTCTCAGTGTCCCCACTCTCAGCCCCACACTCCCGTCACAAACTCTGCTCTGTTCTCCTTTATTCCCAGCTCCAAACACCCCCCTACCCTCCCCCAGGCCCGATCTGTCACCGCAGCCCCCATGGGCGGAGAAGGCGGGGGGCCGGACGCCTGGGTTCCTCTTCCAGCTCTTCCCCTTGGAAAGCCCCTCGTGGCCTCGGGGAGCCCCCGACCCTGCCCTGCGGGGGGCACTGGGTATTGACACGCAGCTTGGCCCCGCCCGGACCCCGACACAGGGCTCGAGGGGCGGCGGTCGCTCCACCGGGGCCGACGGAGCCATCACAGCTGGGCAGGATCAGCACCCCCTGCTGGGATGACAGGAGCCCACAGTCACCCCTGAAACGGGGCTGGCGGGGGGGCCGGGAACGGGGCAGGGGCCTGTCCCCTCTAGGGGGCGCCGGTTCCCCTCCGGCCGCAGGGGGGGACTGGCTGGCTCAGGGGGGCGGGGAACGGGGCAGGGGCCTGTCCCCTCTAGGGGGCGCCGGCTCCCATCCAGCCCCAGGGCAGGGACTGGCTGGCTCAGGGGGGCGGGGAACAGGGCAAGGGCCTGTCCCCTCTAGGGGGCGCTGGTTCCCCTCCGGCCGCAGGGGGGGACTGGCTGGCTCAGGGGGGCGGGGAATGGGGCAGGGGCCTGTCCCCTCTAGGGGGTGCCGGCTCCCATCCAGCCCCAGGGCAGGGACTGGCTGGCTCAGGGGGGTGGGGAATGGGGCGGGGCCTGTCCCCTCTAGGGGGCGCTGGTTCCCCTCCGGCCGCAGGGGGGGACTGGCTGGCTCAGGGGGGCGGGGAATGGGGCGGGGCCTGTCTCCTCTAGGGGGCGCTGGTTCCCCTCCGGCCGCAGGGGGGGACTGGCTGGCTCAGGGGGGCGGGGAATGGGGCAGGGGCCTGTCCCCTCTAGGGGGCGCTGGTTCCCCTCCGGCCGCAGGGGGGGACTGGCTGGCTCAGGGGGGCGGGGAATGGGGCGGGGCCTGTCCCCTCTAGGGGGCGCTGGTTCCCCTCCGGCCGCAGGGGGGGACTGGCTGGCTCAGGGGGGCGGGGAATGGGGCGGGGCCTGTCTCCTCTAGGGGGCGCTGGTTCCCCTCCGGCCGCAGGGGGGGACTGGCTGGCTCAGGGGGGCGGGGAATGGGGCAGGGGCCTGTCCCCTCTAGGGGGCGCCGGCTCCCCACCTGCGCATCCCAGCCCCACGTTCTCATACAGCTGCGTTGGAGATTTGGTACCGGGAGGATCTGGAATAAGAGACAGGAGAGAAACCGCATGAGAACCGATGGGAGCTCCCGAGGGGGGGAGAAATCCCTGCCCCCCCAGGTCCCTGAGTGAAGGCACCGGACACAGCCCTGCCCCCCACCCCACAATAGGGCAGGGGTGAAGGCTGGCTGCTGCCCCTAACCCTAGCGGGCCCCCCAGATCTGCAGCGGGGCACCTACCTGGCTGGGTGTGAGTGGGAAGGTCGCCCAGGTGTGACCTGCAGAGAGAGAATTGGGGTACGAGTGAGCAGGGGGCGTCCCTTCTGAGCCTCAGCGATTGGACCCAGGTGTCCTGGCTCCCAGCCCGCCCCCCCCCGCTCTAACCACTGGACCCCACTCCTCTCCCAGAGCCCAGGAGAGAACCCAGGAGTCCTGGCTCCCAGCCCCCCTGCTCTAACCCACCAGACCCCACCCCCGTCCCCCCACCAGTTCTTACCTCCGGTCCGGCCGCCCCCGCCTCCACAGCGCCGCCCCCAAGGCGAGGAGGAGGAGGAACTCCAGCGCTGCGCACCCGGCCAGGGGGATCAAGGCAGAGCTACAGGTGGGTCCCCTCACATTGGGGGCGGGGGGCTCCTTCACTGCTCCCATCGCTCGGGGAAAACACAAGGGGTGAGTGAGGAACAGAACCCAGTGGCCCTGGCTCCCAGGCCCCGCGCTCTAACCACTAGCCCTCACTCCCCTCCCAGAGCTGGGGAGAGAACCCAGGAGTCCTGGCTCCCAGCACCCCTGCTCTAACCACTAGACCCCCTCTTCCACACTCCTTGCCCAGAGAACCCCGGCGTCCTGGCCCCGTCCGTACCGGTGAGGTTGAAGTTGACCCACGTGCCCTTCAGCTCACACCTGACCCGGCTTTTCTGCCTCCTGGCCCCCTTGTCGCTCCTCTTCCAGCAGGCCTGGAGCAGCGACGCCCGCGAGCCCGAGAAGACGCGGTGCCGGTCCTGCCCGTCGGCGTCCTGCACCCGCTGCCCGTCGACCCTCCATGTCACCGCCGGCAGCGCCTGCCGGTCCGCGATCGCGCAGGAGAACTGGTGGCAAGTCATGTTGGCATGGCCGGTCGGCAGCACCGTGTGGGTCCCTGCAGGGGACAGGTGGGCAATGGGGCACGGGCCCTGCCCCCTCTAGGGGGCGCCAACCCCAATCCGGCCCCAGGGCGGGGACTGGCTGGCTCAGGGGGGCGGGGAATGGGGCACGGGGCCTGTCCCCTCTAGGGGGCGCCGGCCGTGACCCACCTGTGACAACATTCAAGTGGTAGGTGCCGCGGGTGGCTCTTTGCACCGAACACCAGTAGGTCCCCGTGTCCCCGTCCTCGGCCCCCCGCAGGTACAGGGAGTGGTTGGGGAGCACGGAGAGCCGCTCCCAGGCCCCCGCCTCCTTCTTCAGGGCCTGAGTCGCCACGCCCCGGAATAACGGCACCGCCGGGGTACCAGCAACACGGGCGTTGTAGGACCAGGTCAACTCTTCCACGCCCGAGAAAGAGTCGCCCCGGCTGCAAGGGAGCTCCCGGTCCTGCCCCTTCTGGACGTAGGCATCTGCGGGACAGGGGGACTCACAGGGGTTAGATTACCTGTCACTGAGATGCAGTCACCTCTGGGGTGGGGCGGCTGTGTATACAGGGACCCCTCACCCGGCACTAACATGCAGCCACCGCTGGGGTGGGGGGGCTGTGTATACAGGGACCCCTCACCCGGCACTAACATGCAGCCGCCTCTGGGGTGGGGCGGCTGTTTATACAGGGACCCCTCACCCGGCACTAACATGCAGCCGCCTCTGGGGTGGGGCGGCTGTTTATACAGGGACCCTTCACCCGGCACTAACATGCAGCCACCTCTGGGGTGGGGCGGCTGTTTATACAGGGACCCTTCACCCGGCACTAACATGCAGCCGCCTCTGGGGTGGGGGGGCTGTGTATACAGGGACACATGCAGCCGCCTCTGGGGTGGGGCGGCTGTTTATACAGGGACCCCTCACCCGGCACTAACATGCAGCTGCCTCTGGGGTGGGGCGGCTGTTTATACAGGGACCCCTCACCCGGCACTAACATGCAGCCGCCTCTGGGGTGGGGCGGCTGTTTATACAGGTACCCTTCACCCGGCACTAACATGCAGCCGCCTCTGGGGTGGGGGGGCTGTTTATACAGGGACCCCTCACCCGGCACTAACATGCAGCCACCTCTGGGGTGGACAATAAAAAGCAGGTTTTTACCTTCCTCTCTGGTGAATCGCAGCTGGAGGATGAGTAAGATCCAGGTGGGGGTCATGATGCCTCGAACGCCAAGGTCCTTCTGTGGGGCACCACCTGGGGGCTCTGTCTCCAAGACCAAGGAGGAAGGGACCGAAATAGAGCCGGACGTAGCTGTCTCCGGAGTGACTTGGGGGTTTGGTGGCTGGCTTATCAGGGAGGCACAGCAGCAGCGGAGGAGAGGGAAGGGGGTGAGAGAGGCAGAGGAAGAGCACTGGTGTGATCCACCCCAGAGGTGGCTGCATCTCAGCACCGGGGGAGGGAATCCCTGTATAAACAGCTGCCCCACCCCAGAGACGGTCGCACGTCAGCACGGCAAAATGTCCACCGTGATCCTTCTTTGGAGCTAGAAAATTGGTGTGACTTCAACGTGGTGCCACCGAAATGGCTGCCACATTCCGGAGATTTCCGCCTGGCGGCACCAAGATGATCACCACATCCTGAACCCGAAGCTCTCGAGTGGGCATGAGCCCAACAGGGCATCATCAACATGGCCGCTGCATCCCAGAGAGGCCAACCTGGCTTAACTCCGATATGGTGACACCAACATGGCCACCCACATCCCCACCGAAGAGATGCCGAGTTGGCAGGAGCCCTGTAGTGGCCGACGCATCCCAGAAAAACTAACTTGGCGGAACCCCAAGATGGTGATACCAAGATGGCCGCCACATCCCAGAGACGCCATCTTGGCATAGCTCCAGTGTGGCGATACCAAGATGGCCGCCACATCCCAGAGATGCCATCTTGGCATAGCTCCAGTGTGGCGATACCAAGATGGCCGCCACATCCCAGAGACGCCAAGTTGGCGTAGCTCCAAGATGGCGATACCAACATGGCCACCGCATCCCCCTACTCAGAGCCGCCAAGTTGGCCTGAGACCGATACAGCCGCTCTAGAATGGCCTCCGTGTCCCCACCCCAGCGGCCAGTTGATGCCACCTCCAAAATGGCTGCCAGGCCCCCACCCAGTTGGCGTGACCCCCGCCCCACTATGCTGGCACCCAATGGCTGCCCAGTTGGCATTACTCCCAACATGGCCACCGCATCCCCACCCTGGAGGTGCCAGGCTGGTGCGACCCAGGCCGTAGTCGTGGCAACACCCCCTTTCGTCCCCCACCACAGGACTAAATTTGAGGGGGGGGAGGGGAGGGGGGAAAATGGACGCCTGGCCCTTTAAGAGCAGGGTGTGGGGACGAAAAAACGGCGGCTTGGCCCTTTAAGAGCCGTCTCCCAGAGGGAAGCGTTCTGAAATCCGCTGGTTAAGTCTGTCCACCCCGGGCTCCTGTAGGGAACCCGGAAGTAGGCGCTCCTTTTCCCCTCCCACCCGGCCCCCGGCTTTGGTCCGGGCCAAGATGGCGAAGCTGCTGAGCTGTGTGTTGGGGCCGCGGCTCTACCGGGTCTATCGGGACCGGGGGCCGGCCAGGCCCTCTGGGGACGGGGACGAGGCAGCCGAGGGGGCCCAGGATGGTTCTTGGGTGAGTCCGCCTCCTCCCCCGCGGGAGGCAATGGTATCGCCCGGGCTCCCGTTATCCCTATGGGGACTTGGGCAAGACTATGGCAGGGAAGAGGGGCAGCTCCCCATTGCCCATCATGTAATCTTCTGAGCCCCAGGACCTTGATACCCCTCTGGTCGATACCATAATGGAACATGAGAGGGGGTTGGTCTTCTGGGCTGCTCCCCGTTATCCGGTATGGGATCCCCAGGGGAATGATACCCCTACCTTGGGAGAGACCATTGTAGCAAATGGAGGGGGGTGAGCTGAACCCCTTTCCTTTTCCATGATCCAATATGGTATTGATCGGCACCACCTTTTGGGGGAGACCATTGTAGGAAATTGGGGGGGGTCACAAAGAGTTGGACCTCCCCCCCCGTTATCCAATGGTATCGTCCAAGCCCCATGGCTATTGGTACTGCCTTGGAGAAACCATTGTAGGACGGGGGTGCGACTCTCTTGCACCTGATATATGGTAGCTCCTAGCCTTTGAGATAACGATGCTCTCACTCGCTCAGGCGACACCACTCAGTAGGAAGGTGGCAGGGGACATGGGTGTACATGGTCTCTCGTAGGCTCTAGTGCATTGATATCCCAATGGGTCAGTCCACTGTGTGCGGTCCTTGAAGAAATCCAGTTCCCCCCATTATCCAGCATGATCTCTTCCATGCCTTAGGGTATGAATATCCACCTGGGTCAGACTATTGTAGGAAATGGGGGGAGGAGAGGACCAAGGGGGCATCTTACCATATCAGATAGTGGAAAGGGGGATCTCCCAGCCCCCCAGACATTAATATTCCCCCAACCTTGGTTCCCAGTCCCACCCTGTTGCCATGACGCCATCCCCCAGAGGCGCCAGGTTGGCGTGACTCCTGTGTGTGGCACGGCCAAAATGGCCGCCATGACGCCATCCCCCAGAGGTGCCGTTTTGGTGTGACTCCGGTGCGATGTAAACAAAATGGCTGCCATGGCCCCATCCCTGAGGTGCCAAGTTGGCCTGACTGCAAAATGGCGTCACCAAAATGGCTGCTTCATGTCCACCGCAGAGGCACGAGGTTGGCCCAGTTCCAGGGTGGCGTCACCAAAATGGCTGACACCCCCCTCCCTCCAACCTCCGCAGCGCCAGGTTGGCGTTACTCTAAAACGGCAGCTGCTTTCCCCTCCGTGAGCCGTCATGTTGGCATGTCTCCAGTATGGCCGCCGTCTTGTCACACAGGAGGTATTGGGTTGGCATGACCCCCCCCATGTGACCTCAGCAAAATGGCCGCCTGGTCCTTCGATGTGTGGTCCAGGTTGGCATGGTATCGCTGTCTCTCTCGCCGCCATGGGCCCCACGTTGATTCCAGCTCTATGATGCATGCCCCCTCTCCCTCCCAACTCATAACACCCTGTTGGCTCCTTGGTGGCAGGATGGGGATCTGTCTGGGTTTGCCCCCATCTAACTTGGAGGCTTAACTCCCAGAGTTTCCCACACCCTGCTGGTCACGTGAACCCCCAGGGGCTCAAAATGACGTGGGGTCTCTCCCGCCAGGAGTCGTACTACCAGCCGCGGACGCTGGAGAAACATGCTGACAGCATCCTGGCCTTGGTGAGTCCCCCTGCACCTTCGGGGCTGGGTCATTCAGTGGAACAAAGGCGTCCTGGCTCCCAGCCCCTGCTGTAACCACTAGACCCCACTGCCCAGCTCCTCTCACCCCTCCATAACCTGTCCCAGAGGGAAGCAATGACTCACTCCGTGCAGTGAAAACATGTTTGTCTCTAATCCTGTCCCAGGGGCCCTGGCTCGGTTAGATACTCCAGCCCTGTGGCAGCCTGCAATCCCCGCCTTGCAGTGAACCCCAGACCCCGCTCCCTACAACAACTGGGATAGAACCCAGGAGTCCTGGCTCCCAACCCGCCCTGCTCTAACCACTACACCCCACACACCTTCCAGAGCCAGGATAGAACCCAGGCCTCCTGGGGGTGGGTTTTGTTGGCTGTATCATCCTACTGACCCTCTCTTCTGTTCCTTGCAGGCGTCGGTTCTCTGGTCTATTTCCTATTACACTTCTCCCCTGGCTATGTTCTATTTGTACCGAAAAGGTAGGGGGTGCTGCGTTGCCCTGTCAGCAGGGGGCGCTCTCCCCGGTGGTCAGGGCTGGCCCCAGGGCAGTGCTAGGGGGAGCTGCGCTGCCGGGAGCGGGACTGGGGGGGTCAGCAAAGGGCGCTCTCCTCTGGCCCTTGCTCAATTCCCAATTCTGCCTGCCTTAAATGTCCCGCCCTGCAGCTATCTTCATAGCTGCGATTTCCCCTTCACTTCCTGTCCCAAAATGTAATGGTGTCGTTGGGCTACTGCCAGACCCCGCCCCATAGCTGGCTGCATCTCATGCCAAGTGAGCCATCTCAGTGCAGCGTTACATGCGGCTGTTCCCCAGCTGCCCCCCCCCAGAGGTGGTTGCATCTCAGTGCTGGGCGAGCCGTCCCTGTGCAGCATTATGTGCAGCTGTTCCCCAGCTGCCCCACCCCAGAGGTGGCTGCATCACTCCAGGTTGACCCCTTCCGGGGGGGCGCAGCTTGGGTGCCTGCTGAACCCTGGCTAATGGACACCTGCCTCTCAACCCCCCGCAGGATACCTGACCATGTCGAAGGTGGTTCCTTTCTCGCACTACGCTGGGACCATGCTGCTCCTTTTGGCTGGGGTTGCCTGCCTGAGAGGTGAGGAGTAGGGGTGGGGGTTAGAGTGGGGGAGCTGGGAGCCAGGACTCCTGGGTTCTCTCCCTGCTCTGAGAGGGGAGTGGGGGCTAGTGGTTAGGGCTGGGGGAGGGAGCCAGGACTCCTGGGTTCTCTCTCTGGATATGCCAGACGTCTTTAACTCCGAGTCTCTGTCGCAGGCATTGGGCGCTGGACCAACCCCCAGTACATCCAGTTCATCACCATCCTGGAAGATAGCCACCGCATCGGCACCCCAGAAATCAAGGTGAAGGGGGTGGGGGGGGGACCCCGACCACTCCCTACGACAGGGGGGCAACAATGCAGCCCTCCTCCGAGGGGGATGTCTCCCATGATCCTCCGTGGCTCAATCCCACCCAGCTTCCACGACGCCCTGCAGTCCCCTCCTGGCAACCCTTCCCCCATGATGCTTTTCTGCCTCCGCTTCCCCCCATGGTCTCCCAGAATGCTCAGGGGCCAGCCCTGCCTGTATCTCCCATGATGGCCGTCCCACCCCCGTGCCATTTCCAGTCTGTGGCCTGTGGCTTCCCCTGGTGCCACCCCATTTCCCAGGATCCCTGACGGGCCCGGCCCCTCCGTGCTGCACCTCCCATGGGGCTCGGTTCCCCGCGTGGCCTCCCTCTCCACGCTGGGGTTGAGCTCACCTGCCATAGCAGCCCCCGGCCAGCAGGGGGTGCCAACGTGCTGCTCACTCTGCCTTGGGGAGTGGGGGGCTAGATGGAATGACCCATTCCAGCCGGGGACAGGGGGGAGCCTCGGCACACCCCTCGGTCACTGTGACCCTCCTTCCTTTCTCTCTCTCTCTCCCTGCTGCAGAAGAAACTCGCCAGCTACAACTTCGACTTCAGGAGCTGGCCCGTGGACTTCCGCTGGGACGAGGCCTCTAGCCGGTGGGTGAGGGGGGAGAACCCAAGAGTCCCGGCTCCCATTCCCCTCCCCCCCCCCCAACCACGAGCCCCCACTCCCCTCCCCGAGCCAGGTAGAGAACCCAGGAGTCCTGGCTCCCAGCCCCCGCAGCTGTAAGCCCCTTGTTTGCTGCCCCGCAGGTCGGACTCCCGGGGCATCTCGCTGCTGCGGCCGGAGCCCAAACACCGGAGCGTGGCCAACGGCTTCCTCCACGCCATCAAGAAGCTGCCCTGCCAGATAGCCAGGTAGGCTCCGCCCCCTGGCACCCGGGGGAGGGGCTTAGCAGGATCCTGGGTTCCCGTTGGCTGGAAGGAGGGGAGCAGAGTGCTTGGAGGGGTTCCTGGAAGCTGGGGAGACCCAAGGCATTTATGGGAGTCATGGGGTCAACACCAGGGCATCATGGGAGATGCTGAGGGGGGAGAGGACTCCTGGATGCTGATTGGTCAGTCGGTGGAGGGGGAGCTGGCTTTGGAATGTTGATGGAGGGGTCCTGTCTGCTGATTGGCCGCGGGGCTGAGCGGGCCCCGGTGGTTCTGGAATGCTGAGCGGGAAGGATGCTGATTGGCTGAGGGCTGGTGAGCGGGACTTGGAATTCTGGGAGGGGATCCTGGCTGCCGATTGGCTGGCAGTGCAGCTCAGTGGCTTCTGGTTGCCCCCCCTTCAACTGGCTTTGGGATGTTGAGGGAGGGGGCGGAATTCTGCCTTCTGATTGGCTGGAGTGCCCCTTGCTGCTTATTGGCTGTGGGTAAGTGGGACACAGGACTTTCAGGCCATTGGATCTGTGGATCCCGGATGCTGATTGGCTGGGGAGGGAGTGTGAGATTCATCCCTGACCATAAATGGATCTCCTTGGGGGGCGGGGAAGGCAGATCTCACGGGGGGAGTGGGGATTCCCTTCTGAGGGAGGGGCTGGGGCATGGCTTCGCCCCCACCTCCCGCCTCCCTCTGCCCCCCCCAGCTACATGGTGGCGCACACGTTCGGGCGGAGGATGCTGTATCCCGGCTCCGTCTACCTGCTGCAGAAAGCGGTCATGCCCATGCTCCTGCAGGGCCAGGCCCGCCTGGTGGAGGAGGTGAGTCCAGGAGGCACGGGGTGCAGCCAGGGAGAGAACCCAGGAGTCCTGACTCCCAGCCCCTCCCCCGCTCCCCTCCCAGAGCCGGGGAGAGAACCCAGGAATCCTGGCTCCCAGCCCTGCCCCCGCTCTAACCCACTAGCCCCTGCTCCCCTCCCAGAGCCAGGGAGAGAACCCGGGAGTCCTGGCTCCCAGCCCTGCCCCCGCTCTAACCCACTAGCCCCCGCTCCCCTCCCAGAGCCAGGGAGAGAACCCAGGAATCCTGGCTCCCAGCCCTGCCCCCGCTCTAACCCACTAGCCCCTGCTCCCCTCCCAGAGCCAGGGAGAGAACCCGGGAGTCCTGGCTCCCAGCCCTGCCCCCGCTCTAACCCACTAGCCCCCGCTCCCCTCCCAGAGCCAGGGAGAGAACCCAGGAATCCTGGCTCCCAGCCCTGCCCCCGCTCCCCTCCCAGAGCCAGGGAGAGAACCCAGGAATCCTGGCTCCCAGCCCTGCCCCCGCTCCCCTCCCAGAGCCAGGGAGAGAACCCAGGAATCCTGGCTCCCAGCCCTGCCCCCGCTCCCCTCCCAGAGCCAGGGAGAGAACCCAGGAGTCCTGACTCCCAGCCCCTCCCCCGCTCCCCTCCCAGAGCCGGAGAGAGAACCCAGGAATCCTGGCTCCCAGCCCTGCCCCCGCTCTAACCCACTAGCCCCCGCTCCCCTCCCAGAGGCAGGGAGAGAGCCCAGGAATCCTGGCTCCCAGCCCTGCCCCCGCTCCCCTCCCAGAGCCAGGGAGAGAACCCAGGAGTCCTGACTCCCAGCCCCTCCCCCGCTCCCCTCCCAGAGCCGGGGAGAGAACCCAGGAATCCTGGCTCCCAGCCCTGCCCCCGCTCTAACCCACTAGCCCCTGCTCCCCTCCCAGAGCCAGGGAGAGAACCCGGGAATCCTGGCTCCCAGCCCTGCCCCTGCTTCCCTCCCAGAGCCAGGGAGAGAACCCAGGAGTCCTGACTTTCTGGTTTAACCCCGCTCCACTCTCTCCCCCGGCGGCCCAGTACAACGGGAAACGAGCCAAGCTGTTAGCCTGCGATGGCAACGAGATTGACACGATGTTCATGGACCGTCGGGAAAGCTCCGAGCCCCACGGCAAGAAACTGGTGAGCGTTTCTCTGCTCGGCGGAGGGGGCTCGGTGCAGCCGGGATCCCGCGCCCACGAGCCTGGCATGTGGGTCGCGCCTACAGGGTGGGGGATCTGGATCCGGAAAGCAGGGACTCGGGCGGGGGGGGCAATCCCCGGTGAAGGGGCGAACCCCGTCCTGGGAGCAGGGCGGATCGAGCAGGAGGTGGGGTAGCACCGGGGAGATGGCTGGTGGGAGAAAGTGCCAGTAACTCCTAGCAAAAAGAGCCCTGGCCAGGGCGGTTGGGGGCCTCTCTCTCGGTGTAACGCTTTCCTGTCTCCCAGCCGACCGTCTCCATAGCAGCTCCGTTCCCAGTGCGTAAGGGGCACGCGGAGCCCAGCTGGGGTCCAAATTTGGCCAGGCTGAGCCAACTCACCCGCCCCAAGGGAGGGGCCCGTCTTCACGCTGCACTCGTAATTCCCCCTGCTGGGGGGGCTCCGCCAACCAGCCGGCGGGGGGGGGACAACTTGAGAACAGTCGCCCAGCCAGTGACCGGACGCCCTGCACTGGCCTGAAATGGACCTGCAGCTGTGGGGGAGTTACCTAGGGACGACTTCCTCACCACCCCAGTGCAGCTGCCTCTGGGGCAGGGCGGCTGGGGAGCAGCCGCCCCGTGATGCTGCAGCAATTCAGAGTGGGTCCTGGGGCGGGGGGATCCTGGATCTGATTTTAGGGAGGCCGCATGGACGTGCCCAAGTTGGGGTTCAGGCAGGACCCTCATTGTCCCCTCTGTCCCCCCCATCCCCCACAGGTGATCTGCTGCGAAGGCAACGCTGGATTCTATGAGGTCGGCTGCCTGCCCACCCCCCTGGATGGTACGATCCGGCATCACTGGTGATTCCCCCCCCCCCCCCCGCTTTCCACTTTGGTAGAATCCGATCCCTTTGGCAGGAGTGGGGCACAGCTCTGCTTGGACCAGTTCACTGCTATGCATGGGGCGGGGGGGGGGTCATTGCTTTTGGACCAATCTACCTGCTCTGGATGGGGGTGGAGGTGGGGGGGGGAAGGGAGTCTCCCTTTGGATTAGTCCATTCCTCTGCTTTGGGATAGGGGGTTGGGGTGGAGGGCCTTTAGACCTATCCAGTTTTTTGGATGTGGGGGGACAGGTTAGGTCAGCCCCATTTGGGCCAATCCACTTTCCCTTGGCATGGTCCTGGTTAGACTAATCCATATCACTGTGCAGAATGGGGGTGCAGGAATCGGGTAACCTTTCTTTGGACCAGTCCATTTCTCTGCATGGGATGGGGTTGATTGGGAAGGATCCATTTCTATTCAGGGAGGGGGGTTGGGGCCGCCACCCTTCCATCTGCCCAAGGGCACTCCAGTTTGGGGGGGGCAGTTTGGGGGGGCAAAGGTTTTCCTAAACTCCAGGATATCAGGGGGTGAGTTGTGCCCCCCCCCATACTCAGCAGTGGAACTACCCATCAGCTCCCCACACATTGTTGCAACTGATGATCTCTCTGGCATCCATCCGGTTGGTTCTGTTCATGCTGCGCTTGGCCCCATGTTAACCCCCCTCCCTGCTTCTCCCTCCCAGCCGGCTACTCGGTGCTCGGATGGAACCACCCCGGCTTCGCTGGCAGCACGGTGAGTCCAAGGGTCCCCGGGGTGGGATAGAATCTAGGAGTCCTGGCTCCCAGCCTCACCCTAGGCCCCACTCCCCTCCCACAGCTGGGGAGAGAACCCAGGCGTCTGGGCTCCCAACCCCGCCGCTCTCCCCCGCAGGGCGTCCCCCTGCCGCAGAACGAGGCCAACGCCATGGACGTGGTGATGCAATACGCCATCCACCGGCTGGGCTTCCTGCCCGAGGACATCGTGGTGTACGCCTGGTCCATCGGGGGCTTCACAGGTACTGGGGGGAGTCGGGGAGGGGGGGGGAGGGACCATATATGTGGGGAGGGTTGGAAGGGGGAGACAGATCCAAGCCCTGCCCCAGGCAGGTGTCTATGGTTGAGCGTATGGGGGGCAGGGGGGCTGATCTACCCCCCCGCTGCTGACACGCTGCCCTCTCTCCTGCAGCCACGTGGGCGGCCATGTCGTACCCAGACATCAGCGCCCTGGTGCTGGACGCCTCCTTCGACGACCTGATCCCCCTGGCGCTCAAGGTCATGCCGGAGAGCTGCAGTAAGCGACACCCCCCTCTTCCCTTCTGCTCCCATGGTTCAGCCCTTTTTCCCCTCCCACCCCCTTCCCTTCTGCCCCCCAGTGGTTCAGCTCTTCCCGCATGCTTCAGCCCATTCCCCTCCATGCCGCCCACATGGTTTGGCCCTTTTCCCTCACCCACCCCTTTCCCCTCTGCCCGTGTGGTTTGGCCCCTTGCCTCAGACACATGGACTAGCCTGAGAACCCACCGGCCTATCCCATCTCACAGCTCCCCCACTTTCCACCCCCCTAGCAGGTCATGTGACCCCCACCCAGCCACTCAGAATTCCCCCCTGAGCCCTTCTATTCTGGAGCATCCCATGTGGTGCGGCCGTCGGGGTGGACAAACCCAGTTGGCTGCGGAAGAGGAGGAAGCTTCCATTATCAGGTGGTAGGCGGGGGTTAGCTGCTTCTCCCCGGTGAGAGGTTCCATTAGCCATTTGTGCGGGGGATTAATATCCTCCCTTTGCGGAAAATGGGTCATTCCACTGTTAACACAACTGTCCCTGTTACAACCAATGTTGTATCCTGCACCTGCAGCGATGCATGGACCTGGCTGTGTTGCCAGAGATCAGATCAGCAGCTCCCAGCGTCTGGCTACAGTTATCGCTCATTAGTGACGAGCCGCTTTCAACTTAACGATCGTTGTTCACAGTCTAGATGCAATATACAGTCACTGTTGCAAGTGATGTTCTGTATTGCACCTGCTTGGTGGCACAGCAGCCGCAATGTGGGGCTAGATTACTCTGATATCCAGGTCGCGTGGCCTAGTGGAAAGAGTGTTGCACTCTGGGACCTGAGTTTTATTTCCAGCTCTCCCTGGCCTGCTTGGTGACGTCACCATTCTGTGACTCAGTCTCCCTATCTGTAAAATGGAGATGATGGGACTGACCTCCTTCACAAAGCTCTTCGAGATCCTGGAAATGCGCAGTGTAAGACCTCCTGGTCTGTATCGCACTGCAGCGAGTTAACGAGCGTTGGTACAGTATCACTGTTGCAACTGATGTTCTATATGGCACCTGTTTGGAGGCAGATCAGTGCCGCAGACGGCTAGATTGATCTGATCTCTTACTCCTTGGAACCTGTTTATTGCTGTTGCAGCTCACATTTGGTACCCCACCACAGCTCCTTAGGTCCCTCTGAGCTCTCTCTTCACACCTTGGAAACTGAGGCAGAAGAGACTATTGTGGTTATCTGGTCTGGTCTCCTGCGTAATCCAGCCTGGAGAACACTGCTGAATTAATTCCTGGTTGAAATTTTAGGGGGAAAGGTCTTGGCTGAATCTAGCTTTAAAAAAATAAATAAATAAAAATAAAACCACTGTTGCAACTAATGTTCTACATGGCACCTGTTTGGAAGCAGAGCCTGGGCATCACTGGCTAGGTAGCTTCAATGCTGCTTGTTCCTTAGAAACCTATTTATTAAGCATTGTGTTGATGAAACACCCCTGGGTGTTTGTGGCTAGGGAATACTCGATTCTCAACGATTTTGTTTTTGAGTTCTAATTCCTCTGAAACCTGCATGTCCTAGGAGGGCTGGTCACCAGGACGGTGAGGCAATATCTGAACTTAAACAACGGCGAGCAGCTTTGCAGGTAAAGAGGGGAACTGAGGCGCGGACGGCTGGGGGAAGTTGAGACCTGACAAGTGTCTGCTTCACAGGGTGGCGCTCTGCAGGTGTTTGGCTCATAAGAACCCAGCCCCGGGCAATGGGGTGTGGTTTTGAACATCCAAATGAAGCCCGATCTCTGTGCCCAGCCCTGCTAAACTCTGGGCATTACTGATAACCTGTGGAACTGCCTGCCACGTTATTTCATGCATATTAGTGGCTAAATTCTTTCTTCCCCTAATCCCGCCAAACTCGTATCCTGTGGCAGCTGGCTCCATAGCCCAGTGAAAACCAATAGTGAAGCCTCTTCCTGAATCCTGGCCTGTGGTATCAAGTGGCAGGTTGATCAGGACTATATCATGGGGCGGGGAGTTCTGCAGGTTAACGGTATCCCTTGAACCCATCCACGATCTTGGCCCTCTGGACTATCCCTTGGGACTGCTTGCCACTGGTGAAGTCTCTCACCTTGGATGCGTGATAATTGTTAATTCACCATCTCCCCCGCACCCACGCCACCCGGACATGTGGCCTTGCTTAGCAGTTTATTTCTCTTCCTTTGGCTCCCAAGATACCAGGGGCCCGTGTTGCTGGTCAGAAGAACAAAGGATGAAATTATCACAACCACGTGAGTAAAAGTCAGGAAGGGACGTGGGGTCTAGTGGTTAGAGCGGGAGGAGAAGGAGGCGGGAGCCAGGACTCCTGGGTTCCATCCCTGGCTGAGGGAGGGAAGTGGGGTCTAATGGGTTTCTGGGAGTGGATTCTGGAGTTCTAGTGTGCCATATAAAGAATGCAGAGAACTGTCAAACTCATGTCAGTGAAGAGTCTGGAAAATACCCTTAACTCTGCCCCCTGTTTGGTGTGCCTTTAGGGTCCCGGAAGATATCATGTCGAACAGGGGGAATGACCTGCTGCTGAAACTCCTCCAGCACCGGTGAGTTGGGGGAGCCCAGGGAGCTGGGGGTTGGGAGTGAGGGGCACCAGCAGAACGCTGCATGTCTAACCCTCCTCCCCCCGTTCCAGGTACCCCAAGGTGATGGCTGAGGAGGGGGCGCGAGTCGTTCGGGAATGGCTAGAAGCTTCCAGCGCTGTGGAGGAAGGTAAATGCTCTAACCACTAGACCCCACTCCCCCCCCAGAGCCAGAGAGAACCCAGGAGTCCTGGCTCCCAGACCCCCTGCTGTAACCACTAGCCCCCACTCCTCTCCCAGAGCCAGAGAGAGAGAACCCAGGCATCCTGGCCCCCCCACTCTAACCAGCCCCCTCTCCGCAGCCTCGGTGTACAGCTCCTACGAGGTGGACGAGGACTGGTGCCTGTCGGTGCTGAGCTCCTACCAGGCCGAGCACGGAGGCCACTTCCCCTGGAGCGTGGGTGAGTGGGGGGGCGGCCAATGGGATTCCGGGGCCGCAGCTCCAGCCAATCAGCTTGGCATGGGGGGGAGGATCGTTGGGCTCAGAACCAGCCAGTGCGGGTGCTGGGGATCGGCCCATGGGGGGGGGGGGCGGGGTTCGTTGGAAGAGGGGGGGCAGGATCTCCACCCAGGGGGTGGCTGGGGCGGATAATTGGAATGGTAGCGGCCAATGGGGCTGTTGGGGGGGGGGGGGGGTTAGAGGGGAATCAGCCCCAGCGGGGGGTCCAGTCTCTGCCTGACCTTTGACCTTTTGCCTTCCCCCAGGGGACGACATGACGCCTGAGGGGCGACGGCAGCTGGCCCTGTTCCTGGTGAGTGGACCCCGATAGCCCCCCTCCCAGTGCCAGGGGTCCGGGGGGGGGGGCCAGCAGCCAGGACGCCTGGATTCTCTCCCTGCCTCTGGGAGGGGAGTGGGGGTTAGTGGTTAGAGCGGGGGGGGGCGGGGCTGGGAGCTAGGACACCTGGGTTCTCTCCCCGGCTCTGGGAGGGGAGTGGGGGCTGGTGGGTTGGAGCAGGCGGGGCTGGCAGCCCGGACACCAGGGTTCTCTCCCCGGCTAGTGGCTGCAGCAGGGGACTGGCAGCGTCCCCTCCTGCCCCCCCTCACTGATTCCCTCCCTCTTCTCTGCCCCCCAGGCCCGGAAACACCTGCGGAACTTCGAGGCGACACACTGTACCCCACTGCCCCCCCACGCCTTCCGCTTGCCCTGGCACTTGTAGCCGGGGGGCCACCCCCCCCACACACACACCCGTGGATTGCACTGACATCCCACCCCACCGTCGGTCTGTTTTATATGGAGCGGGTCCCTCCATCCCTGCTGTGTGTAGACCCCACCCCTGCCCTCCGCACGCTGTAAATCCGCCCCCACCCCCAAACCTGGGGGGCCCCCCGAGCTGGAGAAATTAACAGTAAAGAAGGTATTTTTTGTACTTCGGGTCTGTCTGTCTGCGGCGATGCAGCCAGCTTGGGGGGGGCAGCCCCCCATGCCTCGATCCACAGCCCGGCCACCAGGGGCCCCGACGCACAGTCGATCCAATTTCCTCCAGCAGGGGGCAGCACCTCGCTCACAGGCCTGCCGGGGTGGAGGCTCTCGCGCCCCGGGGTGGGCGGAGTAGGGGCGAGGTGGGTGTCGAACGTTCATCCTGGCAGCTGCTTCAAATCAGACCTGCGGGGGCCTGGGCAACTCCCAGCTGCTGGATGTGGGGCCAAATTATCTCCCAGGGCGGCTGGCCGCAGCGTGTCATGTGGGACCTCTTCTCCACTATAGGTTCTGAGCCCCGTTCGCCTGGGGGTCACCCACTTACGCCCTTCAGCACCTCGTTAGCCTGCAAACTCTCTCCCACAAGCCAAGGCATTAATTAACCTGTAAGCCTCTGATCAAAACAGGACGGGGGATGCTCTCTTGTGACCGGTTGTTAACCTGGAGAACTCGCTGCCACTAGCCCCAGCCTGTAATTAGCCTGCGGGCCTCCCAGAACCCCACCGATGTCTCTGTGCTGGTCTCCTGAGACGTGCGTCGCCTCGTTCACCTGGGGAACTCGTTGCCACACAATAAAGGGACTGGTTCGCAGGGGCAGCTGTCAGACACACTAGATTTCACCTGGAGAACTCTCTGCCCCATGATTCCCTGCCATTTGTCAACAGGGCAGGAGCGGATGGGGCAGTGGGGGGCATTTCAGCCCCCAGGAGGGCAGTTCAGTAAGAGGCAAGCGGTGGCCGCTGGAGGGGGCGTTCACAGGCACGAACAGCAGTGGTGATGCCCATCATTAGGGTTCAGAGTCAACGCCATAGCGACCAGCTGGTTCAGGCTCAGGGCAGACTCCGGCGCGGCTGGGCCGGGGGAAGTCTGGGCTGCTGTGATAAGGGCACCGGTCCCTGACTCAGCTGCGGGGACAGGAACCATGATGGCTCCCCCCATCCGCCCCCCCACCTCGGTTCCTGCCCGGGAGCAAGACGTGGGCCCCGGCGGGGAGACGCCCAGAACCGATGGGCTCGGCCGTCTGGGTCCTGCTGGCCCTGCTGGCGCCCGGCCCGCTGCGGGGTGAGGGGCATGGCAGAGCTGGGGGGGTGCGGGGGGAGCCCAGGGCTGGGCTGGCAGGGGGCTGCGGGTCGGGAGGGAGGGGCAGGGCTGGGCTGGCAGGGGGCTGCGGGTCGGGAGGGAGGGGCACCGGCAGAGCTGGGGGGGCCCAGGGCTGGGCTGGCAGGGGGCTGCGGGTTGGGAGGGAGGGGCAGGGCTGGGCTGGCAGGGGGCTGTGGGTCGGGAGGGAGGGGCACCGGCAGAACTGGGGGGGCCCAGGGCTGGGCTGGCAGGGGGCTGTGGGTCGGGAGGGAGGGGCACCGGCAGAGCTGGGGGGGCCCAGGGCTGGGCTGGCAGGGGGCTGCGGGTCGGGAGGGAGGGGCAGGGCTGGGCTGGCAGGGGGCTGTGGGTCGGGAGGGAGGGGCACCGGCAGAGCTGGGGGGGCCCAGGGCTGGCCTGGCAGGGGGCTGCGGGTCGGGAGGGAGGGGCACCGCTAACCCTCTCCCCCCTCCAGGTTCCCCCCCACAGCTGGAGGTGCGGGGGGCCGGGGGTCAGATCCTGCTGCCCTGTGGGGCCTCGGGCTCCCGGCTGCGCTGGGTCTGGTCCCCCCGATACCCCAAATGCGCCGGCGTTCCCGGAGACCTGCTCGAAATCGCCCGGCTGCCCCCCGGGCCGGAGCCCCCCCTGGCGCAGTTCAGGGGGCGGCTGGACCCCCACCCCTCCGCCCTGGGGTCCCTGCTGCTCCGCGACCTGGGCATGAGCGACTCGGGGACCTTCCTCTGCCTCGGGGAGTCTGGGGCCCAGCCCCCCATCCGGCTGGAGGTGACAGGAGGTGAGGCCAGACCCCCGTGCTTTGGTCACCAGGGGCTCCCCACAGCCCCCCCCCCCGCCAGCACTGGGGGCTCCCAAGCCAGGGCCCCGCCCTGCACCCCACAGCGTCCCCTGCTGACCCCCATCTGCCCCCACAGGCTGTCGGAACAACCTCACCGTCTCCTCCAACCAGACGTCCCCCTCGGCCCTGACCCTCCGATGCCAGCGCTGCCCCCCGCTGGCCGCTCCGGCCTCCTTCCGCTGGTTCCTCGACTCCCGGCCCCTGGGCAACCGGCGCTGGGCTACCAAGAGGGAGCAGGGGGCTACTGTGCGGCTGGACCCGTCCCGGCGGGCGGCCGTGGGGCGCTGGGAATGCCGTCTGCTCCACGCCTCCTCCGGGGGCTTTGAGTTCTGCGTGGCGCCCCCCCTCGGGGCCACAGGTAGCCCCCCACCCCACACACACGCCCCCGCCTGCCCCACAGCGCCGCCTGCCGGCTCTGACCCTGCCTCTGTTACAGGCCCCGGCTCTGAGTGGGGGATCTGGGTCGCGGTGCCGGCGGCGGTTCTGGTTGTCATCGGGGCAGGGCTGGGCGCTTGGCGTCTGTGGAGACAGAGGCGGGGCAGGTGAGTTCGGGACCCAGGCGTCCGGGGAACGGTGCCCCCAGCAGGGGATGGAGAGGGAAGAGAGAGAGGGACCCAGGAGTCCGGGGAGCAGAGCCCCAGCTTGGGGTGGAGAGGAAGAGGGAGCGACTCAGGAGTCTGGGGAGTGGTAGCCCCATAGGGTGGGGGAAGGGACCCAGGAGTCCGGGGATCGGGGTGGGGGGAACCGTGTTTTCATCTTGTCTCTTTCCCGTTTTCTTTTTTCAGGAACCGACGGAATCGAAACAAACGAGAGAATGAAACAGGTGAGAGAGAGAAATAAACCCAAGCCCCACCCGCAGGCCCGTTACCCCGGTATCCCACCGCTCCCACCAGAGGCCGGGAGCCCTGGGCCCAGCTACCCCGGTGTCCCACCGCTCCCACCAGAGGCCGGGAGCCCTGGGCCCAGCTACCCCGGTATCCCACCGCTCCCACCAGAGGCCGGGAGCCCTGGGCCCAGCTACCCCGGTGTCCCACCGCTCCCACCAGAGGCCGGGAGCCCTGGGCCCAGCTACCCCGGTGTCCCACCGCTCCCACCAGAGGCCGGGAGCCCTGGGCCCAGCTACCCCGGTGTCCCACCGCTCCCACCACAGGCCGGGAGCCCTGGGCCCAGCTACCCCGGTATCCCACCACAGGCCGGGAGCCCTGGGCCCAGCTACCCCGGTATCCCACCACAGGCCGGGAGCCCTGGGCCCAGCTACCCCGGTGTCCCACCGCTCCCACCAGAGGCCGGGAGCCCTGGGCCCAGCTACCCCGGTATCCCACCACAGGCCGGGAGCCCTGGGCCCAGCTACCCCGGTGTCCCGCCTCCCCGTCTGAGTGCAGAAGGCATCCCAGGTCCCCTGCCCAAGCCGCTGGGTCCGTAACCTTCCCAGCCATGTTCAGGCTGTAAGAATCCAGGGGTGGGTAGTTCCCCAGGTCAACCGGCTCCTTGGTTCGATCCCCCCTCCCCCATCCCTGCTTCTCTCCATTTCCTCCTTCTCTCCATCCTGTGCCAAGGAGCCGCCGGGCCCAATTTATCCCCCTTGGAAGAGCCCCGGCTCGGAGCCAAATCGACCGAAAGACGCCTCGTGCCGCAGAGAGGGGAAAGCAAAGTGAGAGAGAGAGGGGCGCGGGCAGGGCTGGGGGGGGCAGGGGGCTGCAGGTCGGGAGTGAGGGGCACTGGCAGAGCTGGGTGGGGGCAGGGCTGGGCTGGCAGGGGCCTATGGGTCGGGAGGGAGGGGCACCGGCAGAGCTGGGGGGTCAGGGGGCTGTGGGTCGGGAGTGAGGGGCAGGGCAGGGGGAGATCTCTGTAACTTTCATTAACCCTTCTCTCCCCAGGTCCCAGGCACCCTGCTTTACGCTGAAGTCCAGCACCCCCTGGTGGCTTGTGCCCCACCCCCTCCCCCTCACGGTGCCACTGTTTATGCCACTATTTTCTGACCCCCACCAAAGCCGGCTCCGCTCCTCTCTTCTCTCCACCCCCTTCATTAGTTCAATTCACACCCCGGCTCCCAGGTAATGGGAAATTCAGCTGAAAGATGCTGTAAATCTCTGTTAGAATCTTGTGGTGGGGAGTTCCGCAGGTTAACTGATTGTGACATTAAAATCTGCCCTCGAAACCCTCTTGTCTGTGATGTCGTTTTTGTCCTCGACAAACCCACCCTTTGGGCCTGGCCCCAAGCTTGCAGGGGAGGAGGGGGTCCAGGCAGACACAGATCCCCTTCATTTCCTGCCCCATACTTCTGTGCAGTGCCACCCAGCTGCCCCGCCCCAGAGTTAGCTGCATCTCAGCACTGGCTGAGAAATCCCTGTATAACCAGCCCCCCGCGCCCCACCCCAGAGGCGGCTGCATCTCCGTTCCCACTGAGGGACAATTGACAAGGAGGAGAGTTTACGCTGAGCCCACCCGCCTCCGTGGGCAGGATTTGAACCCACGACCCCCGGCTTTGCACCCTGCCCGTTCACAATTATCCTGCGGCTGCAGCAACAGGACAAACCACTAGGTGGGGGAAACTGAGCAAGTGGGTAAAACCAGGAGCTAATTGGGTGTTGGGGTGAGGGGCTGGGAGCCAGGACTCCTGGGTTCTCACCCCAGCTCTGAGAGGGACGAGGGGCCCAGGGGCTAGAGCGTGGGGGATGGGAGCCAGGACTCCTGGGTTCTAGTCCCAGCAGGGGACGGCTACTGAACAAGAACCCATGTCATATCCTGTGGTTTGCTGGCTGCAGCTTCCTCTTCCCTGTAGCCGTGGGAACAAAGCCCCTGCCCAGAGGCAGATGCATCCTGTGCCCAGAGACCCCTCTCCGTGCCCCACGGCTCACACCCCTCCCCGGCTCCACCATGCCCCCCCCCCTCCTGCCTCTGGCCCTCGCCCTCCTGGCAGCGGTGCCACCGGGGGCTCAGCAAGGTAAGGAGCCAACCAGGCCGTGGGGCTGGGATCCCCCACTGGGTGGGTGGAGGGGCAGTGGGGGGCTCAGCAGCGGATGCTCTCCCGTGGCCATCAGCGCTGGCCCCAGTGCGCCCAATAAGGAGCCCAACTCCCAGGGTCCCAGCAAAATCCCAGAGCTGGTGAGCCCATTCCTCTCACCCTACAAATCTCCCCCTGCGGCGTCAGCTGGATGCACCCTTCCCCTACACTTCCTGTCCCAAACTTCTGTTCAACTCGTACCCACCCCAGAGGTGGCTGCATCTCAGCGCCAGGCGAGGGGTCCCCATCACTCTTGCCCTCTCGTAGGCAGAAGCCACCCGGCTCTGGTGTTCGCAGGCCCAGAGGTGACGAAAGAAGCCGGCTCCACTGTCAGTCTGCCCTGCAACCTGACGGGGCCGCGGCTGACCTGGCAGTGGATCCCCCGCTACCCCGGTCTGCGCTGGTGTGAGCGGTGGGATGAAGACGATCTACACAGTGACGGCGGCTGGGGCACACGACGCTCTGCAGGGGAGATTTCAGACGCGGCTGCGGCTCCTAACGAGTCAGGGATCCCCAAGCTCCGTCCTCCAACTCCAAACCCCTCCACATGAACGACTCGGGGGTCTTCTTCTGTGCCAGCCCCAGCCAGAGCGCCCCGCCCACCTCTGTGACCATCACGCCCGGTAACAGCCCGGCCGGGGGGCTGGGAGCCAGGACTCCTGGGCTCTCTCCCTGGGTCTGGGAGGGGAGTGGGGCCCTAGTGGTTAGAGCAGGGGGGCTGGGAGCCAGGACTCCTGGGTTCTCGCCATCTCTGGAAGAGGGGGAGGGGGTTGAGGATTTTGATGGGGTCCTACAGCCCAGCCCAGGGGGAGCAGCCAGCCGGGGGATGGGTCATTAACTGGATCATCTTTTTTGGCTCGGCCCCCACAGGCTGCCAGGCCGGGGTGTCCATCGAAGGGGTCCCCAAGGAGCCGATCGCGGCGGGAGCGTCTGTGTCCCTCTCCTGTGCCCCCTGTGGGGAGCGGGGACCCACGTCACCCCCAGCAGGGGGTGCCACATGGCAGCTCAATGGGAAGCCGCCCCCAAACTCCACTGGCCTTCGGCTCCTGAGGTCGAACAAGGTGGCGATAGGGGATTTCTCCAGCCGGCTCGAGGGTCTTTGGAGCTGCCATCTGCCTGGGGATCCCCCCCGGTCTGGGGGCTACTGCCTGGAGCTTGACCCGGGGGCACACGGGACCCAGGAGAGCCCCAGCCCCCCCAGTCCAGGTGTGTGGATCTCCCCGTGCCCCTGTGCCCCCCTCGCTTCTCCGCCCGATTCCAGCTCAGCTGGGGGTCAAGGCGACCGGCCAAGGGGGGCGGAAATTAACGGGCACCTGCCGTGGGCAAAGGTGTTCTCTGCGGCTGTTACCCCAGCTCCCACCTAGAGGTGGCCGCATCTCAGCGCCGGGCGAGGGATCGCTGCGTAACCAGCCCCCGAGCCCCGCCCCAGACCTGGCCGCATCTCGGCGCCGGGCGAGGGATCGCTGCGTAACCAGCCCCCGCACCCCAGACCTGGCCGCATCTCAGCGCCGGGCGAGGGATCGCTGCGTAACCAGCCCCCGCGCCCCGCCCCAGAGGTGGCCGCATCTCAGCGGTGGCTTCGTGGCTGCTACAAGCTTCTTTCTCACGTGGCAGGCTCCGGGCCCGGCAGCGGCTGCGGGATGACGGGGCTGGCCGTGCGCTGTGGCCTCGCCTTCCTCTTCCTCAGCGCCAGCCTCGGGGCCATCGGCTACGTGCACTGGAAATCCCGGGACCGGCCGGCCGGCAGGTACTTGCCCCTTTAACGCCAGCGCCCCCTGCTGTCCCCGCCCCGCTGTTTCTCTGCCTCCCTCCTCTCCTGTCTTTCAGGCCCCAGCGGGACTGAGGCCTCTGCTTCCCAGGGGCTGCGTCCACACGGCACTGACCCACTTTGTTTACAGCTTGGCTTGTTTACCATACATAACGTAGGCCCTACAGGAAGGATCTGACTCCCCTTTCCCCTCCCCTTTGGCGAAGCCTTAAGGTGCTTTGCACGGCCTACTCCTGTCGTCGTTTACAGGTTGGTTTGTTTGGGATACATAAGGTAGGACCTACCCGATTTTTCCCAGGAGACAGGGTGAGAGAGGGACCAGTTCCCCTGGAACTTGTCCCACTGGACCCAGCCCCCCCACCCCCCCGTCTGTCTGATGATGCAGTCAATGAAAAATATCCCCTTTCGGTGACGTTTGGGTTTGTTTACAATAAAAAAGTGTAGGACCTACCCTATTGTAGCCAGGGTGCCACAATATAAGAGAGCCCCCCCTCCCCCACACCGGCTGCCACTGGGAGAGGCAGAAAACGCCCCTTGGGGTGGTGTTTACAGGCGGGGTTCTGTACAGCACACAGTGGGGGACCGACGCCCTTCTTCTCGGCAGTCCCGCGGAGCAGGCCGCTGGCTGCCCTGAGCAGGAGCCCCACGCCTCTGCCTGGTAGTCCACCTTTGGGACCAGCGAAGACTAGGTTCCCTCTGTTTACAGTGTCTCTTTTTCCGATACATCCCGTAGGACCTACAATATTGTTCTCCGTGGACTGTAATGGAGGGCGACTGGTTCCTCATGGGAAACGCCCCTGATCTTCTTCTACCAATGGGAGACGTGAATCATTCCCCCCCCCCCCGCAACTCGTGCACGTTTTGTTTATGCTTTGATTTGTTTACAGTACATAATGTAGGACCTACCATAACGTTTGTGGATCGTGTCTGATTCTCCTCAGCAACAGTTTCCTCGGCCCTATACCCTCCTGTTGTTTCAAGCCATAGAAAATTTCATTCGCCGTCAACGCCCACTTTATTTACACCTTGCTTTGTTTATGACACATAATGTAGGACCTATGCCATGAGTCTGAGGGGACCCCTCCTCGTGGCTGCGGCCATTTGAAGCAGCGGAAAACTTCATAGCGGGCCCAGCCCCACTTGTGGGGGGGCTTGTTTACAATACATAATGTAGGACCTACAATATTGTCAACCCAGTTCTCCCCGACTCCCACCAGGACCAGCGAATTAACTGCAGGGAGGGACGGCTGTCAAAGGGAGTCTCCAGGAAAGGGGGCGTCTTTGCCCAAGGCGGGGGGCCTGGCCGTGCCCCAGAGGCACCCGTGCTCAGCCGTGGCCGGTGGCCAGTTTGGAGTAGATGGTGGCCGGGCTGGTTTCCGACCTGGCCCCGGCGGGCGCCGGGAAGCGCAAGGTGGAGTATTGGATCCCCTCAGGGCCCTGCGGAGAGCGGGCATTAGAGGTGCGTTACGGCCCCCGGGGGGCGAGCGACCCCCTGAGCCAGCTGGCGGCAGAGCGCCCCCTAGTGAGCGCCCCGTGGCACAGCGCCCCCTGGGGGTCGCATTGCAACCAGCCCGGAGAGCCCCCTGCTGAGACCCCAGCCTGCTCCTCCCAGCCCAGCGCCCCCTGCTGCCCCCCGCCCTGCTCCCAGCGCCCCCTGCTGAGCCCCCCACCCTGACTGCCAGGGGAGAGCCCCCTGCTGAGACCCCACCCAGCACCCCCTGCTCAGCCCCCGTCCCAGCCCAGCGCCCCCTGCCCCACTCCCTGCAGCCCCCTGCTACCCCCCGCCCAGCGCCCCCTGTTGCCCCTGGCCAAGCCCCCGTCCCGCTCCCAGCACCCCCTGCTGAGCCCCCCACCCTGACGGCCAGGGGAGTTACCTCATCAACAGGGTGGGGGTCAGAGGACGGCGGATGCTCAACTGGGAAGGGAGAGAGAAAGCGAAAAGTGACGGAGCCCAGGGTTTGGGTCATTCAGCCCCCCGCCCTGCGGCTGGATGGGAGCCAGTGCCCCCTAGAGGGGCCAGGCCCCCGGCCCCATTCCCTGCCCTGATGCCAGATGGGAGTGTGACGAAGGGGGGGTTTATTCAGCTCGTTATTTTGCATGCGAGTCTCCCTGTCCTAGACTAATCCGGTGTGTGCCTCAGTTTCCCTGTGTGCTGCACCGATACTTTGGGGGTGGGAATTGGGGGGGTGAGTTTTGCGGGGGCCCGGGGGCAGGAGAGGCTGCCCAGCTGTCTGCACCTGTGTGACCTGGGACCCAGGAGGGGGGCGCGACCGGGTGACAGCTTTCGCCCGGGAAGGGAGACAAAGGGAAGGAGGAGCAAAGGGGGTGTCGGAGGTGGGGTGGCTGGAGGCTGGGGATCTGCGTGGGGGGGCTGGACAGGGGGGTCCCGAGCGTCTGGCCCAGGACTCCCCAAGACGGACGTGGCTGAAAGTCCCCGATTTCTGTGCTAACCAGCTCTGCCCTGCGCCGTGTTCCTGTCGCCGACGAAACCTTCGGTGCTCCCGGGGGGCTGAGAGTCCCGTCTGTCTGCGGGGTTGGAGGGCAGGGCCCCCTGGCCCCCCCAGGACCCCGCCTGGGCAGACGCGCTGCGGGAAGCGCCCGGTGGGGCAGGGGAGGCTGAACGCTGGGGAGAGGAGGCTCCCCCAGATCCTGCCCGGCTTCGTGGGGAGCAGTTCCCGAGCATCGCCCGGGGACTCCGTGACTGGGAGCCGGCGCCCCCCAGAGGGGACAGGCCCCTGCCCCATTCCCTGCCCCCCTGAGCCAGCCAGTCCCCGCCGTGGGGCCGGGTGGGAGCCGGCACCCCCTAGAAGCCCCTGCCCCATTCCCCAGCCCCCCATCTCACCTGCTTGTTCTGATTTCCCGTCCATTTCTGTCACCATGGGGGTCACCCTGGGGGGTGACGGGGATCGTTAGATAATTTCCATACAGCAGAGAAACCCCTGGGCTTGGCTCGGCCCCATGGAATAACCCCCTATAGCGGCCGGCCTTCCTCGCCCCCTTCTGCTTTCTCCCCCTAGAGAATGCCCTGCCCTATAGACTCCAGGCTGGACCCACGGCCTCAGGCACATCACTGCCCCTATAGACGAACTCTCCCCCATACCTTGCCCATCACCCCATGGGACGTAGCCCAACCCGGGGTACAGAGCTCCATCGTTATCTGACTCCTCCCGGTCCCTATAGCCCCCATCCTGGACCCTTCCCCTACAGACTAGGATGCCCTATATGTACCTGCCCCCATCGGACACCCCACCCTTCATCCCCCAGTCGCTCCCCTGTCCCCTATAGAAACACCGCCCCACTCCCCACTGCCAAACCGTACCTGGCGTCCCTGGGCCGGCACCTCCTCTGGCAAATAACCACAACAACGCCCACAAGGACCAGGCCCAGAGCGGCCCCCACGCAGCCCCCGACCAGGGGCAGGAGCAGGGTGGGACTGGGGCCTAGGGAAAGAATTGGAGCTGGGATCACTCGCCCGGTGCCGAGATGCGGCCAGGTCTGGGGCGGGGCGCGGGGTCTGGTTACGCAGCGATCCCTTGCCCGGCGCTGAGATGCGGCCAGGTCTGGGGCGGGGCGCGGGGGCTGGTTACGCAGCGATCCCTCGCCCGGTGCCGAGATGCGGCCAGGTCTGGGGCGGGGCGCAGGGCTGGTTACGCAGCGATCCCTTGCCCGGCGCTGAGATGCGGCCAGGTCTGGGGTGCGGGGGCTGGTTACGCAGCGATCCCTCGCCCGGCGCTGAGATGCGGCCACCTCTAGGTGGGAGCTGGGTAACAGTGGCAGAGAACGCCTTCGCCCAGGGCAGGTGCCCATTAATTTCCGCCCCCCTTGGCCGGTCGCCTTGACCCCCAGCTGAGCTGGAATCGGGCGGAGAAGCGAGGGGGGCGCAGGGCACGGGGAGATCCACACACCTGGACTGGGGGGGCTGGGGCTCTCCTGGGTCCCGTGTGCCCCCGGGTCAAGCTCCAGGCAGTAGCCCCCAGACCGGGGGGGATCCCCAGGCAGATGGCAGCTCCACAGACCCTCGAGCCGGCTGGAGAAATCCCCTATCGTCACCTTGTTGGACCTCAGGAGCCGAAGGCCAGTGGAGTTTGGGGGCGGCTTCCCATTGAGCCGCCATGTGGCGCCCCCTCCTGGGGGTGATGTGGGTCCCCGCTCCCCACAGGGGGCACAGGAGAGGGACACAGACGCTCCCGCCGCGATCGGCTCCTTGGGGACCCCTTCGATGGACACCCCGACCTGGCAGCCTGTGGGGACAGAGCCAAAAAAGATGATCCAGTTAATGACCCATCCCCCGGCTGGCTGCTCCCCCTGGGCTGGGCTGTAGGACCCCATCAAAATCCTCAACCCCCTCCCCCTCTTCCAGAGATGGCGAGAACCCAGGAGTCCTGGCTCCCAGCCCCCCTGCTCTAACCACTAGGCCCCCACTCCCCTCCCAGACCCAGGGAGAGAGCCCAGGAGTCCTGGCTCCCAGCCCCCCGGCCGGGCTGTTACCGGGCGTGATGGTCACAGAGGTGGGCGGGGCGCTCTGGCTGGGGCTGGCACAGAAGAAGACCCCCGAGTCGTTCATGTGGAGGGTTTGGAGTTGGAGGATGGAGCTCGGGGATCCCTGACTCGTTAGGAGCTGCAGCCGCGTCTGAAATCTCCCCTGCAGAGCGTCGTGTGCCCCAGCCGCCGTCACTGTGTAGATCGTCTTCATCCCACCGCTCACACCAGCGCAGACCGGGTAGCGGGGGATCCACTGCCAGGTCAGCCGCGGCCCCGTCAGGTTGCAGGGCAGACTGACAGTGGAGCCGGCTTCTTTCGTCACCTCTGGGCCTGCGAACACCAGAGCCGGGTGGCTTCTGCCTACGAGAGGGCAAGAGTGATGGGGACCCCTCGCCTGGCGCTGAGATGCAGCCACCTCTGGGGTGGGTGGCTGATTATACAGGGATCCCCTTGCCCAGTGTTGCGTTGGGGTGGGGCACATTCATAGAGAGGTCCCCCGTGACCGTTCGGCACCGGTAACCCGACAAAGCCCCCCGCAGGCAGCCCCTCGCCCTGGCAGTATTTACCCACAGCGGGCCGGGCGAGGCAGCTAATATCGGCTCCCGGCTCCGTCCCTGTGTCCGTCCCTGAGGATGCCGAGGGGAGCGCGCCAGGCTGCACGCAGGGCAAGCCAGCCGCGGCCATCACGGCACATGGCCCCCAGCAGCCGGCTCCCTTCGCTCGGACGGTCTCGTGCCGGGGCCCGGCCTGCAGGAGAACCGGCCGTGCCGCCGAGGGTCCGTCTACACCCGAATCGCGCGACGCCAGAGTCCTGGGGACGGAGGGGCCGAGCTGGAGTCAAGCCAGGATCCGGGGCCTGTTGCTTTGCAGTGTGGACGCAGCCCCGCTGGGCTCGTGATGCGGGGGGCCGCCAGTCGCCTTACCCCCGCACCGCCCCCACGCCCGCCCCCGGTGAGAGCGGCTGGGGTGTCTGGGACACGGGCAGCCAGACATCGCAGAGACACCGGAGCCCGGGTCCGGGTCACGAACCAGTGTGGACACCCCATCCCCAGGCGAACGCAGCCCCCAGCTTCCGCTGCAGCGGGGCCGTGGCCCGAGTCTGGGGCCCCCTTTGCGCCCGGGTTTGAGCCCGCCCCGGCTCAGCCGCTCCAAGACGTGTTACGCCCTGTGGGTCGTGGGCACCTGCCGTTCACTCCCCCCGCCCAGCCCCTCATGCAAGACTGGCCATGCCCCGAGGAGGTCCCCCGGGTGGTGTCAGGGAATTAGCACTGGCAAGTCTGGGGGACCCAGAGAAACCTCCCCCGGGGGCTGAGATGCAGCCAGCTCTGGGGTGGGGCGGCCGGTGCTCCAGAGATCCCTCCCCCGGGGCTGAGATGCAGCCAGCTCTGGGGTGGGGCGGCTGGTTATACGGGGACCCCTAGGCACTGGGACAAGGCCTGAGCCTCCTGCCCAGTTCGCTGCCAACCAAGCCCAGCCCCGGCCCCACCCCGCTTGGCGAGAGAGGCCAGGCCCACGGCCGGGTTTGCTCCTTACCTTCCTGAGCCCCCGAGGGCACCGCTACCAGGAGGGCGAGGGCCAGGGGCAAGAGCTGGGGGCGCATGGTGGAGCCCGGGGGGTGATCCGGGGAGAGGGGCCTCTGGGGGCATCTGTCTCTGGGGAGGGGCCTTGCTCCCAAGGGCTGAGGGGAAGAGGAAGGAGGTTGTGAAGAAATCAGGAAACCCACAGAGCTCAGGCAGCTGTAACCCTTTCGCTCCCGGGCCGTGGGGGGCGGGGGCTCGGCAGGGGGCGCTGGGCTGCGGGGGGCGGCAGGGGGCGCTGGGCTGCGGGGGGCAGCAGGGGGCGCTGGGCTGCGGGGGGCGGCAGGGGGATCTCCCTGGGTGGTCAGGCCTGCCCCATTGCCCCAGGGCGGCCCTAGGGCCTGGGCTGTTTATCCCTTCCCCACACCGATCCCAGAGACCGGGCAATGTGGGGCTGCTTGTGAGAAATTAACCCTCCCCGCACACACGCACACACACCCCCGGGAGGGACACACACATTTACACACACAGACCCCCGGCAGGGAGACACATACAGTTACACACACACACACAGAGCCAGCAGGGACACACGCACACACACCCCCAGCAGGGAGACACACACATTTACACACACACACACACACACCCAGCAGGGACATACTCAGTTACACACTCACACACACACACCCAGCAGGGACACACAGTTACACACACACACCCAGCAGGGATACACACACATTTACACACACACACACACCCAGCAGGGACATACTCAGTTACACACTCACACACATTTACACACTCACTCACGCACACCCCCGGCAGGGAGAGACACATTTACACACTCAAACACACCCAGCAGGGTCACACACACATTTACACACACACACACCCAGCAGGGACATACTCAGTTACACACTCACACACATTTACACACTCACTCACACACACCCCCAGCAGGGAGACACACATTTACACACACACACCCCCGGCAGGGACACACACACACATTTACACACTCACACACGCCCCCCCCCCCAGCTCCTTTCCCCGCTGGGGGAGGGGGCATGTCCCGGGGGGGTCCCCGTGTCCAAGAGGCTCCTGGTGACGTCACTGGAGATTCCCTGCGGCGGGGGAGGGGGAGGAAATTTCCGCGGCGGGGCCGGCACGTCACGGGGGGCGGGGCCCGCGGGGGGGTCCCCGGCCGGCGCGGGGCGCAGCCAGCCAGACACACGGACGGGCTGGATCGGGCGGTGAGCGACCCCCGGCGCGGGGCACGGGCGGGCGGAGGGTGCAGGGGGTCGGGGGGCTTCTGTGGGGCGGGAGGGGGACGGATGGCGGGGGTCTGTGGGGCTGGCTGGGTGGGGGATGGGGATGGATGGGGGGCCTGTGGGGCTGGTCGGGGGGACAGATGGGGGTTCTATATGGGGCTGGTTGGGGGGAGGGGGACGGATGGGGGGGTCTGTGGAGTGGGGGTGAGGGTGGGGCGATGGGGGGTCTGTAGAGGGGTCTGTGGGACTGGTTGGGGGGATGGGAGACGGAAGGGAGGTCTGTAGGGAATCTGTGGGGCTGATTGGGGGGATGGGAGACGGATGGAGGGGTCTGTGGGGCTGGTTCGGGGATGGGGCGGATGGGGGGGTCTGTGGGGCGGGGGGTGAGGGTGGGGGGATCTGTGGGCTGGTTGGGGGAGGGGGGCGGGGGATCTGTGGGGCTGGTTGGGGGGATGGGAGACGGATGGGGGTCTGTGGGGCTGGTTGGGGGAGGGGGGACAGATGGGGGATCTGTGGGGCTGGTTGGGGGGATGGGGACAGATGGGGGGGTCTGTAGGGCTGGTGGGGGGGCGCAGGGGGGGTCTGTGGGGCCGGGCCCGGGGCAGGGCGGGGGATGGGGGGTCTGTAGGGGTATCTGTGGGGCTGGAGGGGGCGCAGGGGGCTCTGTGGGGCGGGGCTGGTGGGGATCTGTAGGGGGGTCTGTGGGGCTGGTGGGGTGTGTGGGACTGGTGGGGGGCGCAGGGGGCTCTGTGGGGCGGGGGGTCAGGGTGGGGGCTGGTGGGGTATGTGGGGCGGGGCGGGGCTGGTGGGGTGCGCGGGGCGGGGGATGGGAGGGTCTGTAGGGGGGTCTGTGGGGCAGGGGGTCAGGGTGGGGGCTGTAGGGGGCTCTGTGGGGCTGGGGGGGCGCAGGGGGGGCTTGTGGGGCCGGGCCCGGGGCGGGGGATGGGGGGGTCTGTAGGGGGATCAGTGGGGCTGGGGGGGGCGCAGAGGGGTCTGTGGGGCGGGTGATGGATGGGGGCTGTAGGGGGGTCTGTGGGGCTGGTGGGGGGCGCAGGGGGCTCGGTGGGGCGGGGGGGCTATAGGGGGCGCAGGGGGCTCTGTGGGGCGGCGGGGGCTATAGGGGGCTGTGGGGGGCGCAGAGGGCTCTGTGGGGCTGGCCGGGGGGTCTAGGGGATCTGTGGGGCTGGCTGGGGGGGTGCCGGACCCGGGGCGGGGGATGGGGGGCTCTGTGGGGCGGGGGGGCTATAGGGGGCTGTGGGGGGCGCAGAGGGCTCTGTGGGGTGGGGGGGCGGGGGGGCGCAGGGGGCTCTGTGGGGCGGGGGGTCAGGGCGGGGGATGGGGGGCTCTGTGGGGCTGGCCGGGGGGTCTAGGGGATCTGTGGGGCTGGCTGCGGGGGTGCCGGACCCGGGGCGGGGGATGGGGGGCTCTGTGGGGCGGGGGGGCTGTAGGGGGCTCTGTGGGGCTGTGGGGGGCTATAGGGGGCTGGTGGGGCTGGGGGGGCTATAGGGGGCTGGGGGGGCTGTAGGGGGCTCTGTGGGGCTGGGGGGCTATAGGGGGCTGGGGGGGCTGTAGGGGGCTCTGTGGGGCTGGGGGGGCTATAGGGGGCTGTGGGGGGCGCAGAGGGCTCTGTGGGGCTGGGGGGCTATAGGGGGCTGTGGGGGGCGCAGAGGGCTCTGTGGGGCTGGGGGGCTATAGGGGGCTGGGGGGGGCGCAGAGGGCTCTGTGGGGCGGGGGGTCTGTAGGGGGCTCTGTGGGGCTGGGGGGGGCGGGGGGGCTCGGCGGGGCGGGGGATCCCCGCGGGTCTCTCCGGGAACGGCCGCGGCCGCTGGGGAATCCCCCGGGGGACTCGGGCCTCGTGGGCCGAAGGAGCGGCCGGGAAAAGGCCCCGCCAATCAGAGCGCGGAGGCGGGTCTAAGTGAAATGGGAAACGCCGTCGTCTCTGAGCCAATCAGAGCCTGGGGAATGGGGACCGCCACCGCTCCCGGCCAGTCAGCTCCGGGAGTGGGATAAACCTCCGCCCCCGGCCAATCAGCGCGCAGGGAATGGGATAGACCACCGCCTCTCAGCCAATCGCTCTGAACGGGGGGCGGAGGGCGGGAGCCCCGGCTCTCAGCCAATCAGCGCCGGTTAACCCCTTCCCCTCCGGCTCTTTCTCCCCGCAGGCATCCCCTCCCCCGCTGAGATGAGTTTCCTAGTCGTCAGCCCCTGGGGCAGCACCAAGCCCATCCTGGCCCCCAGCCCCGCCCAGCAGGGGCAGCCGGAGGGGCCCCCCGAGGGGGCGCCTGGACCCTGCGAGGGGGGATCCCGCTGCGACGGGTGTCAGCTGCAGCTCGCGGAGCAGGGGCGCAGGATGGACTGCGGGCACCACCGCTGCAAAGAGTGCGAGCAGGGCGCCGGGGGGCAGGGGGCGCGGGGGGCAGGGACGGAGTGGGGGCGGCAGGGGGCGCCGGGGGCAGGGACGGAGTGGGGGCAGCAGGGGGCAGGGACGGAGTGGGGGCGGCAGGGGGCGCCGGGGGGCAGGGACGGAGTGGGGGCAGCAGGGGGCAGGGACGGAGTGGGGGCGGCAGGGGGCGGCAGGGGGCAGGGACGGAGTGGGGGCGGCAGGGGGAGCGGGGGGGCAGGGACGGAGTGGGGGCGGCAGGGGGCGCCGGGGGGCAGGGACGGAGTGGGGGCAGAAGGGGGCAGCGACGGAGTGGGGGCGGCAGGGGGCACCGGGGGGCAGGGACGGAGTGGGGGCAGCAGGGGGCAGGGACGGAGTGGGGGCGGCAGGGGGCGCCGGGGGGGCAGGGACGGAGTGGGGGCGGCAGGGGGCGCGGGGGGCAGGGACGGAGTGGGGGCAGCAGGGGGTGCCGGGGGGCAGGGACGGAGTGGGGGCGGCAGGGGGCGCGGGGGGCAGGGACGGAGTGGGGGCGGCAGGGGGTGCGGGGGCAGGAGGCACAAGAAGGCATGTGGCTGCAGGGGGAGCGGGGCAGGAGGCACCAGGGGGCACAGGGCTGCAGGGGGGCAGCAGGGGCAGCGGGGGGCTGGGGGGAGCGGGACAGGAGGCACCAGGGGGCATTGGGTTGCAGGGGGGCAGCGGAGGGAGCGGGGGGCTGTGGGGAGCAGGACAGGAGGCACCAGAGGGCACGGGGCTGCAGGGGGGCAGCAGGGGGAACGGGGCAGGAGACCACCAGGGGGCGCAGGGCTGCAGGGGGGCTGGGGGGAGCGGGGCAGGAGGCACCAGGGGGCACAGGGCTGCAGGGGGCGCGGGGGCAGGGACGGAGTGGGGGCAGCAGGGGGAGCGGGGCAGGAGACCACCGGGGGCGCAGGGCTGCAGGGGGGCAGCAGGGGGAGCAGGGAGCTGGGGGGAGCGGGGCAGGAGGCACCAGGGGGCACAGGGCTGCAGGGGGCGCGGGGGCAGGGACGGAGTGGGGGCAGCAGGGGGAGCGGGGCAGGAGACCACCAGGGGGCGCAGGGCTGCAGGGGGGCAGCAGGGGCAGCGGGGGGCTGGGGGGAGCGGGACAGGAGGCACCAGGGGGCGCGGGGCTGCAGGGGGGCAGCGGGGGGCTGTGGGGAGCGGGGCAGGAGGCACCAGGGGGCATGGGGCTGCAGGGGGGCTGGGGGGAGCGGGACAGGAGGCACCAGGGGGCATGGGGCTGCAGGGGGCAGCAGGGGGAGCGGGGGGCTGTGGGGAGCGGGGCAGGAGCCACCAGGGGGCACAGGGCTGCAGGGGGGCAGCAGGGGGTACTGCACTGCGGGGGGCAGCAGGGGGCGCTCTGCCCTGCTAATACCCTGGCACCTTTTCCCTCCTGGGCTTTGCAGGGCCGGGGAACGGGCCTGTCTCCAGTGTCTGGAGGACCAGGGAAAGCAGCTGCTCAACGACCTGGACCGGGTACGTGCATCTGGGGGGCGGGGGACGATTCCAAATTCAACCCCAGTTGCGCCGCGCCCCGCCTCCCCAGCCTGGCTCGGGGGGCGGGGAATGGGGCACAGGGCCTGTCCCCTCTAGGGGGCGCCGACTCCCACCCAGCCCCAGGGTGGGGACTGGCTGGCTCAGGGGGCGGGGAATGGGGCACGGGGTCTGTCCCCCTCCAGGGGGCGCCGGCTCCCACCCGGCCCCAGGGCGGGGACTGGCTGGCTCAGGGGGGCGGGGAATGGGCCAGCCCCAGGACAGGGGGTAGGGAATGGGGCAGGGGCCTGTTCCCTCTAGGGGGAGTAGGGGGCAGGGCGGAAGGCACCAGGGGGCATTGGGCTGCAGGGGGGCAGCAGGGGGTAGTGCGTTGCAGGGGGCGTTCTCCCCTGCCTTCTCCCATCCTGCCCCAGGGCGGGGACTGGCTGGCTCGGGGGGGCGGGGAATGGGGCACGGGGTCTGTCCCCCTCCAGGGGGCACTGGCTCCCATCCTGCCCCAGGGCGGGGACTGGCTGGCTCGGGGGGGCGGGGAATGGGGCAGGGGCCCTTCTAACCATTTGCGCCCCCCGGGGCTTGGCCTCCCCTAGGACACCCACTGCCCCCTGTCCCCGGAGGAGCTGGTTTCTTGGCCGTACGGTGCCCTGAGCTGCCACGTGCGGGTAAGTCCGCGGGCAGGCGGAAGGACACCTGGCGCTCGTGCTTGGGCAAGATCTAGTCCCCCCATCAAAGCACCAGGCGGATGCTGGGGACTAGTATTTCCAGGGGCGCTGTGGGGCAGGGAGCCGGCGGGAGGCTCAGCAGGGGGCGTTCTCCCTGGGCGGGCAGGGCTGGCCCCACAGCGGTACTGGGGGGCCCATGGGCTCAGCTCTCTCCTCTCGCTCCTAGCAGGTGCACCATGGGAAGGTGGAGGAGGCCGAGTCCCTGCCGGCCCCGTCCCACCAGCGCCTCCTGCTGGAGGCGGTGCAGGGGGTGGAGGCGGCCCGGGGGCGGCTGGACCAGCGGCTGAGCGAGGTGGAAGCCCAGCAGAAGACCTTGCAGAACATCGTGACGGTGCTGAGCCGGGAGATGGGCCGGCGCGACGGGGCCAGGGGCTCGGCCGACAGGGGCTCGGCCAGCGTCCTGGGGGAAGCCATGGCCCGCATCCTGTACCTGGAGGAAAAGGTCGGCGCTCGCCCCACAACTGAGGGGGAGCAGAACCCCCCTCGCCCGCTCACGGTTGACCTCTGACCTTTCCCATTTGGCCCCTGCTCCCAGAGTTGACCTATGACCCCGGCTTGGCCCAAGGATTTGACTTTTGAGTCGTGAGCCCTCAGCCTCCGGCCCCATGGTTTAGCCAAGAACTTTCACGGTTGGCCTCTGACCTCTCACGTTGGTCCCATGGCTGCCCTAAGAGCTTTCAGAGTTGACCTGTGACTTCATGGTGATCTGTGAGTTCTCACATTTCACCCCTCGCATTGGACCCATGGTTGGCCCACATGCTCTCACCTTTGACCTCTGACCCTTCCCATTCGATCCAGGGTCCAAAAGTCGACCAAAGACCTTTCAGAGTTGACCTACAACGCCCCCTATTGGCTTCCACCGGCTCCCCCATGGTTCAGCATGGGCCCATGAAGCCTGAACCTTGACCCATGACCTTAGCCTCGTTGTCCCATCTCCTCCCTTGTGGTCTATCGCGCCCTCCCATGAACGTCCCAGGCACCGACTTGACCCCATACCTCAACTCCCGCCAACTTCTCCGTCTCCTTCCCTCCAGGTGGCCCAGCAGGACTCGCTCCTGGCCATCAAGGACGTGATGATCAGTAGCCTGGGGGCCCAGGTCCAGGCCCTGGAGCAGACCTCCTATGATGGACACTTTCTCTGGAGGGTCCCTGACGTGGGGCGAAAGTTGCAGCAAGCCCTGTCCAGACAGATACCTGCAGTCTACTCCCCCCGTGAGTGCCATCGCCAGGGAGCAGAGGAAAATCCCCCAGCATTCACCACACCTTGGCCACAGCAATACCATGTGGCAGAGAGTTCCCCAGCCCAACACCAGGTGTGGGTCGGTGCAAGAGGCAGCAAATCCCCCATAATGCACCTCAACAGGGATGCATCACCCTGGAGGATATCCTGGCTGTGCTAATATCCAGCAGCAGGGAGTTCCGCAGTTTAACACTAGCCTACATCAAGGAAAACAGCGGAGGATGTTCAGAAATCCCCTGCAATGCTCTCCACGGAGGCAACATGCCTTCTGGGGATATTTTAGATACGTAAATATCCAGTAGCAGACAGTCCTGCAGGCAAAACACCAAGACCAGATGGCGATGTTGAGGTCTGTGACCCTATAATGCTCCTCACCAGACAGCAAAGCCCCACAACTGGACTGTCCTCAGCACAATGATATCCTGTTGTGGGGAGTTCCAGAGGTTAACAGCGGGCAGAGTATAGCCCCCAGAGTGCACCTCAACAGGCATTATCCCCCAGAACACTTTGGGCATGGTGAAATCTAGTGGCAGGTAGTTCTACAGATGAACGCTATTGAAAGTAATTAGCTCTACAGCAGACAACCAGGCAACAGTGGTGGGAAGTAATAAATCCCCCATGATGTGTCAGTCTGCCTGGAGTAGCCCTCAGCACAGCAGCGTCATGGGTCCTGGAGTCCCACAGGTTAACAGTGGCCCCAGGTCAGTGCGCTTAGTGGAACACGGGGGAGGGAAGCAGAAATTCCCCCACCACGCACTTCATCAGGCAATCATCTCCTGTGAAATAGCTTGGTATGGTAATATCATGGGGCAGGGAGTTCCACAAGCAAACGTGTTTGTAGGCGGGAGTGGCAGATATCCGTCATCTCTCTCTCTCTCTGCCTCCATCAGCCTTCTACACCAGCCGCTACGGCTACAAACTCTGCCTCAAGGTTTACCTCAATGGGGACGGCACCGGGGCCGGGACGCACATCTCCCTCTTCTTGGTGCTGATGAGGGGAGAATACGATTTCCGGCTCAAATGGCCTTTCCGTCACAAGGTGAGAGGGGCGCGGGGCCTGTCCCCTCTAGGGGCCCGGCTGGACCTCTAGTGACCGTTAACCCTTTCAATCTGCTCCCCAGGTCACCTTCACGCTCCTGGATCAAGCCGGCGAGCGGCACATCTCGAGCTCTTTCCAGACGGCGGATGGCTCCTCTTCCTTCCAGCGGCCCGTGAGCAAGTGCAACATAGCCAGCGGCCTCCCCGAATTCTTCCCCCTCTGCCGGCTCCACGCCCCGGAAGCCACCTACATCCAGGAGGACACCTTAGCCTTCGAGGCCCTGATCAACGCCAGCCTCTAGGGCGGGGCAGTTCGCCCTGTGGCCCCCGGGCCCGGGCCTTGCTCGGGCCTCAAGACATTGCCGGCAGCTTAAACTCCGGGGTTGGCATCTTCCAAGCTGTCCGCCCGCACCGCCTCTCCCCCCGCCACGCCTTCGCCCAAAAGGGCCCCGCAAACACCACGCTTCCCCTCCGATGGCTTCACCTCAGAAGCTGGCCACCAAAAATGGAGGTTGACCCCACATGGTAACCACTGCGGAGGAGGGTTTCAAGACCAGACGACCCTGACGTCTCTCCCGCGATGGCCCCCCATGACCGGGTTCTGCCTCTTCTGAAAGCTTAGTCCGGGACGGTGGCCACCAATGATGGAGGGTGAGCCCTCGGGGCAGCCATCGTGGAAGAGACGAAGGTGGAGGGAGACCCTTAAGCGTCATCCAAGATGGCTGACCGTGAAAGATGGAGGGGGGCTGTTGTGGCAGCCATCTTGGCAGCTGTTCTGACAGCAGAGGGAGATGGCGGATGAGCCGGTGGCCCCCACTTAAGGTCTCCCTCACACAGAGAGGGTCAGCTATGGGGTGATCCCCCCCCCACAGACCCCCATAAACACAAAGCCCCCCAACAGTATGGAGCTCACCTCCCGTGCCCACAATTCCCCCCACACCTCAGAGACCAGCTGCACAGCTGTCCCTGGGGAGCTTGTTCACCAGCTCTTATTTTTGTAGACCCTACAAAAAGTCACATTGAACGCGACTGCCGCAGCAACATGCCACGCAGCTCTGGGCTTTTCGGGCGTCCGATTGTCCCGCTGGGAGCGGGGACAGAATGACCAGAAATGGGGCGTTTTTGTATTCAATACGCCAAAACGGACTGGAATATTTAAGAAGGAAAATATTTTTAACTGAATTAAACTCTTATTTATTTGGGTGACACTAAATCTATTTATGGATCGCAGCGGCTGCTCTTGGAGGGGGTGACGTTTAGTGCATCCCCCTGCCCCCCAAACTGAAACTGGGTCCCGTGGAGAGAACTGAAATTGAAGTGAAAGGTTTCCCCTCTAGGGGATGCTGGCTGCGTGGGGGGGGGGACTGGGTGGCTCAGGGGCAGTGGGGTACGGGTCCCCCCCAATTGAGACACCACTCTGAGGGGGCTAAATTGGTTCAATTCTTTATTGTGTCATGGATCTCAGAGGCAGTGAGAAGCTCTGCCCTAGGGGGCGCTCCTACTCCACATCACAGGGGGCTCCTAGGAGCCCCCCTAACTACTCTAACACACACACAAGGCACCCCTGTCTTGGGGAGGGGCAGTCACCCGTACATAGCTAAAGGTCTGGGATCCCCACCGGCCCCACAGCAGACTTATCCAGCCTGGTATCCCAGCGCTCCCACCAAGGATCAGTCTCACAGACCCACAGTCACGCCAGCTAACGGGGGAAGGGGTTGTACTATAGGGGTGTGGCAGTGGGGAGCGAGTTGTGTTTCAGGGGGTAAGAGGGCTAACCCCCAAAAACACCAGCACCATAGATTAGTGGATGAATGGCTGGGGGGGAGGCAGCAGTGGGGCTGGAAGATCCTAACCACAGTGAAAGGTCTCCCCTAATTCAGGGATCTCAGGTACCCGAGGTCCTCCAGTGCCGTGGCTTCAATATAGGGGTCCCCATTGTGTGGTATAACATACTGGTGTCCCTCAAACCCCCTCCCCATGGTGGCATGATAAATCAGGGTCCCCCAAACCTTCCACTATCCCAGCAGGACATAGCTGGGTTCCCCCAAGCCCCATATGAGGGTGGGCTCTAACCCCTCCCTCCCCAGGCCACCCACTAAGTATAGATGGGTCCCACCCACTGTTTCCCCTCCCCGCAAAGGAACAAAGGGTTTCCCAACACTTTGGGGGGCCCCACCTAATGGGCCTTCCACCCTCTCCTGCTAATGGGGTACCCAGCCCCCCTGCTCTCCACTTCCCAAGAAGGCAGGACCCCATTATTTTCAGGGTCCACAACACATGTTGTGGGAGGTTCCAAATATTCCCCAGGCTGTGTCTGAGGCTAGGCTTTTGGGGGATCAGGGGAACCCCACTTTCCAGGCAGGTGAGGGGGCAATGCCGGGAAAGGGTGAATGCCACTTCCCAGATAGAGGACAGCGAGTTGAGGGGCACCCTGAGGTTGGGGGTGCAGGGCATGGGCTGGGTAAGATGTGGGGCATACAGGGAGGATGGGGGGGACAGGGAGCTCCCCCATGTAGCTGGTGGGGGGCTGGAGGCACTAGCGGTCGAGCTTCTTGTTGATGAGAAGGGAGCAGGAGCTGAGGGCCCCCCCCAGCTTGGCCACCTCGCTGCAGGCGGCGGGGATCAGGGTGAGGTCGGACAGCTTCTGGAAGGGCTGTGGGGAGAGACAAGGGTCAATTTGGGGGGTGCAAAGCATTGTGGGTAAGGAGAAGCCATTTCTATGCCCCGTCCTTTCCATCGACAGCCCCACCCACTCCTAGCCCCGCCCTCCTATCCTAAACCCCGCCTCCAGATCGCCAAGCCCTGCCCCCATTCACTCCACTTCACTGATCCCCTATGCCCCACCCCCAGTTGCACATGCCCCGCCCTCCTATCCCAAACTCCGCCCCCAGGTCTCCAGATCCCCCATGCCCTGCCTCAGCCACTCCTAGCCCCACCCCTAGATTCCCAAGCCACGCCCCCACCCACTCCGAACCTTGTCCCCAGGACCCAGTCACAAATTCCCCTGCCCACTCCTACCCCAAACCCCCATGCCCTGCCCCCACTCACTCCTAGCCCCGCCCCTAAAGCCACATGCCACTCCCCCACCCACCTCAAGTCTTGCCCCAGACCCATCTCCCCTCCCCCCATGAACCCCACCCAGTCCAACCCTGAGCCCCGCCCAAGAAAGCCCCTGTTCTCAAAGCCCCACCCCCTGTCCCGCCCCCTCCCAGCCTGCAGCTGCAAACTCCACCCCTGACCCCCCCCTCCACAAGCAACACCCCCTGGCACTCTGCCCCCACCCTCACTAGAGGCCTAAGCCCAACCCCAACCCCATCCAACCCCCACTGATCCTTAAGTCCTGCCCAGGGACCCCAAACCACCCCCATCCACCCCCAGCAGGGCCTTAAGGCGTGCCCATGAACCCTCCAGTCAACAAAGCCTTTAGCCCCGCCCCCAGCAGCCATACAGCTCCGCCCCCACCCCGCCCCCTCACCTGCAGGCTGTTGGGGAACTCCTCAGGGCTGCGGTGTAGCAGGGCGCTGCCCTTGGGCCCCAGCCGCACGTAGACGCAGTTCCCGGCGGGGTCGTCCGGCACCGTCAGTGTGTCGTAGTGGTGATCGGTCAGCTGCTCCATGGTCTGGGGGTGGGGCCAATGGGGGTGAGAGCAGGGCCTGGTGTCCCCCTCCTCCACACAGTCCTTAGATCAGTGCCCTGGGCCCACCCGGCCCGGTATCCTACTGCTGACACCACAGCTCAGCCCCCTGAGCCCACCCAGCTCAGTATCCCACCGCAGCCACCACAGCTCAACCCCTTGAGCCCACCCAGCCTGGTGTCCCACCTCTACTACCACAACTCAGCCTCCGGGGCCCACCCAGCCCAGTATCCCACCGCTCCCACCACACCTCAGCTCCCCTGGGCTCAGCCAGCTCAGGATAGGCCCTGTTACCCTCATGGCTTTCCTGGCAGCCTCACTGCTTCCGATGGCCACTGTGTCCGGCCCAGCCATGCTACAGAAACTCTTCAGATGGGAGGAGCCCGCCACGGGGACAGTAGAGACAGCAAAATCCTGGCACACGGGGAAGGGGGAGAAAAAAAACCATGCATGGATCCCAGCTCTGCCAGCGTCCCTCAGTCCCGCCCCGCAGCCCTGGGAAAAGGGAGAGTTGCGGGGTGGGAGCCAGGACTCCTGAGTTCTCTCCCTGACCCTGCCAAAATTCCAGCTCACCCGAAAAGTATCCGCCACCATCTCCGCCCCTCTGTGATTGGTCCATTTGGAGATGCCCACAAAGAACTCTCGACCTGTAAGGAGACAGGAACGGGCGGGACAAGACTCACTAACCCTCGAGATGCCATGGCCAAATTAGCTCCCATTGCTTTGGCGTCACTCAGATACTCCCAAGCTGGAGCTGGCCCCTTGGATGACCCATTTGCTACCCCACCAGCCCCACCTCCCCATGCACCATCAGTCCCCCTCCCCCCAAAACCGACCTCCCAGTGCAGTCAGGAATTGATCAATGCCCTTCGAATGAAGCGGGGGGCGGGGGCGGAGAGAAGGGAGTTAGGACTCCTGGGTTCTATCCCCTGCTCTGGGAATATTAGGCAGTTTGCTCCACATCGCCCCCTGCTGGTTCACACCCAGGGTACAAGCCATGGCTACTTGCCCTCCCGTTGCCAGGGGTCGGGCGCTCACCTGTGAAGAGCACGTCGCTGCCATCCAAGGTGGCCCCGTCATCCGTCACCTCCACCACCCGCATCTTCAGCTCCTCCAGGACCTTCTTAATGCTGATGATCTGGATCGAGCCCCCCACCCCCAACAACAGAGATTAACTCTTTCAGGGGATTCCCCTACACTTCCCCATCCCACTGGCCCATCCCTTAGCAACCCCATGAGACTAACTACCAGGCAGGCTTCAGGGCCTACACCCAAGGAGAGAGAGATTGTGAGGGTTCCAAAATGGCCACCAACACCCCCTTGCTGGCACCCCCAGTTGGAACCCTTGTCCTCCCCAACCAACCCTGCCAACATGTGCTCTTTGACCCCATCCAATGGCTCCCAATCCAGGCCTCTGGCACTGCTACTACGAGGCAGGCTTCAGCGGCCTACACCCAACATCAAGAAGAGATTGTGAGGGTCCAGAAATCGCTGCCAACACCCCCTCCCCGGTGACCCCTGTGGACATGCTCGCCCTACCCAACCAGCCCCAATGATGCAGGCCCTTTGACCCGGCCCCACGGCTCCCAACCTAGGCCTCAAACTTCACTACTTCTAGGCAGGCTTCAGCGGCCTACACCCAACACCAGGAAGAGATTGTGGGGCTTCAGAAACGAGTGCCAACGTCCCCTCTTCCACTTCCCCAGCCTACCCCGCCCGTGTGTGTCCTCATCCCGTGGCATTCAGCTCACAAGCTCCCGAGTTGCTACTACCCAGCAAGGTTCAGCAACACGGGCTGGCTCAGGAGGGTGGGAAAGGGGACATGGGTTTTTTCCCCCCCTTTAGGGGGCACCGGCCCCTATCCAGTCCCAGGGCAGGGACAGGCTGGCTCAGGGGGGTCAGGAATGGGGCACAGGGCCCTTAATCTCTAGGGGGCGCCGGTTCAGATCTGGCCCCAAAGCAGGGGACTGCTTGGCTCGGAGGGCAGGGAATGGGGCACGGGGCCTATCCCCTCTAGATGACTTCCAAGGGCCCCAGGGAAAATGAGCCCCAGCTGTCCCACGGACTAGGAGCCGCTCCAGCCAACGCCGGGATATTTCGCCAGCTCGCTGCCTCGTCCGCTGGGAGGAGCTAAAGGGAAACATTGGCCCTCGAGTCTTCGGCCGCCCGCCCAGGTGCCTTGCACGTTATTGCCACCGGGGGGCGCAACCGCATCACATTCCAGGGCACCCCTCAAACTCAGGGAAGCCGGGTTAGCAGAGATCGCGGGGCCGGCCCGATTCAAAGCGTCCCGTCCCATCTCCCCCCTCAGCTCGGAAGCGACTCACTCAGCCAGGGCCGGAGTGGGGGGCTGGCCAGCTGTGCCCCAGAGCTGGGGGGGGGGGTGGGAGGGAACCCAAGAGACGGGGCCTCAAAGCGTTGGGGGGAAACGTGCCGGGAAAGCCCTGGGTCTGGACCAAGGCATCAGCAGCTGCTTGGAGAAACCTCCCTGGGGCGTCTCCTAAAATAGCCAGAGCTGAGCCAAGGTTTATCCGGCCGGGAATTCAGGGAACAGAGCCCAGGGCTGGAGTAGCCAGGAGCCAGCCCCCCCCCCCCCCCCCGCACGGGCCGCCCCGCTCCCCACAGCGCCCCCTGCTGGGAGAGGCCAGGACTGGACTAGCCAGGAGCTCCCCCTGCCCCACCCCACACCCTGTGTTTCTGGTAAGGGGTCGTTAGTCTGCAGCCAACAAGGTCCACCCAGATCCCAGCATAAGAGCAGCTCATCAGGATCGACATGTAGGGGGCGCCGGCTCCCCCCTGCCCCAGGGCAGGGACTGGCTGGCTCAGGGGGGCGGGGAATGGGGCAGGGGCCTGTCCCCTCCAGGGGGCGCCAGCTCCCCCCTGCCCCAGGGCGGGGACTGGCTGGCTCAGGGGGGCGGGGAATGGGGCAGGGGCCTGTCCCCTCCAGGGGGCGCCGGCTCCCCCCTGCCCCAGGGCGGGGCTGGCTGGCTCAGGGGGGTCGGGGGGGGTGTGTGTGTTGGGGGTGGTTTCCCAAAGGCCTCCAGAGGCTATGGGAGGTTTTGCATCACCGATGAGGTCATGCTGGGATGAGCAGTTGCCACGGCAACTAGGGTCAGGCGACAAACTCTCCTGGGGGGGCGGGGAGGGGGCTTGGCCTAGGGCCACCCTGGAGGAAGCAGATGGTGAATTAGCCTCCGCCCCCCCCCCCCCCCGCTACAATAATTGATGGCTTAAGGAAGGGAGCACCAGCACCGCTAGACCCTGCTCCCCTCCCAGGGCCAGGTAAGGAACCCAGGAGTCCTGGCTCCCAGCCCCCTGCTCTAACCACTAGCCCCTCCACTCCTCTCCCAGGGCCAGGAAAGGAACCCAGGAGTCCTGGCTTCCAGCCCCCTGCTCTAACCACTAGACCCTCCACTCCCCTCCCAGGGCCAGGAAAGGAACCCAGGAGTCCTGGCTCCCAGCCCCCCTGCTCTAACCACTAGACCCTCCACTCCCCTCCCAGAGCCGGGGAAGGACCCCAGGCGCCCTGGTTACCTCTCCCCGCCGCGCCGGCTCCCAGGGCCGGGTGACGAGCGCCGTGTCGCCCTGGATCACGGCCGCGTCCTCCACCAGCACGGAGAGGGGCAGCCCTTCGTCCGCCGCCAGCTCAATCACCTGCAGCCCCAGCTTCTGCCGCAGGATCCCGGTGTAGACCCCGTACTGCCGGTGGGCCTTGGCCAGGTCCACCGGCTCTGCCGGGCCCGCCCCGTCCCCGGCGGGCCGGGCGCCCAGCGAGTCCGGGACGCTGCGGACGATGGCGTGGGTGTATCTGCCGAAGGAGGAGGGACCAGCCATGGCTGGGAGCCCTGCGGTCGGTATCGCCCCTGCCCCAATCGGGGCAATTTCCGCACCAGGCGCAGAGACCGCTCGCCCTCCGCAGAGGGTAAGAGAAACTCGGCTCAATCGCCTCCCGGCTCGGGTCCCCGGTCGGCTGGCGGATTTCCCCTCTCACCGGCCAACCAACGAGTCCCGATCAGCCACCAAAGTCAGTTTCCCTTGGAGCAGCGTTTCTGATCCATTTCAACGGATCCCCGGGCAAATCACCCAACTGGCCAAGCCTCCCCGGAGCACCCCTTCTCCCTGGCACTGGTCAGTTTCCCAGTCAATGACTCAGTTTCCTCTGATCAATTTCACACCCTGGGCACCAACTCCCCCCTCAGCTGATCAATTCCATTCATCTTCCGGTCAATATCGCCCGGGGGGCATCCCTCCGCCAAGGGGTTCTGCTTCCCAGCAAGCCCCAGTTATCTGATCGAGAGAGTCTCCAGCCCCAGATTTCCCTGAGCCGTGGCCACCGGCCAATCAATTTCCCCTGGGGGCTGCTTCTCCCAGCAGCTGGGCCATTACTCCGGGGCAGTGGGCCGATCGATCTCTCGTTAGCATTAACGACCCAAGCAAGCAATCGCCCTTCAATCAGCCTCGGCACCCAAGCCTCGGATCAGCGCCCGCACTCGGTGCCACGTTGATCCATTTCTTCCTAGAGCCAGTCACCCCGTTAACCTCCTTCCGGGCTCCACATGGGTCTGTCAGCTTCCCTTTGGAACCGATTCGCTTCCTCCAACACCAGATCGATGCAGTTTCTTCCTCGGTTAAATTCTGCCTTGTCCAACTGCCAATCTGCTGATCAAATCCCGAGCTGGGGGAGGGGAGGGGGGCTGGGAGTCAGGACACCTGGGTTCTATCAAGTCCTCTGCTCAAGCAACCTTCATCCCAGAGTCCCCGAATCCAGGGGAAATTCTTTGCCTCTCCTTCCTTAGATCTCGCTCGCTCCAGGCGGTATAAAAATAAAAATTCCCTCCCCCCTTCCAGGAATTTGGGGAGGGAAAAAAACCCCTATTTATTGCGTCCACACAAGCGAGACTTCTGAGAAGAAAGCGAGAGATGCACGCAGTTAGGGTCAGTTCTGTTTTCTCGGCTTCATCCATCCGCTCGAAAACCACCCGGGGGGTTGTCTCCCCGAAACCCGGCCCCTCCAAAGTCAGTCTGAATTCGGTCCCTTGAGAATGCAGGCTACACACATCTGTTTTCTTCAGTCACCTCGTGTTCCCTGCCTTGCACACGGGCCCCCAAATCTGTCCCAATGAATGTCACCCCAGAGATCCACCGAGTCCTGTCCCCCACTAAGGCCACCCCCAAATCTGCTGCTTTAACATTCACCCTGAGTTCTGTCCCCCAGATCTGTCCCCATTAAACTCAGATATACACTTCCTCCACCAAGTCATACCCCAAAGATCTGCTCTGAGTTCTGTCCCCCATGAATGGGACCCCCCCAAATGGTGCTCAAAATCACCCTAAAACTCTGTCTCCCCAAACTGTCCATGACAAAGAGCCATACAAATCAACCTGAATTCTGCGCAACCCAACAATCTGCCCTCAGAGTCAGTCCCATACTAACAGGGACCCCCAAAACTCATCCCCTTGGAAGCCACACAAACTATCTGCCCTGTGCCCCAAAATCTCTATGCTCTTCCTCCCACCCCGGTAACTCACACCCCAAATGCCCTGCGGGACTCTCGCCCCATGAGAGCTTTGAGCCCAGAGCAAGGATCTCAGTAGTATCCTGGGTTCTCTCCCCGGCCCTGGGACGGGAGTGGGGGTCTAGTGGTTAGAGCAGGGGGGTGATGGGAGCCAGAACTCCTGGGTTCTCTCCCCGGCCCTGGGACGGGAGTGGGGGTCTAGTGGTTAGAGCAGGGGGGTGATGGGAGCCAGAACTCCTGGGTTCTCTCCCCGGCCCTGGGACGGGAGTGGGGGTCTAGTGGTTAGAGCAGGAGGGTGATGGGAGCCAGAACTCCTGGGTTCTCTCCCCAGCTTGGGGAGGGAAGGCCTAGTGGTTAGAGCGGGGGGGGGCTGGGAGCCAGGACTCCTGGGTTCTATTCCAGGCCCTTCTGCAAATCACTCCAGTCCCTGAGTCTCTGTTTGTCCCCCCACCCTCGGTCTGTCTTATCTTCAGGACAGGGACTGGCTGTGACTTGTTTGTGCGGCCAACACACAATGGGGCCCGTGTCCAGCTGGAAAGAGAACTCAGGAGTCCGGAGGTGGGGGTGGGGAGGAAAAGGAAGGGGAAGGGAGCCTGGACTCCTGGGTTCTCTCCCTGGCTCTGGGAGGGGAGTGGGAGCTAGTGGTTGAGTGCGGGGGGGGGGGGAGGCTGGGAGCCAGGACTCCTGGGTTCTAATGCAAATTGTGGTCTCAGTGGGGGCAGGAATTGCCCCTCCTTGTGTGTCTGTGCAGCGCCCATGTGACGGGTGAGGGGAGCCCGGGGGGGGGGCACAGCATGATGCCCGATGTGGGAGGGCGGGTTTGGGTGGTGTCCGGCACAACAGGGACCTCAATGTCCCGGGGGGGGTGTCTGTGCAGCACCTGGCACAATGGGGGCCCCCCCCGTCTTGACTGGGGTGTCAGATGCTCCTGTGAGACCAGCCTTAATTAATAATCAGTAGTCAGGACACTAATTGTCTAGTGGCCCTGTGTATAGCCCGGGACTCAGAGGGGGCGGGACCCTGTCAATGGCCCCGTTCCCCCCTCGCCCCCCCTCGATCGCCCCGGCCGCCTCTCGGGTGCCCCCGGCCCGATCCCCCCCTCACCCCACTCGATCGCCCCCAGCCCGTTCCCCCCTCACCCCACTCGATCGCCTCCGTCGCCTCTCGGGTGCCCCCGGCCCGATCCCCCCCCGCCCCACTCGATCGCCCCCGCCGCCTCTCGGGTGCCCCCGGCCCGATCCCCCCCTCACCCCACTCGATCGCCCCCAGCCCATTCCCCCCTCACCCCACTCGATCACCCCCGCCGCCTCTCAGGTGCCCCCGGCCCGATCCCCCCCCGCCCCACTCGATCGCCCCCGCCGCCTCTCGGGTGCCCCCGGCCCGATCCCCCCCTCACCCCCACTCGATCGCCCCCAGCCCATTCCCCCCTCACCCCACTCGATCACACCCCGCCGCCTCTCAGGTGCCCCCGGCCCGATCCCCCCCCGCCCCACTCGATCGCCCCCGCCGCCTCTCGGGTGCCCCCGGCCCGATCCCCCCCTCACCCCACTCGATCGCCCCCGGCCCGTTCCCCCCTCACCCCACTCGATCGCCCCCGCCGCCTCTCGGGTGCCCCCGGCCCGTTCCCCCCCTGCCCCCCTCGATCGCCCCCGCCGCCTCTCGGGTGCCCCCAGGCCGATCCCCCCTCACCCCACTCGATCGCCCCCGCCGCCTCTCGGGTGCCCCCGGCCCGTTCCCCCCCCGCCTCCCTCGATCGCCCCCGCCACCTCTCGGGTGCCCCCAGGCCGATCCCCCCTCGCCCCCACCCAGGGTCTGGGGAGCCAGGCAGGGGCCGCGCCCAGATTCGCTCAGGCCGAAAATATGCAACAGCTGGTTCCTGTTACCTGTTACACCCCGAGAGACACAACCCCTCACACACACACACAGAAACAAACAACCGGAGACAATCTTAGACAGAGACACCCCCCCCAGACACACACACCCCCGAGACAATCTTAGACACACACACACCCCCGAGACACCCCCCCCCCCAGAGACGCACCACTTGAGACAGCCGAACCCACAGCCCGACTGCACCCCCAGAGAGACACACGCACCCTGCCAGCCACACACACCCCCCGGCAACTCACAAGGCCTCCACGCCCACAACCCAGGGAAGAGAGAGACGGGTACACACCACACCCAGAAGCCCACACCCCGGGGCCACCACGGCTCCCCCCCCAACCCCAATCTGCTTTCACCCAGCCGCAACCTGAGACAACAAAACCTTCCAGGCCCCCCCCGCCCCCAAGTCAGACCGAGGGACACCCCCGACCCAGGGCAGATGACCCCCCCCCAGCAGAGAAAACAGGCTTGGAACAGCCCAGGGAGCGAAAGAATAACACACACACACCCCCCGGCAGATTTTCACACCAGGGAAATTCGGGGGGGGGTTCCCCCCTTTTCTCCCCAGACTGTCCCAGCCCAGCTCCGAGGCCTTGGGATCCCTCCTCCGGGCAGCTGCTCCAGGTCCCCCCCCCCCCCCCACCAAAGCAGCCACCAGGTTGGGTTTTTTGGGCGGATTTGTCCCCTAGGACCATAAATAATCAATCTGGCTCCTTCCACTGGGGGCGGGGGGGGGGCGCTTCTCCTTCCTCAACTTCCCTGCTCCGACCCGCCACGCCCAGGGAGAGAACCCAGGAGTCCGGGGCCGCCCTGCTCCCACCCAGCACAGCCCAGCCCAGCCCCCACCCAGAGCCAGAGAGAGAACCCAGGAGTCCGGGCTCCCAGCCCCCACCCAGAGCCGGGGAGAGAACCCCGGAGTCCGAGCTCCCAGCCCCCCTGCTCTAAGCACTAGACCCTCTGTGCCCCACCCAGTACCCTCCCTCGGTCTCCAAACAACCCAGCTACCGCCTCTGGATCACCCCCAAATACTGCAACACCCCCACAGCCGTTCCCAGCTCCGCCAGCTGCCTGAGGGTCACCCCACAATCTCAGCCCCCCCAGTATCCCCGCTCATCTCAGCCCTCCCTAAACAGCACCCCATAACGGCTGTTCCCCGGTAGGGAGCCCCAGCTTTCACAACACCCCAAAATCTTCAGCACCCCCCACACCCAGCCACCCCACAACCCCCTGAAAGGTCTCCCCCAAACCGCAGACGATGCCCCAGCCCCCCTTCGTTGGGCCAGAGCACCCCAGTAACTCTGCCCCCCGAATCCACCCCCTAACCCCGCCCCTCTGTCCGCCAACCCACCCTCCCTCAGCGCCCCTGAAACCACCCCAGCCCGCCCCATAGATCGGCCGCCTCTCAACTCCCCCCGCCCCGCCAGGTCCTCCCTACAGCCCCCCCGCCTCCTCCACCACACAGACACCCCCCCATACCGACCCCCAGGGCTCCACCCTTAACCCAGACCCCCCCGGGCCCCGCCCAGCGCCCTTCTCCTCCCCCCCCCGGCACCTCCCAAAGACTCAATCCTCTCCCCCCAAATCACCCAACCCCGCTCCAAGGTCCCCTCCGCCCGTCGCTCCAGCCCCCTCTCCAAACCTCCCCCCAAAAATCCAGCCCCCCCCCATGCGCTCTTACTTCCCTGCGCCCCGCCCAGCGGAATCCGGGGGGCCGCTGGGTTGGGGGGTCTCTCTCCCCGGGGGGCGCCCCAAAAGGCCCCGGAGCTGCCGCGCCACGGGCTAGGGGCGGTTTCCTGCCAGCGACCCCCCGAGATCCGGCTGCGCCAAGCGGGGGGGTCGGGGGACCCCGGGACACGTCGGCCTGGCCAGCCACCGAGCCCAGAAGCGGCCCGCCCCGCCAGCCCCAGCCCCAGCGCATTGTCTGCCCGGGAGGCGGGGGCTAGGCAGGCCCCGCCCCCGGCCCCGCCCCCTCGCTCACAGGCCCCGCCCACTCGGTCCCCAGGGCCTTAAAAAGGGCATAACTGGCCCCGGGCTGGGATTGACGGGACCGGGGGCTTTCCTGGGGACCCCGGAGCCGGCCTGGGGGGCAGACCCACGGGCAGCAGCCGGCCAGGGGAGCTCTGGGGCCGGGAGTCGCGGGGCCGAGGACGCGGGCAAGCCGGTGTCGGGCCCCATCCTGCCCCTCCTGGGGCCGCCGGGCGCCATGGGGCTGGGGGGGCTGCTCCTGGCCCTGCCCCCTCCCCCTCCTCCTGCCCCCGGCGCTGGGGCTGCTGGGCCTGGGGCTGCTGCTGGCCGGGGGGGCCCGGGCCTGGCCCGGCCCGGCTGCTCCTGCCCCGGCACCGCCCCCGGCTGGGGCTGGGCCTGGCGCTGGGGGGGCGCTGGGCAGCAAGGGCAGGGGCTGCAGGTTGGGAGTGAGGGGGCACCCTGCCAGCCCAGCCCTGGGCTCCCCCCAGCTCTGCCGGTGCCCCTCACTCCCGACCTGCAGCCCCCCACTAGCCCGGCCCTGGGCTCCCCCCAGCTCTGCCGGTGCCCCTCACTCCCGACCCGTAGCCCCCCACCAGCCCAGCCTGGGCTCCCCCAGCTCTGCCGGTGCCCCTCACTCCCGACCCAGAGCCCCCCACTAGCCCGGCCCTGGGCTCCCCCCAGCTCTGCCGGTGCCCCTCACTCCCGACCCGCAGCCCCCCACCAGCCCAGCCCTGGGCTCCCCCCAGCTCTGCCGGTGCCCCTCACTCCCGACCCGTAGCCCCCCACCAGCCCAGCCCTGGCTCCCCCCAGCTCTGCGGTGCCCCTCACTCCCGACCTGCAGCCCCCCACTAGCCCGGCCCTGGGCTCCCCCCAGCTCTGCCGGTGCCCCTCACTCCCGACCCGCAGCCCCCCACCAGCCCAGCCCTGGGCTCCCCCAGCTCTGCCGGTGCCCCTCACTCCCGAGCCGCAGCCCCTCTTAGCCCGGCCCTGTGATTCCATTGTTATGAACACAAGGAAAGGCCTGAGATTAACGGGGGAGGGCAGTGGCGGGGGGACACAAAGAGCCGGACAGATGGACGCACGGACTCTCTCTCAAATTTCTCTCCCCGGTCTGAGGCTCCTCCCGTCCGACAAAACCAAGTGCCTTTATCTTAGCTACCTGGAAATCTGCTATGGCCAGGGCTAGCCATTCTAGGCCAGTAGTAGCCAAATCCCCTAGGCCACCGATGGTTTCCTTAGACATAACGTTCACTGGCCAAAATAGTGTGTCCCTCCCACGGGCCCTTCTGTGCTGTCGCCCAGCCCCCGGGGGAGTTGAGAGCTCCTTGGGTCACGGTGCCGCGGCGTTACCACTGGAACCTACTGACAGCAAGGGCAGCTGGCAGTGTTCTTATTAGATAGGTCGGCACAAACATCTGGGGAGAAGCTTGGGCAGGGGGGTGTGTGTGCTGCCCCCTAGTGGCTGGTGTATGTGTGTGTGTGTGGGGGGGGTCCATGCTCCCCTGACGGCTGGCTCTGTCTGTCTCTGAGCTTGTTTGCCTCGAGGCCTGTTGGGTGTCTGTTGTGGTTTGGCTCGCCTGCCATCTGGGGCTCCTCTCCCGGGGGCGGTGGGTGTCTGTGCGTCCCTCCTGGCTGGGATTCGCCGTCTGTCTGTCTGAGACGTCTGTTGTCTCCTCCTCGCACGCGCCATCTGTGTTTGGCCCCCGCCGCGTCTGCCATGTTCCCCCTCAGGCGGGGAGCAGCCGGCAGCCGCTCCGGGCATACGGCTGTCTCTGGGGGGGTGTCGCTGGTGGGGCCGGGCATGCGGCTGTCTCTGGGGGGGGTGTCTGTTCACCTCCTGGCTATGCTGGGAGGGGGGCTCCGGGGCACAGCGCTGGGCCTCATGTGTCGAGGGGGAGTCTCCAGCCGGGGGGGAAGCGGGAGACTGTGGGATGGTCCCAGCGGCAAGGGGCCCGTGGGAGCCCCATCCCGTCTGTCGGTGTCACGCTGCGGGGGGCAGAGTGAGATACACGGACCTGGGGGGCCCTGGGTTGTGGGTGTGAGGCAGGTTGGGGGCCGAGGCCCCGCCCCCCACGCTGCAGGTCTCATCCCCGCCAGCAGGGGGCAGAAGGGACCCTTACACCCCGCCCCCGCCCCCAGGGTCATTTAGACCCAGCTCAGCGCCAGGGCTTAGCAGAGGTATTAACGCTCTGCCCCCGGGGGGCGTGGCTGGTCATCACACCAGCTTGGGGGGTGGGATCACACCCCCCATGTAACCCCACGCACCCACCCACCGGGCCCTGCTGCCCGAGCCGAAACACACAGGAGAAAATCACCAAACATGGCCCCTGGCTCTGCCGGTGCCCATCACTCCCGACCCACGGCCCCCTGCCAGCCCAGCTCTGCCCCCCCACTCCTGCCGGTGCCCCTCACTCCCGACCCACAGCTCCTGCCAGCCCAGCCCTGCCCCCCCCCCGGTCCGCCAGTGCCCCTTGCTCCCGACCCCCAGCCCCCTGCCAGCCCAGCTCTGCCCCCCCACCCCTGCCGGTGCCCCTCACTCCTGACCCACAGCCCCTGGTAGCCCAGCCCTGCCCCCCGAAACTCCGCCGGTGCCCCTCACTCCCGACCCGCAGCTCCTGCCAGCCCATCCCTGCCCCCCCCAGCTCCACCGGTGCCCCTCGCTCCCGACCCCCAGCCCCCTGCCAGCCCAGCCCTGCCCCCCGAGCCCTGCCGGTGCCCCTCGCTCCCGATCCCCAGCCCCCTGCCAGCCCAGCTGTTCTGAGACAACAGGCTCTGTGCCCCCAGGCTGTGCAAAGGGCAGCGCTAGGGGGCGCTGGCCTGCAGGGAGTGGGGGTGGGGGGCGCTCTCCTGGCCGTCAGTGCTGGTGCCCATGCCCCAGGGTGGCACTAGGGGGCTCTGTGCTGCAGCGAGGGCTCATTCAGAGAGACCCCCCCCCAAGGGCAGGGCCCCCCCCCGTCTGCCCCCTTGCCCGAGGCAGGGCCGCCCTGGCCTCTCGGGGTTACACAGGAAGCGCACCCGGGTCCAGACAGCCACACTCAGGGACAGCTGGGATGGAAAATCCCCCCCCCCCCCCCGGGCTATGTCTGAGCAAACCACGGCGGGATCCCCCCCACCTCCTCCCATGTCCTTGGGCACCTACATGTGGCAGGGGAGAGACAGATTGTATCTCTTCTGGGGAGGGGGGCCACTGGAACCAGGAGGGGACACCCACAGCCCTAAACGTCAGGGGGACCCCAGGGCTGGGCTAGCAGGGGGCTGCGGGTTGGGAATGAGGGGCACTGGGGGCGGGGAGGGGAACAGGAGTTTCAGTGGGGGAGGGGCAATATCTTTGGGGATGGGGGTTCCCCTGGCAAGAAATCCCCATGGGGCCCCTTTTCCTGTAGGGTGATAAATGGATGAACAGTCCCTCCCCCGCTTCATGCTTCCTTCAACCTGCCCCCCCCCCCCAAGGGGAAATAGCTCATCTCTGACTCGCCTTCCTCTGCTAATTTCCGGCTCAGCAGATGGGACCCCCCCGGCCCCCGCCCCCGTGACTGTCAGGAGGGAAAAGGAAAAAGAATTTTCAAGCTCTGGACATCTCAGGAAAACTCAGTGGGGGGGCTGTGAGTCGGGAGTGAGGGGCTCCAGCAGAGCTGGGGGGGCAGGGCTGGGCTAGCAGGGGGCTGCGGGTCGGGAGTGAGGGGCACCGGCAGGGCTGGGGTAGCAGGGGCTGCGGGGTCGGGAGTGAGGGGCACCGGCAGGGCTCGGGGGGGCAAGGGGCTGCGGGTCGGGAGTGAGGGGCACCGGCAGGGCTGGGGGGGCAAGGGGCTGCGGGTCGGGAGTGAGGGGCACCAGCAGGGCTGGCCTAGCAGGGGGCTGCGGGTCGGGAGTGAGGGGCACCGGCAGGGCTGGGGGGGCAAGGGGCTGCGGGTCGGGAGTGAGGGGCACCGGCAGGGCTGGGGGGGCAAGGGGCTGCGGGTCGGGAGTGAGGGGCACCAGCAGGGCTGGCCTAGCAGGGGGCTGCGGGTCGGGAGTGAGGGGCACCGGCAGGGCTGGGGGGGCAAGGGGCTGCGGGTCGGGAGTGAGGGGCACCGGCAGGGCTGGGGGGGCAAGGGGCTGCGGGTCGGGAGTGAGGAGCACCGGCAGGGCTGGGGGGGCAAGGGGCTGCGGGTCGGGAGTGAGGGGCACCAGCAGGGCTGGCCTAGCAGGGGGCTGCGGGTTGGGAGTGAGGGGCACCGGCAGGGCTGGGGGGGCAAGGGGCTGCGGGTCGGGAGTGAGGGGCACCGGCAGGGCTGGGGGGGCAAGGGGCTGCGGGTCGGGAGTGAGGGGCACCAGCAGGGCTGGCCTAGCAGGGGGCTGCGGGTCGGGAGTGAGGGGCACCGGCAGGGCTGTGGGGACAAGGGGCTGCGGGTCGGGAGTGAGGGGCACCAGCAGGGCTGGGGGGGCAAGGGGCTGTGGGTCGGGAGTGAGGGGCACCGGCAGGGCTGGGATAGCAGGGGGCTGCGGGTCGGGAGTGAGGGGCACCGGCAGGGCTGGGGGGGCAAGGGGCTGCGGGTCGGGAGTGAGGGGCACCGGCAGGGCTGGGGGGGCAAGGGGCTGCGGGTCGGGAGTGAGGGGCACCAGCAGGGCTGGCCTAGCAGGGGGCTGCGGGTCGGGAGTGAGGGGCACCTTCCAGTCCCATTAATGGTTTCTTTAGTCACATGCTCTCAGGGCCGCTCCCTTTCATGTGGGTTGCGCTGCCCCCTGGTGGTCACTCTGGCCAATTGCAGCCCCTCCTCAGGGACCAGACACCTGGTCCTGTTCCCCCGCCCACACGCCTGGGTTCTCTCCTTCGCCCCCTCCCCTCTAGGGGAGGCCTTGTGCTGCTACACCTGCCTGTTCCCCACCCCCTGCGCCCCGACGCAGCGCTGCCTCACCTCGGTCGCCGTGGGACCCAGAGGCCAGTCTTCGTGCCAGGGGGAGCGGGACACAGTGGTGCCTGTGGAACTCCCTGCTACTGGATTTCAGCAGTGCAGCAGGGAGCCAGGCGACCGGGGCAGACGGGCTCAGCGGGCTGAGCCGGGGTTACTGGGTCAGGTTGATGGTGTCAGCAGTGGGATCCCTGGCCGCAGGGGGTGGGAAGGGGCAGGGGCTGCACTCGGTCTCCATCTCACGCCCTCCCTCCCCTGCCCCCCAGCTGCCCTGGAGCTGGTCGTCTATGAGAAGAGCTGTGGGGAGGCCAAGCTCTGCGGGGCCCGGGGGACGCGCTGGCTGCTGGGGGCCAATTTTACTGACTCCACAGCCTGCTGCTCCAGAGACCTCTGCAACGGAGGGGCTCGCCCAGCCTGGGGGGTACTGGGGATCGCCCTGCCCCTCACCCTGCTGCTCTCAGACCCCCCCACAGAGCCCCTGCCCGGGGCCTAGGTCCCTGACCCAGCTCTCAGAGCCCCCCTAGAGCCCCCCAGCCCAGCCCTGGGACCCCTCCCGTCCTCCAGCAGCTCCGAGACCTTCTCTCTAACCCCCACACCCTGCCCCCACACCATCCCAGCTCCTTCTCAGCCCCACTGCCAGGGGTTCTGCCCCCTCCAAAATTCATTGAGAGACCCCTCCCTCCTCCCACCCCACACCACAGCACCTGGGGCAGCCGGGAACCCTCCTCTTCCCGCTCTGTCCCCCACACTGAAAGCTCCGAGATGCCCCCTCCAAGACTCTGACTCGGTCCTCTCAAGATCTGTGCCCCCCTACACCCACCCAATTATGCTTGGGAAATAAAGAGTTAAAAGCCGCCCCCTGGGGGGGACTGATTGGAGGAGGGTGTGAAACGGGGGGGGGTTACAGAGTATTGGAATTGGTGGGGTGAGTGGGATCAAGTTAGTGATGGTTTCAAGGCCCCCCCCTGGTGGCTCTGCCCCACCTCCTTGTGCTAGCCAGGTGGGGCATCGAAGTGTCCAGCGACCTCGAGCCATGTGACTGCTGCCAACCAATCAGAACCTCTGAAGCCGACCCCAAAACTGCCCCCCCAACCGCTCCAAGATTCCTACCCCCTGCGCTGGTCCTGGTCTCTCCCCCCAACACAGGCTCTGGGAGGGAAGCGGAGCCCTGCGCTGCCGTCCCGGATGCCGGGGTCCCATTCCTCATCCCCGTCTCCAGCCGCCTAGGGGTGAGGGCCCTGTGCTGCCCCCCCGGACACCGGGGTCCCATCGCCTCCCCCCGACTCTCAGGACTTCACCAAGGGGAGTTTTAAAAGGTTATTTAATGGGTTTCATATTTCAGCGTGAATCCCTCCCCCTGCCCCCACCCGAACTGAATACAGACACCCCCTCCCCCCGAAATCAGCCCCCCTCCCTCCTCCGGGCTTGGCAGCCCCCATGCTGGGGTGGGGCCCCGCCGGGTCCCCGGGGCTATTTCAGGGTTTTGGCCACCGTCTCGTAGGCCAGTTCGATCTCCTCAGCGTCGGGGCAGGTGCTGGCGAACTCCTCACGGGCGTAGGCATGTCGCAGGTACCGGTGGATGCCCTGCAGCGCCTCCGGGATGGTGAATCCCCGATACTTCTTACACACCACCTGGGGGGCACAGGGGGGGTCACAGCCGGGGTCACCCGACCCACGGCCCCGCAGCTCCACGGCCTCACAACTAGATCCATGGCCCCACGGCCTGACTCATGGCCTGACTGACCTGCAGCCTGACCTACGGCCCCACAGCCCGACCCACGGCCCCACAACTAGATCCATGGCCCCACGGCCTGACCCATGGCCAGCCCTACAGCTCCATGGCCTGACCCACAGCCCTACAGCGAGATCCACGGCCCCACAACTCCATGGCCTGACCTATGGCCCTATAGATAAACCCATGGCCCCGCAGCTAGATTCATGGCCCCATGGCCCAACCCACGGCCAGCCCCGTGACCCCACAGCTCCACAGCCTGACCCATGCTCCTACAGCTAGATCCATAGACCCACAGTCAGATCCATGCCCCGCGGCCCTATAGCTAAACCCATGGCCTGAGCGCCGGGGGGAGTAAAGATCCGTCCCAGCCGGAGCCGTCGACACCGCCGGACGCAGAGCGGGCGAGGCCGAAAACCAGCCCCAGATCTCGAGCGACTGTGCGTGGCCCTGGGGCCAGCCCAGGGGAGACCCGCCCACCCCACCCCGCAGCACAGCGCCCCCTAGTGCCGGCTGCGGCGGGCAGCGGCGCCCCCTGGTGGCCAGCCCCGGTCCTGCGCCCCCACCTGGACGACGTGCAGCTTGGGCAGCAGGTTGCAGTCGGCCAGCGTCAGCTCGTCCCCGTCCAGGAACTTGCGGCTGGAGCGGGTCTCGTCCTCGGCGCTCGTCTCGTCCACCTCGTCCGGCAGCGGCGCCATCAGGTAATTGTCCAGCACCTTGAGCGCCTTCAGCAGCCCCTTCTCCAGGGCTGGGCGGGGAGGGAGAGAGACTCGTCAGCAGATGGAGGACAGCCAATCAGAAGGGACGGTCATCGGCATGGGGCAGACAGAAAGGCAGCCAATGGGAATCCAGGGAGATGGAGGACAGCCAATCAGAAGAGAGGGTGAAGGAAGCGGGGCAGAAAGAGAAAGGGAGAGGCGGCCAATGAGAATAGAACCGAGACCGAGGACAGCCAATCAGAAGGGACGGTCATCGGCATGGGGCAGACAGAAAGGCAGCCAATGGGAATCCAGGGAGATGGAGGACAGCCAATCAGAAGAGAGGGTGAAGGAAGCGGGGCAGAAAGAGAAAGGGAGAGGCGGCCAATGAGAATAGAACCGAGACCGAGGACAGCCAATCAGAAGGGACGGTCATCGGCATGGGGCAGACAGAAAGGCAGCCAATGGGAATCCAGGGAGATGGAGGACAGCCAATCAGAAGAGAGGGTGAAGGAAGCGGGGCAGAAAGAGAAAGGGAGAGGCGGCCAATGAGAACAGAACCGAGACCGAGGACAGCCAATCAGAAGGGACGGTCATCGGAACGATGATACTAAACTGGGAGGAGAGGTAGACACGCTGGAGGGTAGGGATAGGATACAGAGGGACCTAGACAAATTGGAGGATTGGGCCAAAAGAAATCTGATGAGGTTCAACAAGGACAAGTGCAGAGTCCTGCACTTAGGACGGAAGAACCCAATGCACAGCTACAGACTAGGGACCAAATGGCTAGGCAGCAGTTCTGCAGAAAAGGACCTAGGGGTGACAGTGGACGAGAAGCTGGATATGAGTCAGCAGTGTGCCCTTGTTGCCAAGAAGGCCAATGGCATTTTGGGATGTATAAGTAGGGGCATAGCGAGCAGATCGAGGGACGTGATCGTTCCCCTCTATTCGACATTGGTGAGGCCTCATCTGGAGTACTGTGTCCAGTTTTGGGCCCCGCACTACAAGAAGGATGTGGATAAATTGGAGAGAGTCCAGCAAAGGGCAGCAAAAATGATTAGGGGACTGGAACACATGAGTTATGAGGAGAGGCTGAGGGAGCTGGGATTGTTTAATCTCGGAAGAGAAGAATGAGGGGGGATTTGATAGCTGCTTTCAACTACCTGAAAGGGGGTTCCAAAGAGGATGGCTCTAGACTGTTCTCAATGGTAGCAGATGACAGAACGAGGAGTAATGGTCTCAAGTTGCAGTGGGGGAGGTTTAGGTTGGATATTAGGAAAAACTTTTTCACTATGAGGGTGGTGAAACACTGGAATGCGTTACCTAGGGAGGTGGTAGAATCTCCTTCCTTAGAGGTTTTTAAGGTCAGGCTTGACAAAGCCCTGGCTGGGATGATTAAACTGGGAATTGGTTCTGCTTTGAGCAGGGGGTTGGACTAGATGACCTTCTGGGGTCCCTTCCAACCCTGATATTCTATGATTCTATGAATGGGGCAGTCAGAAGGGCAGCCAATGGGAACCCAGGGCGTGGCATCCAGCCAGTCACGAGAGGGTGAAGGGGGGGAAGCCAATGAGAATCAATAAGGCGATATGAGGCAGCCAATCAAAAGGGGGAGAAGCTCACGGGAGAAGAGAGGCAACCAATCAAAACCCAGGGAAGATGGGAGCCAGCCAGTGAGCATCAAGGTGAGATCGGAGGCAGCCAGTCAGAGGAGAAGGTAACCGGGAAGGCCAGGGACGTAGCCAATGAGAATCTAGTGCAGATGAGGGGGGCACCAAACAGAAGAGTGGGTAAAGGAGGCAGCCAATGAAAATCAAAGCAAGATCAGGGAGATCCAATGGCAGACAGCGGCAGGCAATGAGAACCAAAAGGGAGACAGGAGCAACCAATGAGAGACGACAGAAGGATTGTGGCAACAGTGAGAAGGAGCCAATCAGAACGAGGAAGGAGCCAATTAGAACAAGGGGCAGCCAATGAGAGGACAGAGTGACTAAGAGCTGGAACCAATCAGAACCAAGGGGAGAGAAGATGGCAAAGGGACACAATCAATCAGAACCGAGAGGAGACAGATGCCGCCAAGAGAGGGAGCCAATGAGAAGCAGGGGATGATGTGGGGTGGCCAATGAGATTGAGGGGAAGAGAGACAGAGGGACCGACCAATGACAAGGGGCAGCCAAGAGAAAGAGCCAATGAGAACAAGAGAGAGATAAGCAGTGGCAGAGAGCCAGCCAATGGGAATAGGGGGGGAAGGTTTGACTGAGAGGCAGCCAATGGGAACAAAGTGGAGACAGAAGGGCAGCCAATGAAAACAAGGAGGAGATGGGGGACAGTGAAGGTTTGCCCAGGAGGCAGCCAATGGAAAGACAGAGAGCGACCTGGGGCAGCCAATGAGAAGTGAGGGGTTTCCCCGCCCCCTCCCCCAGGCGGATTCCCCTTCCCCTGCCCCAGGGATCCCCCCTCCCCCGCTCACCGGGGTCCTGCGCCGGGTTCGAGTTCTTGATGTAGGCGGAGAACTTGGCGAAGATGTCGAGCCCGGCCGTGTTGGACTCGGGGTTACGGGCGGCCAACCTGGGGTACCTGGGGGGGCAGTGAGAGATGCAGGCACGTGGGGTCCCCCCTCCTTTATTATCCACCCCCCAGACGCCCCCTCCTCACACACACCAGCCCCCCCCACACACACACACCCCTCCCCTCCAGTCTCCGGAACCTGCCCCGATACCCCTCCCTAGTGACCCCCACACCTAGAGGAGCCAGCTCCCCCGCTCCCAAAAATACAGTAAACACACCCCTCCCCCACCCCAGAAAGCCCCTCCCCAGAGTTCTCAGATCCCCCCATTTCAGCGAACCGGTGAGCGGAGCTACCCACCAGGCGTGGGGATTGTTGCTTCCCCGGTGGCCAGTGGAACTCCCTGCCACATGACAGTGGTCCCATCCAGAGTGGTACCCTGACTTGCCCCGCACATGCTCCCTGCCATGCCGGACTGGCTCCTTGGCACATACTTGGGGGGGCAGAGCACCTCCTCCAGGAACTCCTCGATCTTGTTGGTGTCGGTACGGACCTCGGTCCCGTACATCAGGAAGGGGAGCTGCCCACCCGGGCAAAGCTTCTGAACGGTGTCAGTCCTCCTGCAATGAGAGACGGGGGCTGCAGGTCGGGAGTGAGGGGCACCGGCAGGGCTGGGGGGCAGGGCTGGGATAGCAGGGGCTGCGGGTCGAGAGTGAGGGGCACCGGCAGGGCTGGGGGGCAGGGCCGGGCTAGCAGGGGGCTGCGGGTCGGGAGTGAGGGGCACCGGCAGGGCTGGGGGGCAGGGCTGGGCTAGCAGGGGGCTGCGGGTCGGGAGTGAGGGGCCCCGGCAGAGCTGGGGGGCAGGGCTGGGCTAGCAGGGGGCTGCGGGTCGGGAGTGAGGGGCACCGGCAGGGCTGGGGAGCAGGGCTGGGCTAGCAGGGGGCTGCGGGTCGGGAGTGAGGGGCACTGGCAGGGCTGGGGAGCAGGGCTGGGCTAGCAGGGGGCTGCGGGTCGGGAGTGAGGGGCACTGGCAGGGCTGGGGGGCAGGGCTGGGCTAGCAGGGGGCTGCGGGTCGGGAGTGAGGGGCCCCGGCAGAGCTGGGGGGCAGGGCTGGGCTAGCAGGGGGCTGCGGGTCGGGAGTGAGGGGCACCGGCAGGGCTGGGGGGCAGGGCTGCGATAGCAGGGGCTGCGGGTCGGGAGTGAGGGGCACCGGCAGGGCTGGGGGGCAGGGCCGGGCTAGCAGGGGGCTGCGGGTCGGGAGTGAGGGGCACCGGCAGGGCTGGGGGGCAGGGCTGGGCTAGCAGGGGGCTGCGGGTCGGGAGTGAGGGGCACCGGCAGAGCTGGGGGGCTGGGCTGGGCTAGCAGGGGGCTGCGGGCCGGGAGTGAGGGGCCCCGGCAGGGCTGGGGGGCAGGGCTGGGCTAGCAGGGGGCTGCGGGTCGGGAGTGAGGGGCACTGGCAGGGCTGGGGGGCAGGGCTGGGCTAGCAGGGGGCTGCGGGTCGGGAGTGAGGGGCACTGGCAGGGCTGGGGGGCAGGGCTGGGCTAGCAGGGGGCTGCGGGTCGGGAGTGAGTGGCCCCGGCAGAGCTGGGGGGCAGGGCTGGGCTAGCAGGGGGCTGCGGGTCGGGAGTGAGGGGCACCGGCAGGGCTGGGGGGCAGGGCTGCGATAGCAGGGGCTGCGGGTCGGGAGTGAGGGGCACCGGCAGGGCTGGGGGGCAGGGCCGGGCTAGCAGGGGGCTGCGGGTCGGGAGTGAGGGGCCCCGGCAGGGCTGGGGGGCAGGGCCGGGCTAGCAGGGGGCTGCGGGTCGGGAGTGAGGGGCCCCGGCAGGGCTGGGGGGCAGGGCCGGGCTAGCAGGGGGCTGCGGGTCGGGAGTGAGGGGCACCGGCAGGGCTGCGGGGCAGGGCCGGGCTAGCAGGGGGCTGCGGGTCGGGAGTGAGGGGCCCCGGCAGGGCTGCGGGGCAGGGCCGGGCTAGCAGGGGCTGTGGGTCGGGAGTGAGGGGCCCCGGCAGAGCTGGGGGGCAGGGCCGGGCTAGCAGGGGGCTGCGGGTCGGGAATTAGGGGCACGGACCACGTCTCACCCACCTTTTTGTGTCCACCGTGGTGACGTTGAAGGTGACGCCTTTGAGCCAAAGCACCATGAAGAGCCGCTGGGAGAAGGGGCAGTTCCCGATCTTGGCCCCATCACTGCCGGCCTGGCCCACAGAACAGAGGGGGCTCAGCAACCACCCAGTGCCCGGCCCCACCACCCCCAGAGCTTCCCCCTTCCCGTCCCCGTCCTGCCTCGGACCCCCACCCCTCCATGGGGCAGGGCTGCCCCCCACCCCGTGTCGTCCAGGCTGCACTACCGGCAGCCACCACCAGCGGGCGCCCACAGCTATAATGCCTGGTCGGTGCCCCGCTGCAACACCAACCTTGGCCTGCGCCCCCTCGCGATGCAGACCCCACACGGGGGTGTGGCTGCAATACCGGCCGTGACCACCAGATGGCGCCCCCTCGCGATGCAGACCCCACACGGGGGTGTGGCTGCAATACCGGCCGCGACCACCAGATGGTGCTCTAATCCTGCCCTATAGGGACCCTGCAGAGGGCTCCCCTTTTGCAACTCCCCATAGCCCCCCACAGCTCCCGCAGGGGCTGTGCTCCTCCCCCCCACACACCCCCTCCTGCTCGGTGCCATGGGGGTGGGGTGGGGACTGGATCTCTAGGGATATGGCGGGGGGAGGTGCAGCCCATGGGGGTCCAGGGAGTCCCTGACTGACATGCCCTCTCCTGCCAGTGCCTTGGGGGCTGTTGGGGCGGGGGGAGCAGCCGGAAAGGGAAGGGCCTGTGGGGTGAGGGGGAACAGAGTGTGGGGGCGGGGAGGAGGGGGTGTCTGGGAGCAGGAGGAGGTGTATAGGGTCAGGGAAGGAGGGGGTGTCTGTGGGGGGCAAGAGGGGTGAGAAGTAGGGGGTGTTTGGGAGGACAGAGTGGGGGAAGATGGGGGGTGGGAGGGGATGGGGTGGGGGCAGAGAGGAAGGGGTGTCTATGGGGGGCAGGGAGGTGGCGGTGTCTGGGGGCAGGAGGGGGTGGGGAGGAGAGGAGGGGATGCCTATGGGGCAGCAGGGGTGGTCTAGGGGCGGGGTGGGGCAGAGAGGAGGGAGTTTTGGGGGCTGGTAGGAGTGTGAGGTTCGGGGCGGGAGGAGGGGCACACATCTCTGGCTGTTGGGGAGGGAGTTGGCTGGTGGGCAGCACCCAAGGGTTAAACCCCCCACCCCCTCCAGTTCAGGGGGTCACAGAATACCTTCAGCCCCCAATCCCCACACACACATACCCAATGCAGGGGTCACAGGGCCCAGCCAGATCCTGCTGCCCGTTGCCAACACCCACCAGGCCCCCAGCCAGTTGCCAGGGAGATGCCCGGCAACGAGCCCCCTCCGCCAGGTGACAGGCAGAGCCAGTTGCTAGGCAGCTGCTTCACACCCGCCTTTTCTACCAGAACCCACAACCAGTGCCCTCAGGTACACCCGACAACCAGATACAGCCCATTGCTATGGAGATGACCGCCCACCCCCACTCCTCCTGGCAACCTGACACACACAATTACCCCCACAAAAGGTGGCTACAGTGACACAAGGCCCCGCCCTGCTCAACTGGGCCACACCCACAGCCAGTTGCTGTAGAAACAGGTCACACCCACACACAAGGTGACAGGCATGACGGGTTGCCATGGAGAACCAACTCACAACGCCCAGTGATGATTATTACAGAGACGCACCCGCCCCTCCCTGCCACAACAGCTACAGCTGGCAAACACAGGCAGGGCTCAGGGGGAACCCGGACGCCTGGGTTCTCTCCCCAGCTCTGGTAGGGGTGTGGGGTCTAGTGGTTAGAGCACGGGAGGCTGGGAGCCAGGACTCCTGGGTTCTATTTTTTTGAGCGACTACCTGTCTCTGGATAAGGGATGGGATGTAGGGCCTTCCCCATCTTGGGGCCTCCAGCTCCGACCCAGCCCCAAGGTGGGGGCCCAGCTGGCTGGGCGGGTGGGGGAAGCAGTGGGGGATGGGATCCGACTCAGCCTGGGTTTACCTTGAGCCAGGCAGTGGGAGGCCACTGTGGCTTTGGGAACGATTCATCCCCAGCCAAGTCCCAGAAGAGGAATTGTAATGCTGGGCAGGGAGTAGCAGGGGCTGTGGGTCGGGAGTGAGGGGCACCGGCAGAGCTGGGGGGGGGGGGGGGGGGGGAAGGGCTGGGCTAGGCTAGCAGGGGCTGCGGGCTGGGAGTGAGGGGCACCAGTAGAGCTCAGTGTGTGTCATATGCCCTACACCGCAAAGAACTGCAGCGATTCCCCTTTGACTATCCCCTCCCTGCTCTCCCCCGTGGGTCCAAGGCCCCAGCATCCACCCTCGACCAGTCTTCAAACAACCAGAGCCCTGTGATAACGCCCAGCACCCCCATTTCCACCTCCTCTGGGCTGGCGGGCCCCATCCCTGCCTGACACAGTCCAAAAGAAGGACATGCAGGGCCTGTCCCTTTAAAACCAGCCCCACTGAGGGTTTTATAGGGAGACTCGCCCTTCCCAGGGGCAATCCAGCCAGACATAGCCAGGAAACATTGAGTCAACCCAAGGCAGGCTCTATACTGCTCTGTGGTTGGGGCCCGCTCGCCTCCTTCCCTGCAGTGATGTCACCCCAGGAGGTGCTTTTAGTCACGTTCCTCCACCCCCTTGGGTTAAATGGTTCCTTCCTCTAATTTCACTCCCCCCTCCCCGCCCCGGGCATGGATCTGCTGCGGGGAGCGGGGTGGGGGCAGCAGGGGGCGCTGGGCTGCGGGGGGCGGGGCGGGGGGTTCGGCAGGGGGCACTGGGCTGCGGGGGGTGGGGCGGGGGGCTCAGCAGGGGGCTCTCCAGAATCAGGGCCCTGGCCCCCCCCCACACCAGATGCTGCACAGACAGGTAATGAGAGAGGCAGGCCCTGTCCTGATGAGTTTATTGTCTACCTAGAGAAACCAGAGAGAAATAAGGATCCCCATTCAACAGATGGGAAACTGAGGCAGGGAGTGGTCAAGTGACTTGCCCAGGGTCCCCCCTCCTATGACTGGAGAGAGAACTCAGGAGTCCTGGCTCCAAGACCCCCCCACACTCTAACCACTAGACCCCACTCCCCTCCCAGTGCCAGGGACAGAACCCAGGAGTCCTGGCTCCCAGCCCCCCTGCTCTAACCCAGCAGACCTCACTCCCCTCCCACACCAGAGTCCTGTTCTACCCGAACTAAAGTTACACTAATTTGCAGCCACTTTGAAGTTCCAGGCGCCGCACCCCAGGGAGTGGGTGAGCCCAGCCCAGGGAAACCAGCCCTCAGCCCTGTTTGGATTTTAAACACACAAAGAAAATCTGGTCCGAGAACCTGCTCCAGGGGTAAACCACAGGAAACAAGGAGGGGGGAAGGAAAGCCAGACACAGGAGGGACTATGCACAGCTGAGGATAGAACCCAGGAGTCCTGGCTCCCAGAGACCCCTGCTGTAACCACCAGACCCCACTCCACTCCCCTCCCCTCCCCTTGCCGGGGAGAGAACCCAGGAGTCCTGTTTTGTGTCCCTGCCCCACCCTGATCCAGACACACACACACACACACAAGAGAGAGGAAGAAAAAGATAGAAAGAGGGGAACAGAGCAGACACTGAAAGAAAGAAAGAAAGAAAGAAAGAAAGAAAGAAAGAAAGAAAGAAAGAAAGAAAGAAAGAAAGAAAGAAAGAAAGAAAGAAAGAAAGAAAGAAAGAAGAGATGCAGATGAAGCGGAGCAGAAGGAAAGGCCGTGGCTGCGTTACTCAACTGCTGGAGTGCTCAAAGCTCGTACAAAGTTTGGATTAAGATCTCCCGAGGGTGAGATTTGAGGGGGGGCTTCCTCCTAGGGAGGGGGATCAGAAGGAGAGGGAGAGAAAAGAGGAGTGGGAAAGAGAGAGGCGGTTTAACTGAGCCCGTACCCAAGCACGGCCCAGTTAAACCGGCCAGAGAGAGACAGAACAAAAGACAGACAGAGAAAGAGGGAAGGGGAGAGAAGCAGACGAGGAAAGAGACAGAGCCCTGGGCTGTGTAAACAGAAGCAGCCCCAGTTTGATTGTCCCAGGGGATCTTCAAACCAATTGAAAAGTTTTCCTCCTTTGAACTTTTCCCCAAATCAAATGTTTCAAACTGGTGGCAAAAAATGGTTCCCGCCAAATCATTTTTTTTTTCCATCCTGGTTTTAAAATGTCCCCAATTTCGGGTGTTTCAAACCCTGCTCCGGGCACGCTGGTTTCAGAGCGGCTTTATTTCAGTTTAGCTTAGTCCAGTTTCTCAACACAGGCCTTGTTTACATGGGGAACTTGCTTCAGTGTTCGAACAGATGTAGGTGCTCCAGGGCCGCCCCCAACATGGATGCTTTAGAAGGCCTGGTCATGGTTCATGTCACCCTGCGTGAGAGAGTTTAGTCTTTTAGCCGGATGTACAATTAATTCAAGTTGGCTGCATTCGAGGTAGCATCTCCAGGCTTAGTCTAGCTTCAGAGAGATTGTCCACAGGACAAATTAACTCCCAAAATACCCAGAGCGGCCGGATTAGCCGCTGATCAGTTGTGCCGTTTCAACCCGAAGCCTCAGACTAGACCCAAAACAGCTTTCAAATCATGTGCGAATTTGCGACTTTGAACATTTTTCATTCCCGAATTGGGAGGAAAAGCCAAAATCTCAACATTTTACACGACCCGGAAATCTGACCAAAAAACCCCGCTTCCCGTCAATCAAAACATTTGGTTCATTTCAAAGTGTTTCATTTCAGTCTGGATCTTTTTAAAACTCCAAACTTCCAACCCAAAAGTCGTTTCCAAGCAAAAACTGAAGCTTTTCATTCCAAGAATGGCAAAACCCGGGATGTGTCAACATTTGCCAGACTTTTCTCCCCCGACTTTTTCACCTCGGAATAGAAACGTTCATTGAAATCGATACTTTCACAAAGGAAATTTTGGTGCTGAGAAACTGGGTGTTCCCCCTGCAATGAAAAACGTTTCATGGAGAAAATCTCTTGGCCCAAGCCAGTCACAAGTAGCATCTCACTCAAGGGAAGATTAATCCAGGATTTACAAGCTTTCATTATAGTCGTGATTTTTCAACAGCTCTTTTTGCGTCAGAAAGTGTCACTTTGTTGAAAACGTTGACAAAACAGGGTCAGTTTTGACAAATCGCCTGACTCAAAAAAACCAAAGCACCGACAAAAGTTGTCCAAAAGTTTTGTGGCTACGTGTTCGAAACAAAACAAAAAAAATTCCGGTTTTATGATTCAAATCGGCTTTTTATCGGGACACGTAAGCTAATCAGACTGAAAGAGCAAAGACAACACTTCGATTGACCCAAACCGACCAAACGTTTGGGTTTTTTCATTCACGTCTGGTGGAAATTGCCACTTTTCTCTCTCGATTCAGGACTGTACAACTTTTCAAAGCTCTAAGATATTTGTGGGCCGGGGAAGCCAGCATCCACCCACTTCAGCTGCATGTGGGGCAATTTCCAATCAGTTTCGAAGCGTCTCAAAGCAGTTTGTGTCAGAGCGAGGAGAAAGCGCGGTCAGACCAGGGCCTCACGTGCTATGCGGGGGGAATCCAGATCTAGCCAGTCAGATGGGAAATAAGGTGCAATTTTTTAACTGGGAGGGGAATGAAGCATTGGGACAACTTACTAAAGGACGTGGTAGATTCTCCGGTTTTAATTCAAGACGGGCTGTTTCTCTCAAAGATCTGCCCAGGAATCGAGTCAGGGAAGCACCAGGCCTGCATCAAGCCGCTGCTAGATCACAAAGATCCTCAAATCTAGGCCTTTCTCTGCCTCTCCGGGGGCTGGAAATTAAACTCCAGAAGTCCAGGTGCTGAATAAATGGGTGGAAGTCAACAGCGAGAAGCTAGATCAAGTGGCTGGATCAGGACTAGTGACACTGTATGGTTTTCGATCTGGGCGTAGGCCAGGCCGGAGAGAAACAAAACACACCGGCCGGCCGAGGGAATGAAAGCGATCCAGAAGAGGCCGTGTGTATTTGCATCCGGTGCTAACTTTAGCTTCTATCCGTCTGACTTTCCCCCCCAGGCCAGTCCTGTAAGAGCGTCTTCCTCCGAGCCCGCTACATCCAAGCCACGCTTTGCAAACGTCTGTCAGGGATCTACACGCAGATTTGAGAGCGGGGCTAGGTCTGAGCCGGGGCGGCTGCAGCAGGTTGTTCAGTCCCGGGGTCATTTTGAAACGGTGGAGTTGGGGGGGAATGAATGGAGGGGGTCAGACAAAGCTTCTTGCGGGTCGAACGCCTGGCTGACGAAGGGGTTTCGTTTTCAACCCTTTTGGCGTCACAGGAGAGGAAGGATGCAGGCCGCAAAGTCAGTTCCCCCCGCCAAAAAAAGAGCAAATCAACCGAAAAGCTTTGAATTTTTCTAGGCCACAAAGCTCGTCTGACCAGCCACGAATTCGGGGGACACGTCGGGGTCACCCATGCTGCAGTTTTCACACACGCCCCCCCCCAAAAAAATGTTGCCCCCCCCCAATAAGTTCACACAGCGGTGGTGTGATTTTGTGAGTGATCTATAGGGCTCCGGGCCAGGCCCTGTGGGTAGCTGTGGGATACTGGTGTCCCACCCGGCCGGGGCCAGCTAGGGGCCACGGCATTTCGGGGCCGGCTGCCTGAGTGGGCCCGTGTCCGTTGAAGGCACTTCCCCAAACGTGGCGGACCTGAGTGACCCCAGGAAAGAGCAAAAGAGTGGGGGGGGGCGGAAAGGCGGGACCCGCCCAGAGGCAGGGGAGAGAAAACGGGGAGCGAGGCAGAGCGGGAGGAGGACGGAAGAGGGAAGGAGGCAGAGGAAGGAAGGGAGGAGGGGGGAAGGGAAGGAAGGAGGGGCCGAAAAGGGGCCCTGGGAAGGGAGGGAAAGAGAACCTGAGCCAGGCGAGGGGAGAGAAAGGGGATGTGAAAAAGAAGAAAGGGGGCAAAACGGTGTGAAAAGAAGGGAAAGTGGGTGTGAAGAGGGAAGGACCAGGGAGAGAGACAGGAGGAGTGAAAAAGAGGGAAACGAAGAGAAAGGGGTGTGAAAGAGAGGAGGGGTGTGAAAACAAGGGAAGGGGGTGTGAAAGGGGCAGGAGAGGTGTGAACGGGGAAGGGATGGAGAAAGGAGGAGGGCAAAGAGAGGAAGGGGTGTGGGAAGGAGGCAGAGAAGGAGGGAGACGAAGCCCCCCACTCCAGGGGAAGGAGGAGGGAAGTAGAGCCCCCCTTTCCCCCCAAAAAACCAGCTCCCTGCCTTCTCCCCTCCCCAGCCCAGCCCCGCCTCCGACCCGGGCGGGGGGGCTCCCTCCTCTTCCCGGACTTTCACTCTCCTGTGGCTCCCGTTGGGGAACAAGGGAGGGGCAGGCTGGGCTCTCCCCGGAAGAGGAGTCAATGCGGAGCGGCTCCGGAGTTTGGGGAGCCCCCCGCTTACCTTGACAAACAGCTCCACTTGCGTCTGCTCCTCAGCCATGGCCCGGGGCTGGCTCCGGGGGTGGGGGGGTTAGAAACGGACAAATCCCCCCCGCTCCGCGGCTCGGGCGCGTTTCAAGGCTCCCCCAAGGGGCGGGAAAAGCCGGGTCCGGGCCGGGGGGCGCGAATCGCCCCACTTCGGAGTCTTGCGGGCAACTCTCACCGCAACCGCAACGCGGAGCTGATCCGGAGCGACGGGTCCTCCTCCGCCAGCCCCACCCAGGAAGAGAGTGAGTCACCGGGGAGGGAAGGGGGCAGGCTGGGGCGGAGGGGGGCTGCCTCTCTCTCCTGCCAGCCCCGCCCCTTCCCTCTCTCCCCCCTCCCTCTGCCCCCCACCTGCCCACTTCCCTCCCTCTGCCCCCCTCGCCACCTACCCCCTCCTTCCTGCCCCCTCTCATTCCCCCGTCCCCTCCCTGTCCCACCCCGTCCGTCTCACTTCCCTCCCCTTCTTCCTTTCCCCTTCCTTCTCTCCCTCTGTCCTGGCTTCCCCCCCTCCTTCCCCTGTCTCGTTCCCCCTCTTCTCCATCCTCCCCCCGGTCTCACCCCTTCCCTCCCCCTGCCCCGTCCCCTCTCTCCGCTCCCGACGCCTCTTTCCCTTCACACCCGCGGTCCCTCCCTCCTTTCTCCCTGCTCCGCTCCCCCTTTCCCGGCTGCTCCGACGTTTCCTTCCCTTCCCGGGACAGACGGATGGTGCCAGTGAAATGCTCACTGCCCCTCGGGAGCAGCCACAGACAGGGCTGCCCCCAGGGCTCAGGACTCCTGGGTTCTCTGCCTGGCCCTGCGAAGGGAGCGGGGGCTAGTGGTTAGAGCGGGGGGGGGGCTGGGAGCCAGGACGCCTGGGTTCTCTCCCCAGCTCTGGGAGGGGAGTGGGGGGGAGTGGTTAGAGCTGGGGGGCTGCGAGCCAGGACGCCTGGGTTCTCTCCCCAGCTCTGGGAGGGGAGTGGGGTTGAGTGGTTAGAGCTGGGGGGCTGCGAGCCAGGACGCCTGGGTTCTCTCCCCAGCTCTGGGAGGGGAGTGGGGGGGAGTGGTTAGAGCTGGGGGGACTGGGAGCCAGGACGCCTGGGTTCTCTCCCCAGCTCTGGGGGGGAGTGGTTAGAGCTGGGGGGACTGGGAGCCAGGACGCCTGGGTTCTATCCCAGCTGTGGGAGGGGCGTGGTGTTGAGTGGTTAGAGCTGGGGGGGCTGGGAGCCAGGACGCCTGGGTTCTCTCCCCAGCTCTGGGAGCGGAGCGGGGGGGAGTGGTTAGAGCTGGGGGGGCTGGGAGCCAGGACGCCTGGGTTCTCTCCCCAGCTCTGGGAGGGGAGTGGGATCGGGTGGGTTAGAGCGGGGCGGGGGGCTGAGTACAGGGAGGAAAGGCCCATGTGGCCGTGGCAGGCCGGCAGGGCGGAGACGTGAAGCGACACAATAAAGCTCTGTCCTCAGCCCTGAATGGGGCGCCTCTGGCGAGACGCCACGGAAATCCGGTGTCAGTCATTTCAGCGGCTCACTGACACGGGGGGGGGGAGGAAAACTGGAGGGGGAGGGCAGGGATTCAAAATCACCCCCACACTGATAACTGACAATCACTCCAGGGGGCGAGGCATCAGGAGGGGGCTGTGGGTTGGGAGTGAGGGGCACCGGCAGGGCTGGGGGGCAGGGCTGGGATGGCAGGGGCTGCGGGTTGGGAGTGAGGGGCACCGGCAGGGCTGGGGGGCAGGGCTGGGGTAGCAGGGGCTGGGGGTTGGGAGTGAGGGGCACCAGCAGGGCTGGGGGGGGGCAGGGCTGGGGTAGCAGGGGCTGGGGGTTGGGAGTGAGGGGCACCGGCAGGGCTGGGGGGCAGGGCTGGGATGGCAGGGGCTGCGGGTCGGGAGTGAGGGGCACCGGCAGGGCTGGGTCCCATGTCCCCCTCCCCCCCGGTCCTTGGGGCATCTCAGGCCTGGCCCAGTCCCATGGAGACCAGAGCCGGCCCCCTGCTGTCTGGGGTGGGGCCTGCTGCCCCTCCCCCCTCCCCCAACTGTATCTGTACACCCTCCCCTCCACCCACCCCCACTACCCATCCCCCTCCCCTCTACCCATCCCCTCTACACCCATCCATCATCTGTCCATCCCCCCATCTAGCTAATCCCCAGCCCCCCCCATGCATCCATCCATCCGTCCCCTGCCCCCCTCCGTTCCCCCGTCCCCCTGCAGTCCCCCCCAGAGCTGCTCTGGCCCCACCCCCCCTCCGCCCATGCCAGCTGCCTGCTCTCTCAATATTGACCTTGGCAGCTGCCCGGCGGCTGGGCCGCCTGTAACCCCTGCCGGAGGCCTGGGCCCGCAGCCTGGATCTGAGGGGCTGGGGGACACCACGGGACCCTGAGCTGCTCCCCAAGGGTCCAAGGCGGGCTCCTGCCCACAGGGGGGCTGATTTAACCCCTCGTAGGCCACATCCCCCCATGCACCCCACCCCCCCCACGACAGAGCCCCTGGGTGGCTGCTCGGCCTGGGTTACCCATTAACCAGCAACACCTTCCCCTGCCCTGGGCTGGCACCCAGCTACAGCCCCCGCTGACCAGCCCTGGGAGCTCAGCCTGCAGCTCCGGGCCAGCACTGGGGTCCCAGTGTAACCAGCCGCCGTGCCCCACCCCAGAGGGGCCGCATCTCTGCACTGGACAAGGGGTCCCCATGTCATCAGTCCCCCCACACACCCTGGAGGGGCTGCGTTTCTGTGCCGGGCCAGGAGTCCCTGTGTAACCAGCTGCTGTGTCCCACCGCAGAGGGGTCCCCGTATAACCAGCCCCCACCCCAGAGGTGGCTGCATCTCAGGGTCAGTGACGGGGCAGCCAAACGTAGGGACCCGGCGAGCCGCGAACAATAATCCTCAGACTTTCGAGAGCTGTGAGACGCCCACAACCTGCCCCGTGGGGTGGCGCCTGCCAGGGCCTGCGGGTTCTGCCCCCCCCAGCCCTGCCGGTGCCCCTCACTCCTGACCCACAGCCATGGGTCACTGGTTTTCTCTGCCACTTTCCTCCTTTGTCCTTAGGCTCCTCGGACTCCCAGTCCCAGATGCCGCGAGTGGCAGCTGCTATCTTGGCTGGGCCCATGTCCCCCCCGCCTCCGCCCCCCGGCGCCCAGGGGGAGATGAACAGACGGTCCCGGGGCCTGGAGCCGACAGCTGCTCTCTGCCAACCAGCCAGAGCCGGGAACTCAATCCGGAGGCGCCAGCCCTGGGGACCAGAGAGAGAAACAGCCAGACAGCGAACGGGGAAAGAGTCCCACTGGGCTGGCAGGGGCTGCGGGTCGGGAGTGTGGGGCACTGGCAGGGCTGTGGGGGGCAGGTCTGGGCTAGCAGGGGGCTGTGGGTCGGGAGTGAGGGACACCGGCAGAGCTGGGGGGCAGGGCCGGGCTGGCAGGGGGCTCTGGGTCGGGAGTGAGGGACACCGGCAGAGCTGGGGGGCAGGGCCGGGCTGGCAGGGGGCTGTGGGTCGGGAGTGAGGGACACCGGCAGAGCTGGGGGGCAGGGCCGGGCTGGCAGGGGGCTGTGGGTCGGGAGTGAGGGCACCGGCAGAGCTGGGGGGCAGGTCTGGGCTGGCAGGGGGCTGTGGGTCGGGAGTGAGGGCACCGGCAGAGCTGGGGGGCAGGTCTGGGCTGGCAGGGGGCTGTGGGTCGGGAGTGAGGGGACCGGCAGAGCTGGAGGGGGCAGGTCTGGGCTGGCAGGGGGCTGTGGGTCGGGAGTGAGGGCACCGGCAGAGCTGGGGGGCAGGGCTGGGCTGGCAGGGGGCTGTGGGTCGGGAGTGAGGGCCACCGGCAGAGCTGGGGGGCAGGTCTGGGCTGGCAGGGGGCTGTGGGTCGGGAGTGAGGGCACCGGCAGAGCTGGGGGGCAGGGCCGGGCTGGCAGGGGGCTGTGGGTCGGGAGTGAGGGGCCCGGCAGAGCTGGGGGGCAGGTCTGGGCTGGCAGGGGGCTGTGGGTCGGGAGTGAGGGCACCGGCAGAGCTGGGGGGCAGGGCCGGGCTGGCAGGGGGCTGTGGGTCGGGAGTGAGGGGCCCGGCAGAGCTGGGGGGAGCCTTGCCATCCATATGCTGCAGCGCTGCTACTGGCCACAAGGTGCCAGGCTTGTGCCACTCAACCTCCCTCCCCCTCCCCCAGCCCCCCCTCCCCTCCCCAGCCCCGTTCTCTGGGGGTCTCCCCGCAGGAGCCGGGGGCGGATTCTCCGGTCGGACAGAGGGTCCCGCTGCCCCCCGGGGGGAGGAGGAGGGCAGAGAGGGTGGGGTGTGATGGGGGGCGGGTGTGAGGGCGAGGGGTGGAAGGCCAGGGGGCACCACGGGGTGAGGGCCCCTCACTGCATGGCGGGTTACAGGGGCCACCACTCCCTGGCTTGGGCTGAGCTGGCTTCACAGTAGGTCCTACAATAACCAGCACGTCCGCGAAACCGGACCTCAACAAACCAGCCCCGCCCCAGCGCCTGGGGAGACCCTACCAGAACCAAACCATCCCACCCCACTTTTGATCTGGGAGACCCTACAACAACAAAGGGCACCCAGACCCAGGGAGCAGACAAAGGAGCGAAAGGGAAGGCAGCTGATGGGGGTAGGGGCTGGTTTCTTTGGGTCTCCCCGTCCCCCTCCAAGGGGTTGACCCCCTGGCCCCGATCCCGGGGTGGGGAAGGTTCATTAGCCGGAGCCGCTAATCAGCTGGCCTGGAGGATTAAGTGGACAGGCTGGTGAGTCACGTGGCTGGCTCCCAGCTGGGATCCCACCCCCCCTCGGCTCAGCCGCTCTGGCTCCGAGATGGGCTGGCGAGGGACGGACAGACGGACGAAGCCACCGCCACAGAGAGAACCCAGGCGTCCTGGCTCCCAGCCTCCCCTGCTCTAACCCACCAGACCCCACTCCCCTCCCAGAGAACCCAGGCGTCCTGGCTCCCAGTCCCCCAGCCCGCCCTGACCCATGACCTCCCTGGTTGCCTCCCCTCCCCCTGCTGCCCCCGAGGATCCTGCCCTGGGCCTGGCCCCACGGCTGCCCCGGCCCTTCCTCCGTAGCCTCCGGACCCTCTTCGAGATCCTGGACGAGCAGCGGAGTGGGGCCGTGCACCTGTCGGAGATCGAGAGCCGCTGGGGCCGGGGGGGCCCGGGCCTGAGCCCCCCGGGGGGGCCACAGCATGAGCTCCTGCCCCCCGGGGTGCTGCCTGCCCTGCAGCAGGTGGCAGGGCCCAGCGGGGGGTTCCTGAGCTTCCCCTGCCTAGTGGCGGGGCTGAGAATCGCGCTGCTCCGGGACCAGGAGGAGGAGCAGGGGCCCAGGGCGGAGGCGGCTGAGACCGGACACAACTCGGCGCAGGAGAGGACGAGCGGGGGCCAGACACGTGAGTGAGGGGGGCAGAGCGGGGGGCCTGGACTCCTGGGTTCTCTCCCTGACTCCAGAAAGGGAGTGGGGGCTAGTGGTTAGAGCAGAGGGGAGCTGGGAGCCCGGACACCTGGGTTCTCTCCCCAGCTTTGGGAGGGGAGTGGGGTCTAGTGGTTAGAGCAGGGGGGCTGGGAGCCAGGACGCCTGGGTTCTCGGAGGGGCAGGGGTTTGTGGGGAGGAAGACCCCGAGAGGCACAGTTGTCGGGGGTGAGGGGGGGGTTCAGACACACCCGGGGCCCTGCTCAGGCTCAGCAGGAAGCTGCCCCACTGGGGGCAGCCAAGAACTCAGGTTCTTGACCCCCCCCGGCTCCTTCTCAGCTCAGTGAGTGACCCCAAGGCCCCGGTGGCATCTCTCGCGGCTGGGGGTGATGGGGGGCGGGGGAAGATACTGGATCTGTATGGGAATGGATGGGGGGGATGGGCAGCCAGGAGGCTGTAGGGCCAGACACCCCCCCTTGGTCTCTCAGGCAGGAGGGGAGGGGGGCCTCAGCCTGGCAGCATACGGCCGGGGGCTTAGCAGGGCTGATCCTGTCTCCCCGGCCATGGAGAGCCCCAATCCTCTTAGAGCCGGGCCCGCGCCAGCCCCACGGCCAGCCAGAGCCCTGGGGAGCCGGCCCCACGGCGGGGGAGGGGCGAGCCGTGGATTTCCGGTACGAGAGGGGCCCAATTCTGCCCTAGTCCCCCCCACACACACCCTCGCCACCTACCCCAGCTCCCACGGGCGCTGCTCCGAGCATCTCTCCCCCCAGCCTGGCACCTGGGAGATTTCACTCGCTTTAAGCCGCAGATTAAGGCGTCTAATCCGACCCACCGGCCGGCCCAGCGCCAGCCCCAGCTGCCGCGGACGCCTCCCTTCCCGGATCGCCAGCCTTCGGCCCACGGAACACCCGCCGGAGAATACAAGCAGCCGCCCCGCCCCAGAGGTGGCTGCATCTCAGTGCTGGGTGAGGGGTCCCTGTATAACCAGCCGCCCCGCCCCAGAGGTGGCTGCATCTCAGTGCTGGGGGATGGGGCTCCCTCGGTGGCTGTATCTGCTCCAACCTGGGGCACGTGGCACTTTACCAGAGCCCGGCCCGCCAGGAGAAAAGGTTTGGGCTAAAGGTGACAGGGAAAGACCCGAATCCATGAGATCGATGGAGCTAAATGCACCTCGAACAGCCCGGGGCTGCGGGTCGGGAGGGAGGGGCACCGACAGGGCTGCGGGGGCAGGGCTGGGCTGGCAGGGGGCTGCGGGTCGGGAGGGAGGGGCACCGGCAGGGCTGGGCTGGCAGGGGGCTGCGGGTCGGGAGCGAGGGGCACCGGCAGGGCTGGGGGGCAGGACTGGGCTGGCAGGGGCCTGTGGGTCGGGAGCGAGGGGCACCGGCAGGGCTGCGGGGGCAGGGCCAGGCTGGCAGGGGGCTGTGGGTCGGGAGTGAGGGGCACCAGCAGGGCTGGGGGGCAGGGCTGGGCTGGGAGTGAGGGGCACCGGCAGGCTGGGGGGCAGGGCTGGGCTGGCAGGGGGCTGCGGGTCAGGAGTGAGGGGCACCGGCAGGGCTGCGGGGGCAGGGCCGGGCTGGCAGGGGGCTGCGGGTCGGGAGTGAGGGGCACCGGCAGGCTGGGGGGCAGGGCTGGGCTGGCAGGGGGCTGCGGGTCGGGAGTGAGGGGCACCGGCAGGGCTGCGGGGGCAGGGCCGGGCTGGCAGAGGGCTGCGGGTCGGGAGTGAGGGGCACCAGCAGGGCTGGGGGGCAGGGCTGGGCTGGCAGGGGGCTGCGGGTCGGGAGTGAGGGGCACCGGCAGGGCTGCGGGGGCAGGGCCGGGCTGGCAGGGGGCTGCGGGTCGGGAGTGAGGGGCACCGGCAGAGCTGCCTACGTGCGGCCCGGCATCGGGCAGACAGCTGTGTCCGTGGGGGGTGGGGGGGGGGCAGCGCCAGTCACTCCTGGCGCCGGGCCCCGGGCTACCCTGTTTCTGCTGAGTTGGCCGGGCTGGGCCAGAAGCCCCGGCTTTGTCCCTCGGTCTGTCTCCATGGGAACCCTGCCCCACGGGCCCCACGGCCCCTCAGCCAGCCCTCGAGGCTCCCATTCCCCTCAGTGCCCCCCCAGCCTCTCCCCCGCCCCTTGAATCCCTGCACCCCCCACCCCCACTTCTCTAGCACGCAGGGCTCTCCCAAGCCGAGGGGCTGAGACACATGGGGGGAGCCCAGGGCTGGGGCAGCAGGGGCTGCGGGTTGGGAGTGAGGGGCACCAGCGTGGGACACCCGCCCGTTAATTCCATTGACGAGGGGCGTATCCCTGTCTCCAATACGAGGATTTGTGCCCTCAGTTCAGGCCCAGCTGGGGAATCAATGAGGCCCTGTAATTAATTAGAGGTTTAATTACAGCAGCAAGGACAGGGCAAGGGGACAAAATCTCCCAGAGGGGACAGGCCCCATGCCCCGTTCCCTGCCCCCTGAGCCAGCCAGTCCCCGCCCTGGGGCCAGATGGGAGCTGACGCCCCCTAGAGGGCACAGGCCCCGCGCCCCAGGCTGGGGCTCACCCCCACCCTTCTCCCCGCAGGCGAGGGGGAGCCGAGGGGCGTGACCCGATCTCGCAGCATCAACAGCGCCCTGAGCCAGGCGGGGCAGCCCCGGAGCCTCCGAGTCCCGAAGGAGCCGCGACGCCACACGATCACCCACGGCATCGACTACGGGGCAGTGAGTCCCCCCTGCCCGGCCCGGCTCCCCACATCCCTGCCGGAGCCCCTCACTCCCGACCCGCAGCCCCTGGGCTCCCCACATCCCTGCCGGAGCCCCTCACTCCCGACCCGCGGCCCCCTGGGCTCCCCACATCCCTGCCGGAGCCCCTCACTCCCGACCCGCGGCCCCCTGGGCTCCCCACATCCCTGCCGGAGCCCCTCACTCCCGACCCGCGGCCCCCTGGGCTCCCCACATCCCTGCCGGAGCCCCTCACTCCCGACCCGCGGCCCCCTGGGCTCCCCACATCCCTGCCGGAGCCCCTCACTCCCGACCCGCGGCCCCCTGGGCTCCCCACATCCCTGCCGGAGCCCCTCACTCCCGACCCGCGGCCCCCTGGGCTCCCCACATCCCTGCCGGAGCCCCTCACTCCCGACCCGCGGCCCCCTGGGCTCCCCACATCCCTGCCGGTGCCCCTCACTCCCGAGCCGCGGCCCCCTGGGCTCCCCACATCCCTGCCGGAGCCCCTCACTCCCGACCCACAGCCCCTGCTAGCCCTGTCCCCCTTAGCTCTGCCAGAGCCCCTCACTCCCGACCCGCAGCCCCCTGGGCTCCCCACATCCCTGCCAGAGCCCCTCACTCCCGACCTGCAGCCCCCTGGGCTCCCCACATCCCTGCCTGTGCCCCTCACTCCCGACCCGCAGCCCCCTGCGCTCCCCACATCCCTGCCGGAGCCCCTCACTCCCGACCCGCAGCCCCCTGGGCTACCCACATCCCTGCTGGAGCCCCTCACTCCCGACCCGCGGCCCCCGGGCTCCCCACATCCCTGCCTGTGCCCCTCACTCCCGACCCGCGGCCCCCTGGGCTCCCCACATCCCAGCCGGAGCCCCTCACTCCCGACCCGTGGCCCCCTGGGCTCCCCACATCCATGCCGGAGCCCCTCACTCCCGACCCGCGGCCCCCTGGGCTCCCCACATCCCTGCCTGTGCCCCTCACTCCCGACCAGCGGCCCCCTGCGCTCCCCACATCCCTGCCGGAGCCCCTCACTCCCGACCCGCGGCCCCCTAGGCTCCCCACATCCCTGCCGGAGCCCCTCACTCCTGACCCACAGCCCCTGCTAGCCCTGTCCCCCTTAGCTCTGCCGGAGCCCCTCACTCCCGACCCGCAGCCCCCTGGGCTCCCCACATCCCTGCCGGAGCCCCTCACTCCCGACCCGCAGCCCCCTGGGCTCCCCACATCCCTGCCTGTGCCCCTCACTCCCGACCCGCAGCCCCCTGCGCTCCCCACATCCCTGCCGGAGCCCCTCACTCCCGACCCGCAGCCCCCTGGGCTACCCACATCCCTGCTGGAGCCCCTCACTCCTGACCCGCGGCCCCCTGGGCTCCCCTCAGCCCTGCTGGAGCCCCTCACTCCCGACCCGCAGCCCCCTGCGCTCCCCACATCCCTGCCGGAGCCCCTCACTCCCGACCCGCGGCCCCCTGGGCTCCCCACATCCCTGCCGGAGCCCCTCACTCCCGACCCGCGGCCCCCTGGGCTCCCCACATCCCTGCCGGAGCCCCTCACTCCCGACCCGCAGCCCCCTGGGCTCCCCACATCCCTGCCGGTGCCCCTCACTCCCGACCCACAGCACCCTGGACTCCCCCATGCCCTGCCAGTGCCCCTCACTCCCAACCCGCAGCCCCCCTGGGATATTTGTGGGACGTGCTGGTGTTCTCTTCTGGGGAAGAACAGACATAATTAGTGAAGTCTTAGAGGATGGGGGGGAATGGGGCCAGGGCCTGTCCCTCTGGGGGGCGCCGGCTCCCATCAGCCCCAGGGCGGGGACTGGCTGGCTCATGGGGGTGGGGAATGGGGCCTGTCCGCTCTAGGGCTGGCAGGGGGACGGTTTCTTTCCGTCCCCATCTCCCTGGCTAGCCGGGCGGAAGCCGGGGCTTAGGGCCATTGTCTCTGGGCGGGAAGCGATGCTGGGCGGCTTAGCAGGGCACAGGCCCCCCCCCAGACTGGGCTCCCCCGGGGGGGCCGGGCCCCTCAGTCAGTGCCGGGCTGGGCTGCCGAGCGGAGCAGGGCAGAGAGGAGTGGGGTGAAGGGGCCAGCGCAGACGGGGAAGGACACGGGGCCCCCCCACCGGCCCCCGCACCCCGCCATGCAGCGCAGCCCCCTGCTGTCGCTGCTGCTGGCCCCTGCGGCCGTGCAACGGGGCTACACCATCCTCATCCTGCCCCTGGGCACCGGGCTGGGCAGCTGGGAGGCGGAGCACTTCTTCCTGTGGGTGAGTGACAACCCCGCCCCCGGGAACCCAGGCGTCCGGGGCGCCCCGCTCTAGCCACCAGCCCCCACTCCCCTCCCAGAGCCAGGGAGAGAACCCAGGAGTCCGGGCTCCCAGCCCCCCTGCTATAACCACTAGACCCCACTCCCCTCCCAGAGCCGGGGAGAGAACCCAGGAGTCCTGGCTCCCGGAGCCCCCCTGCTGTACCCACTAGACCCCACTCCCCTCCCAGAGCCGGGGAGAGAACCCAGGCGTCCTGGCTCCCAGAGCCCCCCTGCTGTACCCACTAGACCCCACTCCCCTCCCCCAGCCGGGGAGAGAACCCAGGAGTCCTGGCTCCCAGAGCCCCCCTGCTGTACCCACTAGACCCCACTCCCCTCCCCCAGCCGGGGAGAGAACCCAGGAGTCCGGGCTCCCAGAGCCCCCCTGCTGTACCCACCAGACCCCACTCCCCTCCCCCAGCCGGGGAGAGAACCCAGGCGTCCGGGCGCCCCGCCCCCCGCTGACCCCCATCTGCCCCCAGCTGCAGCGCCGGCAGGCCCAGGAGCGGGAGCGGGACGCGCTGCTGCAGGGGCTGGATCTCGCCGAGCGCCTGCGGGGCTGGTACCGGCGCCACCTGCTGGAGGCCCAGCGCAAGCAGGAGCAGGTGGGGGCGGAGCCGGTACGTACCAACGCCCCCTAACGGGAGGGGGGGAGAATGGGTCAGTTCATTGTCTTTGGGGGGGTTGGGAGGGGTCAGACCAGTCCACTGTCACAATGGGGGGTGGTTGCGTCCGGTGGTTTTAATTGAGGGGTGGGCAATAGGAGCAGTCAATTGTTTTTCATGGGGGTGGATAAATCTATTGTTAGCCTGGGGAACATGGATCAAACCATTTTTATTGGAAGGGGGGATGGATTAATCCATTGTTATCGTGGGGGGGACTGGATTGATCTGTTAGTATTAATTAGGGGATGGGGATGGATCGATTTTTGGGGTGGATCAAACCATTGTGATTAGAACGGGGATGGATCAGTCCATTGTGAACAAGGGGGGGGTGGAAGGATCAGTCCATTAGGATGATGGGGGCAATAGATTGGTCCATTGTCATGAATAGGGTGGTAATGGAGCAGTCTGTTGTTACTGTGGGGGAAGCAGAGCACAGTCCACTGTGTAAAGTGTGATGGGAGTGGTTTGGTCCATTATTAATAATGGGGGGGATGGAGCGGTCCATTGTGTTTAGTAGGGGAGTGGAGAGAAGAGATTATTTCATTATTACTGTATAGAAGGGGCAGGTGTCCGGTTTTCAACTGGAACGCCCGGTCGAAAAGGGACCCGGGCGACTCCGGTCAGCACCACAGACTGGGCCATTAAAAGTCTGGTCGTGGCTGCTGTGGGGCCAAGGCAGGCTCCCTACCTGTTCTGGGGCACCGCACTGCACCCTGGAAGCTGCCAGCAAGTCCAGCTCCTTGGGGGGGAGGGGGGAGTGGGATGGACTCCGGGGGTCTGCACGCTGCCCCCACCCTGAGCACCGGCTCTGTACTCGCATTGGCCAGGAACCGTGGGGGGAGAGCGGCGCATGGAGCCTCCTGGCCCCCCGCTCCAAGACCCGGACCTGCTGGCTGCTCCCGGGGTGCAGCGTGGTGCCCCAGGACAGGCAGGGAGCCTGCCTGAGCCCCCCCGCCCATCGTGGCACTGACTGGGAGCCCGAGCCCAGAGCCTCCTCCCACACCCTGAACCCCTCACTCACGGCCCCACCCCACAGCCCTTACCCCTTCTGTCATCCCAACCCCCTGCCTCAACCCACAGCCCCCCCCCCGCACTCCAAATCCCTCGGCCCCACCCCACAACCTGGAGCCCCCTCCTGCACCCCCCAACCCCACCCCAGAGCCCACACCCCCAGGTGAAGCCCTCAGCCCCTCCCACACCCCAACCCCCTGGCCCAGGCCAGTGAAAGTGAGTGAGGGTGGGGGAGAGCGAGCCACGGAGGGAAGGGGAAACGAGGTGAGTGGGGGAGCGGGCCAGGGGCTGGGCTAGAGGGTTTGGTTTTGTGCGACCAGAAAGTTGGCAGCCCTAAGAGGGGTGGGTTGTTCTGTTGTTATAAAGAGTAGGTGGGGGTCAGCGGGGTGGATCAGTCCATTGTTATATGGAGGGGGAATGGATTGGTCCATTGTTACCATTAGGGGTGAACGGACTGGACCATTGCCACAGTCTCATGGAGGGGAAATGGACCGATCCATTGTAATGGCTGTGGGACAGATGGGTCCACAGTATTATTGGGAGGAGGCAATGGGTCATTTCATTCTTATTATTAGGGGGATGAGGGGGTGGAACAATCCATTGTTACTGGTGGAGAATATTGGATCATTTCATAATGATTTAGTGTGGATGGATCATTCCACTGTTTAGCGTTGGGGGGAGTGAAACGGATCATTCCATTGTTCCCATGACAGAGGGGCAAACTGTGATATGGGATTCAGTGGGTCAGCCCAAGCTGCCCATGGTGGATACAGGGGACCCAGACGTCCGGCAGGTGACCTGCACGCTCGTTGCAGGAATTTTCCCCTATTGACTATTTCTCCTCACTGCCTCCCAGGATTATTTCCCAGATTCCTGCCCCAATCAGAGCTGCCTCCTGCTGGCCAAGATCCAGGAGGTGAATCTCGGGCTGCGAAACCTACTAGCCAGCCCTGGAAAGGTCAGCGCAGCCGTGGCGGGAGTGAGGGGCACCAGCAGAGCTGGGGGCGGGGAGGGCAGGGAGCCCAGGGCCGGGCAGCAGGGGGCTGCGGGTTGGGAGTGAGGGGCACAGAGCTATTCACTCTCTTAGCTGGTATGAAAAGGGACTCAACTGATCTGTTCCCCCCCATCCCGGCTTCCAGGCTGACCCTCGCCCCTGCTTCCCCTCCAGCCGGTTTGGGGCCCCCCTTGTCCAGGCGGGGAAGCAGCAGGCATTGCAGCAGCAAGCCGTGAGCGTGCTGAAGGAGCAGAACCGGCTCCTCATCAAGGTACGGAGGCGGCCATGGGCCTGGGAGGGGAAATTCGGGCCTCAGAAAATGGCAGCAGAGAAGGGTTCAAGGTGGCCAACTCCGCAAAGTCCGCCCTGCCCCCCTCCGTGCGGGGCAATGGGTCAAGCTGGCCGACGCGCCAGGGGCCTCTGCGCTGCCCCCTGGTGGCTCTGCTGGCTGAGAAGTCGCATCCCCCGGTGGCCCCCAGATCATCCTGCTCCTAGAGTGGGGCAGGGGGAGAGAGTCAAGGTGGCCGACCCCCCCGAGCTCTGCTTGGGGCAAGGTTGGGTTTGAGGCCCGGCTTCGAGAAGGGGGGCGGAGGTGCCGACCTATGAGCTTGGGGGGGGGAGGGCAACGAGGGGAGAGCTCTTGGCTGCCACGGTTGGGAAGTGGGTTCAAGATGGCCACCTCCCGCGTCTTCATCGCCAGGCAGCCAGGAGGTGAGGCAAGGAGGCAGCACCACCCACTGGCCGCCCGAGGAGCCCGCGCTTCCCATCCTGGGGGGCGGCTGCGGGGCCAGGCCAATATGGCCGCCCGAGCGTGACCGCTGTCCTCTCGGCGGCAGGAGGTGTCGGAGAAGAGCGACCGCATCGCCCAGCTGGAGCAGGAGAAGGCGGCTCTGTGCAGGCAACTCCAGGAGAGCCGGGGCTACCGGCTGCCCAGCCACAAGGAGTCCACCTTCATCTGACGGATGAGGTCACTTCCTCCCGCAGACCTACGTGACGGTCACTTCCTGTCTCACACCAGCCGGACCCAAGTCACTTCCTTCTGAGAGAAAAGACGTAATTTTCTCCCGGTGCAATGACATCACTTCCTATCGTTCTCCCAGGGCCACTGAGGTCACTTCCTTCTGCTCCACCCCCCCAATGCACAATGAAGTCATTTCCTGCTGGACCTGGAAGCAACTAGCTCACTTCCTCCTCTGGTCCTATTCTGTCATTTCTTCCTTCCTGTCAGTGGTCCATGATGTCACACTCCTGATGGTATGACATCATCTTCAGACGCTGCTGACATCACTTCCTCTTCAGAGCCTTTAGTGTCACTTCCTCTCCCTCTTCCTCGCCGTTTCTGATGATGTCACTGACTTCTTCACTTCCTGTCCCTTCTTCCGCCAACCCTTGTGTGGTTGCTTCCTGGTCAATTCCAACCCCATCCCACCCTCTGAGGTCACGGCCTTTCTCGTGGACACACACACACACCCCATGATGTCACACTCCTGGCATCTGGGAGCCTCCAGGTGACATCACTTCCCATTTTGACAGGCTGGTCTCCCAGACTGGGGAGTGGGGGGAACAACAGTGAAGGATTATGGGTAACAAGAGGTCTAATAACCGACTGTCCAAAGAGGTTTTTAATGGGGAATACCCACACTGCTTTGCACCAGCATGACCTTTGGCTATAGATCTATGGGGTCCCCACCCCACCGCCCCACACACACGCGTACACACACCCGTCAACCCGTACTTTTACTCTTGTGCATTCTCAGGGTTCCCTGGGGGGGGTGATATATTGTCTCTGTCTAAGTGCCCTCTAGTGGCTGGATTCAGCCCTGCACGTGTGTCATTAGCCCTCTAGAGCTAAAAGCTGATGGGGATTCTCCTTCCACCACCTTCCTTTACCCACAGCATCCCTTTGACAACACATAGTGTGAGCTTTAACCTCTGTGTTAGCCCCCGTCCTCCCCCACTTCAGACAATGGATGTGGGGGGGAGACTCCTCCGCGGTATTTATTCTAACGGCTGTAAATAAATTGATTGCAATTAATATAATAAACTTGGTCAAAAGGAAAAGGACAGAATTCAAGCTTCACCTCTGCATTCAATGTCCCATTCCCCGCCTCGCTGAGCCAGCCAGGCCCCTGGACTGGGGCCAGATGGGAGCCAGCGCCCCCTAGAGGGGACAGGCCCCATGTCCCAGCGTCACAACTAAGAATTGAAACTCACCTCTTCTGCGGCTTTATCAATTTTCTTTATTAACAGCAGGTTAATTAAAAAAACAGTGGTATTTTTAACCAATAAAACATTTGCACAAACACCCAAACAATAAACCCAATTTAAAATCATAACCCCGAAACACCAGAATCACCGGAAACAAATATGATCCAAAAATAATTCACTGAATGGAAATAATTAGCCAAAATATACAGATCAGCCACAACTCTTCCAACCATTAGGAGACGAAATTTAAAAGGCTTCTCGGGATGATCACTGGGCAGCATCGGAAGGCAAAATAGAGATCACAACCCCCTCATGCTGGGCACTGCAGACCTCACCCTCCCCAACTAAGATCAGGGCCCCATGCACTGCACACACCCCTCCTGACGGAGATCAGGGCACCAGTTGCACTAGGTCTGCATACAGACACTGGATAGTTTCAGCCTTGAAGTGCTTACACACTAGACAGAGCAAGGAGTGGCATGGGAAACTGAGGCACAGACTGGGAAAGGGACTTGCCCAGCAGAGGCAGGAATGGACTCCAGGAGTCCTGATACTCAGCCCTGTGCGTTAACACAAGGCAGCCCGGCTGTTCTGGGCTCTGTGGCCTAGGAGAACGTCCAAGCGGGTGGGCACCCAGGAGGTTCTGAGTTCGAATCCTGCCGCTGCGACTGAGAGGCTCCGACCTCCAGGAGCTCTCGCCATGCCTCACGGGGAGCGCTGGTGCTGGGGAGTCAGGGACGTAAGGTTAGTCCCCCAAAGTTGGGGGGAAATATATTTTTTGCTGGAAATTATTTGTATTTTTAGTGTCGGCTCAGAAAAGCATCTCAAACAGCCCGGTCCTGGGTTCCCCACCCAAGGGTGTCATGGTATGAACCCTGAGTCCCACCCCCCCACACCCAACACGCACTCACTGCACAGTGTTAGAGCCACACGGTCACCAGTCCCTTTTCCCCCAGCAGCCCCCAGTGCAGCTGCAGAAGAGAGCTGACCTGGATGCTCTACCGCAGTTCCCCCCTAGAGGGCATCCAATAGCAAGAGCAGCCCAGCCCAGCGCAGTACCACTTGTCTCCACTAGCGGGTGCCATAGCCGGACTGGATGATGTACCCTAGCTCCCCCTCCCACCACCAGGGGGCGCCCTGCAGCATCAGTGTCCCAGCCCAACATGGAAGGCCACATGAACGGCCAATGCTGCCATCCACCACCAGGGGGCGACAGCCAGGTCCCCCGCGGTGCCAGCAGGAGGTGCCGCCACCAGGCACCGATACTCCTCCCCGAGCCGGTTGGTCACCAGAAGCTCCGCCTCCCGGGTGCAGCAGTCAGAGGAGTAGGTGGCCGTCGCCGCCGCCCCGTCGGCCCAGTGGGGCACGGCCACGCCCCCTGCCCGCACCGACCGGATGCCGGCCCCGTCCCAGAGCCGCAGCCTGGCCGTCCAGCGGCGCTCGCGGCAGGGGGAGCCTGGCGGGCCGCAGGTGCCAGCCACCGGGGTGGCGTTGCAGGGAGGAGAGGCGCGATTCGGCACCTGCAGGAAGAACGGGACAGGGTGGCGGTGAGGACGGGCAGGGTGGGCAAACAGGCCAGAGCCAGGCCAGGCACCCACCGGCTAGGGCCACACAGAGATTTTTAACACAGAACTAGGGCAATTACCTGTTAACAACTCACCAAGTTTGGGGGCATTTCCTTTCCTTTGTTTTTTTCCGAATGATTCACAAAGCTTTCTGGGTATTCAATTTCCCCCATTGCTTCATGTCGCTTCCCAAAGTTTTATAGAAACGCTTCCCAAAGTTGCTTGGTTGTTAACTGCCCTCGTTTTATAGTAACGAATCACCACGTTTCTTTGCCATTTCATTTCTGTTAACCCTCGACGACGTTTCATGGCCTTCAACGGACCTAGTCTTACACTGGCGGCGTCTTTGCATATTTCATTTCCCTAGTTTTAGATTAATGACGCTTTGGCATTTTCCTTCCCTAGGTTTACAGTGAAAACTCAAAAAGTTTTTTTTTTTTTTTTTAACATTTCCTTTCCTTAGTTTGAAAGGACGAGGATTTGCCTTGTAGGCAAATCGCTAAGTTTACGGCATTTACTTTCCCGAATTTTATCCTAATGATTCACAGTTTGGGGACGCATTTAAATTTCTCATCTTAACGATTCCCAAGGGTTTGGGGTATTTCATCTCTCTAGTTTTAAGCCAATGTTTCACAGTTTGTCTAGGGAATCAATTGCCCTGGTTTTCTACGGCCGACTGACAAAGCTCTGGCCGCCTTCTCGGTCCCTGCGTTTTGCAGGGACTCACCAAGCTTTTGGGCGTTTGATTTCTCTGGGCGTTTTCTAAAAGACTCACGAAGTTTGGGCCGTTTCAGTTTCAGCGAGTCGGGAAGTTTGCTGGAGGACATTTCCCTGGTTTTCTCGTGGCCATCACAGATCTAGTGCCGCGGTGCCATGTGCTGGCCGCAGCTGACCTTGCACCCCCCGGACTCACCGGCGGCCGGGGCATCACCAGCAGCTGGATGAAGGCGAAGTTGGCGTCCCCGGCCGGGGAAAGGGGGTCGGCGCGGAGGGTGACGGTGACGGCCGAACCGGGGGTGGCGCTGCCGGGCACCCGCAGCGAGATGACGCCCGTCGCCGTCTGGTTCCTGCCCAGCTGCAGCCTGCAGGAGAGGAGGGCTCGGCATCGGTGGTGGCGGGTCGGACAGGGACGGGCAAGGGACAGAGGGATGGAAGCTGGGAGCCGAAGAGAGACAGACGGATGCTCTGGGGCAAGGAGGGACGGGCAGACAGACTGACCCAAGGAGCCAAGGGATGGATGGACCGACGGACAGACCGACCAACCCCGGGAGCCAATGGACAGACTAACGGCCAGACTGACCAACACCGGGAGCCAAGGGATGGATGGACAGACCGACCCAAGGAGCCAAAGGAGGGATGGATGGACAGACTGACCAACCCAGGGAGCCAGGGGATGGATAGACGACTGGGAGCTGAGGGATGGATGGATGGAAGGAAGGAAGGAAGGACGGACGGGCAGACCGACCAGCCCAGGGAGCCAGGGGATGGATAGACGACTGGGAGCCGAGGGATGGATGGATGGAAGGAAGGAAGGACGGACGGACCGACCAACCCAGGGAGCCAAGGGATGGATGGTCAGACAGACCGACCCAGGGAGCTGATGGACTGAGAGACGGGTGGCCAGTCTGGGAAGCGGAGGGCTGGACGGAGCCGAGCACAGACAGACAGACAGACAGCCCCGGGGGCGTTACCGTTGGCTGGAGGTGCTGACGGGGTAGCTGGGGTCGCTGCTCACGGCCAGGCCCAGCTCCTGGGGCTCCTCGGGGCTCCAGACCCACCAGGCCACGGTGCCCGTCTGCCCCGGGAACAGGGGCCCGGCGCTGCTCAGCTGGGGGGAGAACCGTGGAGAGCTGGCTCTGGGGTAGGGGAGCACTGCACGCTGACCCCCACTGGGCCCCCTCCCTTTCACATGGCGACCCCCATTGCCTCCCCACCTCCTCCCTGCGGCATGATGCCCCCCTGACCCCCCCACCCTCCTACCTGCCCCCTCCCTGCAGCACAGAGCCCCGACCCCCTCCTTACAGTTCAGTGCCACCCCCCCAGAGTTCCCCAGACTCCCTCACTGCAGCACGGTGCCCCCCACCGAGCTCCCCGCCCCCTCCCTGCACCACTGCACCCCCCACCGAGCCCCCTGCCCCCTCCCTGCAGCCCAGCCCCCCTAGCGCCGCCCTGGGGCCCAGCAGCACCAACCTGCAGCAGGAACCCCACGGCCGAGGTGACCTGGACGCGCTATCTCAGAGTGCCCCCCCGGGGCAGGGCTGGGGGCAGGGCCGCAGCGTAAAGCCCTGTCCCGTTAGCCACTTCCCGGAGCGGCAGCTTCCCCCCAAGCCGCCGGCCCGTGATGGGGTTCGCCAGCTCCACCGCCTCCATCCGGACCGAGCCCCCACCCGGCCGGGTCAGCCCCGTCACGGCCAGGACCAATGACAGCGGGAGCCCTGTCGGGTCAGAACCAGAACCGAGTCCAAGCCCCCGTCAAGACAGTCCCTGACCTTGGCAGAGCCCAAAGCCCTTGGCCTCGGATGCAGCCAGCTCTGGAGCAGGGCAGATGGGGGAACAGCTACACACAACGCCACATGGGGACAGCTCACCAGGCACTGAGATGCAGCCAGCTCTGGGGCGGGGCAGCGGGGAACAGCCGCACATAACGCCACATGGGGATGGCTCACCCGGCGCTGAGATGCAGCCAGCTCTGGAGCAGGGCAGATGGGGGAACAGCTACACACAACGCCACATGGGGGACAGCTCACCAGGCACTGAGATGCAGCCAGCTCTGGGGCGGGGCAGCGGGGAACAGCCGCACATAACGCCACATGGGGATGGCTCACCCGGCGCTGAGATGCGGCCAGCTCTGGGGTGGGGCAGCGGGGAACAGCCGCACATAACGCCACATGGGGATGGCTCACCCGGCGCTGAGATGCAGCCAGCTCTGGGGTGGGGCAGCTGGGGGAACAGCCGCACATAACGCCACATGGGGATGGCTCACCCGGCGCTGAGATGCAGCCAGCTCTGGGGCAGGGCAGCGGGGAACAGCCCCACAACAACTTGGGAGAGGAAGTGACGAGAGGTTCACAGCTGAGTGAAATCAGAGTGACCCGAGGCTGGAATCTGCCCCAGCACACGGGGGTTCCCCACAGCCCAGCCCCCTCGCGCTGCCCTGGGGCAATGGGGCCAGCCCAGGAAAGTGAGAGCCCCCTGCTGAGCCCCCCACCCCGCTCTTACCTCTCACGGGGCGACTGTCCAGCTTGAAGAGTCCGGGGTGGGGCCCCTCGGACGGGACAGCGAAGTAATACAGGAAATCCAGCGAGCTGTTGCCTGGTAACAGAGCGGGGGGACCCCATTAGGGGAGAGGTCCCGGACCCCATTCCCTGCCCCCCCTGAGCCAGCCAGTCCCCGCCCTGGGGCTGGATGGGAACCGGCGCCCCCTAGAGGGGGACAGGCCCATGCCCCATTCCCGCCCCCCTGAGCCAGCCAGTCCCTGCCCTGGGGCTGGATGGGAGCCGGCGCCCCCTGGAGGGGGCAGACCCCGGCCCCATTCCCTCACCTCGCACGTGCACCGAATAGTTGCCCTGCACCTGCACCTCCAGGGTCCAGCGGCCGACGGGCGGCCGGGGGCGATAGCTCGAGCCGGTGGAAAGTCCCGAGTCGCCGGCCGGTGCCCAGGGGGCCGTTGGCGGTGTCCGAGGTCTGGGAGGTTCCTGGGGGACGAAGGGGCAGATGGGCAGAGGCCGGGACACACAGATCCCTTCCCCCACCCCGATCGGGTGGGGCGTCTCCCCCTCCACTCACCAGTGGGGTCCCAGAGCCGGAAGGCACCCACGTCCCCCTGGATGGTCACGACGGCCCCGTCCACCCGGCTGTCGATCCAGAAGTGGTGGCTCTCCCAGGCGGCCCGCTTCCTTCCGCCCCCTCCGGCCCAGCCCCCCAGGGCCCAAGCTGCCCCCCTTCTGGAACTGGAACAGGGTCACCTGGAAACACAGGGCCCCCACCCCGAAAACACAGCAGGGTCAGCACCGTCCCAGACGCCGGGGTCCTCCTCTCCATCCCCCTCCAAGAGGTGAGGGACATGAGCTGCCGTCCCAGACGCCTGGGTCCCATTCCCCATCCCTGTCTCCAGCCCCACCCAAGGGGCTGCGCTGCCGTCCCGGATGCCTGGGTCCCCTCTCCATACCGAGGAAGCAGTGGTCTCGCCGATGATGCCCGCCACCTGCTGGATGTTGGCGTTGTCGGTGAAGATGACCTGGCCCCCGGAGCTACGGGCCAGGTCTACATACAGGTCAAAGCGGTCAGTGGCCAGCACCTCCCGCCTCACCCGCGTCCTGGAGGGGTCCTCCGTGATCAGGAAAGTCACCTGGTAAGGAAACAAGAGGAGGTTAGACCCCCCCAGGGAGTTGCGAGACGGTGGCTTTGTTATTGTAGGGCCTCCTCGAAGTGCTGACGTGGTTTTGGTTTGTTATTTAATCGTTAGGCCCAGATATAACACAAACCACCCTACTAACAAAATGCTCTTTTTGTTTTGGTTTCCTGTCGTTAGGGAGGTTTGTTATTGTAGGGCCTATCAAAAGTGCTCTCCTTGTTTTGATTTCTCGCTTCTCTCGGTTCAGGCGGTTCATTATTGCAGGGCCTCCCGGAAGTCCTGACGTCGTTTTGCTTTATCGCTTACCTTTGCTCTGCCAGTTTGTTACCGTAGGGCCTCTGGGGCATCCGTTTGTTTTGGTAGGGTCTCCCACCCCGCCAGGGGCTGCCCACCTTGCACCTGCGCTCCTGGATCAGGGCCTCCACGCTGTTCCGGAGGTGGGCGTCCTTCGCCGAGGCGTCCGTGAAGACGAAGATCTCGGACATGGGGGGGCGAATGCAGCAGGGCCAGCTGGGGGGGGATACAGAGAGCTGTCGGGGAGGGGTCAGATGGTGAGGGGTCTGGGGGACCAGAGAGCTGCGGGCGGGGGGAGAGTAGGAGATCAGAAATGGGGGGGTTGTGGGGTGGAACAGGAGGGGGAGGTGCCTGGGCAGGGAAATCGGGGGGCTGTAGTGTGGGGCTTTGGATTGGATAAGGGGGGTGCTGCTTCAGGGAGTGGGGGGATGGGAACAGGGGAGGTAAAAACTGGGGGGCTGGGGGGAATCAAGGGAGCAGGATTGGGGGGCTCAGAAATCGGGAGCAATCGGGAGCTCAGATGTGGGGGGCTGCAGGGGGTCAGGGGAGCAGGATTGGGGGGCTGCGGGGACAAGGGGGATGGGACTGAGGGGCTGCAGAGCTGGGATCAGATGTGGGGGGACAGCAAGGGTCAGGACGGGGGGGTTGCAGGGCAGGGATTGTGGGGGATGAGAAGTGGGGGGGGTTGGGGGGGGCAGGAGAAGCAGGATTGGGAGGCTGAGAAATGAGGGAGTCATGGGGGGCAGGGGAAGCAGGATTGGGGGGAGGATGAGAAGTGGGGGGCCCGCAGGGGGGCAGGACCCGTCTCTGGTACCTGTAGCGCCGACAGACACATCTCGGGCTCATCGCCCCCGGCCAGGGGGCTGATCGAATTGAGGATCCTCAGGAACTCGTCAGCGTCACTTGTCTTGTGCACAGGGCCGAAGCCTGAAGGGGGAAACCGAGGCAGGGGGGACAGGATCGGGGAAGGGGGGAGTCAAAGAGCAATCGCCTAAATCCCACTTGGCCTCACCCCTGAATCCTCTGACTGGCCCCACTCAGCCCCCCAGTTCTCATTCTGAACCCCACAGCCCGTCCGCCCTGTGACACGACACCCCCATAGTCCGCACAGACCTGTGGTCATGGCGTAACTAAGATATTTTCCATGCAAGATGGGTCACGTGAGGGGTCATCGGAAAGGTTAGAATTCCCCGAATGTGATTATCCTACTTGGGCGCCTGGGTCATTTCTGTATCTGCAGTTAGGAATATTGTCGAGGCATCGATTACAGATGTGGTGACACCTGGGGAACACCCACGAGCCAGGCTGCAATCGGCCCGGATGGCCCCATTCCACCCCTTCCCCCAAGCCCCCGTCCCGCCTTTTCCAGCTTCTGCCCCCGAGCGACGCCGGGAGACGGCGGGGCGGCTTGGGGCCGGTCGCTCGCTTGCTGCTGGCCCCCCTCCCGCTAACCTCCAGGCCTCCCTGGACCCTGCGTCCCCCTGAAATGCGGAGCCCCCCCAAAGTGTGTTAAGCCCAAACATTGGTGGAGCCGGGCCCATATAACTCGCCACCGATGCACCTGAGAGCAAAAGCCTGGAGTCGGGGAGACGGGCTGAGCCCAGGCCGGACGGTGTCTGGCCTGAGAAAGGAATAACTGGCGGGTTAAGCTGCAGGCCAGGGCAGCTGGCCTCAGAAACCTCTGCAAACTGCCTAGAACAGCGTTTAGGGTGGGAATTTGCTGCTTATAACCAGCAGCTTTAGCGCATTAAGCTTTGTTTGCGTATTGCTTTGATCCATTTGCTATGCCGTATAATCACGAAAATCTATTGCTTGTAGTCAGTAAACTTGTGTTTGGTCAAAAACCAGTGCGTGGAAATCCTACCCCGGGGCAGAAAGCTGTTGTATATTCCCCTTCCCAATGAGGGAGGGGGCGAATTTCATGAGCTTGTGCTGTGCAGATCGCTGCACAGCACAAGATGGTAAAATTTGAGGTTTACCCTCCCGGCCCCTCCCCTGAGCCCAGGGACCCCCGAACGCACCAGGGTCGTGGAAGGGGACAAGCAGGTAGAAGTCGGGCTCCTCGGGCCCCCCCAGCCGGCGGGTGAGGATGTTGCGGGCCTGGAGCCGGGCGGCGCCGATCTCCTCACCCATGCTGCCCGTGGTGTCCAGCACGAAGCTGAGCCCCACGGTGGGGCTGATGTCCAGCAGCCTGTGGGGCCAGGGGGCACAGATGGTTGCTCAGTCACCAGTGGGGCCCGCACCCCCCATCCTGCACCCCAGGGGGCCACCCGGGCTGGGGCAGGAGGGAACGTGGGTGGGGGGCAACATCACGAGGGACAGGGCCAAGCAGGGGGACATCACCCCAGGATCCGGGTGTGGGGGCCAGGTCCGAGTAGGGGGACGTTGCCCCACAATCCAGGGACAGGGGACGGGTCCGAGTGGCGGGACGTGACTCCGGATCCGGGAGTGGGGATGGGGCTGATACAGGGGTGGGGGGCCAGATCCGAGGAGGTGAACATCACCCCACGAGCCAGGTGCGGGGGACGGGGTCCGAGCGGGGATGTGGGGCGGATGGATCGCAGTGGGGGGCTCTCACCTCATGAATCGCTTGTCGTGCGCCAGGTCCCGCCGCAGGTCGTGCAGGAACCGGGCCGAGGCCTCGAGGGCCAGGCCGGCCGCCGGGCCATGCAGATAATGGTGAGGCGAGAAGAGGGGGGATGAACTGTCCTTGTTTATCCCCCCTTGGGGGTCCCGCAGGCGGCTGCTGTCGAACTGCCCCCCGTGGCTGCATTTCCCTGCGGCGGGGGGGGGGAGGACAGAGGAGACAGGGTCCATTAGCCCCTCTGCTCCCCTAAATCTCATCCCCAGAACGCCCCCAAACCACTCCCCATTAAAATCTCCCCCACATTGTCCTGCCTGATTCTTCGGGTTACCCCCTCTGATGCCCCCCATGAGCTCCATCACCCCAATATCAACCCCAACCCTCCCTCGCAAAGGTAACCCCCCAATTATTGGGGTCACCTCTGTCTCCCCAAACCTTAGCCAGCAGCCCCTTCACCCCCAAATCATCCATAGCAACCCTGAGCTCCCTGAAAGGTACCCCACAAATTATTGGAGTCACTGTCTGTGCGCCCCCAAACCTCTTCACCCTCGGTATTATTGGGTGCTCGTTGCCTGCAGCAGAAATCAGAGGCAGCCCCATAAATTTTTGGGGTCCTGCCCTCTGCCCCCCAACCTAACCAGGAACCCCAAATCAGCAAGCTTCGTACCCCCCAGACCTTGGTATTACCCCTTAAAATCTTGGGGGCCTCTCCCTGAAGCCTTGGTACGCACCAGGCATGCACCCCAAGACCGGTGTTTCCACATCACCCCCACATAAGCCCTCCCCCTGGGGGGTCACAGCCCCCCTTTGTTCCCTCCAAATCGTGGCTGCACCTGCAAAATTTTGGGGGTGCTGGTCAATGCCTGGGCCACAAAGCTGTGGGAAATCGGGGGGTGTCTCCCCTACCCGTGGAGAATGGTCACCCCCAAACCCAGCCCAGCCCAGCCGTACCGGGCGGTTTCTCCGGCTCGGTGCCGAAATACCCGCTGGTCAGCAACCCGCGCTCCTGGAGTGACCCCAGGAGGTTCCCCTCACACGTCCAGCCGGTGCAGCTGCAGCAGGTCCGGACATCGGCTGCGGGAGAGACAGGGAAAGGGGGGGTCTGAAGGCAGGTCCGGCCGGACACCTGGGTTCTATCCCCAGCGCCCTGCCAGGACTCCACGCTCCCCCTGGCATGCCGCTGTTCCGTGCCTCAGTTTCCCCAGGAGAACGGAGGAGAAACCATCTGAGTTATGACTGCAAGATGGGTTGGGACCAAGAATGTCTTAGGAGTGCAGCGCCCAGCGCGACGGGGCCCCAATTTCAGTCGGGGGGGGGGGGGCTGTGCAGCGCCTGGCACGAGGGGGTCCCCGATCTCAGTCAGGAGGCGTCTGGGCAGTGCCTGGCATGAGGGGGTCCCGATCTCACTCGGGGGGGGGTCTGGGCAGCGCCTGGCACGAGGGGGTCCCCGAACTCAGTCAGGAGGCGTCTGGGCAGTGCCTGGCATGAGGGGGGTCCCGATCTCACTCGGGGGGGCGGGTCTGGGCAGCGCCTGGCACGAGGGGGTCCCCGATCTCAGTCAGGAGGAGTCTGGGCAGTGCCTGGCATGAGGGGGTCCCGATCTCACTCGGGGGGGGGTCTGGGCAGCGCCTGGCACGAGGGGGTCCCCGATCTCAGTCAGGAGGCGTCTGGGCAGCGCCTGGCACGAGGGGGTCCCCGATCTCAGTCAGGAGGCGTCTGGGCAGCGCCTGGCACGAGGGGGTCCCAATCTCACTCGGGGGGGGGGGGGGTCTGGGCACCACCCGGCGCAAGGGGTCCCCAATGTTGGTCGGGGGGGGGGGCTGTGCAGCGCCTGGCACGAGGGGGTCCCCGATCTCAGTCAGGAGGCGTCTGGGCAGCGCCTGGCACGAGGGGGGTCCCAATCTCACTCGGGGGGGGGGGGTCTGGGCACCACCCGGCGCAAGGGGTCCCCAATGTCGGTCGGGGGGGGGATCTGGAAAAGGCCCAGCGCGACGGGGCCCCGACCTCGGGACGGGCAGACGGCCGGGGTGGGGCTGGTACCTCCGGCGATGGAGCCCAGCTCACGGCCGGGTTGGAGCAGGTCCGGGTGGATCCCGCGGTGGCCCAGTTCGACCCAGTTACTGTGGCTGTAGAAATCCTGCCGGGAGGGGAGGGGGAGATTGATCGGGGGGTGGGGGGAGTTGGGGGGAAGACGGGAGAGAGAGAAATAAATGGACGGACCACGAGCAATCGGCCCAAGGGGCCCCTCGAGACCGGCCACCCGCTCCTGGCCTTCTGGGTCACCCCATGGGCCGTGGAGCACGATAGCACCTACCCCACCCCACACTGGGGCCGTACAGAGCTAGGGCCGGCCGGAGGGAAGGGGGCAGCAGCCGGGAGAGAGACGGGAGGAGATGGATGGATGGACGGACAGAGCTGGGATGGGTGAATGGATGGACGGACGGATGGACGGACAGACGGGATAGAGATGGATGTGTAGCATGGGTGGATGGACAGACGGATGGACGCAGAGAAGGACAGACGGATGGATGGGGGCAGAGGTGGAAGCGTGGATGGACAGACGGGCAGAGATGGAGGGGTAGCATAGGCAGACGGACGGGGCAGAGGTGGATGGACGGACAGATGGGGGCATAGGTGGACGAACGGATGGACAGACGGACGGACAGATGGGGGCATAGGTGGACGAACGGATGGACAGACGGACGGACGAACGGGGGGCAGAGATGGACGGACGGACGGACAGACGAACAGGGGCAGAGGCGGGCGGACGGACAGATGGGGGCAGAGGTGGATGAACGGATGGACAGACGAACGGGGGCAGAGGCGGACGGACGGACGAACGGGGGCAGAGGCGGACGGACGGACGAACGGGGGCAGAGGCGGACGGACGGACGGACGAACGGGGGCAGAGGCGGACGGACGGACAGATGGGAGCAGAGACGGACGGGTGGGTGGGTGGATGGACGGACAGACGGACGGACGAACGGGGGCAGAGACGGATGGACGGACAGATGGGAGCAGAGATGGACGGGTGGGTGGGTGGGTGGACGGACGGACAGATGGGAGCAGAGACGGATGGACGGACAGATGGGAGCAGAGACGGACGGGTGGGTGGGTGGATGGACGGACAGACGGACGGACGAACGGGGGCAGAGACGGATGGACGGACAGATGGGAGCAGAGATGGACGGGTGGGTGGGTGGACAGACGGACAGATGGGGACAGAGGTGGGTGGATGGACGGACGGACAGACGGACGGAGGAACGGGGGCAGAGGCGGACGGGCGGACGGATGGGGGCAGAGATGGACGGGTGGGTGGATGGACGGACGGACGGACGAACGGGGGCAGAGGCGGATGGACGGACGCTGGGTAACCAGAGGGCTGGAGCTGAGCCGCGCCGGCCGGGGACGGCCAAGGGGCCAGGTCCCCGGGGGGCAGGGGGACCCCGGCGTCCGGGGCTGACCTGCAGGGAGTGGAGCAGCTGGCCGAGGCGCTGGCGGGCCAGGGGGTAGAGCTCGGCGCCCAGGGCCTGCAGCAGCTCGCGCCGGGCCCGCAGGAGGGAGGCGCCGGCCGGCCGCAGCCGCTCGGCGTCGAAGTGCAGCACGGGGTCGTCCCGCGCCCAGGGCAGGAAGTCCAGGCCCGCGTTGGCGTTGGCCACCTCCACCAGCGCGGCGCGGAACCGCCGGGCCGAGGCCCCGGGGCCGTAATAGGCCGCGAAGACCTCGTCCGCCAGCAGGGGGCGGCCCTGGGGGGAGAGAGAGGGAGAGAGCGGCCGTGAGACGCCGGGGCCTTCCCCTGGGGGGCGCTGCCTGCCGTCCGGGCCCAGGGCAGGGACTGGCTGGCTCAGGGGGGCAGGGAATGGGGCAGGGGCCTGTCCCCTCTAGGGGGCGCCGGTTCCCATCCGGCCACAGGGCAGGGACTGGCTGGCTCAGGGGGCGGGGAATGGGGCAGGGGCCTGTCCCCTCTAGGGGGCGCCGGTTCCCATCCGGCCACAGGGCAGGGACTGGCTGCCTCAGGGGGCGGGGAATGGGGCAGGGGCCTGTCCCCTCTAGGGGGCGCCGGTTTCCATCCTGCCCCGGGGCGGGGACTGGCTGGCTCGGGGGGGCGGGGAATGGGGCAGGGGCCTGTCCCCTCTAGGGGGCACCGGTTCCCATCCGGCCACAGGGCAGGGACTGGCTGGCTCAGGGGGGCGGGGAATGGGGCAGGGGCCTGTCCCCTCTAGGGGGCACCGGTTCCCATCCGGCCCCAGGGCGGGGACTGGCTGGCTCAGGGGGCGGGGAATGGGGCAGGGGCCTGTCCCCTCTAGGGGGCACCGGTTCCCATCCGGCCACAGGGCAGGGACTGGCTGACTCAGGGGGGCGGGGAATGGGGCAGGGGCCTGTCCCCTCTAGGGGGCGCCGGCTCCCATCCGGCCCCAGGGCGGGGACTGGGGCCCGGAGCCTGGTTGCCCCCCGGGCCAGGCTCACCTGGAACTGCTCCAGGGCGAGGCGCCGGCCCCGGGGGGGGCGGCAGGTCCCGGAAGAGCTCCAGGGTGGCGTTGAGCAGGGCGTCCTCCGTCAGGTCCTGGTGGGTGGCAGAGCCCCAGGCCAGGGCCATGGCCCGGGACCAGAAGTTGGGGAAGAAGCCGAGGGCCCCGTGGGGCGCCAGGAGCAGCAGCAGCAGGGGCAGGGCCCAGAGGGGGCCCCACAGCCGGACCGGGGAACGCGCCATAGCGGGAACATTGAGCTGCGGGGAGCAAAGGGTTAAACAGGGGCAGATGCTCTGGGCAGCCTGGCGCCCCCTAGTGGCGCCCTGGGGCATTGGGTCCTGCAGCGCCCCCTGCTGCCCCCCAACCCTGATTCTTGCAGCCCAGTGACCCCTAGAGACCCCCCACCCTGCTCCCCAGGCCCCCGAGACCCCCCACTTCACCCCCTGCTGCCCCCCACCCTGCTCCCAGCCCCCCCAGCGACCTCCCGCCCCGCTCCCAAGTGCCCCCTGCTGACCCCCACCCTGCTTCCCACAGCCCAGTGCCCCCTAGAGACCCCCCCACTCAGCCCCTGCTCCCCAGCACCCCCTTGTATGCCCCCCCCCACTGTCTCTCTGGGCACAGCTGCCCCCCCACCCCCATGTTATCTCTGCAGAGCAGCAGGGTGGAGAACGGGGGCGGGGCCCCGGGGGAGTAACTGCCCGGACTCCTGGGTCCTCGCTCCAGGGGAGCAGCGGCTGCCCAGGCAACGCCCCCCCCCATGGGACCCACAGGGCAGGTTTGGGGGCAGGGAGGGGGCGAGTTGGGGGTTCACAGGTAGGAGGGTGGCGGGGGGAGGGGATGTGGGATCCAGCCTCCTCGGGGGTCCCAGACAGCACAGAACCCCCAACTCCCCCAGTCAACCCCCCCCAAACACACACACAGTGTCACTCCCACACAACCAGCGCCCCCCCCCACACACACACACCCGAGACACAACCCTGGAGACCCTAACACAACCCCCAGCGCCGCCAGCCCCGAAACACCGCCCAGAGACCCACAACACCCCCGCCACAGCACACCTCCTCGAGACCCACAACACCCCGGCCACACACCCCACCTCCCACAAACACACCACAAGACCTGTGCACACCTGCTAGACACACCACACACCACCCCTCAACACCCCCCCACACACACACTGCCAGAGCCTCCCCCCACCACACAATCCCACCCAGCTGGGATACACACACACACCCCTGCCCCCCCCAACCCCTGAGACACCACACCCAGCTGCTAGCAGACCCCCCCCCCCACACACAACTCCCTAGAGACCAACACAAACACCCCCAAACGCCTGCCCCCCGGACGTCTGGGTTCCCTCCCTCAAGCTGCCCCCCCCCAAAAAAATCCCAGAGATCCCAACACCCCCCTCCCCCCCATAACTCCTCACCCACATGGGTCCCAGCCTGCCCCCCCCCAGCCATCAGCTCAGCCAGGGGAGAGAGACACCCCAGAACAGGCCCCCCGGCACCCCCTAAATCAGCCCCTGCCTCCCCCGGGGTATCACCCCCCACCTGCCCCAGCACCCCCTAACCCCCCACAACGTGGGTCTCTCTGTACCTGGCTGGCTCCGTCCTTCCCCGGGTCTGTCTCCTTCCCCCCCCTCCTGCCCCCCCCCGGGCGGATCCCCCCCCCGCCCTACGCAGCTCCCAGCGCGGCCGGAGTGACAGCCCGAGTGCAAGAGAGAGGGAGGAGGGGCCGGGCCACGCCCCTCTCTGCCAGAGGGCGGGTGGGGGGGAGGAAAATCCCCCCGGGGGAAACTGAGGCACAGAGCCAGGACTAGAACCGAGTCCTGGCTCCTAGCCCCCCTCCTCGCCGCTGTAACCCAGTAGACCCCACTCCCCCGTCCCAGAGCCAGAGAACCCAGGAGTCCTGGCTCCCAGCCACCCCTGCCAGGCCCCGTTGCCCTCCCCCGGATTCCTGGGTCCCACTCCCTGCCCTGCTAGGGGTGAAAGTCCTGCATTACCATCCCGGACGCCTGGGTCCCATGCCCTCCCCCCACCTGCACTGCGACTCAGCCGACAGCCAAGCGGGTGCTGGCCCCGGGCCCAGCGCTGAGTCACCCCCGGCCTGGCAGGGACGAGGGAAAGCAGCCTCCAGGGGGCACCAGCGACCCAGCCCCACAGCTGGGGGGGGCTGGCCGGGGTCTCACCTCGCTCCCCCTAAACCCCACATCCTTCCCCCCACACAGCCCCCTTGGACACCACCTCCCCCCCAAGATCCCAATATGGCCCCTGCCCCCTTTGGGGCCCAAATACCCCGCCGCTGGGGGGCGGGGAAGTCAGACACAGTGCCCCACATCAAGGGAGGATAAAGGCCCACCTACTGTTAGTGGCGGAGGGAGCGCCCCCCTGGGGAAAGGCCCGCACTCAGCTCTGGCTGCCAGCCCGCCCCACATCCCTGGGTGCCCAGCGTCCCGCCCCGGCGCCCCGCAAGGCGCAGCCCCCACCCCCCAAACACCCCAAGGAAGACCCGAGCTTTTCTAAATCAGCAAAATAGTTTAATATCTCAAAAAATAATAGATTCGGCGGGTGGTGGGATGGAAAAAATCGGAGAGTGGAGGGGAAGGGGGGGTTGAGCCAGCCATGGGGCAGCCCCCAGCAGGTGGGGAGGAGCTGCGGGGTCCATCCGTCTCAGATCATCCTCTGGAAAGTCTCCACCGCCTCCATCACCTTCTGCAGCTCGGTCCGGCTCTGCTGCAGCTGCGGGGGACACGCGGCCGGGCGTGAGGGGTGGGGCGGGGCCGGGCCCCCCCCGCAGCACAGCGCCCCTCCCAGCAACCCCTGCCTGGCCCCCCACATCGCAGCACCCCTGTGTCCCCCTTCCCAGCCTTGCCCCCTCCCCGCTCACAACGCCTCCTAGCGCCCCGAGATGGAACGTCCCTTCCTGACCCCAGCAGGGGGGCCTGGCCCTGAAGCATGGGGGTGGGAGTCCCCAGCAGGGGGGCAGCCGGATACCTTGGCAGCGTCGGCCTCCTGAACCTTGGGGGGCACCTTGGTGCCGTAATCGGGGGTTTCCATCCTCTCCTGCAGCCGCTCGATCTGCTTCTGCAGCTCGCCCTGCTTCCCGGCCAGCTTGGAGATCTCCTTCTCCGCGTCGATCAGACCCTGGGGGGGCACGGTGCCGTGCCCGTCAGCCGCCCGGACGCCGGGGTCCCACTCGCTGGCTCCGGCCCTTTGGGGAGAGCCCCCCGCAGGTCCACCCGGACGCCTGGGTCCCGCTCACTGCTCTGGTTGTCTAGGGGACAGCCCCCTGCAGGGCCACCCGGATGCCTGGGTCCCGCTCACTGCTCTGGTCGTCTAGGGGAGAGTCCCCCACAGGACCACCTGGATGCCAGGGTCCCGCTCGCTGGCTCCGGTCCTCTGGGGAGTCCCGCACAGGGCCACCCGGACGCCAGGGGTCCCATTCACTGCTCTGGTCGTCTAGGGGAGAGCCCCCTACAAGACCACCTGGATGCCTGGGTCCCGCTCACTGGCTCCAGCCGTCTAGGGGAGAGTCCCCCACAGGGCCACCCGGACACCAGGGTCCCATTCACTGCTCTGGTTGTCTAAGGGAGAGCCACCTGCAGGGTCTCCCCGGACACCTGGGTCCAATCCCCATCCCAGTCTCCAGCCCCTTAGGGGCGAGATCCCTGTGCTGCCAGCCCGGATGCCTGGGTCCCACGCCCCAGCCCCTCACCTTGAGCAGCAGGTGGACAGTGCACTTGTCGGAGGCGACGGCCACGGCGCAGCCAGCAGGGGGCGCCTCACCCGGGCCCAGCACCCGCACCCGGCCGGAGGAGGAGAGGCTGCGGATATAGGGGGAGCAGCGGCTGGCGGCATCGGCCGCGCCCGAGTCCGGGCACTGCAGGAAACCTGGAGGGGGGGGGGGCGGGAGAGAGGTCAGGAGGTGCTGGGGGGGGTCATGGGTTTGGGAGGGGGAATCTCCCCCCCCGGCGGATACCCACAGTCGGCTCTGGTCCGGGTGAGGTTGTAGTCGGCCCGCAGGGGAGCGCACGGCGCGGACGATGCCCAGCGAGAACTCCACCGTGCCCTCCAGGCCCCGGTCCCGCCAGCAGAACTGCAGCGGAGAGGAAAGGGTTAACGGTGCCCCTCACTCCCGACCTGCAACCCCTGGGCTCCTCCCCTCCCCCACAGCCCTGCGGGTGCCCCTCACTCCCAACCCGCAGCCCCTGGGTCCCCCCCCCAGCCCTGTGGGTGCCCCTCACTCCCGACCCGCAGCCCCTGGGCTCCTCCCCCCGCCCACAGCCCTGCGGGTGCCCCTCACTCCCAACCCGCAGCCCCTGGGTCCCCCCCCCAGCCCTGTGGGTGCCCCTCACTCCCGACCCGCAGCCCCTGGGCTCCTCCCCCCGCCCACAGCCCTGCGGGTGCCCCTCACTCCCGACCCGCAGCCCCTGGGCTCCTCCCCCCCCCCCACAGCCCTGCGGGTGCCCCTCACTCCCGACCCGCAGCCCCTGGGCTCCTCCCCCCCCCCCCCACAGCCCTGCGGGTGCCCCTCGCTCCCGACCCGCAGCCCCTGGGTCCCCCCCCAGCCCTGCGGGTGCCCCTCACTCCCGACCCGCAGCCCCTGGGCTCCTCCCCCCCCCCCCCCCAACCCTGCGGGTGCCCCTCACTCCTGACCCGCAGCCCCTGGGCTCCTCCTCCCCCCCCCCCCGCCCTGCGGGTGCCCCCTCACTCCCACCCCGCCGGTTACCTGCTCGGTGCTGGGGTAGGGGGTGACGCAGATGCTGGGGGGGGGCGTGGGGGGCCGCGGCGGGGCAGGCGCTGGAAAAGCTCCTCGCTGACGAAGGGCATGAAGGGGGCAAGGAGCCGCAGGCCGGCATCCAGGCAGGTGTAGAGGGTGCTGCGGGGCGGCCGTCACCCGCAGACGCCCCCCCCCCTCGGCGAACACGGGCTTCAGGCACTCCTGGGGGGAGGGGGCAGGTCAGCGCCGGTGCCCCCCCGGGCAGGGACAGGCCCCATCTCCCAGAGCCACCCTGTTCCCTGTCCTGGGGCGGGGAGCCGGCGCCCCTGGGGGGGGGAAGCCCCGTGCCCCATCTCCCCCGCCCCCCCCAGCCAGCCACAGGCCGGCGTCCCGGGGGGGGGGGGAACCCCGTGCCCCATCTCCCCCGCCCCCCCCCCCAGCCAGCCACGAGCCGGCATAGCTGGGGGGAAGCCCCGTGTCCCATCTCCCCCGCCCCACTCCCCCGCCAGCCCTGCGCCCGGGGACCAGCCCCCCCGAAGGCCCCCCCCTTACCAGGTAGACGTCGCAGAGCTCATAGAGCCAGAAGTTGTAGACGGCCGTGGTGACGGCCGGGAAGTCGTAGGCCCGGAACCCGGCGTCGCTCAGCTCCACGGCCAGGCTGAGCCGGCTCAGGATCCAGCGGTCGATCAGGCTCTCGGCGCCGCCGGGCTAGAGCCGGGGAGGAGAGACACCCGTGAGCAGGGAGGACGGCGCCAGGGGGGGCAGCGGGGGGCTCTCCCCAGCAGTCAGGGCTGGCCCCATTGCCCCAGGGCAGCAGGGAGCGGGGCAGGGGGGCTCGGCAGGGGGCACCGGGCCCCTCTCACCTCAGGTCCCGGCGGGGGCTGGAACCCGGGCCCCAGGGCGCGGACGGCGAATTTGGTGGCGTTCCAGAGCTTGTTACAGAAGTGCCGGTAGCCCAGGATGCGGTTCACGTCCAGGTTGATGTCGCGGCCTGGCGGGCGAGGCAAACGGGGTGCGGGGGAGACGGGGACAAAGTGGGAATTTGGGTCGTGTTTTCATGAGGCTGATCTGTGCCTCAGTTTCCCTAGGGCTCAGCATGGGAAGAGTTAAGAAGGCAGGGCAGGGCAGAGCGTACATCTCTGGGGTGGTGCAAATAGGGTGGTAAAAGGGTGAGCTGAAACCGACCTACGGCAATGGGAACCTCGCTGGCCAGCCCCCAGCCGTCAGCATGGGGCAGAGCCCGGCCCCGAGCCAGAGAACAAAGGGGGCAGGTGGCAGGGTGGTGCTGTGGAGATACCGGTGCCCACAGACAGGGAGACGGAGCCAGAGACCAAGAGGGAATTTTCTGTCATGTTTTTATGGGAACTGGGTGTGCCTCAGTTTCCCCGTGTACGTTGCACAGCTCCCCTAGGGGGTGCCAAAGGGTCCCGGAGCGGCGCAGAAGGGGCTGGCTGGGGACAAACCCAGCCCAGACCAGCTGAGGGGCCGGGGAGCTGTAGGGTCTGGGAGCAGTGGGGTCGGCCCAGCCAAGGGGTCCCTCCCCGTGGCAGGGCTCGCGGGGGAAGCCGGGAACTCACCCTGGGAGGTGTACGCGCAGAGGGCGAAGCGCAGGGCGTCCGTGCCGCACTCCGGGATCCCGGCGGGGTAATCACTTTTCTGGGGGAGGCGGGGAGGGAAGAGAGGGATCAACTCCCAGCCAACCCCGTTATCCCCCCCTCCCTGCCCCCCACCTTCGGCCCCACAGGTCGCCACTTCCCCCCCAAGCTCATCACCTGGCCCTGCCTGGCTCGCTCCACCTCGGCTGGCTCCAGGTTGCTCTCCAGGAGCTGCGCGTGCAAACCCTGCAGGGGGAGAATGGACACGGCTCAGGACAGCGCCGACCGGGGAGATGGGCCCAGCTGCCAAGAGCCTGAGCCCGTCGCCCAGAGAGCCACATGCCACCCCAGGAATTGCCACAAGTCGTTAACTCTGAAACCTACTGATGGACGCCTCCCGGCTAACCCCGCCTTAGGCACAAGCGGGGAGTCCCCTGCCGATCCAGTCGGCTGTTGGGCTACATGGCAGGGGCAGGGGTTCAGTAACATCTGGGAGGATGGGTTGGGGGCCAGATGTCCCCCGTCAGTGGTTACCTCCAGCGTGATCCCGCTGATCACATCCAGTGGGTCGATGACATTGCCTAATGACTTGCTCATTTTCCTTCCGTGGGCGTCGCGGACGACAGCGTGAAGGTAAACCTGAAACACAGCCGGGCGCGGTCAGGGTTGCCCCGAGGCCCCAGGGCGGGACTGGGGGGGCACAGTGCTGGCGGGGGGGAGGCGCCATGCCCCACTCTCACCTCGCGGAAGGGCAGCTTGCCCGTCAGCTTGAGCCCCAGCATGACCATGCGCGCCACCCAGAAGAAGAGGATGTCATGGCCCGTCTCCAGCAGGGTCCCCCGGGTAGAAAACCTGCAGGTCTTCGCTCTGACAGGACAGACAGATGGTGATGGGACAGAGCCGGACGCCTGGGTCCCATTCCCCAGCCCGGTCCCTGGCCCCCCCAGGGGTGAGTCCGCTGTGCTGCTGTTCCGGACTCCTGGGTCCCATTTCCCACCCCCCAGCCCCTCCGAGGGGTGAGAGCCCTGCGCTGCAATCCCGGACGCCTGGGTCCTGTCCCCGCGTCTCAGACTCACAGAGTTGGGCCAGCCGAAGATGGAGAACGGGAAGAGGCCGGAGGAGAACCAAGTGTCCAGGACGTCGTCATCTGGGAACGAGTGACAGGGAGAGATAGACGGACAGACGTCAGTACAGGAGCCGACGGTGCACGCGCGGCAACCAGCAGGGGGCGCTGTTCTACGCGCTATCTCAGAGTACTCCCGACCCGCAGCCCCAGGACCCCTCTGGCCATACCTTGCCGCAGTGAGATCTTGTCCGGAGTCACCCCAAAGGCCTTGGCCGCTTTGTCCTTGGCCTCTTCTTCGCTCCGCCCGCTCACCCAGTATCTGCCGTCCGTGTCCTGGGTGGGGGGTTACCAAACGTCAGACACACAGGCCCGTCGACCCCGGCGCTCGCCCTCCTCCCCGGCTCAGACCCCTGGTCCATCTACCCTGGCGTCCTGCCCCTCCCGGCTCAGACCCAGGGCTCTAACCAGCCCGGTTTCCCCTGTTACAAAATCCTGTTGCAGTGAGTTCCACAGGGTAACGTGAATGAAAGCCGGATTCCCTTGTCTCAGTTTGTTTCCTCCTGCTGCCCCGCAATACTACCCCACATCCATGGCTTTGGGGTGGGCACTGACACAGATTCGCACCCCCCGCCCCCCACAGCTATTTCCTGGGGTTTCTGCCCCCCTCACCTCTCCGGGGGGCACCGAGGGGTCGTCGACAGTGACGAAGTAGGCCGGGATGCGGTGACCCCACCACAGCTGCCGGGAGATGCACCAGTCCCTGGGGGAGAAAGCGCCTCAGACGTCACCTGGGATATTACTGCCTCTTCGGGGCAGGGCAGGGCGGATAACAGATCTAGTACTGCTGCCGTACCACAGCCAGGGAGCCAGGGCCTGCCGGGGGGGGGGGGTGGGGGCGCAGGTTCCAGCTGCACCAACACGGAGAGGTGTACTAAATAGGTGGATAAAAGCCCTACTACTGTGGCTGCAGAGGAGGGAGCGCTCCCTAGAGCTCAGCAGGCTGAAGGCAGCTAAAAGCCGGGGGGGGGGGGGGTGTCCTCGTCCTGGGCGTTCATCTGACGTCCACCCACTCGACCCGGCTCTCGAGGTGGATAAAGGCCCGGCTATCGCCGCTGCAGCGGAGGGAGCGCCCCCAGGGCCTCACCTGATGTTGTCCATCCACTGGAACCAGGTCTTGCAGTGGAAGGGGGGCAGGATGCGCAGGTCCCCGCGGCGCACGGCGTCGGCCGCCCCCCGGGCCAGCCCCTCACAGCGCACGTACCACTGCGGCTTCAGCAGCGGCTCCACCACGTCCTTCGAGCGGCTGGGGGGGGGGGGCGACAAATAGTCCCCGTGTCCTTCCGCCAGCCCCATCGCTCCCCTCGCGGGGCAGCCTTCCGGTGCCCCCCCTATCCCGCAGGAGCCCCCCACCCTCGGGGGCCTAACGGCGCACCGATACCCTTCACCTGTAAAAGTGACCCCCCCCGATACCCTCCGCACCCCCCCCCCGAGTCTCCCTCACCGATATCCCTCCGCCCCCTCACAAAGAGCTCCCCTGCCGGCCCACGGGCCGATATCCCTCCACCCCCCCATGCCAATATTCCTCCGCACCTCCCAGAATCCCCCCTTCTGCCCACATACTGATATCCCTCCACCCCCTCAGAGTCCCTGCCCGCCCACGGGCCGATATCCCCCCACCCCCTCACAAAAAGAGTTCCCCCTCCCAGATATCCCTCCTCGGCGTACCCCCCTTCTGCAAACGTATCCCTCCGCCACCGAGAGCAGCCCTCAGATACTCATCCCCCCACATCCTTCCTGATGCAGATATCCCTCCGCCCCAAGAGACCCTCCCCTTGCATCCCGCCTCCGTGTATCCCGCCACACCCCATCCCCCTCTGCAGTCAAACACGTCCCCCTATGCCATCAGCCCACCCCACGCGTATCCCTCCACCCCTCAAAATAGTCCCCCACTAATTCACACATCTTTCCCTCCCACTGGCAAATCACCCCCCCTTCACAGATACCCCTCCACCTCCCTCAGCAAGTGCCACTCTAACTCCCGCCCTCCTATGGGGATATCCCTCCACCCCATCAGAGAGTCCCCCCTCACCTGCACACCGGCACCACCATGGGGTTGTCCTTGACTTCCTTGAACAGCCCCTTCTGCTTCAGGGCCTCCAGCACAGCCCCCCGGGCCTCGAACCGCTTCATACCCTGCATTGGGGGGAGCAAGGAGGGTCAGACCCCTGGGGCCCATCCAGCCAGGTATCCCACTGCTGCCACCACGGATCAGACCCCTGGGGCCCGTCCAGCCGGGTACCCCACCCCTGCCACCACGGATCAGACCCCTGGGGCCCGTCCAGCCGGGTATCCCACCCCTGCCACCACGGATCAGACCCCTGGGGCCCATCCAGCCAGGTACCCCACCCCTGCCACCACGGATCAGACCCCTGGGGCCCATCCAGCCGGGTACCCCACCCCTGCCACCACGGATCAGACCCCTGGGGCCCGTCCAGCCAGGTATCCCACCCCTGCCACCACGGATCAGACCCCTGGGGCCCGTCCAGCCGGGTATCCCACCCCTGCCACCACGGATCAGACCCCTGGGGCCCGTCCAGCCGGGTATCCCACCCCTGCCACCACGGATCAGACCCCTGGGGCCCGTCCAGCCGGGTATCCCACCCCTGCCACCACGGATCAGACCCCTGGGGCCCGTCCAGCCGGGTATCCCACCCCTGCCACCACGGATCAGACCCCTGGGGCCCGTCCAGTCTGGTATTTCCTGCCCTAGATCAGACCTAGGAATCCCGGCCCCACCGGCCCAAGTTTGATGACCCGCTGCTGACACCACCAGTCTGACCCCTGGGCCCATCCCACTCAGTATCCACACCCCCACAAGCCCGCTGGTCCCCCCCATACCAGGAAGGGGGGGGGCACATTGATGAGGGAGCCGCTGTCGTCGATGATGGTGATGCAGTCCAGGCCATGTCGCTGCCCCACCTCGTAGTCGTTGTGGTCGTGGGCCGGGGTGATCTTCACCGCGCCTGGGGGGAGAAGGGGGGGCAGGCGTCAGACACGCCTGGCGATTAGCTGCTGCCCAGGGGCCTCTCCCTTTTCACCCCCAGCCTCACTCCAATCCCCAGGCACTGACCTCCCTGAGGCCCCTCCCACAACCCTGGGACCTGCCCCCAGCCCCATACTCACTCCACACCCCACAGCCCCTGTCAGAATCTAGGCCCCGCCCCCCCTTCACTTCCCTTGGCGGGGCCCCTTCTGTGTTTCACATCACACCTCCCTAGGCCCCGCCCCCATTCACTAGGCCCTGGGCCCACTGGCTCCTCTCTGTCAGGCCCCCCCATTAGGCCCCGCCCCTAGCCCCTCCCACATTCCCACCTCTCCTCCAGGCCCCGCCCCTACGTACCTGTCCCAAAGCCCATGTCCACGAAGTCGTCGCAGACGATGGGCATGCGCCGCCCGGTGAAGGGGTGCAGGACGCGCTTCCCGTGGAGATGCTGGAACAGGGAGGAGAAGAGGGGGGTCACAAGGGGGACCCCAAAACCAGACTGCCCCAGGGGTCACCCAGCAACCCCCTCCCTCCCCAAGCTCACATGTTGCCCACCCAGGGCAGGTACCTGGTAGCGGGGGTCCTGCCGATGCACGGCCACCGCCGTGTCCCCCAGCATGGTCTCCACCCGGGTCGTCGCCACGACAACCTCCTCCTCTGTGGGGAGAGAGTCACATGGTGAGAGCCCCCCCCGAGCCAGCCCCCCCCCCCCCGGATCAGAGCTGGTGTCCCTACAGGGGACAGGCCCCATGCCCTATTCCCTGCCCCCCTGAGCCAGCCAGTCCCCGCCCTGGGGCCTGATCGGAGGGCGCCCCACAGAGGGGAAAGGCCCCGTGTCCTGTTCCCTGCCCCCGTCCCCTTCCCTGGCCCTACCTGAGTCCTCGAGCTTGTAGGCGAATGACACCAGCACCCCAAATTCCACCTTGTCCTTGTACCCAGGGACGGGCAGGAGGGTCCGACCGGGCAGCTCCTTCTTATCCACCTGTGGGGGGCAAAGCCGAGACGTCACCGACCTTCCCGCAAGCCCCTCTAGTTGGGCCCCGCCCCAGCTCAGAGCCCCAGGCCCAGCTCCCCCCCCGCACACACCTCGATGTCGGAGATGGCAGAGTGCAGGGTGCAGGACCAGTTGACCAGGCGTTTGCTGCGGTAGATCACCCCCTCCTCGTGCAGCCGGACGAAGGCTTCCTGGACAGCACAGGACAATTTCTGCGGAGGAGCAAGAGGAGAGGTGAGATCCCTGCCCCCGGCCGGAGAGACATTGGACCACACATCCCTGTGTCCTGTGCCCCGCACTGCTACCCACGGAGGGAGATTCTCCTATGCGCAGAGCAAGTTCCCACGGGGCTGGCTCCGACCCACGCTGACCCAGTGTGACCTCTGACCCCCCCCCCCCCGGGGATGGGGATCATGGGATGTTCCCCACACTGGGGGTGGGGGGCACGCCACTGCATAGGGCAGAACTGGGGAAAGGCCGGGGGGAAGTGATAGGAGCTGCATGAACTCACTCCGGGGCCAGAGGGGAGCCAGCGCCCCCTATAGGACACATCTCCTGGGTCCCACTCCCCACCCCCCTGACCTAGTCAGTCCCTGCCCTGGGGCCAGATGGGAGCCAGCACCCCCTAGAAGGGAAGGGCTCCGTGTCCCATTCCCAGCCCCCCTGAGCCAACCAGTCCCTGCCCTGGGGCCGGAGGGGAGCCGGCGAACCCTAGAGGGGAAGGCCACGTGCCCCATTCCCCGCCCCCCTGAGCCAGCCAGTCCCTGCCCTGGGGCCGGAGGGGAGCCGGTTCCCCCTAGAGGGGCCAGGCCCCGTTCCCCATTCCCAGCCCCCCTGAGCCAGCCAGTCCCTGGGGCCGGAGGGGAGCCGGTTCCCCCGAGAGGGGCCAGGCCCGGCACCCCATTCCCGGCTCCCCTGAGCCAGCCAGTCCCTGGGCCCGGCAGGAAGCCAGTTTCCCCCTAGAGGGGCCAGGCCCGGCACCCCATTCCCGGCCCCCCTGAGCCAGCCAGTCCCTGGGGCCAGAGGGGAGCCGGCGCCCCCTGGTGTCGAAGGCCCCCGGCCCCAGGCTGACGTACCGGGTCCATCGTGAAGCAGGCTCTATCCCAGTCCATGGACGATCCGAGCTTCTTGAGCTGATGGTAGATCCTGTCGCCCTTCCTGTGGGGAGACGGAGGAGAGTCAGGGCGGCGCTAGGGGGCGCTGTGCTGCGGGGGGCTCTCCCCTGGCAGCCCGGGCTGGCCCCCAGGCAGCGACAGGGGGCTGTGCTGTTGGGGGGGGGGGGGGGGGGAAACGCCCCGATCCCGGCACTCACTCGTTCTTCCATTTCCAGACCTCGCGGACGAACGCCTCCCGGCCCAGGTCGTGCCGCGTCTGCCCCCGCTCCCGCCACAGCTTCTTCTCCACCACCACCTGCGTGGCGATGCCGGCGTGGTCGCAGCCCGGGTTCCACAGCGTCGTCTCGCCGCGCATCCGGTGCCTGCGGGACCCACAGCCGGGGTGAGGGGCACCGGCAGGGATGGGGGGCTGCAGGTCGGGAGTGAGGGGCACCGGCAGAGCCGGGGGGGGGGGTTGGGGGCTGCGGGACGGGAGTGAGGGCACCGGCAGAGATGTGGGGGGGTTTGGGGGCTGGGGGTGGGCGTGAGGGGCACGGGCAGAGCTGGGGGGCGTCTCACCAGCGGGTCAGGGCGTCCTGGATGGCGTTGGTGAGCGCGTGGCCCAGGTGCAGCGAGCCGGTGACGTTGGGGGGCGGGATGCACATCATGAAGAGCCCTTTGGGGTTCCGCTCCGAGACGCACTGCCGCTGGCGGGTGGGGGAAGCAGGGGGCGAGTCAGGAGAGCCCAGACCGTGTGTCAGGACCCCCACACTGCCCCCGAAGGGCGAGTCTCCGCGAGCACATGAGGCCGGTGGCCGGAGCCCCCGGGGCTGAGTCTCGGGAGGCCAAGGCTGGTCCCGGTTCGGCGGCACCCGAAATAACCCCACACATGGGTGTGGGTGCGTCAGCGCCCCCTGCTGGAGGGGACCAGCCCTGCCCTTGGTATGCGTGAAAGCGCTCCCCCTGCTGGCCCACCGAGAACCATCCCACCATGTGTCTTATTCCCCCTACTGCTCCCACCCACGGGGGTGATTCCTGTTATCTGGGGGCCACATGATTCCAGGCTCAGGCCCCCCGCCTGGGCCCACTCACCCCATACTCAGGTTTGAAGAAGCCCTGGCTTTCCCACCACGGGTACCAGGCCGCCTCCACATACTGCGGGCTGTAGGCGTCGGGCATGGGGCCGGTCACGTCTGCAGGGGAAGGAGAGAGCGCCCTGAGCAGGGACCCCCCCAGTGTCCTGACCCCCCCGACCCCACACTGGGAGGGAGGGGCCCATGGCAGAGCAGCGATTGGGGACAAACGGCACACGTCTGTCCCCGTTAACCAGCCAGGCATTGGCCCGCCTTCGTCGTCAGCCAAGCCGGCTGCAGGGCCCGAAAAGTTCGGCAGGAGTCTTCCCTAGATTTCTAAAGCAGATCTGTCAGTCGGTCGTTTGTGTTTGTCCACTCCCGAACTAACCAGCCCCCCAACCCATCCCCCCAACAACCATCCATCCAATAACCCACCCACCCACCCCCCAACCAACCAACCAAACCCCCAACAACCCAACCATCCCCCCCAATAACCAACCAACCCCAAACCCATCCCGCCCAATAACCCAATCATACATCCAACAACAACCCACCTCCCTAAACCAACTAACCCCCCGATCCATCCATCCACCCCCCGAACCAACCCATCCCCCCAACAACCATCCATCCAATAACCCACCCACCCCCCAACCAACCAAACCCCCAACAACGCAACCATCCCCCCCAGTAACCAACCAACCCCAAACCCATCCCCCCAACAACCCTGCCACCCCCGAACCAACCAACCCCTCACAATCCATCCCCAACAATCCTTCCAACAACCCACCCAGGCCCAAACCAACCAACCCCCCAACAACCAACCAACCCCAAACCCATCCCTCCCAACAACCCAATCATCCATCCAACAACCCATCCCCAAACCAACCAACCCCCCGATCCACCCCCCAACCATCCATCCACCCCCCGAACCAACCCACCCCCCCCAACAACCCACCCCCCGAACCAACCAACCCCTCACAATCCATCCCCCCAACAACCCAACCATCCATCCAACAACCCACTGCTGGCAGCATCCCCCAACCCCACTGGCTGAGACCAGCACCAACCTCCCCTTTGCCGTGGGGGGCCTGGGTTCGGGTGGGGGGCCCTGGTGCTGAGCAGCCCCCTTCTCCCCCCTGACTCACAGCCAGAATGCCTTCCCCCCGCCCCCCAGTACCTTTTTTCTCCCCCGGGTGTGTGGGGGCGTCGTAGGTCAGAACCCCGGGGTCTTTCTTCTCCTTCTTCTCGGCTTTTACCTTTTTCTGGTTCCCGCGGGAAGGATTGTGGGAAAAGGAGAAAAGAAAAGAGAAAGGATGCGTCACACTGCCCTTCGCCACCGGGGGCGCTGTGCTGCAGGGAGCGAGGTGGGGGGCAGCATGGGGCGCCAGCATGCTCATCACCCTTCGACTTCTCCCCCAAAGAGTTGGGGTGGGAACCCCGGCGTCCTGGCCAGGCCCCAGCTCGGCTGACTCGACTGTGTCCTCGCTAAAACCTAGCCTGTGATTTCAAAACGGCTACACGGTCCCCTGCCCTCTCCCAAACTCTCATGCGGTGTTCCACGCGGCTGCTCCCCAGCCGCCCCGCCCCAGAGCTGGCTGCATCTCAGTACCGGGCGGGCCAACCCCAGGCAGCGTTCCCCAGAGCTGGCCGCGTTTCTCTCACCTCCCCCTGCTGCTGTTGGCTTTTCTCCTTCTTCTGCTGGAATTTCTCCAGCTTCTCTTTCTTCTTTGCCTCTTTCTTCAGCTGAGAGGCGCTCTTGACCGGGGCCTCCCCAGGGCCAGGGGCTGACCCCACTGCTGGTCCCTTCTCTGCAGGCCCCACATGCTCTGGTGGGGGGAAAATCAGGCTGGATTGGACCCATGAGCCCATACAGCACAGTATTCTATGCCTGCCACCATGAATCTGAGCCCTGGGTCAATCCAGCCCAGTATCCCCTCTGTAATATACAGCAGCAGGGAGTTCCGCAGGCTACCGTGAAGCCAACGCAGCAGGGGCATTCCAGGAGGAGGAGGCTTGGAAGGGGGTGCTCTGGGCAGGTGTTGGGGGGTCACTTACCCTGGGTCTTCGGTCTGGGGGTGTCACCCCCACGCGCCTGCTCACACAGCTTCACCGGCCCCAGCACGGCCTGAAACTGGGGCTGGTTGACGCAAGTCAGGAACCAGCGCAGGACGTTGGGGTAAGGAGCCCGGCTGGGGGGGTCCAGCACCTGGGAAAAGACCATGAAAGATTGGGGGGGGGGTTCATTATCAGTATGGGGGGGCAAGGGAGATACCACTATTGAAACAGGGGTGGGAAGGGAAATTAGGAGATACCAATATTACTCCAGGGTGGAGGAATGAGAAGAAATCCTTAACAGAATGGGCGAGGGGGAAGATACCATTATTGGAGTGGGGAGGGTGACAATATCAGGAAATACCATTATTCGAATTGGAGGAGGCAGACCACATCAGGCGATACCATTACTAGAATGGGGGGGGGGAGAGATACCATTACCAGAATTTGAGGGGGAAAGGGAATATCAGGCAATACCATCACTGGAATTGAGGGGGGAAAAAGACACCATTATTGAAATTGAAGAAGGGAGACACTATTATTGGCCATAAAGGTCCGGGGGTGGCGGGGTGGAAACAATATGGGTTCCCAACCAAAACTGACCTTCCAGTCCCCCCCCACCCCCAAGATGTCCTAATGGCCGCCCCACCCAATCCCCGCTCCCCAGTGTGTGGGGGAGAGGGTGGGGGTATCTTGCCTTCTCAGTCCCCCCCACCCCATTTCCCACCCTTCCCCTGACGCACCCACCCCCCACCCAGCAGGTGGGAGAGTGGGTCGTGGGGAGCGGGGCCAGAGGGGAGCTGGGGCACCCACATATTTGTAAGGCAGCAGCAGGGCACAGGCCACAGTCACGTCTGCCAGCGTCACAGCCTCATCCACCAGGTACGTGCGCAGTTTCAGGTGCCCGTCCAGCACGGCCAGCGCCCGGCGCAGCTCGGCCACCGCCCGCTCCACCACCTGGGAAGGCAGAGAGAGACCCGCCAGGGTAATGCAACACACACGGGACCCAGGAGTCCAGGCTCCTACCCCACTCCACAACCTGCTGTTCTAACCACTAGACCCCACTCCCTGCCCTGGGAACCCAGGAGTCCTAGGGCCCACCCCCGCTCTAGGCCTCTCCCCTTCCCCTGACTCCTCTTCGAGGAGTGGGGAGAGAACCCAGGAGTCCTGGTTCCTACCCCTGCCCTAACCACTAGACCCCACTCCCCGCCCTGAGACCCCAGGAGTCCGGGCGATCTCACCTGCTTGCTCTGCTCCGCCAGACCCAGGGCGGAGAAGGCGGCTGTGCATGCGGCAGGGGCAATCTCCCCTTCAGCGTAGCTCACCCACTGCTGCACCAGAGCGCCCCCCGCTGGCCCCTGCCCCCTCAGCCGCTCCGGGGACAGGAGATGAGCCACCGCGGCCGGGCCCGAGACCCAGACCCCCAGCCGGCTCTCCAAAGCCGGCAGCTTGGGCAGGGGGCAGGGGGCAGGGGGCTGCGGGGGGAGCCCCTGCTCCGGCAGCTCCACCACCTCGGGCAGCGCCGGGGCATAGCGGGCTGCGATCAGCACCCGGTGGTTCTGGAAATTGTCCGGGTGCGGGGAGAGATACAGGGTGGGCATGGCGCGGGCTGGGCACCCCGACGACAGGCCTGGGGACGGAGAGACAGAGTTGATAAGACAAGGGGCCCTTGCCCTGCAGGGGGCGCCGGCTCCCATCGGGCCCCAGAGCAGGGACCGGCTGGCTCAGGGGGGCGCGGAATGGGGCACCGGGGCCTGTCCCCTCTAGGGGGCGCCGGCTCCCACCTGCCCCGGTTGCTGGGCTCTGACACCCGCGGGGCTGATGCAATCCCAGAGCCCAGACCCGCCTCCCTGGGGCGGGGCTGAGGGAGCTTTCATTGGGGGAGGGGCGATCCAAGCAACCCCCCCAGCCCCAGCCAATGGCCCTAGGTACCCAGCCCCATCACCGCCCACCACAGGATGGACCCCAGGCAGCTCAGAGGGGGGCAGATGGGGTGGGGGGGGGATGCAACTGAGAGGTGGGGATGGGGGGAAGCGGTACCGTCAGGTTCATTTTGGGGGGGGGGGCAGGAGGGGCTGGGGAGGGAGGGGGTGTTAGGCCAGCGAGGTGGGGGGCTGGGAGGGTCTATGGGGCAGGGGGGTGTCAGGGCTGGGTGCTGTGGGGCGGGGGTGATGACAGAATGGCTGTGGGGTACGGGAGGTGCGTGGTTGGGGCGGGGGGGCTAGGACGGGGAGGTGGGGGGCTGGGAGGCTCGATGGGGCAGGGGGTGTCAGGGCTGGGGGGCGGGGAGGGGTAGTGTGGGGGGCTGGCGGTGGTTGTGGGGATTAGGACGGGGAGGTGGGGGGCTGGGAGGCTCGATGGGGCAGGGGTGTCAGGGCTGGGGGGCAGGGGAGGGGTAGTGGGGGGGCTGGCGGTGGTTGGGGGGATTAGGACGGGGAGGTGGGGGGCTGGGAGGGTCTATGGGGCAGGGGGCGGGGTTCTATGGGGCAGGGATGACGGAGGGGCTGTGGGGCAGGGGAGGGGCTAGGAAGGGGAGGTGGGGGGCTGGGGGGCAGGAGGAGAGTGGGGGATGGTTGGGGAGGCGGGGGGGGCAGGAAGCACCAGCCCCCCCCCCCGGTACCTGCGCTCCCGGCAGCTGCTCCCGGCCCCACGTGTCTCCGCCTCTGGCTGCTCCCCGGCTGCAGGACCCGCCCCGGGCTGCCCGCAGCGCCGCCTGATCCCAGCGACCCCGCGCCAGCTGCTCCCCGCCTCCCGGCCCGCGCTGCCCGGGTCACCCCCAGACCCCGGGGACGCCCCGCGCCCCACTCCGCCCTAGCTCGGCCGCGGGGCGGGCTATTTCTGGTCAGGCCCCTCCCGAGGCAGCCCCAGCCGGGGTCCTCACCCACACGACCGGCACTTGGAGAGCCATAGAGCGCTAAGGGTTGGTGGAGAGAGCGGCTGAGTCACGAGCCCTAGAGCCGGAAAAGAGCATAGAGAGGGAAGGCTCTGGGGAGCATCCCCTGGCGGCGGGAGTGAGTCACTGCAGCTCTGTACGGTGACTACTGGGGGTAGGGGGCACTCTAGGGAAGGGAGAGGGGCTGTGGGGTGACCCGTGGGGTAGGGGAGGAGAAATGGGGGCTGGGGCAGGAGAGCCAGCCCATCTTGGACACCTGGGTTCATGACCCCACCCCATCCTTGGCTAGAAGCGTAGGGGAGGGGGGAGTACAAACCCCCGATAAGATATTTGTCCCCACCCCACACATGCTGCTTGGGGTGGGGGCTGGGTTTCAGGGCTCACCCCACCGTTTTCTTATTCTATTATCCCCCGCGCAGCTTGGATCCGCCTTGGTGGAGATGCTCAGTGTCCGTCCCGTCCCCCCACTTGTGAGCAGTTACCTCAGGGCTTTCAGATCATTCCCTGGGGGTCCCTTTTGGACAAGGAAATTTCATAGAGATAGGAATAGAACCCAGGAGTCCCAGCTCCCCGTGCTCTAACCACTAGGCCCCACTCTCCCCCCTGAGCCAGGGAGTGAGCCCAGGAGTCCTGAGTCCCTCCCACCGACAAAGGGCCAGGGACTCGGAGGTGTCAAAAAAGCTTCTGTATTGAGTTTCAGAGTAGCAGGAATGTTAGTCTGTAGTCGCAAAAAGAACAGGAGGACGTGTGGCACCTTAGAGACGAACCAATTTATTTGAGCATCAGCTTTCGTGAGCTACAGCTCAATGCATCCGACGGAGTGAGCTGTAGCTCACGAAAGCTGATGCTCAAATAAATTGGTTCGTCTCTAAGGTGCCACACGTCCTCCTGTTCTTTTGGTATGGAGTTTGGTGATTAGAAAATAAGATCAGATGGAACCGGAGCCCCAGGGGAACCACTCCCCAGTCACAGCTCTCCCAGGCGCCCCCTGCTGGGAGGATGCAGGGTGTCAGGCCGCGGGGCGCCCCCTGCTGGGAGGATGCAGGGTGTCAGGCCGCGGGGCGCCCCCTGCTGGCCCCCTGCTGGCGGGACGGGGCTCTCAGGCAGCCCAGCTTGTTGCGCAGCGAGTTCTTGATGACGGCGGCACTGCTGGGCTGGAACTGGGACTGACCCACAGCATAGGCTGAGGGGGGAGAGAAAAGTGGGGTGAATGGCAGCAGGATCCTCTGCCCCGGAATACCCTTATGATGGACCAGTCCATTATAACCCCCCCCCCCGGGCCAAATTATTGCCTTGCCCTCCCGGGCTACACCATGACCTCAGCCCCCATCCAGGCCGTACCACCATTAACGCCCTCAGGCCGTACCATAACCTTGCACCCCCTGGGCCGTACCACTGCCTGCCCAACCTGAGCCGTACCATCACCATGACCTCCCCCACCCAGGCCATACCATTGCCTGACACACACTGCTGGGCCATACCATCATCCTGCCCTACCCTGGGCCATACCATCATTGCCCCCGCTAGGCCATACCCCTGGGCCATACCATTGACTGACCCTGATCCCTGGGCTATATCATCATTACCCTGCCCAGTCCGCACTGCTGCCTGCCCCCCAGGCCATAGCATCATTGTCCCTCCCAGTCCATACTACTGCCTGACCACGCCCCCCTGGGCCATACCATCATGGCCTCTCCCAGTCCGTACTACTGCCTGACCCCCCCCCCCCGAGCCATACCATCATTGCCTCTCTCAGTCCATACTATTACCTGCCCCTGCCCACCCAGGGCCATACCACTGCCTGACCCCCCCGGACTCACCCACGATGGCGCTGACGACGGGGGGGCTGAGGCGGTGCAGCCCGTTCTCCCCGGACAGGTTGCTCCGTGCCTGCTCCTGGCGGGAGAAGAAGACGTCGAGCAGGAGCCGGGCCAGGGCCGTCTGGCTGCGGGCGCTGGAGTGGGCCAGGGCCAGCTGGGTGGGGTAGAGGAACACGCCCCCTCCCGACACCAGCTCCTGCATCTGGGGGGCAGGGAGGGGAGCACAGAGGAAAGTGGGGGAGGAGACTGTTATAATAGGGACCCCTGGTTCCCCACTCTCCCCCGCTGCACTCCCTGCCCCTCAGCTCACCCCATGTTTCCGAGGTAGCGCAGGGTCCTCATAGAGCCCGGGCTCCGGTCGCACGGAGCTGCCGTCCACCTCCCCGGACGGCTCCACAACACCCCCTGCAGCGGAGACAGGAGTGACCACTTGCTCCCATGCTCCTCCACGAGAACCCAGGCGTCCGGGCTTCCAGCCCTGTCCCCTTGCTCTGACCCACCAGACCCCACTGTCGTCCTAGAGAACCCAGGCGTCCGGGCTCACCAAGTCTCTGGGCCAGCACAGCATTCTGAGCCTCCATCTTGGCGTATCGGTCCCTCAGCACCTCCAGTTCCTGCCGCATCCTCTCGCACTCAGGCCTGGTGCAGAGCTCGGTCGGCCCTGCCCGGACACCTGGGTCCACAGGGCCAGGGGAGCAGGGAACCCCGCAGCCAGAGCTGTCCACGTGGGAGTAGTCGGGGGAGGAGGAACGCCAGGTTTCTGAGGATGAGGTGCTCTGGGGGGTCACCCGACCCTCGTCCTCGGACACCTGGGTCCCCTCAGGGTCGGGCACCGAGGTGGTGACGTCATTGGCATCACCTCCTGGAATGAGACAAGAAACATTCACTGAATGAGACTTCTTGGCCTCTAGAGGAATGGGACCCAGGCGTCCGGGATGGCAGTGCAGCGCTCACCCCAGGGGGCTGAAGACCGGGACAGGAAATGGGACCTAGGCGACCGGGACAGCAGTGCCGGGCTCTCACCCCTAGGGAGCTGGAGACAGGGATGGGATACGGGGACCCAGGTGTCCAGCACGGGGGGCAGCACCCACCTGTGTTGTGTTTCCTTCTCTCAGAGGGCACTCTGTCCCGTCTCCATGTCGCCACCTGGCGGTGGGGGGCCCCCCGCAGTGTCCTGGCCCCCCAGCTGCTCCTGGGACACCCCCCGGCCCGGACCTGGATCCACTTCAACTCCTGCCTGTCCCCTGCGGAGAAAGAGACAGGATGGAGGGACGGACAGGGGGTGTGGAGAGGATGGAGGGACGGACGGAGAGGTGCAAGGGGGGATGGAGGGAGGGACGATGGAGGGACGGACGAACGTGGTGGGGACGGACGTGGCTGCGTCCGGACTGAGCCGTGGGTGGGACGAGGGGGGAGGCCAGTGCAGCATGGTGCCCAGCCTGTGGGGGGCACTCGCTCACTCACCGCTGAGGGCCAGGATGCGGGCGCGGTTCAGCCCCTTGAAGAGGGGGCACCGGGCCTCCACCTCCTGGCCCGGCCGGTAGCGGGCGGGGTCCCGGCGCGGCTCGCTCACCGCCGCCAGCTCGATGATGCTGGAGAAGCCTTCGTCCAGCCAGTCCACCAGGGCCAGGCGCGCCGGCATGGAGAGCACCCCTGGGGAGAGACGGGGTGAGCCCCCTGTACCCCCACCCGGACCCCCGCCCCAAGACGGGGTGAGCCCACCGTGTCCCCTGCCCAGCCCGAAGATGGGGTGAGCCCACCGCGTTCCCTGCCGAGCCTCCCATCCCAGCACCCCCTGCTGAGCCCACCCGGGCACCCTCTGGGGAGAGACGGGAAGAGTCCACGGTGCCCCCTCATCTGCCACTGCCTGCCCAGCCCCCTGCCAAGCCCCCACCCCACTGCCCCTGCCCCACACCCCAGCACCCCTGCCCTGGCAACCCCACACAGCCCTGCTCCCCAGAGCACAGCGCCCCCACCCCACTCCCTGCAGTCCAGCACCCCCTGCTGAGCCCCCGCACCACTCCCCCTGCCCCAGCACCCCCTAGCACGGTGCTCCCCACTGAGCCCCCTGCCCCGCTCCCTGCAGCACGACACCCCCTGGCACCTCACTGGGGCATGGGGGCCAGCCCTGACTGCCAGGGGAGAGCGCCCCCTACCGACTCAGACTCCTTGCCCCCTGCAGTCCAGCTATGGGGCCTGTTGCATTAATGCTAAATATTGGGGTGGGGTCCCCCAAAGGCCAAGGGCCCCTCACGGTCCTGTCATGGCCCCCTCCCCACCACCCATTCTGCAGCAGGAAGGTACCTGGGTTTCTCCTTTTGCCTGCAAATTCTGCTCCTGTCTCCTCTGCTTGCGGCCAGCTGCAAAGGCTGCTGGGAATGGGGGGGCAGAAAGGGGTGGGGTCCCCCCTTTCCTCTCTCTTCTCCCCCCCCCCCAGCAGTGGCACCAGCTGCAATCGGCCCCCAGGGGTCTGCTAACAGTTTGCAAATGGGACTGGCGGGGGGTGGGGGGTGCCTCTGAGTTAGTGGAGAGGGGCTGCTGCTTGGGGGCTCTGGGGGCCTGGATGGGAGGGATCAGCCCTGCTGGTGCAAAGCATTTGCCAGATGTTTGCAGAGCATTTGCGGCTGGGGGGGGATGTTAACCCCTGGGTGCGCAGGCTGCAGGAAGGGATGGGGATTCGGGGAGTGTTTATGGGATTGGGGTGGGGCTAAAGGGTGATCATTTCGATAGGGAAGGAGGAGCCAGGGAGAGAACCCAGGAGTCCTGGCTCCCAGCCCCCCCCCCCCCCGCTCTCACCACTAGACCTCGCTGCCCTCCCAGAGCTGGGAGAGAACCCAGGAGTCCAGCTCCCAGCCCCCACCCACTATACCCCACTGCTCTCTCTGTAGAAGCATGACTGCAGACTCACCCAGCCTTCCCATTGGCTGGCACTGCATCCCCACCCATCTCACGCCATCCAATCAGCAGCTGCTTTTGGGGTGAAGTAGCCAATCCTGAACCTCAAGGCGGAACCCAAGACAGTTAAAGGGGCAGGACCCATGTCAGTGACCTCACCTCAGGAAGGGGGATTGCACAATACTCTTCAAGGGGGCGGGACTTCAGGAGCCACTATGACATCATCAAGCCACAGCTCTCAGCCTGGCCAGTGAGGTCATGGCTACTCTTAAAGAGGGCAGGGCCTGATGACATCACTAATGGGAGGAGCTTAGAGGAGCCCACTGAAGGCAGTCCAGTGAAAGGGGTGGATCCTTGTCTGATGACATCTTTTTAAAGGGGAGGAGCATGGAGTTCCCTGATGATGTAATATTTCTTAAACGGCAATATCCCTTAGGACAGGGTATGTGAAAAGGGGTGGAGCCTGTTAATGCAATAAGATCTGTGGGCGGAGCCTGCTATAAGAGTGTTTGCAGGGGCAGAAAGTTAGTGAAAGATGAGGTCACCCTGAGAAATGGGCGGAGCCTGATGAGTAACATTTAAAGTGCCAGGACCCCATTGGACAATGATGTAACACGAAAGGGGCCATGCCTTCCACAGGGTGAGGTCATAGTAAGTGTTTGATGATGCAATATTATTTAAAGGGACAGGCACCATTCTGTGCAAAAGAGAACATGGACCACGCTGAAGGGACCGACTGGGCAGCCGCTCCCCCCATCCGCTCTGGGGGCCCTGAACACACCACCAGCAACAAGGGAGCAGACAAGAGAAGACTGGGTCATAGCTGTGGGCCCGGACCCCTGGCCTCTCAGCCCTGCTGTGGCCTAGATTGCTCGGAAGAGTCTGAGGAAGTCGTATCGCTCCATGCCTCAGCTTCCCCACATGTGGAACATGGATCGATCCAGGCATCTGGGGCCCTACATGGGAGCCCAACTTCTGCTCCCGTGTGTGTGTGTGTTGGGGGGGGAGGTGCGAAGCAAAAATCAACCGAAGCATCCAGAAGCCAGGACAGCAGCTCAACATCTACAATGGGCAGGGCGGGGGGGTGCGCGGAGATGAACCCGGGCGTCTGGGCCAAGAGAGGACGCTGGACTGGAGCGGACCGTCGACCTCGCCACAAACAAGAACAAAAGTTTGTAACCAGGCTCCAAACTTTTATTCCACCTAAGTCTTTGAGCCACGAATCAAACATACAAAAAGCCCTTCAGCCCCCTCAGCCCAAACCCTAAAAAAAACTTCAGCCCCCCACCCCCCGTGAAATGGAGAGGAAATTCAAACACCCCACAACTCTTCCAGATTTCTGCCCGCTGGGGAGTGACTGGGGTTAATGGCACCCCAGGAGCTCAGTCCCTGCCCCCGCCCAAAGATATGGTGGGGGGACTAAACACCCCCCTTACAGAACAGGGAGAAATTAGAGTTTAAAAATAAAAATGAGGGTTAACTGGCCATGGCCCTGGAGGTGAAAGAGGAGGGCTGGAGAGATTCAAACCAGAACTAAAAGGGACCCCCTGCAAAATCTTTTCCCCAAAGGGGGAGAGACACAACAAACCTAGGAACTGCCCCGATATTCATCCCATGAGAGATAAGCAGCTCAGGGAGCACACAGAATTCAGGTGTCCTAGATCTGGGGATATCGGGGGGCAGGGGGATTGAACCCAGGCATCCAGGGCCCTAGAAAGGGCACAGCCCCACCCAATTCTCTAGAGTAGAAGCTGAGCCCCCATGCAGGGCCCCGGGTTCCCCTCTGCTCTTCCTGTTCCCTCCTGAGCACAAGCTCAGACAAACCCAGGAGTCCGGAGGCCTGGGCTTGCATAGGATGAAAAGGAAGAACCCAGGCCTCCGGGCTCCTGGATAGGGGCTCAGCTCCTGCTCCCAACCAGGACGGGGAGCAGCCACGGACCCAGGCGTCCGGGAGCACCAGTTGCCCCATGGTCCAGTGGCAGGAGTTGCCAAGCAGGGAGGATTTTACGGCTGGCAGGGAAGCAGCCGGGTAGGGCGGGTCTCTGTCCAGGGCCCCCTGCGACACGGGGGGGGGGGGGGGGGGCGTGTTTTGGTGAGCGGTGGGGGAGATCACTGCTTCTGCTGCAGAGCCTCCTTGCGTGCGGCGTCCTGGAGCAGCTGCGTGTCCACCTCGTCTGCCGGCAGCTGCACGTAGCGCACCACGGAGCCCCGGATAAAGCAGTTCTTCACCGACAGCTGGGGAGAGAGAGAGAGAGAGACCGGGGTGAGGGGGAGCGCCCCGGGCTGGCTGGGGGGCTGTGGGAGTGTGGGTGTGTCAGGGCCCGCCCCCCACGTGTGTCCCCGCCCCCTGCTGGCTGGGGTAGGGGGTCAGCATCTGCCCCCCTGCAGGTTGGGAGGATCAGACCCCACCCCCTGTGTCTGTGGCCCCGCCCCCTGCTGGGATGGAGACCAGGACCCCAGACCCACCCTGAGAGAGATGCCATCAGCACCTCTGATTCCCGCCCCCCCCCCCAGCCCCCCAAACAACCTCCCGCTGCCCACTCACTTCCCACGCACTCCACCAGCAGGGCCCCCTCCACCCCTCCCGGGGGGGCTGGCCCCTTACCATGTGGGGGTACTTCTCCGGATCCGTCACGCTGATGTCGGTCAGCTTGATGTTCAAGTACTGGCAGGACGGACAGACACATGGACGGTTAACACCCAGACGGAGGGGGGCAAGCGGCTGCCTTCTGCATCGCTCTGCTGAGAAAGCAGGGGGCAGGGGATGGGGCACGGGGCAGGGGATGGGGCACGGGGCCTGTCCCCTCTCGCGGGCACTGGCTCCCATCTGGCCCCAGAGCAGGGACTAGCTGGCTTGGGGGAAGAGGGGAGCCCGCAGGGGGCCTTTCCCCAGTAGGGGGCACCAGCTCCGATGCAGCCCCAGGGTGGGGCACAGACTGGCTTAAGGTGAGGCGGGGGGGAGATGAGGCCTTCCCCCTCTATGGGCACCAGCTCTGATCTGGCCTCAGGGCAGGGGGCAGGCTGGTTCGGGGGGCAGGATCGGGGGGCGCCGGCTCCGATCCAGACCCAAGAGGTGTAGGGGGGGATCTCCTGGGCCAGGCCCACCGAGGAGGGGACACGCCCTGAAAATAACCTGGACGTTTCTCACCTGATCCACAGAATGGAGGGTCCCACAGATACTGCAACAGAGAGGGAGGGGTGTTACCACAGGGAAACGGGGCACAGTGGTTACAGCGGTGAGGGGTGCGGGGAGCCCGGACTCCTGGGTTCTACCCCCGCTCTGGGAGGCGAGTGTGGCCTGGTGGGTTAGAGCAGGGGGTCTGGGAGCCAGGACGCCTGGGTTCACTCCCTGGCTCTGGGAGGGGAGTGGGGTCTGGTGGGTTAGAGCGGGGGGGTCTGGGAACCAGGACGCCTGGGTTCACTCCCCGGCTCTGGGAGGGAAGTGGGGTCTGGTGGGTTAGAGCGGGGGGGTCTGGGAGCCAGGACGCCTGGGTTCACTCCCCGGCTCTGGGGGGGCTAGTGGTTGGGGGGGGGGGGGGCTGGCACGAAGACTCACCTCAGATCGTTTTTCAACTCCACCACCACGTCCTTCCCCACCAGGGATTTGAAGAACGAATAGAAAAGCTGCGGAGACGAGAGGGGGCGGGGGGGGGCGAGGTGAGACCCCCCTTGGAGAGACAGAGACATCACTGCTCCCCGCCCCCCCACTGCCCCCCTTGGTCCGGGGCACCTGACCACCACCAGCCTGCGGCCACCCCGTGCTCCCTGACCCCATCCTCCTGCTGCTCAGCGCCCCCCCGCTGGTGCCCCCCCAAACCCTGGGGCCAGCCGTCGGGTCGGGGGGGGGGGGCTGATGCATGTCAGCCCCCCGGAGCCCCTCCACGCCGCACCCAGCGAGGGGGCCTCCAGCCAATGCCCCCCCCCGGCCGGGGGCCCCCCACTTGCCTCCAGCAGCTGGAGAAGTGTAGGACACTGTTCACCCAGCGCCCCCCCGTTATCCCCCGGCTCCCCCCCCCGTGCAGCCCCCGGCTCCCCCCCCCCGCGCAGCCCCCCCCCCGTTATCCCCCGGCTCCCCCCCCCGCGCAGCCCCCCCCGTTATCCCCCGGTTCCCCCCCCCCCGTTATCCCCCGGCTCCCCCCCCCCCGCGCAGCCCCCGGCTCCCCCCCCCGCGCAGCCCCCCCCCGTTATCCCCCGGCTCCCCCCCCCGTGCAGCCCCCGGCTCCCCCCCCGCGCAGCCCCCCCCCGTTATCCCCCGGCTCCCCCCCCCGCGCAGCCCCCCCCCGTTATCCCCCGGTTCCCCCCCCCCGCGCAGCTCCCGGCTCCCCCCCCCCCGCGCAGCCCCCCCCCGTTATCCCCCGGCTCCCCCCCCCCGCGCAGCCCCCGGCTCCCCCCCCCCATTATCCCCCGGCTCCCCCGCCGCTCCCCCAGCCCTGCGCGCCTCCGGGCTCCCCCCCCCGGGCACACTCCCCGCTCCGCCCCCCCCCGCATGCTCCCCTCCCCGCGGCGGGGGTTCCCCGGGGGGCAGTGACGTCACGCCCTCACCATCCCGGCGGCGCGAGCCGCGTGGAGCAGCCTGAGCCCGGCAGCAGCGATCGGGATCGGGCCCGGGCCGCGCAGGCGCACTCAGGGGGCTTCGTTCCGGCGCGCACTCCGGCGGATGGGGGCGGGGCCGCTCCCTCGCCACGTGACCCAGGACTTGGGAGGGGGAGCGGGGAGGGGACGCTCTTAAAGGGGCCGCTCCCTGTTTCTCCTCTTCTTAAAGGGGCCGCCGCGTGTTACTCAAGCTCTTAAAGGGGCCGCTACCCAATACCCAGGCTGGCTCTTAAAGGGGGCCCCGCCCATTTCACGCTCACCCCCCAGCTCCTGCCCCCCCCCGCTCTCCATGCAGCTCCCCCTACCCCAGCCAGCCTCCCAGGGGCCACCGCGAGCCCCAAAATAGCGCCGGGGCCTGTCCGACTGGGCATCAGTTCGACCTGCCCCCAACGTGGAGGCCCCAGGCTGGCCTCGGCGTGTGTCCCCCCAGTGACGCCTGGCTGGCTACAGCCCCACGTGGGGTCACCGTTTTGGCCAGAGGGATCCCACATCGCGGCAAGGGGCCCGATGCTGGGCCCAGCCCTGGCCAAGCGCCTGTCAATCTCTCCCACTGGTGGATCCCGCCCCACGTAGGGAACTGGGGCGGGGTGAGGGGGATGGACAACTGGCCCTTTAAGATTCGGGGGCCTGGAGGGGGACAAATGGGGTCTAATCCCCCGAGAAGGGGCTGGTGTCACCGTGTCCCCACACCCCTGAACGTGCAGCACCTCGCTCACTGGGGTCCACGATCAATAGGGGTCTAGGGCAGGGAGCCAGGACTGCTGGACTCTTCTCTCAGCTCTGGAAGGGGAATGGGGTCTGGTGGCTAGAGAAGGTGGGGAGGGAGCTCGGAGCCAGGTTTCTAATGACAGGAGAGAAGCCGATCAAGAGCCGGATGGGAAGGTGGGGAAAAATTCCAGCGTCACCTTAGATCCCTTGAGCAATCGCGCTCCTGGGGAAGCTGAAGCCAGACGCCCACACCTGTGCCAGCCAAGACTGGATCTACCAGCCCTGGTGGTAATTGTGAAACCTTCGCTTCATTCCGTCCCCTATTATACTCCAATACTTGCCTAACCGTTCGGAGCACAGGGCTCTTCTCTGAAACCTGTAACTAAAAGATAGGTAAGGGGAAGACTGCTGCTATTTCTAAGGTTCAAAAAATCCAATGGTAAGGAAAGCTTTCTCAAAATTAACACGTGTTATACTCCAATGTTTGGCTAATAGCTAGGAGAAAAACACTTATTGCTAAAACCTTGAACTAAAAAACAGCTGAAGAGACGACTGCATTTTGCTGCTCCTGCTCAGGTAAAAAATAAACCCACTGTTCAGAAAAGCTGCAACAAAATGACTATGTGTTGTGCTCAGATGCTTGGCTGACAGGTAGAAGAAAAATGCTTATTTCTAAAAACTTCTTCAACGAACCCAGTGGGTTTCAACCTTTTGTCATTTGCGGACCACTGCAAAATTTCGAGCCGTGGACCCGTTTTCTGTGGACCCCTGGGAGGCCGCGGATCAGAGATCGAAAACAATCGTTCGATGGTAACAACCACCTTTGGTGGACCCCTTGGGCAGAGTCTGTGGACCCCCAAGGGTCGGCGGAGCACAGGTTGAAAACCACTGAACTAAACCACAGGCGAAAAGAAGAATGGATGTGTCTGCTATTTCGGAGGTAAAAATACCTCATCGGAAGAAAAGCTGTAAAAAATACTTATTGCACTCAAATGCTTGGCTAACAGCTTGGAGGAAAATGTCCCTTCCAGTAAAAAAACCACAAGAACAGGTGACAGGGACGGTGATTTTTGTTTTACTATTTTTATGGTTAACTTAAAAAATGAAGAAGAAAACCCATTAAAAATTAATGCTTCTACTCAAACGCTTTGGTGAAACCTCAAGGTGACAATGGCTTGTAACCGGCTAATGGCTGAAGGGGAAGGGGATCTGGACACAGTGGGGTGGGGGGATATGTTGTAGGGAAGGGTGGAGAAAGAGACTTACCCACCCTCTCTCCTGAGCTTAAAGTTCCTGTAACCACCGGGTGGGGAAACCCGTCCGGGTTTGGGATCCTAGATCGCTTCCCCAGTTGGCAGCTTCAGGCTTCAAACACCTCACAGCACGACCACAACAAGCAAACATCGGGCAGATCCATGGAAGGGAAGGGCTGGGGGGCTGCCCCGTCACCCAACCCAGCGGCAATGGCTTCTGCTTTGAGGGCTGGTCCCAGCGTCCCTCAGCTGGGCAGCCGCCTCCTCTGGCTTTGGCCCCAGCCAACTGAACGCTACCGCCCGAGCTCAGCTCTCCTGTCCCCCCATACAGAGCCCAGGGGCACCCGAGGAAAGGAACGCAACCCCCAAGGACGTACGTGTTCACGCGGCGCATAGCCAACCTGTGGAACTCACCGCTGGGGGCATGACCTGATGGGCAAAAGGATCACAGGGTTCAGAAAAGATATGGATACGTTCCTGGAGGACTGGTCCTTCAATTAGCCAAGATAGCCAGGGACATAAGCCCACACGAAGGGTGACCCTAACCCTCTGACTGCTAGAAGACACTGGGCAAGATGGACCATGCTCTGACCCCACCTGGGGGATCTTATATTCACAGGGCTGTTGGGGGCACCCAGGCCAGGAAACTCCTTTTCTCCTCTCCTGATTGAGTCCGTCACAGGCTTCCTTAGTCAACCACGGTGGCCTGTCCTTTCGGTGAGGGCGAGCCTCCGTCCCGGCTGTATTTCCTGCCCTCCGGTTTCCTTTCCCCTCCCAACACGGGAAACAGCGTTTTACGGCCCCTCCCTCCCTTCCCCCCCCAGCTCCAAACTTCGCTTGATTTTCACCAAACTGTCCCAGGACCGGTATGCAAATGAGGCCTGGCCCAACGAGCACCGGGCTGGACATGGACCCCAGGCAGCAGCTTCCTGGAGGACCACGCGTGTCCTTGGTCACGTAGCCCAAGCCGGCCACTGAGCCGGGCCTCGCACCGGCCACCTCGGCCAGCTGGGAGGCCCCCTTTTCAGCCAGGCCCACCCAGTCCGCCCCCTCCCTGCCCCACACCCTGGCCAGGCCCCCATCCCACCCCAACGCATAACCGCTGGGATTTCTGAGATGTCATTCTGCATTCGCTTCATGTACCCTGCCCAGATACCCACGAACTTGGGGGGCAAAGGGTGAAGACACCCCCATAGGGGCAGGGCCCTCCAGATCCTAGCTCAAGCCAGGAGGGCAGAGAGAGAGGATCAGACGCCCTCCTAGAGCGACAAGGCTCCCCACAAATCCCAGCTCACGTGAGGGGGGCAGGGATGGGGAATCAGCCCCCCCCATCCTAGATCCCATAAATGGAGCCAGGAGGCGGGGTTTCAGATCTGCCGTGCCCCAATTCCACCTCCCCCAAATCTCATCCCCCGCCTTAGCCCCCCAGAAAGAATCACACCCCCCTCCAGGCCTGCCACCAGAGCTCTGCCCCGCCTCAGAGACCCCGGCGAGGGGTGGGGTGGAGGATGCTGGGTTCAGTGACAACCTGGCAGGCTACCAACCCTACTGGCTGCTCTGGGGCAGTTGTGAAAACACCCCAACTTCTCCCCACCCCGTGACTTCGCCCTGCTGTGATCCAGCTGGTCTGGGCATTCAGGGCGGGGAGGCGGATATATAAACCCGGGGCCGTTCCCAGAGGATAAGGGAGAGGCACCCGGAGCGGGACGACGCCGGAGACCGGTAAGGATCTTCTGGAGGGGAACGGAGGGGATACGCCACGCCAGCCCATGGCCCAGTAGCTCTTAGAGGTGTCTGGGCCTGGGGTGCTCCCTCCTGGGAAACAGGGGCTCTGGCAAAGATTTGGGGGCGAGGCGGAGAAAGTGCCGACGCCATCCTGGGCCGTGTAAACAGCACCCTGGAGCAGGAGCCGAGATGGGATTTGCCCTCTGGATTCGGCCCCGGTGCGGCTGTGGCTGGGGTCCAGTTCTGGGGGCCCCCAATTTGAGGAGGGCATCAATCCGTTGCTGAGGGCTCAAAGAAGAGCCACGAAAATTATGGAAGAGCTAGAAACCCCGACTCCAGGAGCTCAGTCCGTTTAGCTGCACAGACAGGTTACGGGGAGACAGGAGCCCCTCTAGGCGTGGCTGGAAGGGGGAGCAGAAATTCCAGGTTAGAGAGTTTTCCTCTCGGATGACTGGACCCGGCACCAGCCAAATGCAGATGGGAAACAAGGTGTGACTTTGTAACAGGGAGGGGAATTAACCCTGGGGACACTTTACGGAGGGTCGAGGCAGAGTCCCCGCCCCGGCTGTGTTTCGACTGAGCCCGGGAGTTTGCTTGGAAGGATCTGTTCTAGTTGAATCGGGAATTAATTCAGGGAAGTCCTGGCTCAGAGAGGTCGTCAAACGACCCGATCAGGGCAGTCCCTCGGATTCTGGGACTGGAGATCGGTCAGAGCTCTCCCGCTGACCCTTGAGCCCGGGGGTGGGGGGCGGCTGCAGCTGGGTCCTGGTTCCAGCGACCCCCGTTTAAATCCCAAATGACCCAGCTGAGGTCAGGGGAGTCCGGGCCAGCCCTGGTGTGAATCTGGAGCCAGCCCGCCGCGGCTGGTGCTGGTCTTCTCACGACACGGACTCAAACTGGTTTGGCCGATGATTCAGGGCGACCGGGGTCTAGCCAGGAGGCGCCCGGCAGGTTGGCACAGGAATCTGGTTCTTGCTGTGGAGGCGGGCGGGTGGGGCGGTTAATTATGCTAGGAGCCGCGACGACGGGCGAGTGGGAGGAGCTGCCCGTAGCGCCGACCCTGGAGAAATGGCACGGCCGGGGGTGGGAGCTGATCTCTGCGTGTGCGGGGCCCTCCCCGGACAGGGTGTGGCGGGATCACGCCGGGATCCTGGCACGGAGCCGGGACGCCCCACCCCAGGCGAGCTGTGCCTGTGCCCAGGAGGGGGGGGCAGGAGGTCGGCGCCCGGGGGCTGTGAGCAGACTCCAGCCCGGCAGCGGATTGGCGAGGCAGGCAGGAGAGAATCTGGCCCCAGCGCTGCCTGACCACTGGCCCCGACTTTCCCCCCCATTCCTCCCCAGGCGCAGGTGAGCCTGCGATGTGCGACCAGTGCAAATGCTTCTGCCTCCTCGTGCAATGGATGTGGCATGTCATCAAGCGGCTGTGCAGGCGGAAGAGAGGTACCTGGGGGGGGGGTGAGCGGGGCACCCGGGAGGGATGAATGGGTATCTGCGGTGGGGGGGAACAGTGGCGTATGGGGCAGACACACATATGGATCCAGGGGAGGATGGATGGACGATGGGGTATGGGGCAGACACACAGATATAGATCCAGTGGGGAGGAAAGAGGGATGGATTGGGGCATATGGGGCAGACACATGTATGGATCTGGGGGCAGGAGGGATGAACAAGGAGGTATGGGCCAGAAACACAGATATGGATCCAGGGGGCAGGACAGATGGATGCATGGGGGGTATGGGGCAGACACACATATGGATCCGGGGGGAGGATGGATGGATGGATGGATGGGGAAGGGGGAAGACACCCAGATATGGATCCGGGGGGAGGACAGAGGGACCTGGGTGGTGGGGGCGTGGCATGGGGCAGACACACAGATATGGATCCGGGGAGAGGTGGACTAGATCCAGAGCCCAAGCCCGTGTACGGGGATGGATAAAATATTATTGGCCTGAGGTTTAAGTTTCCATCTCTGCAGTGACGTTTGCATGTTGCACTGCACTGGGTGCAATAATAACTGCGCTGCTATTCTTCTGAGGCCCTAAACTATTCCTATCTGCAGAGGAGCAGGGATACTGGGAGCCGGGACTCCTGGGTTCCATCCCTGGATTTTCTCTCCGTGCCTCAGTTTCCCTTTGAATTGCACACTCATGATATTTAGCTCCCACTGAGGCCAGGTTAACAAGTTACTCTTAGATCAGAATCCAGCCCTGACTCCCTGGAGGTCAGTGGAGTCGCTCCAGATTGACACCGGCTCAGGATCTGGCTCCAGACCGGCTGGGGCAGCGTTAGGTGGTGTCCGGATGGAACAGCAGCTGTTCCCCTGCAACCAGCTGGACCAGCTGCAAACTGGCTGACTGAGCGGAGGCTGGTGACACTAATTAGCCGGCAATTGGCTAATCTGCTGATTGAGCCACGTCAGGGCTGGAATTAAGCTAGTCAGGGCCAGCAGCTCCGGGGAATCATCCACCCCAGTGCCGGTCATGAGGGAGGTAAACTGAGGCACGAGGGCATTTGGAGGAGATGGCCATGGAGTGCAGCTGCTGCTGTTAGAGGTAGAAGGGAATGTTCAGCCTGCTCTAACCACTAGGCACCCCTCCCCGAGCCAGGAGAGAACCCAGGAGTCCTGGCGCCCAGCACCCCCCTGCTCTAACTCCCAGACCTCACCCCCCTCCCAGAACCGGGAGAGAACCCAGGAGTCCTGGACACTACCCCCCTCCCAGAGCCGGGAGAGAACCCAGGAGTCCTGGCACCCAGCACCCCCCTGCTCTGACCCCCATACCCCACCCCCCTCCCAGAGCCGGGAGAGAACCCAGGAGTCCCGGCTCCCAGCCCCCACCTGCTCTAACCCCCATACCCCACTCCCCTCCCAGAGCCAGGAGAGAACCCAGGAGTCCTGGCGCCCAGAACCCCCCTGCTCTAACTCCCAGACCTCACCCCCCTCCCAGAACCAGGAGAGAACCCAGGAGTCCTGGACACTACCCCCATCCCCGAGCCAGGAGAGAACCCAGGAGTCCTGGCACCCAGCACCCCCCTGCTCTGACCCCCATACCCCACCCCCCTCCCAGAGCCGGGAGAGAACCCAGGAGTCCCGGCTCCCAGCCCCCACCTGCTCTAACCCCCATACCCCACTCCCCTCCCAGAGCCAGGAGAGAACCCAGGAGTCCTGGCGCCCAGAACCCCCCTGCTCTAACTCCCAGACCTCACCCCCCTCCCAGAACCAGGAGAGAACCCAGGAGTCCTGGACACTACCCCCATCCCCGAGCCAGGAGAGAACCCAGGAGTCCTGGCACCCAGCCCCCACTGCTCTAACTCCTAGTCCCCACCCCCTTACCAGCACATCGGCGAGTTCGCTGGTTGAAGGCTCCCCCGTCTGTGTTTTCGTTGCAGAATCTCGCAGGAGCGCCGACGAGACGACGTCCTTATTGGGCGACAGGCGTAATGCGGGGTCCTGAGGGGAGCCCGCCCCGCAGCTCTGCTGTCTGCCGGAGCCCCCCGTCCCCTCCCGCCTGGCCGCTCCTGCTTGACGGGGAGCTCGGATTCATGGTCAGACCCACCTGTGGAAGGAAAGAAAGAGCCGGTGGGGGCCACGCGCCCTTGTGACACCTTCTTTGCTCCCTGCATGTGTTTTTCTCTTGGTTTTATTAACAAATCGGGGGGGGGGGGTAGCTTTAGGCTAGAAATCAGGTCTGGCTGGCTGGCCCTATGGACGGCTGGGGCTCACAGAAGAAGAGACCACCCCAGCCTGCCACGGAGCCAGAGGCGTTACTTTACTGCAAAATTACTGGCATGCCAACTCAAATGTCTGGATACCAGTTGGGAGAAATCCAGTCTGTGTTAAAACCCAAAAGCCTCTCATGCCTCCCAGCACGGTCCTGATCGCTTTCCGCCGACGAAAGCTGCTCGATGTGCTGATTATCACTAGGAAGAAGAGGAGACCAAAAAGGATGACTTAGTTCAGATACTCGATAATGTGTATATTGAAAAAAATCAAATTGTTTACCATAGGCAGACACTCGGGGAGGATTCTGGAGGCGAATGCTCAGAGTGAAAAGGGAAATGGTCCCAATTTCGGCGGGGAGGATGAGATATTATTCCATGACCTTGTTCCCTTTTTAAAGGTAAAAAGACCATTTGAATCAAAACCTCTCTATTCTATTCTATTCTGTTAGGAGAAAAATGCCCCTTTCCGAAATTTCTGGCTCCTTCTGGGAAAAATAACAGGGTGAAGGAACAGTGCTGCTATTTTGGGGGTTCAATAAAAACCCAATAATAGGAAAATCTGTAAAAAACCCATTCGTACTTCTTGTACTCAGACAATCAAGTAACAGTTACAGAAAACACAGGGCGTTAAAAATCCCCAGACTCACTGTGTCTTCCACTGAAGACGGCGTTAACTTTGCGGCCATTTCTACAGTCCAACAAAACCCCCAGAATAAGACAATATTTTTTTAAAAAAATGATCCATATCCTACTCCAATGCCTGGATACCAGTTTGGAGAAAACCGCTCTGGGTTGAAAGCTCGAAGCTGGCTGGCCTTCCAGAGAAGTGGTGGGAACTAATTCTAGCTAATAGGGGCTGTGTTCAAAAGTTAATCACTGTTCGACCCACACGCGTGGCTAGCACTGAGGAGGAAAACGGGCCTGGTTAAAACCCCAAAGCTGGGTCTCCTTTCAGGGCAGCTCGTGCGACATTGCTGCTCTTTCTACGGTTAGAACAAACCCAGGAAAATGGTATGAATTCCTTGCCCAAAGCTTGGCCCAGCCAAAGGAAGGTAAAGAAGAAAACAACGCCGACCTAAGCCCAGCTGTCTCTGGGCACCGTCTCCCGCGGGCACCACCCAGGCCCAGCGGGCGCTGTGCAGACAAGGGGATTCCCAGCCCCTCAGCTGGGCTTTCCACCTGTCAGCGGAGGGGATTGTGGGGCCAGCCGGGGCTGCGTGCCGGGGAGACGCAGATGTTGCTGGATCCCTTTGCCTGGCAAGCCAAGGCAGACCAGTGGATAAATAAACCATGAAATGAGCTAACAAAGCCCCTGGGTCTGTGTTTGTATCGGCACTGGGGAGAGAACCCAGGAGTTCGGCCCCCACCCCCAGCTCTAACCCTTTGGACCCACTCCCCTCCCCAAGCTGTGGATAGAACCCGGGAGTCCTGACCCCCAGCCCCCTGCTTGGACCATTAGTCCCCACTCCCCTCCCCAAACTTGGGAGAGAACCCAGGAGTCCTGCCTCCCAGCCCCCTTCTCTAACCACTAGCCCCCACTCCCCTCCCAGTGCTGGGCCATTTGGCGCGGCTCCAGGGAAATCTTTCTCCAGCTGAGCTCTCCCTGTGGGTCACTGTCTTGGTGAAAATGGACCTTTGTGTCGGCCCGAGGGCCGTGCCAGCCTCCGGTAGCCAACAGGCCCAGAGATGCCGGCACCGTGCCTCATCAGTGGGGCACCCCCCCGCTCCAGCCCCCCACTATCACCCCCAGCCAGTTCATGTCGCAAAGGGTGCCCCATGGAGGGCAGGCTAGGCCCCTGTGTCCCTCCTGCAGGCTGCCCGTGGGGCAGAGAGGGGCTGGCGTGTGGTGGGGGGGTGCCCCCTCACACACCTGGGGTCCAGCCAGGCACCAGGGCTGGGGTCCCCCCAGTCCCACGTGGGGAGCTTGGGGGGGGTCTCAGTTTCCTGGAGGGGGAGGAGATGATGAAGCCCTTTCCCCTCCCCCCATAACTAAGGGGGGACTGGGGACCCACCCCCACAGCGCCGTCCTGTCACCATGACAACCCACGGCTGCATCAACTTCATCCCAGGTCCAACAGTGCAGGGAGCTGGTTGCCATGGTGACAGATGGTGGGTGTGTGGGTGTGAGAGGGGGCTGGGAGCCAGGATGCCTGGGTTCTCTCCGCAGCTGGGGGGGGGTTGGGTCTAGTGGTTAGAGCGGGGGGAGCTGGGAGCCAGGATGCCTGGGTTCTCTCCGCAGCTGGGGGGGGGTTGGGTCTAGTGGTTAGAGCGGGGGGGGGAGGGGAGCTGAGAGCCAGGATGCCTGGGTTCTCTCCACAGTTGGGGGGGGGGTTAGGTCTAGTGGTTAGAGCGGGGGGGGGAGCAGGGAGCCAGGATGCCTGGGTTCTCTCCACAGTTGGGGGGGGGTTAGGTCTAGTGGTTAGAGCGGGGGGGGGGGGAGCAGGGAGCCAGGACACCTGGGTTCCATCTCCCGGGTGGGCGGGGGGGATGAGAAGCTGTTTGCGGCACCTACCACCGCAGGCGGGGGCGTCTCCTTGGAGACAGGCACCGTGGACCCCAGCGGGGGTGGGCTGTCACTGATCTCCCAGCTGGGAGTCCCTGCATCCATCCCAGGGGCTCCCAGAGCCAGACCCAGGCCAGAGAGACCAGGAGCCCTCGCTCGGCACTGAGATGCGGCTGACTCTGGGGAGGGGCAGCCGGGTAACTGCCACATAGAACAGCTTCAAATGGGGCTGGCTTCTCCGCCCATGAGATGCAGCCACCCCTGGGGCGGGCAAGCGGGCACCAGCCGCACAGAACACCCAGCCGGGGGGTTGGGACAGGAAGTGAAGGCGACTTGTGGGTGGGTCTCCCCGCCCCCGCCCGCCTCTGTCTCCATCCCTGGTTCATTCATAAATACAGCCAGCCCCTCCCCCCGCGCTCCGCCGCCCCCGCAGCCGGGGAGGGAGGATCCAGAGGCGGGGACCCCCCCGCTCGGAGAGATGCGGACCCTGCGCTGGCTGGCGGCCCTGGCTGCTCTCCTGGGGCTGGGGCTGGCCCCGGGGGCCGGTGGGGAGGCAGGTGAGGGGGGGACATGGAGGGGGAGGGGCATCGGGGGGGTGTGGAGGAGAGTAGGAGGGGCCGGGAGCCAGGACTCCTGGGTTCTATTCCCAGCTTCGGGAGGCTGCGGGTGGGGAGTGAGGGGCACCCGCAGGGCTGGGGGGGGGGGCAGATCGGGAGAACAGGAGCAAATGCCAGGACAGATGTTGAAACATCTGGGAGGGGAGCCGGGTCTAGTGGTTGGAGCGGGGGTGGGGGAGGCTGGGAGCCAGGACTCCTGGGTTCTCTGCGGGCTCCGGGAGGGCAGTGGGGGCTGGAGGTTACGGCGGGGGTGGGGGAGGCTGGGAGCCAGGACTCCTGGGTTCTCTCCGGGCTCCGGGAGGGCAGTGGGGGCCGGCGGTTACAGCGGGGCCGCTCCGGTTCAGTTCCCGCAGGCCCGGCTGCGATGTGCCCGCCGCGGATCCGGCTGAATTGCCTCCTACAGCGGCGTAAGGGCTGCGGCCCCGGGGGGATCCGGAGCTGTGGCCCCTGCATCCGCCCCTACCGTGAGGACCCCGGTGGGGACTGCGTCCTCGAGACGCCGCATAGGAACGGTGAGGGGCACCGACAGAGCTGGGGGGGCAGGGCTGGGCTGGCAGGGGCTGCGGGTCGGGAGTGGGGGGCACCGGCAGGGCTGGGGGGGCAGGGCTGGCAGGGGCTGCGGGTCGGGAGTGAGGGGCACCGGCAGGGCTGGGGGGGCAGGGCTGGCAGGGGCTGCGGGTCGGGAGTGAGGGGCACCGGCAGGGTCGGGGGGGGGGCAGGGCTGGAAGGGGCTGCGGGTCGGGAGTGGGGGGCACCGGCAGGGCTGGGGGGGCAGGGCTGGCAGGGGCTGTGGGTCGGGAGTGGGGGGCACCGGCAGGGCTGGGGGGGGCAGGGCTGGAAGGGGCTGCGGGTTGGGAGTGGGGGGCACCGGCAGGGCTGGGGGGGCAGGGCTGGCAGGGGCTGCGGGTCGGGAGTGGGGGGCACCGGCAGGGCTGGGGGGGCAGGTCTGGCAGGGGCTGTGGGTCGGGAGTGGGGGGCACCGGCAGGGCTGGGGGGGGCAGGGCTGGAAGGGGCTGCGGGTTGGGAGTGGGGGGCACCGGCAGGGCTGGGGGGACAGGGCTGGCAGGGGCTGCGGGTCGGGAGTGAGGGGCACCGGCAGGGCTGGGGGGCAGGGCTGGCAGGGGCTGCGGGTCGGGAGTGGGGGGCACCGGCAGGGTCGGGGGGGGCAGGGCTGGAAGGGGCTGCGGGTCGGGAGTGAGGGGCACCGGCAGGGCTGGGGGGGCAGGGCTGGCAGGGGCTGCGGGTCGGGAGTGAGGGGCACCGGCAGGGCTGGGGGGGCAGGGCTGGCAGGGGCTGCGGGTCGGGAGTGGGGGGCACCGGCAGGGTCGGGGGGGGCAGGGCTGGAAGGGGCTGCGGGTCGGGAGTGAGGGGCACCGGCAGGGTCGGGGGGGCAGGGCTGGCAGGGACTGTGGGTCGGGAGTGGGGGGCACCGGCAGGGCTGGGGGGGGCAGGGCTGGAAGGGGCTGCGGGTCGGGAGTGGGGGGCACCGACCCATCTTCCTGTGTTTCTCCCAGAAGACGCAGCCAAGGGCGACGCGGGACCCATTGACCTGGCCACCCTCATCCGCTCCCTGGTGGCCAAAAAACAGAAGGGATCCAGGACCCCTGGGACCGAGACCCCCCAGCAAGGTAGGGACTGAAGGGAACAGGGGGCTCAGCTGGGGGCGCTGCTCTGGGTTGGGGACTCAGCAGAGGGGGCTGGGCTGTGGAAAGCAGGGTGGGGGCTCGGCAGGGGGAGCTGGGCTGTGGGGAGGGGGGTGGGGGTCAGCAGGGGGCGCTGGGCTGTGGGGAGCAGGGTGGGGGCTCGGCAGGGGGAGCTGGGCTGTGGAAAGCAGGGTGGGGGCTTGGCAGGGGGCGCTGGGCTGTGGGGAGGGGCCGGGGGTCAGCAGGGGGCGCTGGGCTGTAGGGTGCGGGCTCGACAGGGGGAGCTGGGCTGTGGGGAGGGGGGTGGGGGTCAGCAGGGGGCGCTGGGCTGTGGGGAGCAGGGTGGGGGCTCGGCAGGGGGCGCTGCTCTGGGTTGGGGACTCAGCAGAGGGGGCTGGGCTGTGGGAAGCAGGGTGGGGGCTCGGCAGGGGGCGCTGGGCTGTGGGGAGGGGCCGGGGGTCAGCAGGGGGCGCTGGGGTGTGGGGAGCAGGGTGGGGGCTCGGCAGGGGGCGCTGGGCTGTGGAGAGGGGGGTGGGGGTCAGCAGGGGGCGCTGGGCTGTGGGGAGCAGGGTGGGGGCTCGGCAGGGGGCGCTGGGCTGTGGGGAGCAGGGTGGGGGCTCGGCAGGGGGTGCTGGGCTGTGGGGAGGGGGGCGGGGGTCAGCAGGGGGCTCTCTGACATCTCTATCTTTGCAGCTGGCTCCATGGGGATTGAGCCCCAGGTTCCTTCGGTCACCGAGACCCCCCCTACGTCTCCCCCTCCCCCCACGACTCCCCCCTCCGCCAAGATGCCCGGCTCCAGCCCCCCCCGGCCGGAGGAAGACCTGAACTCGGCTCCCCCCGATTCCCGGCTCAATGAGGCCGTGTCTCTGCGTGAGTGACAGGGAGGGGGTGGGAATGGGGCAGGGGGCGGGACAGAGCGCCTGGGGGGCAGGGGGGCGTTGAAGGGGTTGGGGGGGCCAGTGCTCAAGGGGTTAATGTCTCTCCCCCCCCCACCCCCTGCAGTGCTGGTGTTGATGTGCTCTGTGACCGGGGTCTCAGGGGTGCTGGTGGCTGCCCTCTGCTGGTACAGGTAGGAACTGCACACCCCCCCCCGCAGCCCCCCACCAGCCCAGCCCTGCCCCCCCAGCTCTGCCGGTGCCCCTCACTCCCGACCCGCAGCCCCCCGCCAGCCCAGCCCTTCCCCCCCAGCTCTGCCGGTGCCCCTCACTCCCGACCCGCAGCCCCCCGCCAGCCCAGCCCTTCCCCCCCCAGCTCTGCCGGTGCTCCTCACTCCCGACCCGCAGCCCCCCGCCAGCCCAGCCCTTCCCCCCCAGCTCTGCCCGTGCCCCTCACTCCTGACCCATAGCCCCTGCTAGCCAAGCCCTGGACTGCCCTGCCCCTGGCTCTGACCCCCCCACCGCACTCCGTGCCCCCAGGTTGCAGCGGGAGGTGCGGCTGGCCCAGAAGATGGCATATACGGCGTATCGGGGGAATCATTATCGATACCACCAGCCCAGAATGGTGAGATCCCCCCCCCCCGCCATGCTCACCCCTCGGAGGCTGGAGACCGGGACGGGAATGGGACCCAGGCGTCCGGGACAGGGAATGGGACCCAGGCGTCCGGGACAGGGAATGGGACCCAGGCATCCGGGACAGGGGCACAGAGCGCTCACCCCTAGGGGGCTGGAGACCGGGACGGGGAATGGGACCCAGGCGTCCGGGACGGGGAATGGGACCCAGGCGTCCGGGACAGAGGCGCAGTGCGCTCACCCCTGGGGGGCTGGAGACTGGGACGGGGAATGGGACCCAGGCGTCCGGGACAGGGAATGGGACCCAGGCGTCCGGGACAGGAGCACAGAGCGCTCACCCCTAGGGGGCTGGAGACCGGGACGGGGAATGGGACCCAGGCGTCCGGGACAGGGAATGGGACCCAGGCGTCCGGGACAGGGGCACAGTGCGCTCACCCCTAGGGGGCTGGAGACCGGGATGGGGAATGGGACCCAGGCGTCCGGGACAGGAGCGCAGTGCACTCACCCCTAGGGGGCTGGAGACCGGGACGGGGAATGGGACCCAGGCGTCCGGGACGGGGAATGGGACCCAGGCGTCCGGGACAGGAGCACAGAGCGCTCACTCCTAGGGGGCTGGAGACCGGGACGGGGAATGGGACCCAGGCGTCCGGGACAGGGGCGCAGTGCGCTCACCCCTGGGGGGCTGGAGACTGGGATGGGGAATGGGACCCAGGCATCCGGGACAGGGAATGGGACCCAGGCATCCGGGACAGGGGCACAGAGCGCTCACCCCTAGGGGGCTGGAGACCAGGATGGGGAATGGGACCCAGGCGTCCGGGACGGGGAATGGGACTCAGGTGTCCGGGACAGGGGCACAGTGCGCTCACCCCTGGGGGGCTGGAGACCGGGACGGGGAATGGGACCCAGGCGTCCGGGACAGGGGCACAGTGCGCTCACCCCTGGGGGGCTGGAGACCGGGACGGGGAATGGGACCCAGGCGTCCGGGACAGGAGCGCAGTGCACTCACCCCTAGGGGGCTGGAGACCGGGACGGGGAATGGGACCCAGGCGTCCGGGACGGGAAATGGGACCCAGGCGTCCGGGACAGGAGCACAGAGCGCTCACTCCTAGGGGGCTGGAGACCGGGACGGGGAATGGGACCCAGGCGTCCGGGACAGGGGCGCAGTGCGCTCACCCCTGGGGGGCTGGAGACTGGGATGGGGAATGGGACCCAGGCATCCGGGACAGGGAATGGGACCCAGGCATCCGGGACAGGGGCACAGAGCGCTCACCCCTAGGGGGCTGGAGACCGGGACGGGGAATGGGACCCAGGCGTCCGGGACGGGGAATGGGACTCAGGCGTCCGGGACAGGGGCACAGTGCGCTCACCCCTGGGGGGCTGGAGACCGGGACGGGGAATGGGACCCAGGCGTCCGGGACGGGGAATGGGACCCAGGCGTCCGGGACAGGAGCGCAGTGCGCTCACCCCTAGGGGGCTGGAGACCGGGACGGGGAATGGGACCCAGGCGTCCGGGGCAGGGGCACAGTGCGCTCACCCCTGGGGGGCTGGAGACCGGGACGGGGAATGGGACCCAGGCGTCCGGGACGGGGAATGGGACCCAGGCGTCCGGGGCAGCAGTTTCACCTGACCAATGACCATCTCCCCGTCTGTCTGTCTGTCCCCCCAGTACATGGACGCCCGGCTGGCCCAGTCCTGCCAGGTGCACCAGTACGAGCGCCAGAAAAAGATCCTGACCAATGAGGAGTGAGTTCCCTTCCATCCCCACCCCCCGCATTCGCCCCATTGGTTATGAGTGGGGGGGAGGGGCTTAGGGAGGGGCCCCCCCGAATCCACACCCCAAAATCCACTCCTTCCCTTCCCCCACTCCATTCCCCCTCTCCCAAACCTCCTATTCCCCTGAATCTACCCCCACTCCAAATACACTCCCCAAATCATCCCCTTAAACCGACCCCCCCAAACTCCAGGCTCACCCTTGAATCTTCCCCTTCCCATCCCCCCTGAATTTCCCCCCAATCCACCCCCCCCAAAACCCAAACCCATCCAAGTCACCCCTGACCTCTGCCCCTCCCCGCCCCTCTCTGTCCCCTCCGACCTTCCCCCCACAATCCAGCCTGGAAAGTTTGCACCCCAAAATCTCACCCTTCAGTCCTTCAGCCCCCTGCCCTGTGAGCAGCCCACTCGACCCTCCCCCCCAGTTTGGGGGTCTTTTGGGGACAGTTACTCCCTTCCCCCCACCCCCCTCTGGCTGGGCCCACGGGACGTTGGGCCTCAGGTCTAGGTCTCCCCCCTCCCCCCCCGTTTCTCACCCGGATACCTGGGTCCCTTGGATCTCTTCCCCTGGCTGCAGAGCTGCCTCAGCTCCCGGATCCCCCGCCCTAGACCCTGGCCGCGGCCCCGGTCCTGGCTTGTGAGTTTCCTCACCCCGTGTCTGGGTCTGTCCCCCCCCAGGAACCCCCCAAAGCCCGTCCAGCAGCTCTCGACGGAGTCGGAGACTGAGAACGGGGACTTCACTGTGTACGAATGTCCCGGACTGGCACCGGTAGGGGGTGCTGGGCTGTGGGGAGCGGGACAGGGACAGCAGGGGGCAGGGCGAGGGCAGCAGGGGGTGCTGGGCTTCAGGGAGCGTGGTGGGGGGCATCAGGGGGCACCGGGCTGTGGGGAGCGGGGTGGGGTCTCAGTGGGGGGCGCCGGGCTGTGGGGAGCAGGGTGGGGTCTCAGTGGGGGGCGCCGGGCTGTGGGGAGCAGGGTGGGGGCTCAGTGGGGGGCACTGGGCTGTGGGGGCAAGGGCTCAGTGGGGGGCACCGGGCTGGGGTGAGTGGGCTGGGAGCTCAGCGGGGGGCGCCAGGTTGTGGGGGGGGCTCAGCAGGGGGTGCTGGGCTGTGGGGGCGGGGGCTCAGTGGGGTCGCCAGCCTGGGGGGAGTCGGGCAGTGTCGCTGCGCTCTGCCCCTCGCACGGTGCCCTCACTGACGTCTTCCTTTCTCTTTCTTCCCCCTCTTCCCTCGTTCCCAGAGTGGGGAGATGGAAATCCACAACCCGCTCTTCAACATGGCGTCCGCCCGGCAGCGCTGCCCCCCCTAACCCTGCCCCCCTCATTCAGCCCCCCTCCCCCGGAGCAGCACAGTGCCTCCTGGTGGAGACATGGGGGGGGAGGTGGATCTGCTCAGATTTTGGCAACATCTTCCCCAAGAACCCGCCCCCCCCAGAAAACTCGGGGGGGGAGGCTAAAGGTGAAGGGTCATCACTCTGATGCAGGGACCCCCTATTTCTCCCCTGCTCTCTACCCTCCCTGCAGACCCATCTGTCCAGAGCATGGTTCCTTTCAGGGGGCAGGGGCTGTGCTATGGGGCCGGTCCATATGGGGGGGATATTGACTGGGGAAAACTGTACAAGGTAGGAACCATAGGAGGGTCTTAGTGAGTTCAGGAGTTGGGGGGGATTGCATTTGGGGTGACACCAAGAGAAAATTGACCAGGGGGCCCATATAGAAGGATACTGACTGAGACTAAAGAGTGTGCATGTCGGGGGGGTGGGGGGGGAGACCTCTGTGCGGCAGACACCATGGGTTCCCCTCACCCCCCCCCACAGCCCACTCCCAGCAGGCCAAGGAGGGGGCTGGTGGGTACCATGAGATCAGGAGTGACACTGAAGTGACACCAGGAGACAGCCAGGGTGGCCTATATAAGGGGTATATTGACTGGGGGAACCTAAACAGGGTGGGAACCAAAGTTGGCATCCTGCTGGGATGAGGGCAGCTGGGAGGAGGGGGGACAAGTATTGAAGTGACACCCCGGGACCATATTGACCAGCAGGCTAGTGGCTAGGGTGGGAATCATGAGAGGAGTCACAGACTCAGAGGGGACAGGGACTGAGGGGGACCCATATTGAGGTGACACCAAGTCCCCCCACCCACCGACGGTACAGGGGTCGATATAGGGGGATATGGACCAGGAACCGCCCCTCCCCCATACACTCCTCTTCCCCCTAAGGCCGAGCGAGCGGAGAATTGGAAGATCCTGGCCGGGTGCACCACGGCCCCGCGGCGTCATGCGTGTGCTGGCGTGTGGGCTGCGGCGTGGCCCTGAGGCTGGCGTGTGACCAAATGGCCGGGTTTCCCTCATCCGTGACGCCCCGGGCATCGGGCTCAGTCGCGTGGCTGTCAGGGCTCCGGGTGTCCTGGCAGCTCCCACGCCCCGGGCTGCTGGCGGGGAAACATGGGGCAGGTCTGAGCCCCCCAGCAGGGGGCGATGACACAAACACGCTCTGGTCCATACCAGGTTCCCAGGGGAGATCAGAGGGAGATGCTAGAGGCCCCCTGCTCCCCGCCTGCCCAGCTGCCCCCCCACATACTGCTCCCCGCCATGCTGCTCCCCTCCCACTCCGCCCCCCAGTTTCCCACTTATTTATTCAACCCTCCAACTTGGAATAAAAGAGAAAAGCAAAAGAGATGAAGGCATCTGTGAGTCTCGGACACCGGGCCTGGCCCCTCTAGGGGGTGCTGGCTCTGATCTGGGGGGGACACTGCCGTGGGGCTGCCAATGGGTTGCGGTCCCATCTCCTGGGCTGCAGGACAAAGGGTTGGGCCAGGGGGCAGCTGACTGGGGCAGGATGCGAGACATGGAGCCTATGCCCCATAACCCCCCATTCCCGGTCATGTGACCCTGAGATTTGGGGAACCCCCCACGTCCTTCGCCAGGGCCCCCCGCAACCACCGAAGTCTCTTAGGCATCTCTTCTATCAACATCCCCCTGAAATATCTGCCACCCTGAATCCTAGCCAGGGCTCCCCTGCTAGAAAGGACTCACCAGCCCCCCTCAATCCAACTGGACCCCAGGACCCTTCAGTGAACCCTGCCCCCAATCCCAGACACAGTTACACCCAGTTCCCCCAAAGAATCACCCCCAAATATCAGGCACATGCTCCCCAAATTCTCTTTGAATGCTGTAAACTACCCCCCAGTTGGACATGCCCCCCCCAGAAACGGGACCCCAAATTCTCCCTGAGCTTTCACCCTCAATTCTCTACCTGATCCCACTAACTTTCCAGTGCCCCTCACTCCCGACCTGCAGCCCCCTGCCCCCCCAGCCCTGCTGGTGCCCCTCATTCAATCCTGACCCCCAGCTCCCCCCCCAAGGTTGAGGCCTCAGGTTTAACAGCCCATCCAGAGACACACAATGAGCCGCCCCCAGGTCAGCTGGGCCCAGGGCTGGGCCATTGATACCTGAATAGCTGAGTGTGTCACTGACCATCCCGGCCACAATAGCACCCGGCCGGGGCATTCACCCCCCAACAGCCTGCTAAGTGCTGGGGGGCCAACCCCTGCCCCTCCCAGCCGGGAGAGATCCCAGGAGGCCCGGCTTCCAGCCCGCCCTGCCCTGACCACTGCCCCCCACCACCACAGCCAGGGAGAGAACCCAGGAGTCCTGGCTCCCAGCCCCCCCCGTGCCCTAACCACTGCCCCCTGCCCTACGCCCAGAGCCAGAAGAGAACCCAGGAGTCCTGGCTCCCATCCCACCCGGCATTAACCACTGACCCCTGCTCCCCTCCCACAGCTAGGGAGAGAACCCAGGAGTCCTGGCTCCCATCCCACCCGGCATTAACCACTGACCCCTGCTCCCCTCCCACAGCTAGGGAGAGAACCCAGGAGTCTGGGCTCCCAGCCCCCCCCCCGCTCTAACCACCAGACCCCACTCTCTTCCCACAGCTAGGGAGAGAACCCAGGAGTCCTGGCTCCCATCCCACCCGGCATTAACCACTGCCCCCCCCCCCCTTCCCAGAGACGGGAATGAACCCAGGAGTCCTGGCTCCCAACCCCCGCTGCCCTAACCACTGCCCCCCTCCCCTCCCAGAGCCAGGGAGAGAACCCAGGAGTCCTGGCTCCCAGCCCCCCCAGCCCAGACAGCCCCGCCCCGCTCACGCCCATCACAGGCTGCAGAGTGATCAAAACCCGACCGAAACCAAGGGGAGATAAACCCAGGAGTCCTGGCTCCCCCGCCCCCTGGTGCCCCCCGCCCTCGCCCCGCACAATGTATCAAAGCCATTCTCTTGCTAAGCGCCCGGCTCTCACATCAATGGGGCAGCCCGGACCTTGATGGCTCCCCCGGGGGGCTGGCTTCCTGGCCGCCTCCGCTGCCTGTCCCCACGGGCCTCCCCCCAGCCCTTGGCCGTGAACCACCCGCCCCGGTCTCCCCAAACTCGGGGAGTGAGGCCGATGGGCCAGACTGAGGGGGGCTGGGAGCCAGGACGCCTGGGTTCTCTCCCGGCTCGGGAGGGCTAGGAGCCAGCCAGGACGCCTGGGTTCTGCCATTGACTTTCTGAGCTGTCTTTAAAGGTCAAGTCAGTCATTTCACCCTTCTGCACCCCACTTCACTCATCCTGCCTGTAACCCTCCTCCCACACCGACCAGAGCCAGGGAGGGAACCCAGGAGTCCTGGTTCCCAGCTCCCTCCACTGCTCTTACCACTAGACCCCACTCCCCTCGCAGAGCCAGGGAGAGAACCCAGAAGTCCTGGCTCCCGGCCCCCACCCCACCCGACCACCAGTCCCCTCCCGGAGACCCCAGGAGTCCTGCCCCCCACTCTCAGCGTCCCCCTCGGCAGGCCTCGGGGCCATTGTCTGGAGCTAAGTGGGACCCATTGAGCGGCGATGGGGCACTTAGCGGGGGGGGGGGGGCGACCTTGGCAGAGCCCCTGGCTTTGATCCGGGTGGGAGGGGCCGGCTCCTTGGAGCTGAATCGGGGGAGGGAGTGGGGCAGCCAATGCTTGGGGTGGGGCCCGGCCAGGGAGGGGTTAACGAGGCGGGTTGGGGGGGGGGCAACACTGGCGCAGAGGCAGGAGCTGCTGCTTGCTTCTCCCGGACACCTGGGTTCCCTCCAGCCCTGCTTGGGTGCACCAGGCAACTAGGAGGTCAGAGGAGTGGGGGCTACGTTCTCCCGGACGCCTGGGTTTCCTGCACCCCTCTTGGGCTTCACCGGTCAACTAAGAGGTCAGAGGAGTGGGGGCTACGTTCTCCCGGACGCCTGGGTTCCCTCCACCCCCCCCTTGGGTTTCACTGCTTGCCCAGGGGGTCCGAGGAGTGGCAGCCCCGTTGTCCCGGACGCCTGGGTCCCCAGCAGCTGCGCTCCTTCTGAACGCCTGGCTTCCACCCCCTGAACTTTCCCCGGATGCCTGGGTTCCTCTTGGACTTCGCCTTGGCAGGGAGTTAGGGGCCAGAATCTCTCGGTCGCCTGGGTTCTTACCAGCTCCTCCTGCTTAACCTTGGCCAGGACAGCACAGGAGGTAGGAGCCAAATTCTCCCGGACGCCTGGGTCTCTCACCAGCTGAGATTCACCAGGGACGCCTGGGTCCCACCGCTGGCTGAGCTGCATCCCCCGGACGCCTGGGTCCCTCACCAGCTGAGATTCACCAGGGACGCCTGGGTCCCCCCGCCGGCTGAGCTGCATCCCCCGGACGCTTGGGTCCCTTACCAGCTGAGATTCACTTCAGACCCCTGGGTCCCCCCGCCGGCTGAGGTGCACCCCGGACGCCTGGGTCCCCCCGCCAGCTAAGCTGCACCCCAGACGCCTGGGTTCCCACCACTGGCTTATCTGCATCCCCTGGACGCCTGGGTCCCTCACCAGCTGAGATTCACTCCAGACGCCTGGGTCCCACCACCGCAGAGCTTCACCCCGGACGCCTGGGTCCCGCCGCCCCCTCGGCCCGGTGGCCGTGGACTGAGCCGTGCCCTCGAGGTGGCCATCTCCCTGCGTCCCCTGGCCCGTCACCATGGCCGGCCACGTGGGGCAGGAACTGGGGCGCCCGTACCCCTTGGCGGGGCAGGGCCTGCACCTGGACGCCGTCCCGCCGGGCCCAGCCAACGCGCCCCACGAGGGGCCCGGCAGCTTCCTGCCTGAGGCCTACAATGGGGTGGCCCCCGGGCAGGGCTACGGCTACCGGCTGGACTACGGGCCGCAGGGGGGGCTCCTGGAGACGCAGCCGGGGGACCCCGCCGGGCACCAGGCCCTGCTCCGCGCCTGGTGCCCCTTCCCCATGGGCGGGGAGGGCTGGGCTCCCCCCTACGGCCCTGGCCAGCCGGCTGCGGCCTACGAAGGCCTGAAGCCTGATGTCAAGCCGGAGCGGGAGTGTGGCCAACAGGGCCCCATCTACGGGCACCCGGCCCAGGCCTGGGGGGGCTGCTTCCTGCCCCAGGCCGCCGCCCGCCCCCTGGCCACCCTGCCCGCTCCGCCCCCAGGCCCCGCGGGCGAGGGGGGCGAGGGCAGCGGGGCCAGCAGCCCCCGGAGCGATGGCAGCGGGGGCAGCCCCGGGGCGCCGGCGGCCCCCGGCGAGGTCAAGGCGGACGAGGCCGAGAGCGGGGATGAGGTACGGACAGGTTCTGGGGCTGGGCGAGATCCTGGGGGTGGATCTCCTGAGATCCCAGCAGATCCCCTGAGCTACGGACCGGGTCCCTCGGTAGCTCTGTGGATCCACCCTGGGGTGCGAGAGAGATCCCAGCCGATCCCGCCACACCTCAGCTGGGCAGAGTTTGGGACAGGAAGTGGAGTAGAGTCCCGGATCCCAGCTCCCCCTGCTCTAACCACTAGGGCCCCACGCCCCTCCCAGAGCTGGGGAGAGAACCCAGGAGTCCTGGCTCCCAGCCCCCACTGCTCTAACCACTAGGCCCCCACGCCCCTCCCAGAGCTGGGGAGAGAACCCAGGAGTCCTAGCTCCCAGCCTCCCTCCCCCACTCGGGCTAGGCCCTGTGTCCAGCTGCCCCAAAGGAAGATATGTTCCTGCTCTCTAATTGGGACTCCTCCCTGATTTACAATCACCCGTGAATTCCCCCTTGAGGGCACTGGCCCAGGCCCACTCCCCAGCCCAAAGGGGCTGGGAGCCAGGACTCCTGGGTTCTCTCCTGGTTCAGGGAGTGGAATGGGGCCGGTGGTTAGAGTAGGGGGGGCTGGGAGCCAGGATTCCTGGGTTCTCTCTCAGCTCGGGGGGGGGGGGGGAGTGGGGCCTAGTGGTTTGAGCAGGGGGGCTGGGAGCCAGGACTCCTGGGTTCTCTCCCTGGCTCGGGGAGGGGAGTAGGGGCTAGCGGTTAGAGTGCGGGGGCTGGGAACCGGGACACAACTTCCCTCCTTGTCCTGAAGGCGGGCGGGTGTCACCCATCCGCTGTTCCCCAGAGCTGGCCGCAGTGCGGGGCAGGGCTGGTCAGACAGGTGCGGGGTCGTTGTCATTCCTGAGCGATGGGGCCATTGCCTGGGTGATGGGAACAGATCCTCCACCCAGCGCCCCAGGTCTCCCAACACAGGGGCAGGAGTCAGGACTCCTGGGTTCACTCCTGGCTCTGGGAGGGGAGTGGGGTCTAGTGGTTAGAGCGGGGGGGGGGCTGGGAGCCAGGACTCCGGGGTTCTGTCCCCGGCTAGGTGGGGAGGGGCTCTGGGTGTGTCAGGAATGGACGATCTCAAGCCGCTCAGCCGGGGCAGTTGTTACCCGGGCTCCATCTGTGTCCTGAGCCCTGGGACTTGAGCGGCCAGATTCCTGCCAGATGATCGCGGGGCCAGAGCCCTGGCTCCAGGCTGGAAACTCCCCCTGCACCAAGCTCTGCCGGTGCCCCCCCACTCCAGACCGCAGCCCCCTGCTAGCCCAGCCCTGCGGTCTGTCCCCGGCTCTGGGAGGGGAGGGGTCTCGTGGTTAGAGTGGGGGCAGGGCGGAGAGCCAGGACGCCTGGGTTCTCTCCCTGCCCCTCCCCACTGACAGGCCCCCGTCCCCTTCCCCAGGAGACCCCCAGCACGGAGGAGATGGAGCAGTTTGCCAAGGAGCTGAAGCACAAGAGGATCACGCTGGGGTTCACGCAGGCCGACGTGGGGCTGGCCCTGGGTGTGCTGTATGGTGGGTGTCACTGGGGGGGCTCCCGGACGCTGGGGTCCATTCCTGGATGGGCTGGGGGGACACCAGGGCCCATTCACAGGGTGCGGAGTGTCCCTGGACACCTGGGCCCATTTCCAAGGGGGTGTGGGGGCAGGGCCCGGATGCCAGGGTCCGTTCACAGGGCAGGGGGGTGTCCCTAGACTCCTGGGCCCATTTCCAAGGGGGTGTGCGGGCGGGGCCCGGATGCCAGGGTCCGTTCACAGGGCAGGGGGGTGTCCCTAGACACCTGGGCCCATTTCCAAGGGGGTGTGGGGGCGGGGCCCAGATGCCAGGGTCCGTTCACCGAGCAGGGGGGTGTCCCTAGACACCTGGGCCCATTTCCAAGGGGGTGTGGGGGCGGGGCCCGGATGCCAGGGTCCGTTCACCGGGCAGGGGGGTGTCCCTAGACACCTGGGCCCATTTCCAAGGGGGTGTGCGGGCGGGGCCCGGATGCCAGGGTCCGTTCACCGGGCAGGGGGGTGTCCCTAGACACCTGGGCCCATTTCCAAGGGGGTGTGGGGGCGGGGCCCGGATGCCAGGGTCCGTTCACCGGGCAGGGGGGTGTCCCTAGACACCTGGGCCCATTTCCAAGGGGGTGTGCGGGCGGGGCCCGGATGCCAGGGTCCGTTCACCGGGCAGGGGGGTGTCCCTAGACACCTGGGCCCATTTCCAAGGGGGTGTGGGGGATGTCCCAGGACGCCGGGGTCCGTTCAGAGAGCAGGGGCTCCCCCGCACCCAGGTAAGACGGCTGGGGCGGGGGTTGCCCGTTGGGTCCGGGCAAGGCTGCCCCCGCCCTCGGCCCTGACCCCCCCCCCCCCCCCCGCTCCCCAGGGAAGATGTTCAGCCAGACGACCATCTGCCGCTTCGAGGCCCTGCAGCTGAGCTTCAAGAACATGTGCAAGCTGAAACCGCTCCTACAGCGCTGGCTGGACGAGGCCGACGGCAACGCCAACCTGCAGGAGGTGGGTGGGGGGCCCGGGGGGGGGCTGGGTGGGATTTGGGGGGGCACCTGTGGATTGACATCATGGGGGGGCTGGGCCCAAAGGGTGGTTGGCATGTTGGGGAGGGGGGGAGGCAACGGCCTGCTGTGTTTCGGGGGGAGGTTGTGGGGGACCTGGGGGTTGGGGGGACTGGGGGGAGGATGGGCTGCTCTGAGGGGGGGGCTGGGATGAGTGGATGGGTTGGTGTGCTGGGGGGCAATGGCCTGCTGGGGGGCTGCTGGTGTGACTCGGGGGGACAGGGACAGGGGATGCTGGGTTGACTCTGGGAGGGACTAGGGCTGGGTGGGATACTGGGGTGACTTGGGGGGGAATGGGGGAGACGGGGCAGGCCGGGGGGCTGGGGGGTGACTCTGTGGGGGTTCACATGTCAAGGGGGCAATGGCCTTCTGGGGTGACTATGGGGGGGGAATCTGGGGGTGGGGAGGGCTGGAGGGGCCCTGGGATGACTGGGGGAGGTTGGTGGTTTTGGAGGGGCAGCCGTGTTAGTCTGCATCAGCAAAAACAAGGAGGCGCCCTAGAGACTCTAACAGATTTATTTGGGCATAAGATGAGTCGGGGGAGCTGTAGTGACTCTCCGGGGGGGGCGCTGGGGTGACCGGGAATAGGGAGATGGGGGGAGTCGGGGGTGCCGCGGTGACTCTGCGGGGGGAGTCGGGGGGGAGTCAGGGGTGTGACGGTGACTCTGTGTGGGGATGGGGGGGAGTCGGGGATGGGGGGAGTCGGGGGCGCCGCGGTGACTGCGGGGGGAGTCGGGGGCGCCGCGGTGACTCTGCGGGGGGACGGGGGGAGCCGGGGATGCCGCCGTGACTCTGCGGGGGGACGGGGGAGTCGGGGCGCTGCGGTGACTCTGTGGGGGGACGGGGAGTTGGGGCGCCGCGGTGACTCTGCGGGGGGACGGGGGAGTCGGGAGCGTGACGGTGACTCTGCGGGGGGACGGGGGAGTCGGGGGCGCTGCGGTGACTGCGGGGGGAGTCAGGGGCATGGCGGTGACTCTGCAGGGAGACGGGGGAGTCAGGGGCATGGCGGTGACTCTGCGGGGGGACGGGGGAGTCGGGGGCATGGCGGTGACTCTGCGGGGGGACGGGGGAGTCGGGGCGCCGCGGTGACTCTGCGGGGGGACGGGGGAGTCGGGGGTGCTGCGGTGACTGCGGGGGAGTCAGGGGCGTGACGGTGACTCTGCGGGGGGAGTCGGGGGCAGGGCGGTGACTCTGCGGGGGGACGGGGGAGTCGGGGGTGCTGCGGTGACTGCGGGGGAGTCAGGGGCGTGACGGTGACTCTGCGGGGGGAGTCGGGGGCAGGGCGGTGACTCTGCGGGGGGACGGGGGAGTCGGGGGCGCTGCGGTGACTGCGGGGGGAGTCAGGGGCGTGACGGTGACTCTGCGGGGGGAGTCGGGGGCAGGGCGGTGACTCTGCGGGGGGACGGGGGAGTCGGGGGCGCTGCGGTGACTGCGGGGGAGTCAGGGGCGTGACGGTGACTCTGCGGGGGGAGTCGGGGGCAGGGCGGTGACTCTGCGGGGGGACGGGGGAGTCGGGGGCGCTGCGGTGACTGCGGGGGGAGTCAGGGGCGTGACGGTGACTCTGCGGGGGGAGTCGGGGGCATGGCGGTGACTCTGCGGGGAGACGGGGGGAGTCGGGGGCGCTGCGGTGACTGCGGGGGGAGTCAGGGGCGTGGCGGTGACTCTGCGGGGAGACGGGGGGAGTCGGGGCGCTGCGGTGACTCTGCGGGGGGAGTCAGGGGCATGACGGTGACTCTGCGGGGGGAGTCAGGGCGTGGCGGTGACTCTGCGGGGGGACGGGGGAGTCGGGGCATGGCGGTGACTCTGCGGGGGGAGTCGGGGGGCGTGACGGTGACTCTGCGGGGGGACGGGGGAGTCGGGGCGCTGCGGTGACTCTGTGGGGGGACGGGGGAGTCGGGGCGCCGCGGTGACTCTGCGGGGGAAGTTAGGGGCGTGACGGTGACTCTGCGGGGAGACGGGGGAGTCGGGGCGCTGCGGTGACTCTGCGGGGGAAGTCAGGGGCATGGCGGTGACTCTGCGGGGGGACGGGGGAGTCGGGGCATGGCGGTGACTCTGCGGGGGGAGTCGGGGGCGTGACGGTGACTCTGCGGGGGGTGCCCCGCCTGTCCCCCAGATGTGCAGCATGGAGAGCGCCCTGCTCCAGGCCCGCAAGCGGAAGCGAACCAGCATCGAGACGGCGGCGCGGGGCTCCCTGGAGAGTTACTTTCTTCGCTGCCCCAAGCCCAGCCTGCAGGAGATCACCCACATCGCCCACGACCTGCACCTCGACAAGGACGTGAGTCCCGGGGGGCCGGTGCGCAGGGAGGGGCTCCGCGGGGGGGAGGGTGCTGGGGGCCATGTGTGCATAGAGGACTGCGGGTTCGGGGGCTGGGGGAGGGTGCGGCCCGGGGGAGCTGTGGGGGGGAGGGGTGCAGGAGGCTGTGGGGGGGCGCGGGGGCAGCCCATCCCATGGGGCTGACGTCTGTCCGTCTGTCCCCCCCCAGGTGGTCCGCGTCTGGTTCTGCAACCGCCGGCAGAAGGGGAAGCGCAGCGGGGGCTGCTCCGGGCGCGACGACTGCGAGGGGGGGCCCCTGCCCTTCGCTCCCCCCGGCCAGCTGCCGGGGCCCCCCATGGGGCACCACCCTCAGCCCCCCCAGGGCTACAACACCGCTGCCTTCGCCACCCTCTACGTGCCCCAGTTCCACCACGGGGGGGAGCCCTTCGACCCCACTCCCCCTGGGCCCCCCCTCATGGGCCACCCCATGCACTCCACCTGAGCGCCAGGGGGCTGGGGGTGGGGCGGGCGGACCTGGCAGGAGGGTCAGGGTGGGGGATTTTAACTGGAACCCCCCCCCACCCTTGCTTAACTTTAAGGCAAGGGATTGTGTGTCAATTTCTCGGGAGGGGGATGATTTGCGCACCCCTCCCCCCATTTTTTATTTTAAGGCAAGGGATTGTGGGTACGTTTTTATTTACAGGCAAATCTTCCCCCTCCCCCACAGTCTGAAAGGCCTCAAGGCAGGAGGAAGGACTGGTTCTAGATCAGCCTTGTCTAGACCGAGCAAGCGTTCTCGAGCCAGCACCCCATCTTGGCTCTAGAGGCTCTGGGCTGCAAACACCCCCAACCAGGCGGACTCTAGAAGTGGGATGTTCTCAGTGTGCTCTAGAACCCACCCTGTCCCAGCCATCTGAGGTCTAGAACAGCTCCAGCCTCTCAGTGGACAATCTTGAGCCAATGGTGTTCTAGGTACCTCAACGGGAGACTCCAGAAAGTTCTGTAATATCTTTATAGGGCTAGAATAGCTAAGAAAGCTCTGGTGGCTCGATTCCTGTCAGCTCCTTTCAGGTATCTTGGGGAGCAAGTCATGGATCTAGAACCATGAGGAATCCAGAACATCGGCACTTTCAAGGTGGGAGGGTTCTAGTGTAACCATGAATACTTTGGAATCAGGCCATCCACGTTGAGAGCCTCTGGGTGTGATCTAGAACCTCCTGTGTAGCCCAACAGTGGGTAGGGGCTCTAGAACACCCGGGTGAAACTAGAACTCCATCCCGGTGAGCTTCTATCAACCTATGTGTATGACATCTACACCAGGGCTTCTCAAACTTCATTGCACCGTGACTCCCTTCTGAAAACAAAAATTACTACGTGACCCCAAGGGGGGGGGGGGACTGAAGCCTGAGTCCACCTGATTCCCACTGTCCCATGTGGGGGAGCCAAAGCCTGAGCCCCCCGCCCTGGGCAGGGTAGGGGTCAAAGCCAAAGGCTTCAGCCCCAGCCAGGGGGCCTGTAACCTGATCCCCACCACCCAAGGGTGAATCCCTTGGGCTTCAGCCCCGTGCACCAGCAAGTCTAAGCAGTCCTGGTGACCCCCTTAAAATGGGGTCCCAACCCACAGTTTGAGAACCACTGATCTAGACTAACCCCTCTGGCTCTAGAACCCAGTCACCCACTTCTGAGGCCTCCTTCCATGGAGGGTCTGGGGCAGGGGTGTCCAAACCCTATCTCCCCTTCAGGAACCTTAGGTTGCAGGGGGGACAGTCCACAGCTGCAGCAGCTCGTTGTCGACTCTAGAACGGGTACAGTGAGTCTAGAACCTTGCTCCATTTGCCAAAGATGTCACTATACTGAACCACAGTGATTCCAGAACCAACATGCATCAAGTCTAGACCTGCAGTGACTCCAGAAGCAGGACAGGAGGAATTTAGAACCACTGTGACTCCAGAACCACGCAACCCCCTCCAGCCTCCTGAGTGTCCGGCTGCCCCGCAACAACCCCCAGGGACCCCACAGCCCCCCCTCTCCCATCCCAGGAACCCTCAGGGTTTTTTTTTTCTAGATCAGCCACATTCCTCTAGACTTTGTAGCTCTTTTTTAGGGAATGGTGTAAATAGTGTAAGACTCTTTTTCTCCAGCAGGAGGTGATAAAGTCCTGACCCCTCTGGCTGCATCCCTACCATCTGCTCCGCCCCCCCCCCCATCTTTTCTCCCTCTTTTTTTTTGCTGCTGAATCTGATGTGGGGAAAGTGATCTGGGTTTTACTGGGCGGGGGCGAGAATCCCGGGCGGTGTCTTGACGGGAAGCTGCTGCACGCTCGCACCCACCCCCCTCTCGGTGCCTTATTAAATGACTCGTTACCCAAACGCCGGGTGGTGTCCGTGTCTGGCTTTGTAACGTGAGGAAAAACACCCTCTCCTGCCCCGCTCCCCGCAGCCCAGCACCCCGCTCCCCGCAGCCCAGCGCCCCCTGCCTAGCCCCCCGCCCTGCTCCCTGCAGCACAGAGCCAGGGCCGGCGCCCCGTCTTGTTTCCCAGGCAGGGCTCGTGCAGGTCCAAGATCCAGCAGGCCACTGACTCAGGGTAGGGCCTTGCCTGGCAGGATTTAACCCCCCCAAGGCCACCTGGCCTCGGCTACCTTCCCAGCCAGGAAACCCCCCGCCCTGGGCTAGCACCGCAGCCCTGACCCTGCCTCTTCTCACTGGGGTGGGTGTAACAGGAAAAGACTGAAGCTCAGGTCACTGGGGCAGCAAGAGAGAGTCCTGGCTCCCAGCCCCCCCTGCTTTAACCACTAGGCCCCACTCCTATCCCAGAGCTGGGGACAGAACCCAGGAGTCCTGGCTCCCAGCTGCCCCCTGCTCTAACCACTAGACCCCACTCTCCTCCCCGGGGGACACAGCCCAGGAGTCCTGGTTCCCAGCTCCCCTCCCCCCCGCTCTAACCACTAGACCCTACTACCCTCCCCACCTGAACCCGGGCCACACAGAGATCTGCCTGCAGGTTCGGTTTGGCTGTGATCGACCGGATCCGAGGAAGCGACAGCTGTGGCCAGCAGGGAATGGGACCTCACTGTAGATGATGGATTTGCGAGGGGGTCTTGATCTCCCAACTCCCTGCCCCCTGAGCCACAGTTCCCCTCTGGGGGTGCGCTCCTCGGCTTCTCCTGCCCCCGGAGGGTCAATTCCCAGGCTTGCAATACCAGCCTCCCACCAGCAGGCGCGCAGTAGCTGAGGAGGGACCTAGGCACATATAGGGCGCTCTGTGCTGCAGCAAATTTGGAGTGGGCGGCAGCTACACACAAACCATTCGCCAGGGGTTGGTTTTTGTGGCGCATGTTAGACTGCAATGGGCACAAGTGGAGCGGGACAGTGGAGAAAAACAAACAGGTGATCAGTTAGAAACACCCCCCCCCCTTTTTTTTTTTTGGTGCCAGAGCAAAAGAAGGAAAAAATAACAGAGGGGAGAGGTGGATCCGCGTCTCCGCCCGCGGCACGGCGGGGGGAGCCATTCACCAGCGTCGTGGGCGGGAAAGGTCCGGTTTAGGAGTAGGAAGAACCCCGTTTTAGGAACAGGCTGAAAAATCCAGTTTTTCTGGCCTTTCCGGCGCATTTTCACTCCCTTCTTTTCCGTCTCCCCTCCCCTGGAAGGAAGAAGGGAGCGGGGAAGCGGCTCCGTGGGAGGCCATGACGACTGGGTGTATTTGCACGGGGAAATCCAGGCGCAGGGAGAAGCGGCTGCTACGGAAAGAAGGAAGGGAATGGGGTGTAAAGGCTGGCAGATGAATCAATCGCACGGGGGTGTGCGCGTCTTGGATGCCCTCCTGGAGTCCTCGTGGGCGTGGAAACGGCCAGGTCACCTCCTCGTGCGAGGCTGCACAGCTGCCTTGTTTGTCACGAGGGCCGCGTGTAGTCTCTGCGAGCCGCTGCTTCGACGTCCATGCTGTGCATGAGTGCCAAATGCTCTGAGGAGGCACCGGGCCAACGCCCGGCCTGATTGGGAGCGAAAGCCCGGCCCGGTTCGTGTGAGGCACTGCTCAGGCATCGGCCCTCCATTGGCTCTCACCCCACCGGGCACATTTTCACAAGCCACAGCTCACGTGCGCTGGGGCTGGATTGTGGAGCCGGTGCCCCGTAGAGAGGAAAGGCCCCCGTGTCCCATTCCCTGTAGGGGAACACAAATCCCAGCCCAGAGGGATGTCCTCGGCTCCCAGGTTTGCACAATCGTCTTGGCACTTTTGCACAAGTCACGAGTCGGGCATCTCTTGTTTCCATCGCCAGCCACGTGCCCGGCTTACGTTTCTTGCTTCAGGCTCCTCGGCTGTTTTCACCCAGTCCCCACTTGGCTGGCATGGTGGCACTAGCCGCTGGGCATGCACAATCGCCTGGCACATTTCACCAGTCATTGCTTGTCTCCCACGATTTCACCAGTCCCTTCTAAGGTGTCATGTTTCACCAGTCCCTGTCTGTGCACACACAATCGCCAGGCCCGGTGTCACCACTCCCTGTCTGTGCGCGCACACAATCGCCAGGCCCGGTGTCACCAGTCACTGTCTGTGCGCGCACAATCGCCAGGCCCGGTGTCACCACTCCCTGCCCATCTTGCACCGTCTCCAGTCTCCTGGCCGCCCCGTGCTCCCCTGCCCCGCGGCTACGTGCGGCAGCCCCCGCAGCGGAAGTCGGCCTCCTGGACGGCGCTGTAGCTGCAGCCCACGCAGGCCACGTGGAACCAGGCGTCGCAGCCGTCGCACTGCACCCACTGCACCGTCTCGTCCTGGGGCAGGCGGCAGCGTGGGGCCGCGCAGGGCTCCGCCGCCAGCAGCGTCTGCGAGAACACCTGGCAGGTGTCACGGAGCGGGTGCTTCCGCGGCCGCCCCCGCCGCTTCCTGCAACGGGACAGGAGAGGTGAGTGACGCTGGGCCTCCCCATCTAGGGGGCACTGGCTCCGATCCAGCCCCAGGGCGGGGACTGGCTGACTCAGGGGGGCAGAGAATGGGGCCCGGGGCCTGTCCCCTCTCGGGGATGCTGGCTCTGATATGGACCCAGGGCAAGGGACAGGGTGGGTCAGGTGGGGCCTTTCCCCTCTAGGAGACACTGGCTGGCTCACTAGCCCCTCATGTATCACAGGACCCTACAAACCAATTGCTGCCTCAGTGCTAAACCCGACGGCTCCCCCTTCACCCACGCTGGCCTCTGGGAGGTCCCAATGCCAGGCTGGGGCCCCCCACACCTTATTGTGAGTTTAGAGCCTTTTGTGCGCCCAGCTCTGGGGCAGAGCACCGTGGGCAGTGCCAAGTATAACACAGGGCAGACGATGACAGCTGAGGGTAGCAGGGCAATCTCCAGCCCTTTCGGGGGAGATGTAGGTGCTATGATCCTGCCCCCTCCACAGAGCATGCTGGGACACCGACTCGACTCACCCGCTTGGCGTGACCTGGACCTTCAGTCGCGCATCCGGCTGCGCCCTGCCGCTCCCCGCCCCCTCCGGCGCCTTCCGCAGCGGGCTTTGGCAGCTGTATCCGTCCGGCTCACAAGCCCACGGCTCCTCGTCCAGCCGGGTCACCTCGTCCTCCAGCTCGGGGAGCAGCGTGTGGGCCGACTTCCGACGGCTCCTGGAGGCCCCGGGCCGGGAGGGAGGCTCCGACCTTGGACCCCGGTTCAGGGTGAAAGTCAGTGGCTGTGGCTTGAGCTTGCTGAGGCTGCCGATGGAGCTGAGGATCAGGGTGGCCTTGGGGCGGGAAGGGCGAGAGGGCCCCGCGGGCCGGGCTAGTGGGCGGATGCGATGGTTGCCGCCAGGCAGCACGGGTTTGAAGCCGCAGGGGAGCGGCCAGGGAGCCTTGGGGGTCGTGATGGCGGCGAAATCCTGGGGCTGCACCCGCACCTTCTGGAAGAGGAAGCAGAACTCCGAGTCGTCAGGCGGGGGTGCCAGGGCGCAGCCCTCGGGCACAGGGTCCGGGTGGCCGAAGGTGACCAGGTCTCCGTCGCTCAGCTCCAGGCGCCGGCCCCGGGGCACCCGCACCGCGTTGACGTAGGTGCCTGGCGGAGATGGGAAGGAGAGAGCGGGGTGAAGGGGGAGGCCAGGGGTCCCTGGCACACTTGGTGGTGGGCTAGTGGCCACAGGGGAGCGAGTCCTTCTCATGGGAACTGCTGGGCTCACGGGGGCGACATGCGCAGAGCTTTGGGTCAGGGAATTTCCAGTGTTTTTTAATTTTAATTAAACGAATAGAGGTAAAACTAGATGGAGAGATGATAGATATTGGGGGAGAGAGATTAGAGAGATGGGGTATATGGGGATGGATAGATAGACAGGCGTGTATGGGGACAGACACATAGGTGTGTATGGGGATGAACAGACAGATAGGCAGACGTGGATAGGGATGGAGAGAGACAGGTGTGTATGGAGATGGATAGATAGATAGATAGATAGATAGATAGATAGATAGATAGATAGATAGATAGATAGACGTGTATGGGAACAGACAGACAGATAGGTAGGTGTGTAGGGGGATAGACAGAGAGACAGGTAGATGTGTATGGGGATGGATAGCTTGATAGACAGGCAGAAAGAGGAGTATGGGGGTGAGGGACAGACAGGCGGATACCTTAGACCAGTGGTCTCAACTATTTATCATCGTGGGCCGCATATGCAGCCCACAACGTGTTACCTGGTCCACAGGTTGAGAACCACAACGCCCCCCTCTCCCCGACCCCCCCCATCACACACACAGACCCTATGCCCAGTGCCTCCCGCCCAGAGACTGCTCCACAGAGTGGGCCCAGGAGTGGAGTCCTGGGCAGGGTGGCAGGGACCCCAGACCCTGTTGTGCGGGGCCGGGTGACAGCCCCATCACTGACCCCAGACTCTGTAGGGCTGGGCGGCAGCCCCGGGCCCCATGGAGCCAGCTGGCGACCCCAACACATCGTGCCGGGCAGCCAGGACCCTGGTGCACTGGGCAGCCGCACGGCCCGGCAGCCATTAGCACACAGCTGTGTGCTAACTGAGCTGCATGCAGCCTGCAAGCCGAGAACCGCTGCCTTAGACAGAGGGGTGTCTACGGGAGAACACAGAGGGAGGGAGGATTGGTTGTCTGTGTGATAACTTACCCTCTGGGATCTTTTCAGTCGCCACTGACATGCAGCCACCTCTGGGGTGGGACATGATTAGTGGCCACCCAGGGACCCTGCACTGAGATGACTGGCCTGGGGCTGAAATGCAGCTGCCTCTGGGGTGAGGCTCGGCGGCTAGTGACCCTGGGCGAGTCTTTAAACAGGAAGTGAAAAGGGAATCGTCTCCGATGCGAAGTGCAGAGGAAGGAATTAACTGGGCGGGGATCCAGAGCAATGGTGTTAAGGCATGAGCCAGCGCTGAGTGCCAGGGCAGAGCGCCCCTGCTGAGCTCCCGCCCCGCTCCCCCCAGCACAGCGCCCCCCAGCCCTCACCATGGGTGCTGCAGTCCACCAGGCAGACCCGCCACTCCCCGGCGGTGCTGTGCGGGTCCCTCTCGGCGTGGATCTCGGCGTGGATGCGGGACACCAGCCCCGGGTTGCGCTCTGACACCAGGGGGACGTCGCAGACCTCGGCCCGGCGCCCCAGCCGGTAGGTGCAGTGCGGCCCAGCTGGCCGGAAGGTGTGCAGGTCCCGGTTCGGGTCATCCCCCGGACTGGCTGGGCCCATCCGCAGCAGCTGGAAGCAGGGCAGGGCCTCAGATGGCATGGCTGGCTCCCCCTCCCCAGCATTGGGGAGGGGGTGCTGGGAATCAGGACTCCTGGGTTCTATCCCAGCTCTGGGAGGGGGTGTGGTATAGTGGGTTAGAACAGGGGGGCTTGGAGCCAGGACTCCTGGGTTCTATTCTTCTCTGAGAAGTTTACTGGCTGAGACAGGAGCAACTCATGGTAGCAGTGGCTGGAAATTTACCCAGCTCCTGCTGCGGGCCTAGACCTGCCCCAACCTCTCCTGCCCCGGGTGTGTGTGTGTGTGTGTGGGGGGGGGGGATTAATTCCCTCCCGTTACCTCCCTCGTTATCTAGCCGACGACACAACAGCTCACGGCATCGTCTCCCCGCCCTGGCTGCTGCTAAAGTGCACTGGCTCCCTGCAGGGGGTGGGGGGACCCCGCTACCGGCCCCCCCGTGGGCTCAGGGGAGCCAAAGCATGGGGGGCTTGGAGGCCTCCCCCTTCCCCAGCTCCGGATCCCCTTTGCCTTCCTCTGCAACGCAGTTCTGGAGCCCGGCAGGGCCCTTTCCCAGCTCTGCGGTTCTAGACCCCCCTCTTGCTGACAGAGCTCCAGAACCGCCCCCCCCGTGTCTCTAGCTCTGCGCTCAGGGCCCAGAGCCTCTCACGAACGCCGGTCTAGAACCCCCCCCATGGGAAAGCGGCTCCAGAACAGCGCGTCTCTTGGCAACGCTGCTCTAGAACGAACACCCTGGTCGGCATGGCAACCTGCTGCGCAGCTCTAGCACCCCGACCCCTCCTGCTCGGGACTCCGGACCCTGGTCTCCTAGCAACGCAGCGCTAGAGCCCCCCGGCCCCAGGGCAGCGAGGCTGGCGGGCACGTGCCCCGGTCGCCTTGGC